>NC_069659.1:175425000-176050000 GCF_027244095.1 Hemicordylus capensis | reverse complement strand
GGTGATGGACCAGATCGCTTGCCCACAGACTGCGCCCACTTCACAGGCAAATTCCCCTGCTTGGGAACAGGAGCAGCTGCCTTGCTGCAGGGCAGGCCTATGGCAGCCAGCAGGGCCAGGGGCGTAACTATAATAGGGCAAGGGGAGACAGTTGTCTGGGGGCCCACTGCCTTGCCCCCCCCCAGAGGCAAGTCCCATGACTTACTCCCCCAGCCGCAAACCCGCCCAGGCTTCCTTCAGTTGTATTCATCCTCCAGAATTCATGTGAGTGTTAAGACCTGGAGCTACCAGAACATCATCATCATCATCATCATCATCATCATCATCATCATCATCATCAAATTCAATTTCTATACCGCCCTTCCAAAAATGGCTCAGGGCGGTTTACACAGAGAAATAATAAATAAATAAGATGGATCCCTGTCCCCAAAGGGCTCATAATCTAAAAGAAACAAAAGATAGACACCAGCAAGAGTCACTGGAGGTACTGTGCTGAGGGTGGATAGGGCCAGTTACTCTCCCCCTGCTAAATAAAGAGAATTGCCGTGTTAAAAGGTGCCTCTTTGCCCAGTTAGCAGGGAACAACATGTCTTTGTTAGCATGTCTTTCTCTAGTACCATAAAATGACTTGCATCATCCACAATTTATAAAACCTTAAAAAAATAATTTAGGATGATGTTCTATTGTGGCACATAGGTGTGTGTGTGTGTGTGTGTGTGTGTAATGCTTTTTGTTACCACTGTTCAGCCTCATTTAAGATTTCTTTACATCACGAGCTGAGCTTCAGTGGAACGGGAGCATTTTAAAATCTTGTCTCTGGGCCCACTACAACCTAGCTATGGCCCTGAGCAGGACACTTTCCAGATTAGCCGCTCAACACTGGCAAAATGCTTCCATTCAGGCAAATTGCATTCAAAATATAAATAGCAAAGTGCCCAGCAGGGGGAGCAGTCTCACGAAAACTAACAACCCCCCCAAACAGCAACTTTTTAATTTCGGATATATGTTATAGCACTATATCGCAGTGATTAAATTGTAAACAAGGCATTGGAAATATGAACAGCACCCTGCTGTCAGCATAGGGACTGCAGTGTCACAACACAGGAAGTATGGAAGCACATTTCAGAGATATGTCATAACCCATTGCAGGGTCTAATCTGGAAACCGCCCAGGTGCCCGGACCCCTGGGTGATGCCATTGCAGGTGCTGCAGAATACCCATCATAAGAAGAAGCTTGGAGTCCTTACCCCTGCTGACCTGTGTCCTTCAGTGGATGCAGGCAGCATGGTGTGGGTCACCATGGCAGAGCTCAAAGTGGTTCTGTGCTTTTTTGCTTTTTTTGCAGCCCCAAGCTACACTTTCGTTGCTGCTGTGTGTGTACCTGGTGGATGAATTTTTGGTTTTTGCAGGCTGGTGTGCTGCCCAACCTGCCAAGCTCTCTCTGTTTCCCTTTTTGGGGTTTTGTTTTGATTTGATTGTTTGGGTGGGTGGGTGCCTGGATTGGTGACCACCTGCCCTCCCCCATGCTGCTGAGTCCTGGTGTTGAGTCTGTTGAGTCCTGGTGTTTAGTCTGTCTGGCGCTGTTGAGTCTGCATGGCCCAAGCATGCCTCTGAGAGCAACACCTGGCAGACTCCCGCAGAAGACACTGGAAGCCCCCAGCAGAAGATGCCAGAAGGTCACATGTGGTAAAAATGCTGTGCTAATGGAGCAAGGGCTCAAGCAGGCTCATGAGTTTCCTTTTATTGCAGGGAAGCCTGAGAAATTTGAAGAAAAGCAGTGAAGAATACTGGAATTTGCAAGATCTTGCAATCTAAATGTTGTATGTTTTATGTGTGAGTGGTATGGTATTGCTTATGAGCATTTGTGTGAATGTCTAAGTGCTATGGCCATTTTTTGTGTAGGATCCTGCTTTGTTTTGCTTTTACTTTTATCTCTATTGATTCTTGTTTAACAAAGCACCTTTCCTTGAAGAAATATTTACGCTTTGGTTTTAAGCTCAATTTTGATCTTGATGCAAAGAAATTCATGTGACACGTCAATAGCCATACTGATAAGTTTTCTCACTCTCACTCTCACTCTCACTCTCACTCTCACTCTCTCTCTCTCTTTCTCACACACACACACACACACACACACACACACTTCCCTGAAGCTTCTTTTTGAATAAATTCTTCCTTCCCTTTTTGTCAGATTTGTTAAACAGTGGACACATTGCCCATCCTCCCCACCAAAGGGTTTTTCTGTGTACCAGATTGTGCTGAACTGCTATCGCTTGTACTTCATCTGATTTCTTGCATTGCCTTCATGATGTAAAACATAATTACCTCTTAGGGGAAGGGGTTGTTGTTGTTTGTTCATATTTCTTTTGATCTTATGTTATTGCATTGGTAAAAAGAAATGCTCTAGGACTGAGGTGATAGTTAAGGCACCTGAGGCATCCAAACATAGTCACATTGATAACCCAGTGGGTTCAAGAACCTCCCTGGGCTGAGAGGGGACATGTTATGACCCATAACATATCCTCTATGTCAGAATCAAAGATCAGAACCAAAGACTAGTCCTCTGTCCATTTTAAACATTCCTGCCAGAAACGTTCTGGTATAGGCATGCGGAACATTTAGTAAACTGCCAACTCAGAGAATTATCTATCCAAAGGATGCATTGTTAAAATAGTAAATATTTAGCTGGTCTTCCCCTAAGGAAGACATCCTGTTGTTGCATTAATATATACCTTATCTTGATCCTTCTTACAATAGGGTATATTCCTAGATTGGGTTATGCCTGTCACATATGTTATTGAAACTGCTCTCTTCATTACGTTTAGTTTGCAACATGACAGATAAAGCTAGCAACCAGGGTTTTTTTAGGCTGTTAACTCCTGAAAAACCCATTGTCCCTCCCTCCCCCTACCTTAACCAGGAAAGGAGCCTGAAGGATTATAGCTACTGTGTGTGGAGTTTGACTTTTTTTTTTTTAACCCTCTTGAGATGTTTGCAGCAAGGACAAACAGAGACAGTTCCTTCCTGAAAAGATTTAGTGGGTGGTTTTCTCTCGAAAAGAAGATGTGCTTTGTCATGAGAACCAAGTGTTTGTAGTTTAGCTATTAACACGTAGGGAGATTTGTGACGGATGTTGCACTGCACCAAAGACTTTGTGTTCAGATCAAAGGATCAAATGAGTATAAAGACAAGGTGGCAGCAGGCATGAATTCAGCAATCATTTGTTCATACTCACTGACTCTGTTAGTGAGTATCCAGTCAAACAGAAGTCCTGCCTGATGTAACTTGTTAGCACATCCCTCTGCATAGCAGGACAGTGGAACAATTTGTGATCTGCATTCAATTCCAGAAGGGGATCTTTGAGACACACCATTTGCCTGTCTAGTTGCTACCTCTCTGTCCACAAGCTACATACCATAGCAATGCTCACTTGCTGACATCCACCTAGAATGGGTAAAGATGCTTTCTGCAGCCTCTCCAGTTCCCCTCGTCTTCACCCTCGTTCCTGGCAGTCCAGCCTGCCTAAGCTGCCATCCCCCATGTTGCCTCCCCTTCGACCCTAAATTTCCTCTGTGTCTCTGTCTCTTCCCTCCCCTCTCTTAGATTGTTGAGGATGATATTGGTTGCCAGCTAATACTGATTTTTACATGCATTCAACACATAAGATAGCTATTGTGCATATACTAGGATGGTTTTAGGATATAATTTGCCTTGACCTATTCGTTCAATAAAGCTTTAAGATTGCAGTCTTGGTACTGGTATTTTGTTGCCTCTCTGCCAGTTTTTGTATATGATTCCCATACCAAGAACAGGTAGCCATGCGGTGGCAAGCAGAGCGAAGCTTCTTTTTGTTGGAACTGGGACCCTAGTAGCATCAGCTGCAATGTCTCAGAGTGACCACTGGGGTTTTTTAGGGTCATGGATGAAGTGCTGGATTCCTCCCCTTTTTGTTCTCACAGAGTTTGTAGTCTCCATTTTGTCTCTCCCAGAGATGGCTGTTTGTTTTAATCTTTCTCTCTCTCTCTCTCTTCAGCCATGAGCAGCAGCTAAAATAAGCTGCAGACTCTTTCTATTTGTTTGTAACTTATAAATAAAACCTTGATGTTCTTTAAACATAAAGAACTATCTCTAGACCTCCTGCTTGGCTGAGTTCTCACTCCACTGGTTTCTGAAAATAGGAGTTGAGCTGCCATTCTTCTCCTACACTTTTTACTCTGGTGTAGCTCCTGATCATACACAGAGGGGTAAAGTGGCTTTGGAGCACAACAGCTGTTGGCCCAACCATACATCCATAAGGTATGTGCACACTTGTAAACAACTATAAAGCTCCCATGTTCCAGGGAGAGCCTTTAACAGCACAAGGACTAGGACTGCATATGGGCAGCTTTTAGGAGCATCCACAGTATGCTGCTCTGGTTGTTGGCTGGTGTGACTATGACTTCAGAATAAGTCACAAGCATGGTTTTTGTTTTGTTTTTAGAGCCCCTGGTGGCGCAGTGGTAAAACTGCCACCCTGTAACCAGAAGGTTACAAGTTCAATCCTGACCAGGGGCTCAAGGTTGACTCAGCCTTCCATCCTTCTGAGGTCGGTAAAATGAGTACCCAGAAATGTTGGGGGCAATATGCTAAATCATTGTAAACTGCTTAGAGAGCTCCAGCTATAGAGCGGTATATAAATGTAAGTGCTATTGATATTTTTACTTCTTTGGATCATTATGTTGTTATAATGAACTTTACCATTTATAATGAACTTTACTGTTTAATTACTTTACATCCATATGATTTCATTACTAAGGACAACACCAAATTCTGTCCATACCAGACTATGGGCTGAATTCCTGATTTCTGGGTGGGAAAGACTAACTGCTTTCTCATCCAAATACAGGTCATATATATATTACTGGATACCAGATAACCTCCGAACGCCCCATCAGATCTTCTTTATAGATATTTTTCCACTGCTTCCTGTGTTTTATTTGTATTTTGTTTGCGATGTTTAAGCATGCAGAGATCTAACATTTTACAAAAATTGCACAGAATGAGTCAGAATGTTAATTAGCACAAGGAAATCAGATGGTTGTCATTTTCAACAATAGTATCAGTATAGAGTGGATTCAGGAACTGCCACACATAAAAGAGGAATAAGAATGAAGTAAATGTTACAGCTCAATAATTAATGGTTTGGTTTTTGTTATCCCCACACCCTTTGGCAATCTATCTGCATTTATTCCAATTAAAGTTGCCCTGAGTGCTGAGAATAACTTTGGGATTTTATTATTATTATTTTATTTTTAGGAAACTCTGTGAACTTGATCATTATAACCAAGCCTTTCTCTGGAAAGATTTCCAACTTTTATGCATTCAATGCACTGGAGCTGAAAAATACCCTATGTTCAGATCAGAGCTTACTCTGTAGGAATCAGAAAGTATAAATCAGGGCTGAACCAGAAGTAAACCCTGTCCTGTCTGTCAGGCAGTGACCTCTAGGGATCAGCCACTCAGCACACGGTGACTGGGACCTAGAGGGCCTGGCTCCAGGAAGTGAGGCTGTCTTTGTGCTCAGAAGGTGCCAGGAGGGCAATGGGAGAAGATGGGGAGCACCAGCCATGAAGTCCTGCTATCTCATGGCCAACAGCCAGCCTGGAGACTTCTCTCATGGAAGGACATCTGCAGATCCTTGAGAGATAGGATTGCAGGAAACTTGAATTATTTCCTGGAGTTTGGGGTGAGTTCAAGGGAAAAGGGAAGCCAAGGCTTTGGCTTCAGGGAAAGGTTTAGCCAGGGAACCATGTGTTAGGTAGCCTGCATTAGATTTCTTTTGATTTTGTGCTAATGCAAATCCTTACAATTGGTTTAATGTGTTTTTATCTGTAATGTAACAAAGAGGAACTGAGCCTGAACCCTTTTATCCAGCCAGGACTCTGTAGAAGTCTCTGTATCATGTAAAGGTGTTTTTAAAGGTTCCTTGCAACCAGGAGTGCTTTTTGAATTATCTTTGCAACTGGGTAACCACGATTTTTAAAGTGTGCCACTCCAAGTACCAGCTGGAGTGCTCTTTGCAAGTATTCTTGCAAGTACTGAGTGTTTCTGTTACCTGTAACTAAAAGCTGAGAAAGCCTCAGACTGAAAGAGTCTGCTGTATTTTGAATAAAGTTTTTTTCTCTTTTTGTTCTTTTACCTGTCTCTGAGTGGATTTTTAACTCAGGAAAAGGGTTTTATTCTGGTGCAAACTTGCGTCAATGTTGATTGTTCAGCAACTCACACTACCAAATTTGCTCTTCACGTGTAGACTGCACATGGAAGGTTTTTTGTATTTTTCCAGTTGGTAAAAAGAATGAGAATTTCCCTGGAATTTCACCCACACCAGGGGACAGGGATGAACTGTGTTAAAAAGTGGGCATGGTGGCAGTGATTACTAAAGGAACAGTTTTAAGTTTTAAAGGAACAGCCTTTATTGAGCAAACATGGAGGTGATGAATCAGCATTTTTCTTTTCCCCACGTGGGCTTGCCTTGAGACGAAGGCTGGGCTTAAATCTGCTATTCACTAAATATCCCTATAGAGGATATTTTCCCCAAGGGGAGATGGACGTTTTATTTCCACTTTTGGAAAATGTGTGGAATTCACATCAATTTACTTTTTCTTTCTGGATTGGAAATATCTACAGCTAGAGTGAAGTTCTGGGCTGAAATATCCCCCTGCAAGTGAGAGGGAGTCTCCTGGGAAACAGTCAGATAACATGGGGGAGGAGGAATATCCATATTGAGGAGTTGTTTCCTCAGCTTCCTTCCCCGTGTTCCTAGAGTTCAACCAGCAGCTTCAGATACATGGGAAATCTTCCCCCAAGGCCTATAAATATCATTATCAGTGTATGATTATTTAGCGCGCGCACACACTTGATAATATGAATTAACAAAAGCTCTCAAAACAGATTACATATCAAAAAGAATGAATAAAAGAATGGTTCCTTGTCCAAAAGGGAACAATCTAAAAAACACTAGGAAGTCAGCAGCAACAATCACTGGGAAGGATAGTATATGCTGGGATATTTAGGGGCAGGTGCTGGCCCTCTGTTGAATTCAGAAATGCCACCACTTATAGTGTGATGGCTCAAAAATTAGTGCCAAAGTCTGGGCCCATGTGTTGAAATACTGGCTCACAAGGTCCAGAGCTGGGTTGTCGATTGTGCCAGCTTACCCCAACTGCTAAAGCTTCAAGAGCTCTTTAAGCTAGATGGGATGCTGCTTCATTTACATAAAGGTTAGCAGAAACCCTGTTTGGGTAGGGAGGGATTCCACCAAACTGTAGGGTAGAGTCGGTGCAGGATTGTCCCAAAAAGGGATGCTAGCACCCCCAGCACAGTACATCCAGTAACTGTTGTTAGTGTCTATCTGATGTTTCTTTTTGGATTGTGAGCCTTTTGGGGACAGGGATCCATCTTATTTATTATTTCTCTATGTAAACCTCCCTGAGCCATGTTTGGAAGGGCAGTATAGAAATAGATGATGATGATGATGATGATGATGATGATGATGATGATGATGATGATTACTGGGAACAGCCTATATTCTGTGACAATATCTATAATATCTATATTATCAATATATAGATATAGATATAAACGGTATCTATAGTAATAACAGCAACAATATAATAATAACGGCAACAACATTGATAATAAAATTCAGCCATCCCAGGTCCTTGGGAAGGACTCAATGTCTGGATAAACCAAACCAGTCAATAACACCTGTCTGTGTAAACAACAACAACAACAATAATAATAGCATGGGATGTCTGTGTTGCCTGAGTCAGGTAAATCTCCTACTCCTACTTCTGGTCTCTCTGAATAGGTTGCTACCACCTAGGAGGTCTGAGATGCTAAAAAGATGGCTAGTGGCAGACTCCTCCATAGCTAGCAATGTCAGACATTGATACAGAGCAGCACAAGGACCATCTGCTGTGGAACAAAGCTGCCATCTCCTTGGGCATTTTGATTGCAGGAAACAGTTGAACTCTGGCTGACCCAGAATGAACCTGTGGTCACTGTCATTAGAAATGGTTCTGCAATGTATTCATAAAGCTCTTTTTAAATGGCTCCCTAACACTTAGCATGTCAGTTTGACATATGAAAGCAGGCTTTGTAGCATCTGGGCAGCTTGATCCTCTGCTTGTCCAACCAATGTGAAACCCAAATGAAGATCAGTGGTGGGAGAGAGTATTAAAATAAAATAAATTTTTGAGAATCCAGTGAGGTCATCATACAGGACCTTCTAAATGGAAACATTTTTCACAGTGAATTTATTTATTTAACACATTTGTATACCACCCAAAACGCAAGTCTCTGGGCAGTTTACAACAAAACAATAAAAACAACAGATAAAAAGATTAAAACATTACAACAATTGAAATTCAAAATGTTAAAACTATTAAAAACACAATTAAAACTATATCTAATTAAAAGCCGGGTGAAGAAATGCGTCTTGACTGCCTTTTTAAAAGTTGTAATTTAAGGATGACAAGGTAGCTTGGAGGTTCAAATCAAATTCTGCAGCTTTAAACTCTTCCTCCTCCCCACAAGTGCCTGTTTATTTTTCACCTCCTGTTAATGTGCAGGAATTCGTCAAACTGCTGAGTGTGCAGTAAGGGAGAAAGAAGTGGTGATAAGGTTGTGCTGAGTCTCTTGGCAGTGAGGAAAGGGAGGGGAGTAGATATTTTTTTAATTTCATGATTGAATATAATCCATTGGTAAATATGAACCTACTTTCCTTATCTTACTCAGGGCAGTTTCTCGTTTCCTATTTGTATTAGGTTGCCCATACCCAAGAAGAAAATTATGTGCACCCCACCAGATCTGCAAGGCATATGCATATGGGCCATTCACACATTACATCGAGGCAAACCTTTGAGTATCTGCTCAACAGAGAGCTTCAGTCAATCTCAGCTCCCCAACAAGTGTTTCAGCTTATAGATTATGTGTTTGTCCCATTCATACATTGCATCTTCCTGCTTGCACTAAAATATCTTAAGTGTGCAGCTTAAAATGTCATGTGTACCCTATAATTAGGTGTATGTCTATTTTATTTAAAACATGAAAGTGATTGCTAGGAAATGATCACAATACTATTTGTGGGTTATTGTTGTTTCAAAGAAGAGTCACACTCCTGATTCTGTGTCTGCCATTCACAATTGGCAGGCTATGTGTGTACCTTGAACATGGGTACACATGCCTCAATGCAAAAGGAAAGTAAGAACTACACTTCATTGTAATCTTGGTGAGTCTCCCTACAAGTCAAGAAAAATGGTGATAAATCATATGTTTGTCTATATTTGATTTCTATGCCACTTTTTACAAATAGTCCCAAAGATGCTAACAAAATCAATTTAAAAACACAAAAGACCAGCATCAGAGGTAGGTCAACTAGTGCAGTGGTCAAAGGTCCAGGGCAAAAGACCCATGACCACCTCATGAGGCCCTGGTGAGAAAAGATTGTAGTTGCCAATGCAACTGGCAAGAAATACTCCAAGTCACTGCCACTACCAACACAGCTAAGGTAAGCACCATCTCAGATAAGGTAAGCCTCCCTAAACCCTTATAGGTGCTTAACTTAATAGTAGTGCCATCCTGGAGTGGTCTTCAACAGTCACACTGCTAGTTCCTGCCATCTTTGCTTGTGTATAATACAGTGAAGCTATTCTGATGTCAAAGAAGCCTCTGATGTCAAAGATTCACTGGGCAATTTAAACATGGATGCTAAAATTAATACAAACACAGCCCGGCAAAAGATCAAATGGACACAAAGATCTGCCCAGACAATAAATGAGTGGTGTGGCTCTGAAATAGGTGGGAGGATATGTGATTATTTTATAGGTCAGCTAGGACAGACCGACCATATATCTGATATGGATATGACTCAGGCAACAGTTAAACATAATGAGATGATGACAAATTATGAGTATTTGATCCGTCAGCTTAGGCCACTGCTGAGCAAATGTGGTGGGGGTACCCAGATTAGAAGTAACAAAAAATGGTTCGACCAGGAATGTATTGCAGCAAAGAGAGCCTTAGTCCAATTAGCAGGTTCCTTCAAACAAAATTTGTCTCTCATCTTACAGCAACAATTAAAGGAAAATAAAAGGCAATATAAATCTCTTCTAAGAGTTAAACAGGAAAAGGCTATGAAAGAGCGAAGGGCGGCAATTATAAAAGCTGTTAAAAATAATGATTCAGTTAGATTTTGGTGGCTAACCCAGATGCAGGCATATTTACATAGATCTATCCCCATCTCCCCTCAACAATGGGTGAACCACTTTACAACGCTTTACAGTGAGTCCTCCTTTTACCCGCAACTAGATATCCCCCTGACCTCTTTACCTTATTGGTCCCTGGTAACATTACAGGAAGTGAAATGCTTAATAGGCCAACTTAAGAAGGGCAAATCTCCGGGAAATGATTATATTCCTCCAGACTTTTTGATAGCAAACAAAGATTGGTGGGCGCCAATCTTAGCTGCATTATTCACCTATATAGACCAAACAACTCACATCCCCGCTGATTGGGGCCTAGCGGTTGTTGTTCCGATATATAAAAAGGGAGCGTGGGATGACCCTCTGAATTACAGGCCGATAAGTCTCCTCAGTGTCATCAGTAAGCTGTACGCTAAGCATTTGTGCCTCAAACTTTGTGAATGGATGGACCGGGAGGACATTCTGGAACAAAAACAGGCAGGTTTTAGACCTGGGAGATCAGTGATGGACCACTGTATTGTGCTTCAATATTTAATAGAAAAATACGTTTGTACCAAGAAAATCCCATTATATGCAGCTTTCATTGATTTCCAGATGGCGTTTCATTCCATCTCAAGAGGTATCCTTTGGTCTAAATTACTTAACACGTCAATTGACAAGAGATTATTACTACTTTTATATAGGCTTCATGAAAACTCAGCTCTCTGCGTCCGCCTCAGCCCTGCTGGTCATCTCTCAAATAAGATTCCAACAAATAAGGGAGTCAGACAGGGCTGCATTTCAGCGCAGTTTTTATTTAACCTTTATGTGAACAATTTAATCTAGCGTCTACAACAAACAGATATTCATGCACCCAAACTATCAGATAGACGCATACCAATCTTAATGTACGCTGATGATGCAGTGATTCTGTCTCAGAGTAGAATAGGCTTGAAGAAAGCCTTGGATGTGTTGGTTGGTTTTTGTAAAGAAGAACAGATAGTAATAAATTATACTAAAACTAAAATAGTTCGTTTTGGTAAGGGTAAACGAAGTTACAATTGGTCAATCAATGGTCACAGAATAGACCAGGTCAAACAATTTAAATATTTAGGGATGACCTTCCAGTCTAATGGCTTCAAGAATGTGCACATTAGCTCAATGGCCGAAGTGGCTAAGTGCAATATTGCAGCAATAATGAGATTTCTCTGGTCTAAGGGGGGGAATTATATCCCGGCAGCAATCAAACTTTACAAAATCAAGGTGGTTCCCCAAATACTTTATGGAGCCCAATTGGGGATGCATGCAAAATTTGGCGAACTAGAAAAAATCCAAACGGGTTTCTTGAGGAAGCTATTTGGCACCCCCAACTGTGTGTCCAACACGGTGATCCGCTCAGAGGCAGGCATTCTCAAACTGGAGTCCAAGGCCTGGATGTTATCAATCAACTATTGGATAAAACGGCATCTTTCCCCAACAGGATTAATCCCTAAATTACTGGCAGCAGAGCCACAAGCATCCTGGTGCAAGGAAATAATGCACAAGCTTTCCTGCTGCGGATTATCTCCTGCTTTACTGTTGGAGGCTGGTACGACTACAGCTCGCAGATTGGTGCAGCAAAGACTGGTCGATATAGAAATACAAAATGAGAGGGCTATTTCACCTCAATTTTACAAATCTGTACAGCTAAAGACAGACTTAATCCCAGCTACCTACTTGTTTACGATTATTCAATGCAGTCATAGATGGGCTTTCTCTAGGGTGAGGTTTAACGCCTTCCCTTCAGCGCTTTTATATGGGAAGTATAACAAATTGCCCTATGAAAAGCGCATATGTCCTTGTGGCCAGGACAACCGGGGATCTTTTTAAAAAGTACTTATTAGCTGATGAAGATTCAGTAATCTCCAGAACAGTTGCTAAGTACTGTTATGTGGCTTTTAAAATAAGAGTCTCAAACTCATGAGGGTATTCTTAAAAAAAAAAACCCTGGCATTTTTAGGTATATGTATATATACTCTTATTTTAAGGACTTTATGTGATTTTGAGTTATTAATGACTGTACATTTCTCTTTTGGTCACTGACCATAAATAAATAAAGTAAGATCAGTGGAAAGTGGGCTAAGGGTGCTTTGCCCGCTCCCCACCGATTGTCAGACTCACCGGGCTTGCAGCCGAGCCCGGTTCCGTCAAAGCGGGTTACCCGCTACAGTACCCATCCCATTAAACCAGGTTTGCGAAGTGAGTGCTCAGCAAACCCGGTTTTTAAAATCGTGAATAGCCACGGTGTGGCTCCGTGCCACGGCTACTCATGAGTAGACCCTCGACCAGGAGGCTCAAAAGCAGCCTCCCGGCTCGGGGGGTCTCTCCAGCATGCCCTGTGCACTCGCACAGGGCATGCTGGAGCTTCCGGGGGCCGTGTGGCCCCCAAACTCCCTAGCCCCCGCCAGCTCCATAATGGAGCCAGCAGTCGTGTGGGTGGCTGCTGCGGCTGCCCAGAAAAGACTGCAGCTCATCTGCAGGGAGAGCAGGCCTAGCCCGCTCTCCCCGCAAACCCCCTAGAGGCTTTTCTCACAAATTGTGAGAAGAGCCTCAATGTATTGTAGTAATACAGAAGTGGAGATGCATTCCATGATTGGTAAACAACGATGATAACAGCCATCATACATCAAATCCTGCATAGTTACAGAAAGCAAAACAAACCCCTACCAAAAACAGCTACTAGAGAGAGAAAGAGAAACCACAGCCACCACCCCACAACCTGGTCAGAAAGCACAACTACACAGGTACATTTCCAGAAGATATCTGAAGTCCAAAAGCAGGGCCAGCTGCAAGAGGTGGACAATGAAATGGCTTTCATTATCCATCTCCTGCCTGGGTGGGCTCCTAGAGAATTGTTCAGCCACCACTACGCAAAGGTTGTTGGTGCAGATGTGGTCTCAAGGATCAACAGTGGGCCTTTCTGAGATACCTGGGCCCTCAAGGGCTGCATAATTATGCCAGTTTCTGATGCCAGCCCGGGCCTACTTAGGTCCTCAGAGCTGTGGCCAGTAAGGCAGTTGCCAGGCTGAAGTGACAGGCTGCATGTCTAATTCATTGCTAGGCTAAACTATCAGAGGTTGCTACATGGTGACTGAGAAGGAAGGGGAACTGCTGCCATTGCTCTTATGTACTCAAAGGTGACAATGAAGGCAGGAGTTGCCTCAGTCAGCATCGTATCAGTAGATCCCCTTGCAGACATGAACTGCTGTCCAGTTAGCAACTGTGTGCACTTGCATTGACTGAGGTGCCCCTTGCCTTCACTATGGCCTCAGCAATTTAAAAGTAAGTGCAAAATTTCCCTTTCCTCTTTATTTTCCATTTAGCATCTGCAGGTTTCTCCTAGTGGTTTTACCCATTGCAGCTAGTCCTTAACTAGGTAATGACCTATGGAAGCAAACACCTGTAGAAAACAGATCTCCTCAATGCCCTCCACCTGTCCCTGACAAAGTACCATCTATCTTATATCAAGTGGAGATATACACAGTATATACAGATTTCAGTGCCACCTCAAATATTTTTATACTGAGGCTATGGACACTCTCTCTCCTATGGATATGTGACTTCCTGGTATTGAAATCCTGACAAAGCCATACAACTTATTAGGCAGAAGGGGGCTTCATTTTTTAAAATCCATTGCGATGCAACCCAGATCAACAACTGGTTTGATAAAAAGAGCACTTTAAGGATAGTGGTGGGACACATTGTTGCCCTACAGGCTAAAAACAGCTCTTATCTACATACATACCCCTTGTGCCCTTTGTGATGACTACAGAAGGTGCCAGCTGCTACTCCTTGATGGGTTGTTTGCCCTCAGAATTCCCATTGTTGATTGATTAAAAGCTGTTGCAATGAATTAGCTCAGATGGCTCTGAAAAGGCAAATTTGTGGGAGATACTGTATCTGTAGAGCACACCTAAATGTTTGTTTTTCAAAATGAGAGAGAAAGGTCACATTGGATTATGATGGGTCAGGGACCTCATGAACTGAGAACAGCCCTCCCTTGCTATTAAAAGAAGTTGCCACTGAACTCTGTTGTCAGTTCGCATAAATTGGTCATCTGCATATTGAAACCACTCATTTACAAATCGGTACTTTAGTTATCTGCTGATAACAAATGTTGCTTGCTTTCTCTGGTGTCACCTTTTGCATCAATTTGCATACTTTCCAATGTGAAGTGTCATCAGATCTGACAATCATGCTGACATTTCAACGCAAAGGTGTTGGATAGCACTCTTTTCAATACAAGCTGAACTCCATGGAGTTCGGGAACCTGTGCAAGGTCTTTGCCCCTTTGTTCAGCCTCTTTGAAAACTCTGACATTCTCCCTTTTAAAGTAAAGTGTCTGATATTTTTGCCACAATCTTCCAAATTTACAATACCTGAATTGCCAAGACAGCAAATCCAAAATACATTGCTTCTCTTGTAGCACCAACCAAAATGAGATTTGGAGGAAGCGATATGTGCTGGAGCAATAAATGAATTAATTAAAGAAGTGCAACCATAAAAGGTTATAGCACCTTCGCTACATGTTGCGAAACAACATCACTGCCCATGGAAATGAGTTTTAGCATGCTCTCTCTCTCTCTCTCCCTCTCCCCACTTCCCTCATTTTTTTTTTCTGTCTCACTGTCTGCTCCATAAAAATGCCACCTGCCAAGTTCCGGAGTATTTACAGATCTACAATAAATACAGCCTCTTTCCCTAAATTTGTTAGCAGATGCCGAACTATTCTGGAATTAACGGATTCTTTGTGGTTACTTTAAGCAATTAAATGTGTGGCAGTTTTCTGAAGTGTTGAAAGATCTAATTTTTCATTTGCATAATTGTTTCTTCTAGTTAGATGGCAGTTTAAAATCAAATGCAACAACAACAAAAAATGTGTAGCAAAATGGGAGAGCAATAAATAAATAAGGAGCTATCTAGCTGAAGTGTGACTAGTTAGAGCTATTTACATACAATCTAAAACTCAAAAGAAATTCAGAAACTGAAAAAAGAATCAAGATTTTTATTTTCTCTGTTTTTCCTTGGCTTGAGTTTTCAGCAGGCAATAGGCGTTTTAAAGAATAGACGACTGCCAAAAATAAAAATGCAGACCTATATTGCCCTTGTACCTAGAAATGATCAGGCTGTTAGGCACCTGAGGAATAGATCTAATTCAAATTATAATAATTCCAAAATGGTAATTACTTCAACATAATTTTTGACTGCAAGATTCCAGCTGATCGGGGATTATATAGTGAACCTGCCAGTATTGTGGCACCATTTATCCAGTTAGATTTGGCCATGTGATTACATCCGTGGGCAAATGATGCCCTCCCATTGCCCTCGCATTTAAAGAGGGGAAGAGATGGAACACATCCCTATAGCCTAGGCAATTGAACCAATGCTCCTGTCTTGCCATGCTATGCTTGTGGTATCTCTGACTGCTAGTGCTACATGGCAAGACTTCCCCACTTTGTCTAAATTTAGTTATGAATGACCAGAATGTCAATGAGGATGCATAATCAGAGATGAATATATATCCCATTAAAAGAAATACTGTATAGATAGAAGATATTCACATTTGGATGCTCCTGTCAGGGAGCTGAGCTGTGGGCAGTGGTTACTATGGGGCACAAGTCCAAAGCTGGGACTAGGACAGTCAGAAACACACCAGGCCTCAAAAGGTCTAGAAGGTGCCAAGAATCAGGAACGAGCCATGGGTCAAGCCAAGTAAGTATACAGGACTAGAGTATCAAGAGGTAATCAGGAATCAAAGAAAAGGGGGAAACCAAGAAGACAAGAGAACCAACAAGACAGTCTCACAAGAACAAGGAAACCTTAATACTGAGATGAGAGTAGCTTCAGTCAGGAAACCTCTTATACTCTTCCATTCCTCTGAATAACCAATAACAGACCTCACATGGGCTGCCTTCAGACACTACGTGGAACTGCAGATCCAATGGACCCACAGTTCCACACCCCTGGCTCCCCTGCTCTCCCATCCACATTCAGACAAAATGGAGAGTGTTCTCTCTGCAGTTAGCAAGACTGAAGAGAGGTGAGGTTGCTGGCTGTGCGGGCTTTCATGAAGGACAGCCCACACAGCCAATAGCAGCTGGAGCAAGGGAAGCACTTCCTTCCTCAACTCCAATTTGGAAGACGTCTAGGAATGGTGCCAGAGTTCGGATGTAACACTGGCATCGCCAAACTGGAGGTGGAGGCCAGGAAACTTTGAGAGAATCAAAGGTACAAAATGGAGTTTGGGTAGGAAATCCACAGGTCCACTTCCGCCTTTAACTGCGGTTGCCTGTATTCAGACTTGCAGTCATTGAAACCAGAAGTGAAGGGACCTCCAGTTTTATATTACATGCAAATGCAGTCATGGTGGACCAGAACAGATCTTGGAAACTCAAAAGCTGCAGCAAGTCACCACAAGGGGCATTGTGGAGCACAGTCCTTGCTGCATGGAACTAACCATTTCCTGGATCCCCAGTAACAATCTGCCTTCAGAACAAGCTGGAGCAGCACCACAAGGAAGGTAAAGAAAGAGTAGATATTATGTACATTTTACATTTGCAATATTATCATGGTGTTGATTAGGAGTTCAATAACATTTTGCTGCACACCAAATTTTACAAATGTTAAGGTTTTCTTTGAATGAAAATCTAACTTTCTATTAGTCCTTCTTCTCCTGTCTAAAAATTCACACTGGGCCGATTTAGATACTGGCAACTTGGACATCACCGGACAACTGCAGTTGACTTGCCACATTATGATGAGATGAGATATGGCTGGAGCTTCAGCAGCTCTCTGGTGGACATTTTATGCATTTAATTATTTCAAATGGTAAAGCTTTTCTTCATCTGTACTAATTTAGGCTAAAAGAAACATTGGTAGACTTACCGTGAAGGGTTCTTTTTCAGGTATGGGGAGGGCATCCATGACACGATGGGTTGTCAATCACTGCATGCTCCAAGACAGGGCCAATGAAATTCGAGCACGTACAGTACTCCCTCTGTCGAGCCCCAACGTACCCAGTTCTGGTCTTGCAGAGCGACATAGGATTCTTACTACCTATAGGAATGTTAGTATCTTGTTGTGGAGACCTCAGTTGAAAAATACAGTATGAACATAGTAACAGAGAACAGATAACAACTTCAATGGAAGAAAAGTAGAAACGTGAGAACAAGCAGAGACACAGTGATAGATAAAAACTGTTTACCCTAGGAGTTGTACCGCCACCCCTAGTTTCCCCACCCATGCATCCGTGGGCGGGCCAGATGCCCTCCCCATACCTGAAAAAGAACCCTTCATGGTAATTCTACCAATGTTTCTTTTTCCAAGTATGGGGAGGGCATCCATGACACGATGGGACATATCCAAGCTATCGTTCGGGTGGGACAACGGATGCCTAGCTCTCCAACAGTGCTTATACGACTTTTTGCAGGACTGTGTGACCCAAAGCCACTTGAGGCTCGTGAAAAGAAGGTATTTTATAATGTTTCACAAAGGAGGATGAGGATGACCACGCTGCCGCCTTACAGATATCTTCCACCGGAACCCGTGCCGAGAAGGCTGCTGATGCTGATGCACTCCTAGTAGAATGTGCCATGATACCTGAGGGGACCTGAAGCTGTAGAGTCTCGTACACCAGTGAAATTGTGGTTCTCAGCCACCGTGCCAAAGTTTCCTTAGATACCTTGTTGCCCAGCTTTGATGGCGAAAAAACCACAAACAAAGAATCTGACTTTCTAAAAATCTTGGTCCTCTTGATATATATACGAAGAGCCCTGCGTACATCCAGTGTGTGCCAGATGTGCTCCTTAGGGTGTCGTGGGTTAGGACAAAAGGAAGGTAAGATGATCTCTTGGGCTCTGTGAAAAACTGAGTTTACTTTCGGAAGGAATGTGGGGTCCAACTTCATCACAACCGCTTCCTTCTGAAAAATACAGAGCTCGTCCCGCACCGACAGCGCTGCCAACTCGGATACCCATCTGGCCGAGGTATAGCGATAAGAAACAGCACTTTGAATGACAGTAGTCTTAAGGGAACCTTTCGTAGGGGCTCAAACAGTTCCTTCATGAGGGCTTGAAGGACTTTATCCAAGTTCAATGAAGGGAATCTCGGAACCGGGGGAGGATTTATGTTGAGCGCTCCATTAAAAAAACATCGAATGTCATGATGCAGAGAATGAGAATCAGCCCCCGAGATATCCAAAACCGACGATAGCGCCGATGTCTGCCGCCTCAAGGTACTGGGACTGCCGAAACTCCAGCGTGCAGAGGGTCGAGACCATTCTTACGCGACCAGGAGGGAAAAGCCGCCCACGTCAACTGGTAGATCCGGTGCGTGGACTGACACCTTGCCACTAAAATTGTTCTTTGAACCGCCTCGGAGTATCCTTTAATCTCTAATGCCCGGCACTCAACCTCCACGCGTGTAGACGGAGCCAATCTGGGTCTGTATGAAGGACCGGTCCCTGGTTCAGCAGGTCGTATCTCGTTGGAAGGGGCCATGGGTCTCTGACCGACAGTGTCCACAGGTCCAAAAACCACGGGCATCTCGATCAGAACGGGGCTACCAATATGACCTCGGCCCTCTCAGCCACCACCTTCCTGATGACCATCCGCAATATAGTCAGAGGAGGAAAGGCATAAAGGAGTACCCCCCGAGGCCACCTGGATACTAGGGCATCCACCTGTTCTGCCTGGTAGCAGAGATGGCGGGAGAAAAATCTCGGGAGCTTGTGGTTTGAGGGAGATGCGAAGAGGTCCACCTCCGGCCAACCCCACTTCTGAACGATCTGATTGAACACCTCTGGGTGAAGAGCCCATTCGCCTGGGTCCAACCATTGTCTGATTAACCAGTCTGCCAGGAGGTTTGAGTGACCCGCTAGATGTTCCACGGATATGGACCTCAGGTGGACTTCTGCCCAGCTGAACAGGGCATCCGTCTCTCGCATCAAGGACCGAGACCTTGTGCCCCCTTGGTGATTTATATGCGCTTTCGATGTCACATTGTCCGTGCGTACCAGCACATCCTGTCCGTCCAGCGCTGTTTGGAAACTCAACAGGGCCAAGCGCACCGCCTTTAGCTCCAGCCAATTTATATTGTGCCTGAGTTTCCTGTCCATAATGTCCTCTTGGTAAGGCAGTAGAAGCCACTGCAGAGGCCTGGAATGCCACCTTGACCAAGGAACACAGTCGAAGCATGCAACCATCATTCCCAGAATCTGAGCCAAACGCAGGAGTGGAGCCCTTCCTTTGCGTAGGTATGGGGCCATCATAGAAGAGATTTTTACTCTTCTTTCCTTTGGGAGACGGACGACAGCTGCCTTTGTGTCGAAAATGATCCCAAGGTGCAGCAAGACCTGGGTCGGTTGAAGATGGCTTTTTGACGTGTTGATGAGGAAACCATGTTCTTGCAGGATCCGAACCATGTGCCGAACACTCTGCTCCGCCTCTGCCGCCGACTGTGCTCGGAGCAAAACGTCATCCAGATACAGATATGCATGAATGCCCTGCAGGCGGGCATGGGCGATGACTGCCACCATCAGTTTCGTGAAAACTCTCGGAGCCGTGGAGAGTTCGAAGGGTAGAGCTGTATATTGGTAGTACTTGTTGTCGTAGGCAAAACGGAGGTAACGGCGGAAGTCCGGGTGAATCGGTACGTGCAGATATGCTTCAGACAAGTTGAGAGATGCCAACCAGTCCCCTGGGAGGACTGCAGCTTTGATGGATCTGAACGACTCCATTCTGAAATGCCTCTTCCGCACGTACCGATTCAGCCTTTTCAGATCCAAGACGGCCCGCCATGAGTCGTCCTTCTTTGGCACAAGGAAAAGCAGCGAGAAGACTCCCTCCGCAATGTGTTCTGCGGGAACAGGTTCTATAGCCCGAATGTCCATCAAGTGCTTGATTGCGCACCGCATCAATTTTCTCTTTGCGGGGTTTTTTGAGAGGGGTGTTGCAAAGAATAAATCTGGGGGCCTTGTAGTGAATTCTATGCGGTACCCCTGAGCAACCGTGTGAAGAACCCAAGTGTCTGTGGATTTCTCCCAAATCCCTGCAAAAGCCCTTAGTCTGCCCCCAACCTGGGCCCAGTCATTGCTTACGGTTCCGTCTGTCTTGTGCTGTGCCGAACGAATCACCTCTCCTACCAGTTCCTCTGAATCTGGGGTTCCAAGACTGGCGCCATGTCTGTCTGTACTGAGGGCCTCTAGGGTCTCTGTCCCTGAAGGTGTCACGGAAGCTGGCAGGCCCAGGTCTTCCAAATGATCTAAAGGGACGAAAGGAGCTTTGAAAGAAGGCCCCTCCCTGAAAGGGTTTTCTCGTTTCCCCCCGTCCCACAGGCATAGCTTTTTTCTTATCTCGAGTTTCGGTTAAAACCGGGTCCAACGCCTCCCCAAAAAGCTTAACCCCCCTAAATGGGGTGCCCGCCAGAGCTGACTTAGATTTTGTGTCAACATTCCAGTGCCTCAGCCACAATCCCCTATGGACTGCGACATTAGCTGCCATGGACCTGGAAGCATGCTGTATACAGTCCAGGCTCGAATCTGCCATAAGTGCAGCGGCCCTGGCAATTTTGTTCAAACCTTGACGTAGCTTTGGGGATTCCGTTGGAACCAACTTAGCCAACTCCTTTGTCCACAGGATCGTTGCTCTCGTGAAAATGGAGTTGGTGGAAGCTGTGCGGATTACAGTAGCTGATGACTCGTGTGCCTTCTTTAACAAATGGTCGGTCTTTTTCTCTTCCGGAGACTTGAGGAACTCCTCGCCCTCCTTGTTAACCAACGCTGCAGTCACCAATTGGGCCACGGGAGCATCGACTACAGGCACGGCAAGTAGAGACATGATATCAGGAGGTAAAGTATACAACTTTTTAGGTACATGAATGGCGGGTTTAGATGCCACCGGAATACCCCACTCTGCTAGCATAACGTCCTTGAAAAGTGCGGGGAAGGGAACCGTGGCCTGGCTGACTGAAGTTGATGGAAAGACCTCCTGATCCAATCCTGCCTCGGTCTGGGGAATGGATTCATTAGAGACATCCTTAATAGCCCTTTTGGCTTTGGCTAGGAGGATCTCAAATTCATTAACAGAAAAAAGTCGGGCAGTGGGAGGCTTCTCTGTTGGTGTCTGCTCATCTGAGAGCTCCCCTTCTTCCTTTTCAGAATTGTCAGAACTTGAATTTGTATCCCGAGGACCACCACCCTCCTGGGACATGACGGGCCCAACTGCCTCCTGGGTTGGAGCTGGGGGCCCACAGGCTTCCCTGATAACTAGGGGTCGCGATGGGATGCATGACTCCTTAGCCTGGCCTCGCGTTCGTTTTGCAGTTGGGATATCCTCCTCGTCAGAGGAGGAGAGATGTGAACCTCGTCTGTGATGATGTTTTCTCCCTTTCCTAGCGTGCCAGACGTGTTCCCCGACCGGAATGGACTGCCTCACAGGGCTTGAGTCAGGGGAGGAAGAGAATGAAGGACGGCGCCCCCTACGGGAAGGCTCCACTGGGGCAGGAATGGCGGCCATTACATCTGCCCCTGCTGGTGGCATAGCATTGCTTACTGAACCAAGCAATCCCCCTGCAGCCGATATCGCATTGTTAGGGGCACTAACCAATCCCCCAGAATCCTGGTGACCTATTAACGGCGATACTACAGCCAGGCAGTGCTTCTGAACAAAATTAGTAAGCCACGCGAGTTCCTTAGTCGACAACATTTCGCCCCCCGGGCCCACAGCCCCCGAGAAATCAGCTGTCCCCGGGTCACTCACCACCATCAGGACCACCTGCGCCGCAAACGACTGTCCTGCCGTTGCTATGGCTCGTTGGTTTGCCACTGCCAAAGGAGCCAAATGCACCCCGTTTTGTTGCGTGGAACTTTGAATCGGCTTGGAGGTGGCCAAAATGGCGGGCACGACTTTGGCGGGAAGAGCCGTTTGCTCTTTTCCTGGCTGTTGCTCTTTCACTGCCCGAATCTGCAGCCTCTCGCTGAGAGGCGATTTCGACTTCGAGAGGGCACCTTTCTTGGCTCTCTTCTTTTTCTTAGCTTTTGTGCCCTCTGCTGTAAGGTGTTTCGCCTCTTTGAGAGCTTTACAGTGCTCCAAAGGCGCCTTCCGTTTTGCCTGCGATTGGTCCGTAGCCAGCCCTGACAGAGCTTCGGCTGTAGCGGGCGGGAGAGCAGCCGCTTCTTCTCCCTGTGCGGCAGGACTTTCCGCTTCCCCAGCCCCCGAAGGGGCTAATGGGGACTTAACAGGGGCATCAGAAAGGGGTCCCTCCGATAGGGAGCCCCTTAGCATATCGCCTGTGTGGGCGATTTCCATGGCCAGAGCAACAACGTAAGAACGGAGTATAAGGAGTGGTGGGGGGGGGGTCAAGATAGGTAAAGAGCAAAACAACAGGCTAGATAAAAATTAAATACTCAACCACAGTCAACGACACAGGTGGAAAACAACAAGGGATAACCAACTCCTTTCCCCCTCTCACACACAGTAGAAGAGAAGAAGAATCCAAGAGCTGAGATCTCTAGAGTAGTACTGTCCTGGAGCGAAGACAGGACCAGAATTGGGTACATTGGGGCTCAACAGAGGGAGTACTGTACGTGCTCAGATTTCATTGGCCCTGTCTTGGAGCATGCAGTGATTGACAACCCATCGTGTCATGGATGCCCTCCCCATACTTGGAAAAAGAGGTGGGATTCATGTCAGTCTCACATCTAAAAAATTATTTGCATATGAAAAAGACCAACATGTCAGACAGAAGAATATATCCTGACCTTCTTCCTGAAATACTATGTTACAATTATTATTTTTAATGAGTGCAACCAAACATACAATTGCTCCACCTGAAGCTCAAAGTAGTATTGTCTAGAAAAAACATTACCATTTAATTCTTTAATACCCCACCCCAGATTGAACCAGTTCCCATTAAATTCAGTGGGACATACTCTCAGGAAGAGGGGTATTGGATTGCTGTCCCCCCACCCCCAAAAGTCCTGTGTATGTCCATGCTGCTAATGCTTTGTATGTACTGCTTCTCTTTCTTAAAGAGATATCTTGAGTATATACACATGGAAATGTGTGATGACTTGTTTTATCCCATACACTTTCTGGATCCAGAACTGTGTACAGAAACATGATTTGTCTGGGAGAAGTTACATTTCCAACATAACCATTTTGCAATTAGGCCCTCATAGGAGAGCGTCAAAAAAAAAGAAAATGACCTCATGGGATAGAAAATATGACATTTGCATTTGATAGAGAATCTCTTTTCAACAACACATACACTCTCAAGTTGAAGCCATACATTGCTTTGCAGCTGTCTATCCCACATCCTCCAAACCATGGCAGAAATCAGTTTTCCACTGATTTTAATTAATAGAATTTAATTAATAGAGTTGCAATTAGAATTCATGTAAGGCTAAATTCAGAGTGCCCTTTAGGCCCCTCCTCAGGTGAAACCCTGAGGAACATCTAGGGAACTCCAATGAGTGCTGATAAGACACTAACAGGGGTTTCAGACAGCCCAGAGTAAAAATCTGAAGCCAATCTGGAAGCTTTTGCGTAGGTGAAACATCTCAGCGATCCTGAGGAAAGCAAAAATAATTCTGATAAAGCTGCAAAATGTTAGGCGGCGAAGTTGTACACATCCTAGCTTGTTTTCCTATATATATTTCAAGATCTATCCACTTCTTGTCCATTCTAACTTATCCTTTTGTCATCCGTCTGCCTTTCAAAGTTTTACTTGCCTACAGTTCTGTTCAGACTTTTGTGCCATCTTTGTCACCTATCTAAGGTCTTGCTTTAACTGCAAGGAGTTTTTGCTGTCTTTCCCTTAGATATCCCTTCTCAGGGACCATGAGCCTTGCTTCACAGTCAGCAGCAGCAATTTCTGCTTACAATGAAATATAACATTCTCCTGTTCCTTTTATTAAGTGCCTGCCTGGGGCACAGCTCCAGATGACTGTTCCCCTTTGTGGTATAGCCCTAATGACTTTACAGAGGTCCAGCAGCTGAAAGTGCATCAGCTGAGAAATTAACCTTTTCCCACCCTGACTTGTAGCGTACAAATCCAGCTGCTGAACTAGCAAGATGTTGTGGTCCATACAGAGGCAGCCCTAACATGAAGCACAGTTCAGACTGCTTCAGGGGGCAGATTGTGGACTAGTTCTCGGGGGCAGCGTTAGGCCCATTCGGCGGCACCACCACCCCTGCTCTGAGGATGGCTGGCCGAGGAAGGAAGGCAAAATGGCACATAGTGCTTTCCCTCTCTGCTTCCTAATAGAAAATGAAAGTAGGTGGAGAGATGAAATAAGTAATTGCAGATTAGATTTTAAAGAAAGGCAGGCAGGTAGGAAGCTATTTGGTGCTCTGCATCAGGCAGCAAAAACTTGGTCCAGCATTGGGTTCCTAATAAGGTTTTATGAACAGAATGTTGTCTACATTGTCCACTGGCTGATTTCCACTTGACCAAAATATGGACTCAGTGTTGCTATCCTTTTTATGGTCGCCACTGCTACTTTAAACTGAAGGGCAGCAGCCACATAACTTTCCAGTTGCCTCAGAAACAGTTAATATTTTAAAAAGAAAAAGGAGGAAAATTGGCAGAGATGTGGGTGAGGGGAGAGAGTGGCTGCTGTGCAATCTCCTAAATATTTTCCATTGTTTCCCAATCAAGCAGAATGAATCAGGCTTACGATGGCTGCTAAAATGATAGAACAATTGTCAAAATACATAATAGGATGATAATGACTGATAATATACTATGATGTAATATATAAAATACAATCTATCCTCAGTATCTTCACTCATATGGCAATGAAAATATTTACTTGTAGAATTGATTGTTTGATTGATTGATTGTTCATTCAGTCTTTATGCTGCCTTTCATAAGATATCCCAAGGTGGTTTACAAAAGTTCAAATACAATAAAACTCCATAAAAATCACTTTTAAAACCTTAAAACCAGTTAAACAGTAAAAATGATAAAACACTCCCCCCCACAAAAAACCCATAAGAAACAGGGGCATAGCAAGGTTGGAGTGGGCCCAGAGACAAGATTTTAAAATGGCCCCCACTCACTGAAGCTCAGCTTATGAAGTAAAGAAATCTTAAATGAGGCTGAATAGTGGTAACAAAAAGCATAGTAAAATAAATTGTTTTTAAAAAGGTTTTGTAAATTGTGGATGATGCAAGTCATTTAATGGTACTAGAGAAAGACATGCTGTTCTGGTAGCTCCAGGTCTTAACACCCACATCAGTTTTGGAGGATGAATACAACTGAAGGAAGCCCAGGCTGGTGTGCGGCTGGGGGAGTCAGTCATGTGACTTGCCTCGGGGGGCCCCCGAAGGCAGTGGGCCCCCAGACAACTGTCATCCCTTGCCCTATTATAGTTATGCCCCTGATAAGAAAGACAAACAGAAGCAGGAAAGCTGAGACACCTGGCAGCCCCTAAGGATTAAAAAATCCTGAACAAAGAAATAAAAAGGTTGTCACGGCCCTTCAGGGTACCACTGTCTCCATCCGGTCAGGGTATAGCTTTTGCCCAGCCACCTCTGATTAATGGCTAGAAGCCTAGCCCTGAGTCCTCTTCCTGGAGTCTTTGTTACTTCACAAAGACCCAAGGATCAATGCCTCAAGCCTCCAGCCAAGTCACAGAGCTGTTGCCAGGTCAAGCTCTCTTTGGCTTCTGGCCCTTCATCATCAGCAGTCCAGCCCTTAAATAGCTCCTGACCGGTGGGGCAGTTCTTGCGATATCTTCGAATTCCCCTAGAACTTGCCCAGAAGTCTTGTGAGTCCTCTACACTATCCAGCTGCATTTTGCCTGTGGGTTCCCTGCAGGGACATGCATCGTCAAATACAAGAATATAATATAATATAGGAATAATTATCTGATGACAGGCTGTTTTAATGATTAATGATAATGTATGTGAAGCACTTTGAAGTGCTCCATGAATGCTCAACAGACATGGAGGGGGGGCTACTATTCTTCATGAAACACAAGCCCAAACCCCAGCTGGGCATGCAGAACCATTTGCATGGTTTTGTAGATCATGTCCTATGGTTATAATGTAGTTATCTTTGCATTTATATCCCACTCTTCCACCAAGGAACCTTATGATGTAGGTTAGGCTGAGAGATAAGTGATTGGCCCAAGGTCACCCAAAGTGTTTTATGGCTGACCAGGGATATGAACTCAGCTCTCACCCAGTTCTAATCTGACACTCTAGCCAAGGAACAGGATAAAGATAGTGTACTCTTTGAAGTCTAATAGATGTTCATAGTAGTTGCTCTCCTTTTTCAAGAATTTAAGCAAAAATAATATATTCTTATTGGACGCATGTGTCAAGAATTCAACAACCTTGATGAAACCAAGCTGATCTGGATCTGTCCAGTGCCTGACTGCATTATTTATTTATTTATTTATTCAATTTAGCTACCAGCCTTCCCAAAATGGCTCAGGGCAATTTACAACAGAATAAAAACAATTAAAACCAGTTAATTAAAATCAAAACTATAAAAACAGAATAAAAACAATTAAACATTCAAACAGTAAAAAACCCTGGAAAACTAGGGCAAACATTTAAAACAATGTAAATCAGTTTACAACAACTTAAAACACTGGAAGGCCAGGCCAAACAGAGGGCTCTCCTGAAAGAAAATAATGAACCCAAATTAGGGATTTCTGCCAGGGGTGCATTCCATAGCCCAGGAGCAGCTACAGAGAAGACTCTGAGTCAACACCGGTGGTAACTGGAGATGAACCTCCTTAGGTGACCTTAACGTGCAGTGTGGATCATGCAGTAGAAGGCGCTCTCTAAGATAACTCGGACTTAAGCTGTTAGGGCTTTAACGTCAGAGCTTTAACGGTAATAACCAGCACTTCCTATTTTGCCTGGAAACATATTGGCAGCCAGTGTAACTGTTTCAAGACAGGGATAATATGGTCTCTCTGGGTTACCTCAGAGACCAATCTGGCTGCCACATTTTGAACTAACTGAAGTTTCCAAACTATGTACAAAGATAGCCTCACATAGAGTGCATTGCAATAGTCAAGCCAGGAGGTTACCAGCTGATGCACTACTGTTTTGAGGTCATCCTCTTCAAGGAATGAGCACAGCTGTCGAATTAGCTGAAGCTGATAGAAAGCACTCCTGGCCATGGCCTCAACCTGACATACCAGAGTGAGGCCTGGGTCCAGGAGTACTCCCAAGCTGTGCACCTGCTCCTTCTGGGAGAGTGTAACCCCATCCAGCACAGTAAGATCTAACTCATCCCTCAAATTCTGAGCCCCTACAATGAGCACCTCCATCTTGCTTGGATTCAACTTACTTTATTTATTTATTTATTTATTTATTTATTTATTTATTTGATTTATATACTGTCCTTCCAAAATGGCTCAGGGCAGTTCACAGCATGATAAAAACAATTAAAACAAATTAACAATTAAAATCAAACTATTAAAACACAATAAAACCAATAGAACAGCTAAAAGCCCTGAAAATCAGGGCAAAAATTTAAAACTGTTAATCATTTAAAACCCTGGAAGGCCAGGCCAAATAGGTAGGTTTTAAAGGCTCTCCAGAAGGATGACAATGATCTCAAATTATGAATTACTGCTGGGACTGCATTCCACAGCCCAGGAGCAGCTACAGAGAAGGCCCGCCTCTGCGTTGCCACCAGATGAACCGGTGGCAACTGGAGACGGACCTCCTCAGATGACCTTAACGTGCGGTGGGGATGATGTAAAAGAAGGCGCTCTCTTAGATAACTCGGACCTAAGCCGTTCAGGGCTTTAAAGGTAATAACCAGCACTTGGTATTTTGGCCAGAAACATATCGGCAGCCAGTGTAGCTGTTTCAAAACAGGCATAATCTGGTCTCTCTGGGTTGCCCCAGAGACCAACCTGGCTGCCACATTCTGAACTAACTGAAGTTTACAGACTACATACAAAGGCAGCCCCACGTAGAGCGCATTGCAGTAGTTGAGCCGGGAGGTTACCATCTGATGCACCACTGTTTTGAGGTCATCTTCTCCAAGGAATGGTCGCAGCTGTTGAATCAGCTGAAGCTGATAGAAAGTACTCCTGGCCATGGCCTCCACCTGAGATACCAGGGTGAGGCCTGGGTCCAGGAATACTCCCAAGCTGCACACCTGCTCCTTCTGGGGGAGTGTAATCCCATCCAGCACAGGGAGATCAAACTCACCCCTCAGATTCTGAGCCCCCACAATGAGCACCTCCGTCTTGCTTGGATTCAGCTTCAATTTGTTCTCCCTCATCCAGCCCATTACTGCCTATAGGCAGGCATTTAGAGAATGAGTGCCATTTCCTGAAGATGAAAAGGAGAAGTATATGTGGGTGTCATCAGCATACTGATAACACCCAGCACCAAATCTCCTGATGGCCTCACTCAGCGGTTTCATGTAGATATTGAAAAGCATTGGTGACAGAATGGAGCCCTGGGGGACTTCATATAGCAGCTCCAGTTTTGAGGAGCAACTGTCACCAAGCTCCACCATCTGGAATCTACCCGAGAGATAGGAGTGGAACCACTGCAAAGCAGTGCCCCCTATCCCCAACTCCCCCAGGCGATCCAGAAGGATACCATGGTTGATGGTATCGAATGTCGCCGAGAGATCCAGAAGAACCAGCAGAGTCACACTCCCTCTGTTGATTCCCCAGTAAAGGTCATCCATCAGGCTGACCAAGGCTGTCTCAACCCCATAGCCAGCCCGAAAGCCAGTTTGAAATGGATCTATATAATCAGTGTCCTCCAAGACTGCCTGGAGCGGGTCGGCCACCACCCTCTCAATCACCTTGCCCAACCAAGGGAGATTGGAGATTGGCCTGTAACTATCCATCACTAAGGGGTTCAGGGAAGGCTTCTTAAGGAGTGGTCTAACCATTGTCTCCTTCAGACAAGGAGGCACCCTCCCCTCCCTCAGCAATGCATTTATTCTATTAACTAGGCCACCTCCAACAATCTCCCTGCTAGATAGAAGCAGCCAAGTCAGACAAGGATCCAGAGAACAAGTGGTAGGCTGCACAACTCCAAGCAGTTTGTCCACATCCTCAGGAATCACAGATTGAAACTGATCCAACCTAATACTGCAAGAAGGATTGCTGGACACCTCCTCCATAGACCTTGCAGAAGTAGCGGAGTCCAAGTCAGCCCAAATACTAGAGATCTTGTTGGCAAAGAACACTTTAAAAGCATCACAGCAGAACAACCCCAGGGACTGATTTGAAGGAGCAGAAACTAAACTCCTCACAACCCAGGATAGCTCTGCTGAGCGTGAACCTGTGGCCACAATGTGTGCAGACCAAAATCTCTTTTTTGCTGCACGCATTGCCACTACATAGGTCTTCAAATGGGTCACATGCTGCATCCTGTCAGATTCGAACCAAGTTCTCTTCCACTTGCATTGTAGTTGCCTACCCAACCTCTTCAGTCCCCGCAACTCCTCAGTATACCAAGGGGCCATTTTTGAAGCAGGTCCGAAGGAATGCTTAGGAGCAATCATATCTACTGCCCTGTTGAGTTCCCTGTTCCAGATTCCCACCAGAGCATCTATGAAATCAAAACAACATCAAAATCCTCCAAGGCCTTTTGAAATCCTACTGGGTCCAGCAGCCTTTTTGGACAGACCATCCTAATAGGTCCACCACCCCTGCAGGGGTGGATTGTGGCTGTGAAATCAATCTTAACCAGGTAGTGGTTCATCCATGACAATGGGGAAACCACCGGATCCCCCTGGGAGCCTCAGGTATATTACCTGGGAATACTCAGTATACCCAGGTAATATACTCAGGTATATTGCCTGGGAACCTCAGGATTACTACCATGATGGAAGGAAGGCAGAAAATTAATTAATTAATTAAAATATTGACAATATACACATGCGAATTATACTTACAAAGTAGAGTCTTCATCAATGGGAATCAGCCTTTTGGGAGATTTTAAAACAGGACCATGAAAATCCACAGATTTTTCCATGGTATTGTGAACAGAGAGTATTAAATGCAGCAGAGACTATAAGAAGCTGAGTAATACCACTGATGTATCTAGCTCAGGACTATATAATATCTACAGGATTATAGCAGAGAGGAAGGCTGGTCTTGTGGTAGCAAGCATGACTTGTCCCCTTAGCTAAGCAGGGTCCACCCTGGTTGCATATGAATCAGAGACTAGAAGTGTGAGCACTGTAAGATATTCCCCTCAGGGGATGGAGCCACTCTGGGAAGAGCAGAAGGTTTCAAGTTCTCTCTCTGGCATCTCCAAGTTAGGGCTGAGAGAGATTCCTGCCTGCAACTTTGGAGAAGCTGCAGCCAGGCTGTGAAGACAATACTGAGCTAGATAGACCAATGGTCTGACTCAGTAGATGGCAGCTTCCTATGTTCCTAGTGAGTGTCCACAGCCTCATGTAGATGTCTTTCTCAGGCATCTGATCTGAGGGCATCTTTGATCTCAGGCATCTTTGATCTGCGGGTTTCAAGAACCTCTGGGAACTGGAACTTCCCTCAAGTGCTCTGCCACTGAGTTGTGAGCCCTTTCATCATGGCCTGTGCCTAGATTAAGCTTCACTGGAGATAAATGCTAGCAGATAATTCTGATTCTAAAGAAGTATTGTTTGGAAAAGACGCAATCTAGCTCTGCACCACTTCCTTCTCTTCCTCCTTCTGCTATTCTACATGTGGAATTCCCATAATGCAGATGACCTCCTCAGCCGATTCACTTGCCCCACACAAATGTGCATGTGGGAAGCTGTGTTCACACGTCATCCCACACAGGGCATAGGCTGAAGTTGTGAGATATTTATATCTCTGTTGTGAGATAGGTTGCAAGCTAGCTATAGATTACAGGTAAATGCAGAACCATTTTTAAAAGGGCAAGTAGTCTGAGGGGGGAAATAAAGAGTAGTGAAGTGACAGAGAAGGGGATACTTAACACTTTCTGTGGCCACAATTTTCCTGCTCCAAATCATGGATGTGCTCTTGAAACTCTACAACAGGACAAGCCAGTGGGGGAATCTGGAGCAGAAACATAGTGCCCTTCTATTTTTAAAACTTCATTTCCCCTTCTTCCATCCCCCGCCCCTTCTCAGTTGTCAAATCTTGGTTTGCATTTTAAACTTCAAAAAGGCTGCCACTTCCATTAATCTTCATTACATAGCTTCTGGACAAAATTGAGTCTAACAATTTTAGTAATCAGGGTGCTTTTTTTCAACACAGGAATATTAATTTAGACTTATTTCATTATGTCTCATCTTTATGTCTGTGACCTTAGCAGCCGTTCATTGCTTTTAAGCCGGAGCACACCATTTCAGAGTGTTTTGATGTTTTATCAGTTATTTACAGGTTACAGTTTAATTTTTGATGCCTACAGGTCTGCCGAGTGCCAAACAGTGTTTCTAATATGCACACATGGTGGAAAAAGCAGGAAAGACATACCCTACTTATCTGATGTGAATTAACCTGAAAAAGATGACAAAGAGCTGATCTGATTCTGTCTTATAAGCCATACATCTTTGACTATATATCTTTTAAAATATTATTTCTGGATACAGTTCTAAGACTTAAAAATGATCTCTCTCTCTCTCTCTCTCTCTCTCTCTCTCTCTCTCTCTCTCTCTCTCACACACACACACACACACACACATTCAGCTTGCTTTCTACAAGCATAGATAACACTATTAACTGTTACTGCAGATCTTCATAAAGCTAGTTCAAGTGTGGGGACAGCCCAACATCCTGTCATCTTGTCCTGTCCTATAAGTGGTTTTGCTTGCTCTGTGTTGGAGCACTGCCCTATATTGTGAAGAATCAGTGTTCTGTATGTTGGGGTCAGCTGTCAGGCTGTAGGCGTAGGCCTTCCAGCTAATCTGGTGGACAGGCTCCTGTCTCTGTATCTTATAGGAGTCCAAATTTATCAGAGGCAGAAAAGGAGATTCTCAAGTCAGTTTATTTAGCCAAATAAAGCCGACCAGGCTGTCCTCTAGCTCGCAGGCAAGAGAAGCAGGCCCGGGAAAATTCTACAAGCAGTTTTTATAGACCCAAGTAAACAAAACTCACCCACCTCCTGTTTCCATGAAGATCCCACCCCTGCCTTAAAAGCATACTTATTTGTCACCTTAAACAAGCTATCTAATTTCCTATACATTACATCAATCATCAGATGAGAGTCCCTTGTCAAAAAGGCCTCACCCACTTCCCCCTTGTTCCTTCTCTTGCGGTTTCTAGTTTCTCATCTATCAGCAGTTTAACAGTAGCTCGTTGCGGTTTTGCATACAGAAAAACAAAAATCCCCCTCATGCATGGAACGAACCCTTGACCTTTTCCTAGCTGCTAACAAAGCTGTTTTTCTGTGTCTGTGTTTTTCCCCTAATATTGCAAGGCTAGTAGTATAGAAGCAAATATGGCTCTGGTTAGGCTAACTTAGCTTTTGCAGACCCCCCAGCTTTTTCAGACCCCATTATGTATTTTGAGGAAAAGATGTGCAGTCAAGATTTCCTAATAATTAGGGTGACTTTTATTATGTGTATAGAAATACAGACCACCCAGGCATGGCTTCTTTGCCCCAGCTGTGTGCTTCTTAATGAAGCATGAGGTGTTTGGGGCTATTTTCTTGGCTGAGGGTATGGGTACATGCAGTTTGGTGAGCTATTGGCCCCTGCCCACCCATTTCCTCATTCAGCATCTGAGAGGCAACCCTTCCCACCTGCTCTGGAGCATAATACAGGTTTTGGCTGGTCACCCTTTTGGAGGCCAGGTAGGAATTTCTTGACTCTGATTGAATTGATGGATGATGGGGCTCCCTTTTACCTACATCACACTAAAGTCCCTTCCCTGATCACAACAGCAGGTACAGTGCAGGACTGGGAATTTAAGATAGTGGATTGGTGAGCACCGAAGGCACACATTTGGCATAAGGAGGAATTCTGGGTTAGTTCATAGACATTTGACAGCTCAGACAGTGCTGGCTGAGAGCTTTCTCTGGCCTACTGGAGCATTGACAAGGCTTGAAGGCTTTGGAGGGGAAGTGATGCCTCCTGACCCCTTTGACCCGTTAAGAGGAGCAGCAGTCAGCCAGTTGTTGTGCTGAGCTAGGGTGTGGCATCTGATGTGATGTGAAGTAGGTATGGACGCATCCTGGGTGGTGATCCATTAGTCCCCTCACTGTAGGGGGATGGAGATCCAATCCCTTTGTTGTTGTTTAATTGGATGCTAATTGAATAAAGTTGTGGCCCTTTCCTCCAATTAAGCCCAGTGTTTCATTGGTCTGGGTGCAATTTTAAGGTTTCTAATTAGTGAGGGAATAGCGTAACCATTCTAGGTTCACAATGATGACAGCCTGCCATCATGCTTAGGGCATTTGCCTCTTCAGATGAACATCCTAAGTGTGAGCAGGAAGTTAGTGGGAGAAGAAGTAAGTCATATGCCAGGTATGGGACTTCTGAGCATGCCCAGGATGATGTACATGAATATGCATCCTATTTTAAAAAATGTCTAAAGAGGGCTTATGTTGTACCTGTGTTTAGATGTGAATGTCAGTATCGGCATTCATTTAAAAACTGAACCTGGATGCAGCCCCCCACCTAAATGCAGTATACAGAAAGGAAGTGTATTGCTGTACCAGTGTTCAATATAACATGTATAAAATGTTGCATCTCCATACAAATCTGTACCTGTGTACACTATTCACAGATTGTACGAATGTTAAACATAACATGGGAATAGGGCTTTGGTACTCACAGCATTTGAGTGAGTAAGAAGAACTCAGAGAACAAAGCCTTTCCTTGGCTGTAATATAATTTCACATTAAGATCAAAATTTGCAGGTATAAATCGAATTAGTTGTGTCCTAAATTGAAAGGACAATGCTGAATTTAAAATTAAGGGTAAGTGTACTATTGGGGGAAAAAAACCTATTCAAGTTTTATTGATCATTTTTCAACTTTACGGTTTCATGTTATTCTTTTAATTATGCAATCCTATGCATATGATAATCAAAACTTTCTAAAAGATCTTTGCTTCATTCCTAATTGCTTTTTTAAATCTTGTGCTATAAAAATACACATTAGCTTTCATCCTCGATGAGTCAGAGTGAAAGATTAATGGCTCTTCTGTTCTCATGAAATATCTTTTTAAACATAATGCTTCTATTAAATATTGTATAACATTGTTAATTACCCAGTCTCAGTGCACATTATGCTGAAAGAGGATTATGTACTGGTTAAGAATATTGTTGCAGTGCAGATCATGCCTATTGACTGATTTTATGTTATAAATGTTTCATATTTTATGAATACAATATAGTGATGCAAAGCTTGTTTTACCACCAAGATAGAAATTATGAGGTGAATGGAGAGTCTTATAAAGTGTTAGTGTGATCATTAGTTGTATTCTATTAATCACCTATCATCAATCAAAATACCACAATGGAAACAAAGGTCCCTCCCCACCAGGAATTAAGATATTATAATCTATTATAATTGACCTAGACCATGAAGAACTGCAAGAGAACTGAACAGCTTATAACCACCCAAAAGGAGTCTAGCAGCCATGTATTCTAGATGCTTGACAATCTTCCTGCAAGCCAAGAAAACAGCAAAGGATGGAAGTTTACTGAGTCCCTACTGGACTTGTGTACATTGCTAGAGGGTTGTGTTCAGCTTAGTGATTCACATGTTGTGCAAGGATTAACTAAAATCAGGCCCACATTGATAGATGTAGGCACATACATTTACAGTTTTTACTAGGATGATGTGAGTATCCATGATTCTCTGCTTGTGATGTGAGAACTGCCCATTTGTTGTGGTGGATAAGTATCCCAAATAGTACATGGATTTCAGAATATTATCACTAGATCTACATTAGAAGACCATATATGAGATGCAATTAAGATAGTTGTAGGGAATGAAATGTATATAATGCACAACAATGATTTGGATCTGCAGTGCTCAAAAGCTATGGATCCATTAAGTGTCCCAAGCATGATGGCAAGATACATGAAAGAAATATCCATAAAAATGAGTAGAAAGGTTTCACATTTCAGTAATGAAATTACTCTATTTAATATTGCTTGGGGATTGGAAATAGTGTCACAACTTATATTAACCACTCACAATATTATTACTGCAAATGGCCCCATGGATTTCTGGATAATCAATAAGGCACACATTAGTGCATCACCAATTTTAGATGGTGCTCAATGTCCATTGCAAACAGTGGGTGGTAAAACATTCTAAAGATGACTGACCACCTTCTTTGCTTGCTTAGCTGCCTACCTGACTATCTGCTTCTTTGACTGCTTGCTTGGCCACATGTGGGACCATCCCACTTGCTGCCAGCTTACTCCATCCTATGGTTCAGACCCCATTTTACTCCTCAGATCTCTGGTTATTGTGAGGTGTAACAAGTAGCCACAATAATCTGTGAAAAACACGTCTTTTTGAGATCCAAAAGCTGGAAAAGAAGAGCCCCCAGATACAGCCCATTGAAACGTGCAAGAGTTTTTTCAGACCTTTGAATATACAATGTAGTTTGGGGCTGGAGCCTGTGGGCATGATGGCACTCCTTATTCCCATTCATTTTATGTACTATAATGTCTGAAAAGCCTATATTTTAAATATAGATAAGAGAATGACCTCTTGTGAATCTTGCTCCTCCTGTTGAAGCCTCTTTCTCCCAGAAGCCCTGAAATGGCACTCTTAAGCCAACACAGACTGAGGGTGCCACGATAACAAGGGGTTCCAACAAAAATACATGAGTGTGCATTGGCTTCTGCAAGTCTTTATCTTGACTTGTTCACACAGACAGCCTAGACACATGCATTCAACAACCTGGTATTATCACCTAAGGGGGCAGAGAGAGAGAGAAAGAGAGAAAAGCTAGTCTGTGATTTAGGAACATTGCGGAAACATATTAAATTAAATATCATGTACCAGTGAGCCAAATGTACTTCTAACGATGGCCATGAACAAATCCAAAATGTGTGAGAGCAGGCTGAGACAATATTGCATGACCTTTGAACCTATCTGCTCATTAAAACACAAGGCTGCAAAAGGAGCCAAGGGTCATCTAACCCAAATCTCTGCCCAGAGAAACCCACAGACCATTTACCTTCCAGTGGCCCAGTTCTACACAATCCAGGTCACAGTGTGCTAACAACAGAGAACAGGTGCGCTGTGGAGTGGTTCCTGCAGAGCTCATTGCTTCAGGTGCCTCAAAAATGAACTAAAAGTGGAAATGAGGGAGATTTCATCACACCATTATGAAGATTTGGCTATGACTAAAAACAATTTTTAAAGGGGGATCTGTTTGCGACACCGCTTGCAGCATAATGATTGCTTGCTTTGCTGTGTGCTGATGTTTCATGATATTTTTCTCTAAGTTGTTCTAAAGATCTTGCCTCTAGGACATGACATACATTTATGGCAGGTGATGTGGATTGTCACATCCTGCTGAGCATTCAATCAGCTCCTCCTTATTTGTGTGCCAAGTGCCTTCTAGTCATAGCTTGAAGTGCACCTCTTTGGTGGAATTAGTCACAGTCAGAAGCCAGAGAGGTTACTGGATAGACACTGTGGATTTCCTTTCCATCTTTGAAACTATTAATACAGCATGGCATTCTCATTTGGCATCTCAGCCAGTACTAATCTCTTCTCTCTCTTTTTAACAAAATCCTCGTTTGTAAGCAATCCAGTACTGATGGCCCTGTCTTCCCATATGCTTTTTTTTTTTTAATGTGCACTGGGTTAGTTAAATGATTTCCTTTTAATATTCTGCCGGGGGGGGGGAATCATTTGAAATGGATGTGTGAATGATATCGATCTGTTCTGTGAGAACTCAAATGAGACGCTTAAAATGCCATGCCCACATATTGCCCACTGACCAAAAATAATGTGCAGTATGTTCTATGTCCTGTTCCCACTTCTCTGAGCTGTGAGAAGTTTCAGGGGGCAGAGCTACTTTGGGCTTTGGCTTCCTTTCGGGAAGAGATCACAGGAGACTTATAGTGCCTTTGTAATTTCTTCACACAAACACCTCTGGAGGGGAAAGGGAAGGAGGAAACACTTTACACCTCCCCAATCTATCCTATCAGGTGAATTCTGATGCTTAGTATCAGATCCTTCATGTCTTCACTCATTCAGAATATGTAAGAGCATTTAGCCGACATTTCAGAGGTATGAAGTGATCTTCCTCAACCATTCAAGAAAATTAGTATTCCTTTGTCAGGTCCAGACACACTGATCAGGCACTGCCTTAGGCCAGGACTCATAGTGAGAGGCCATTCAGTGAGCAGAGCCCTTGTGTAGCTTACTTCTATTAGACAAAGAGATTCCCTTTCATCTGAGGACAAAGTGCTAGGAAGAGCTGAACAGCAGTCCAGGTACTCAGCCTGCATAACTGCAATAGTGGTGGGAGGAGGAGGAGGAGGAGGAGGAAAAAACTAAGCTCATATTATGAGGAGAATAAGAAACACAGGGAGCTTTCCCAGAAAGCAAGTTTTACTGTTGGAGAAAATAGCTTAAGATAATGCAAATTAAGATGAGAGCCATCTGCAGCACCGTTATGCCCATTCAAGAGTAAACTGTAAAGTGTGCTGTCGAGTCAGTGTCGGCTCCTGCTGGCCACAGAGCCCTGTGGTTGTCTTTGGTAGAATACAGGAGGGGTTTACCATTGCCATCTCCTGTGCAGATGCCTTTCCACATCTTCCTATATCACTGCTGCCCGATATACAGGTAGTCTGGGAAACATACCAGCAGGGATTCGAATGAGTAACCTCTGGCTTGTTAGTCAAGTCATTTCCCCACTGCACCATACGAGCATAAATTGGAGAAAATCGGGGTCGTTCACATTGCTGCTGCTGCCACCACCACCACTGCCTTCTGCTTACCCCTTCTTCCTCCAGCTCTTCCTCATCTTGCCTCCACTGCCTGCCCTACCAGCCTTTCGTGGATGTGCCAAAGCTGTCAAGCAGCTCAGGAGCCTCTCACATTGCCAACCTGCTGGCAAGATGGGCAGTGCGCATCTTCTCTCTCATGAGAGCAGGGGGAATCCATGCAACTTGTCACAGTGAGATGGGCAGCACACAGCCTCTCTCTCCAACAAGAGAATGGGGGATCTGTGCAGCCTCTTGTCTCACCAACCTGCAATGGAGTGGAGATGGCTGTGGAGTGGAGAGCAGCCTTTGTCTGAGCCTCTCAGGGAGAGCGCAGTTGTTGGCAAGTCTATCTGTCTTGCCAGCAGGTTGTTGAGACAAGAGGCTGCATGGATTTCCCCTTTTCATGCTGGAGAGAGAAGTTGCATGTCTCCCTGCTGCCTGGTTCACCAGTGCCATGAGTCACTGCATGGGCTTCCTCCAGAGCTGCTTGGCCACTTTGGCAAGTTCACAAGAGGCTGGGTGGGTGCCGAGAAGCAGAGACAGGATGAAGAGGAGGTGGAAGAGGAAGGGGGAAGCAAAAGGCAGTCAGAGTGGCAGCAGTAAAGGAAGGATGTGCCTGAGCATCAATAAAATTGTATTTAAAATAGGAACATTTTCGTATTGAGCTACAGCACACTAAGCCCTGCTCCACAAGAAAAAAGCCGAACAATGTATGAATGGCACTTTGCTGTCTCTGCATTTACATCGACGTAAATCCCTCCAACATGTGAACGTACACCCATACTTAGCATGGTGAAGTGAGGTAAAACTGCCATCTAGGAAAGGCCCAGGAAGAATAAAGACAATCAAAATGTTTTTGTCTGATGGCAAACGTATCAGCATTTCTATAGTAGACTATGAGAAGTCCAGGGATATGCAGAACCCCTGAGGGACATTTCATTACTCTAACTGAAACTCATTTTGCTTCCCTTGAAATTCCTTGGATGTTTTGCTATATAGAAATTAATCCAAATTTGCCTAAGCAATGAATAGAACCTTATCCCAGGTTCTCCCTTAGAAATATTGCCAGTTTTGTTTAAATCATCACAAATTCCTCAAATCCTTTGCATGAATGAGAACCTTCACATCACAAAATGTTGCTGTAGGTTACATCTGGTAGCAACTCAAGTGAGAGCACTAAAAGCAGAAGTCAATCATGTGACCAGAAAGTACATATGGCATGCAAGCTATTAGATAATCAAACTATTTCCAGAAGAACTCAAAAAAGAAAACAAACATTTGCTACCTGCATAATCCCTAGTATCAATCCGCCCAAAGGACTTGTTTTTTTCTGGGCAGAAGGAAATGCTATTCCCCCCTTGATGTGTTCCTTATTATCAGAAATTGCAAAAACTGATAATCTAATATCAGAAAAATGTTGAAATTATTTTTGATGACAAAACACCACCATGGTGACAAAAATAGGTATGCCTGAATCACCAAAGGCTGTCTATGATGGTGGGAATAGTCATACTCTCTATAGCCTACAAGCAAGAGGAAACTTAAGATTTCATCGCCTTTTGTTGTGACTCAATCATAATCAATCACCTACAGTTTTCCCTCCACAACCAAATCACAATAGATCCTGTCCAAAAGGTCCTCTTATTCCTGGGGTGATGTGAAAGATTTGCCCTGTAGAAGGGGATATACAGAAAAAACAATTGCAGTACCAAACCAGATTTCTTTCAGAGGATCCTTTTCACTTCAGATCAAGTCAACACTTTTTGGTCAAAACTGGAGACCTTTTCATCAGTAGCCTTGTTGTTCTTTTCAGAAAAGCAGGAGGAGGATTGGATTCAAGGAAACATGATGTTCTTGTCTATAAAGTTGAAAGGACCTTGAAAGTAATCTAGGCCGACATCCATAATAATGAATATATTCTCTGAAGTGTTGATGAAACTGCCTTGGGGGTAATTGGTCAGCATCCCCAGTTCGGGCAAATATGGGGAATTGAGCTCAAAAGGAGAGGCAGTTCCAAGCAGTTTTAATTTGTGCAAACATCTGAACTCAATAAAATAGGCTTGAGAGAAAGATTTTAATGAACAAAAATGAGTTTATTGGAAGAAAAATAATAAAAGCAATAAACTAAGTTACTAGGCAGTCCTAATGTAAAAGCAATACAAATATGTTTAAAAATAGACTATTGTAAGTCACATTTAGCTTAAAGTTCCAGAATATGTGCAAGTTCCCAGGTGGGCTAGAGAGAGTTATTTTAAGATAGTGGGGTAAGGTTTCAGAAATAAGAGAAAGGGATAGGTTCAACCCTGAAGGAGCGGGGCAAAAGGCTATATCACCTGTCCTCACAAAGATCTGACTCGGTCAGCTAGAGACTAGCGTCCACCCAGGGACGCAAAGTGGGGAGCAGGAGAGCTGAAGGAGTTAGTGGGGTTCCTCATGAGGAGAATTCAGCATGAGGTCAGCTAGGTAGATCGGCAGGTGTATGGAATAAAGTCTGCGGGGGAGGGGGAGAGCAGATTCTTAGCTGCCAGAGAATGAGCCTCTTCTCACGAGCAGTGAGAAAGACTTGTGGGCGGGCTGCAGGGGAAGGTGAGTTAAACCTACCTTGTCCACAGATAATCGTCTCCCCTTCCCTAGGCAGGTGGATCGCCCACCCGCCCGCCCGCCCACCCAGCGGCTCCCAGGAGCTCCGAGGGTCAGGGTGCCAGGAAGTACTATCACGTATGGTGCATTATGGGGATCCCTCTCCCCTCCCCTAGTGTGCCAGCTGTGGCTGCAAGCAGTTGTAGCTGGCCTTAACCTCATTTAAAAGGATGGCTAAATAGGTGGAGATTGACAGAACATGCAAGCAAGATGTTCTGGTGGAGGTTGGAGACTGGAATGCCAAACCCTAGGAAACAGACTTATTAGTTTCTGCCAAGCCAATGATCTCTTCATTGCTAACACATTCTTCAAACAACCAAAGCAGTGCCTATTCACATGGACATAACCAGATGGAGTACATAGAAATCAAATTGATTAGATTATTGGTGCAAGGAGGTGGAAGAGCTCAGTTATAACAGCAAAGACATGGCCAGTGGCCGATTGTGGAACAGATCACAAACTGCTCATGTGCAAGTTCCAAGTCAAGCTAAAGCGGAAAAATAAAACTATCCAGCTCCCACAGTATGACCTTGAGAATGTACCCACCATTTTCAAGGAGAACATCAGGAACCTCTTTGAAGTTCTGAACCTCATTGATAGGGAACCAGAGGAATTGTGGAATGAAATCAAAGAGGTTGTTCAGGATGAATGTGAAAAGAGACTGCCAAAGACCAAGAAAGAGAAGAAAGCAAATTGGATGTCAGAACAGATAGTGGAGATTGCCCAGAAGAGGAGAGAAGCCAAAGTCAAGAAAGATAAAGACCCCACAAAGGAACTTAATAGGGAATTTCAGAAAGCTGTTAGAAGAGACAAGGAGCAGTACTACACTGACATCTGTAAAGACCTTGAGGATAGAAATAGACACGGAAAAACAAGGCAAGTTTTCCAAAAGATCTCTGAACTCAGAGGAAAGTTCCAACCTTGAATTGGTATGTTAAGGGATGCCAAAGGGCGGATAGTAACTGATCCAGAGAAGATCAAACAGAGATGGAAGGAGTATATAGAAAATCTGTACAGTAGAGACGTCAACATCCAAGATAAAGATATTCCCTACTTGCAAGAACCTCTAGTACGGGGAGATGAAGGTAGATCAGCACTCCGGTAATTACCAAGTCAGAAGGCTACAGGAATTGATGGAATAGCTACAGAAATATGGCAGGACACAAGGATATTTAGATGCCCTGACATTTCTATACCTGATTGAGCAGATTTTTTGTATGGTATGAGCAACAGAAATTTTTTTTAGACTTATAAAAGTGGGATGCAGAATTTATACCTCATCTTATTTATACAGGCACACCATAATTATAAGTCCATGCAGATAACAAAAAATATGGCTATCTCATCATGGTGTCATCCAAACCAGTCCAAACTACTTACCTGTAGCCACTGAGGCTATTTATACGTGGGTGCAAATCTGGGCTAAGGGAGCCCAGTCACCCTGATTCACGTGTGAATCAGCAGGGCCAATCCTGGCAGCTCCATGGGGGCAAACCCACCTATTTGATTGATTGATTGATTGATTAAGTGCTGTCAAGTCAGTGTCAACTCTTAGCGACCACATAGATGGATTCTCTCCAGGATGATCTGTCTTCAACCGAGAGGCCTTTAAGGTTTAAGGTCTCTCAGTGATGCATTCATTGCTGTCATAATCGAGTCCATCCACCTTGCTGCTGGTCGGCCTCTTCTTCTCTGTGTTGTTGTTGTTGTTTTTTAATGACATTTTGGGGAAGTACTGTGCCTTTTAGAAATGAAACAGGCAGAAATCCAAAGGGTGAGTCCCTGGTAAGTAATTTGATGCACCTGTTGAATTTCTGCCTGGACAATTTTTCTCAGCCCAAAGTTGGGATGAAAGACCAAGATGAAATATGAGAATGGAGAATAATTTGTAAAGTCAAGATGAAAGAGATTGTGTGCAGGTCTTTACTGATTATATGATGCATACTACATGTCCACACTTTTTATAACATGAACATTATAAGGATCTTCTTAACTTTCTTCTTAAACAGAGAGTTTTTAAAAAAATACATTTTACATATTTACAGTTCAGTGTAGAAGCTCCCATGCGAGTATAGTAGTATGAGGCTTTATATTTTTAACATAATGCAAAGGAAAGGGGAAAAGAAATGGTTGCCAAAGAAGCAAATGAATGTATTAGATTATAATGAAATTTTTATACAGCATAAAGGTGAACCATGCTCCAAATGAAGCTAAAATAAAGTTTGTTTCAATTTGAATATGGAGTGTCTTCTAATGTGTATTGAAATTCAGATTTAGATTCTCTGAAATCATTCCCACCAACAGATAATTGTTTAATTTGCACCACTTAATTGGCCTTTATTTGTTGAATGTTACAGAAATTGCTTTAATACAGCTAACTTTGGCTTAATTTGTTTCAATAATTTCAGATTGTTCTTTGGGGGGATGAATAAAAGTGCCGCAAGCTAACTTTGCAGAGCTGGGGACTCTTAAATGCATCCCTCATCCCTCAGAGAGCTTTAATTAATAGCGTATGTGATTTGCAACCAGTTTAAAAAATGAGTTGTCTGGTACCAAAATAATGAGTTCAACAATTGCTTGTTTCCTGGCATTTCTTTTTGTGATGCACACATTGTGATATTGTGTCATGTGTTAGCTTTTTCTATACGAGTGGCTCCTTGGGGGCCTCCAGATGCTGCTATACTACAACTCCCATCATCCCCAGCCACAATAAATTGTAGCTGGAGCTGATGGGAGTCGTAGTTCAGCATCTGGAGGCCCCCAGGTTAGGAACCACTGCTCTAGACTTTCTTCAGATTGTGTTGCCTCAACATATGTTGTGAAATAACTTCCAATTAAATAGTCCCCACTCTTTGGTTTCACTCTAATCTGCACAGCAAAACAATGTATTCTCAAGCTAGCTGTATTTGTTTTTCTTCAGATTCTTGAGTACTTGTGTATATTTTGCTTATTTTTTTTAAAAAAAAAAACATGGGCGGCATCCAGCCTAACACTGCCCTCTCATAAGTAAGTTTTTCTTGCACAAGTGTTTGCCCTGATGCCTCCCTTCCCTCCGATACTCCTGATATATTTTCCTGGCAGTGCCCCAAGCCACAAGGGGCTGCAGGGCAGCAGAGGGCAGTGAGGGTTGAGAGTAAACCATGATGTAAGTGTGGATGCAGCATTTTGAGCTTCTTTGTGTGCTCCATAATGCTATAGATAGCACCCCTGCCTATTTGCCACACACAACATAAATAGACCCTCCTGGTTTGGATAAATAGAACACATTAAACTTTCTCCAAAACCCTCATAGGCTCCTAGGGGATTTGGGGGAAGGGTTATTTTTTTTAATCACCCACTTGCCCATTTCTTTTGTGGGTTGGGTGATAGGTAGCACCTATCATGCCCTACCACCCAATCCACTCTGGTGTCCCTAGGACCTTCCCATGGGGAACAATGGAGTGATTCAAGTTCCCCACTGTTCCCTATAGCCGAATCACTCCAGTAAGTTGAATTGTTTTGAGTTGATTCATCGAAACAACCAGCAAATGGCCGCTGTTTTGACGAATTGTTTCGATTATTTGCGATTTGTGCTTGAACTGAATTGCAGAATCCAGTGGTGTGCATCTCTAGTCTCCATTATCGGGGGGTGGGGGGGTGGACTGTTATTATAGTTTTGATTTGGGGTAGATGTGGAAGGGATTGGAATATTATAGCAAGGTTGTCCACACAGGACGATGACCCCCCTTTTTTTCTTTAAAGCAAAGGGCTATTTGTTTTTGACACAAATAATTAATAGATGATGATGATGATGATGATTGATTGATTCATAGTGCATAAGCCCATTTCATGGTTGATGAATGGATGAGAATACAGAAAGAAATAGTTTTGGGTTTTATAGCAACACATGTTAATTAAAGGGAATATTAACCATACATATTCAAACAAATCTGACACTCCCGCCACCCCCACCTGTTGTTCTCCTGAGCCACAGTTGCACTGGCACTACTGACACTTTGCTCTTTTTCACATTCCAGAGGTTAAAAGGGTAAATATTGGTCTCGACCAATGAGATGCCAGGGATTTCCCTCCTAGAAAAGAGGCCAGCCCCCTCATTCTAAATTGGTGAGACTAAGGTTGTTTGTGACAGGGACACACAGACCCCACATGACTTCTGAAATGTGAAATTACGCCCTCCATGTGCAAATATAATTTGTTGAACACTTTCCAGATATGCAAGTATTTATGCGGAGTGAATCAGTGTCATGCATAAATATTCTGTATGCAACATATGTACATAAGTACAAACAATCTTTTAGTTCTTGAAGACACCCACAAGGTGTGCCAAATGTCTGGTGTAGAACTTACATTTAATTTTCAGAAGACTGGAGCATGGTATTGAATAACTTTTGCATGTTTTTTTGTGAGTGAGAAAGCAATAGCAAAACTTCCAGGCATCCAGCATCATTTAGCATAGGTGTCTTCAGCATTTCAAAGTGTTAATGTTTAATTGACAAAGATTTAGCATGCATGAAATCCAAGTGGTGGAAAATGAATACAAAATGTCTGTCGATGTTTTCCCTGGCAATAGGCAAACTACCATTTCGTTTAATAATACTATAATGACAATGTGCAACCTGCATCCAAATGTTGAGCAAATATTGCTCCATTTGCTGCTGAGATTGATGTAATTAGATTACAGAGATCATCACAGAATTAGATGTAGTAGCCTGACCTTTCCAGAAATTCTCTCATTATTCAGGCAAATTAGGCTGTATAGTAATCTTCGTTCTTGATATCTAAACTAAAAGATTATTAGGTAGTTTCAAATAAATTATGTCTTTATCGGCTCTGGCACTAAATCAGGTTTACCTTGAGTTTCCAATTTCTTTATCCATTTATTTTATGGATGGAAGAAGCAGATTTTATCCTTCTTGTATTTATCTAGTCATAGCTAATTAAATATCTAATAGCTGGTTGTTGCCCATCATATGTCTTTGTCATTAGGATGCAGAGTTATTCATAAAATCACACTTTTATTCAGTATGAATCAGGAATAGATGCTACTTCTGCCCTAGCAAGGTGAATCCTGTTCCCATGCTTCCATATTTATTGGGATACACAGATTCACTTCAAGGATTCATGTCCAAAATTACATTATGGGGCATGTGGTTCTCACTGAAAATCCAGAATGTGCAGAAATCCCCTGAGAAAGTTCACTCATCTTATAGAAATTCTTTTTGCCTTCCCTTGAACATTTTGTTAAACTTTGTGCCAAAAATGTTGCACCAACTCTACTGACAACAGCAACCACACATCTCTTTCTCCGAGTAACATCTAGTAACAAAAACATTTCATTGTGCTGGTAAGTTAGGAACATAGAAAGCTGCCTTTTACACAGATATGCAATGTTGACAGAAAGCCTGATTTTGGGGTAGCCCAGAGGGCACCCCTCTATCTATGCTACTTTGGATGGCTATACAGTCCAAGACTACAGAATTGTAGTCCCTATGGTGAAGTTTTCACCTGCCTGGGTTTGGCAAGACTCACAGCTGGTCACTCAGCATGAGCAAAGTGTGGGACAATGTGTCCCAAGGTCAGCATAGTGCGGGGTTTGGGGTTGCAGGAGCGCAGCGCGGGGTCTGGGGTTGGAGGAGCGCAGCGCGGGGTCTGGGGTTGGAGGAGCGCAGCGCAGGGTCTGGGGTTGCAGCAGGGGAGTGCGGGGCTTTGGGGTTACAGCAACTGAATTTAAAAAGTTATGTGTGGTATTTGTTGTTAGTTGTTGTTTCACACTTGTGTGTGTATAAATTGCATTCCTGGGGTGGATGTGAATGTGCGTGATGAAAACCTGTTCTTTGCAAAGCTCTGCGGGTGTTGCAGATGTGTGATGTTGATGTTATTTTTTGGGGGGGGGAGTGGGTTTAGTGGTAGTGTCCCAATGGGTGCCTGCTACCACCTAGATTTCAGATTGATTGGGCAAAGTGCTCAATATTATTTGATTTTTGAAGTGAAGTTTACTCGTCTTTAAGATTTTTCCCCATAGTGAAGAATGGAGGTTTCAGCAGCCCCATAATTGCCCATGTGGGGCACTTGGGTGCCCCAGAGTGAGTGGTGGCATAGTGAACATAGAGTGCCAACCACCCCCATGGCTTGATAACCCATGGTGTACTGTGTTCTGTTGTTTTGGAAGTGTTCTGAGTGTAGATTCTCTGGTTGCATATGAGATTTTCAATAAGAAACCATGAATCCACTCTCATTTGCTATTGCTAATAGCAAAAAAAAAAAAAAAAAATCTTAAAGACACATAAACTTTTTAAAAAATTAAATCAACCCTTTGCCCTATTTTTTGGAAATTGGGGTGGTAGCCTCCACCCATTAGGCTCTACCACTCCACCCCACTCTTCTGGCCCCACGGCCCATTTTTATGATCCAAATCGATTTGGATTTGGATAAAATTGGATCAAAATCAAATCTGGGCTGATTCGGATGGGTCAGATTCAGACACAAATCGAAACGGGGGTGTTTCGATTGGGGTACAAATTGAATCACAAAAAATCATTTCATGCTCATCCCTAGTTGAAAGGTCAATGTACTTATTCTAAACCAGTTCAGTTGCCCTTGGTCACATCATAATATCACTCATAGACCAATCTGACTGGCTGAATGATGACATTATTGCTATGAAGGAACAGAAAGACTACTTTTCAAACAAAAATGGTATCCAACTTGCAGCTAATCAGTGCTATGGAGAGCAGCAAAACAACACAAAATAGTAAGATTTGTGGGCATCTCCTGGAGCCCTTGAAAATTCTTTTCAAAACTGAGTTTCAAAAGTGCCAAAGTTGTTTGTAGGATAGCACTTAGCCTAAATACCAAATATAGAATCAAACAGGGCTCTGAATATATTTCTGAATAGAAGTTGTACAGTCTGAATCTATTTGGAGATTGTTAGAACCTATTCAGAGGCTTTTTTTCATCCTTTACTTCTGGCAAACAATGGCTGCAGATCATTTTCCTGGCAAAATACAAGGTTTTGGTTATAAACTATAAAGCCCTAAGCAGCTTGGACCCTGGTTATTTAAGAGAACATCTTCTTTGCTATGAACCACACCACCCGTTGAGATCATCAGGAGAGGTTTGTCTGCATTTGCCACCAGCTCGACTGGTGGCTACTACTTAGGGACGGGCCTTCTCCATTGTTGCCCCAAGCCTTTGGAACACACTTCCTGCTGAAATACGAGCCTCCCTATCTCACAACTTTTAAAAAGGCAGTCAAGACAAATTTGTTCACCCAGGCTTTTACTCAGATACTGTTTTAATTGTGTATTAAATAGTTTTAATGTTTTAAATTTTAAATTGTTGTAACGTTTTAACCTTTTTATTTGTTGTTTTTATTGTTTTGTTGTAAACCAACCAGAGGCTTGTGTTTTGGGCAGCATACAAATGTGTTAAACAAACAAACAAACCAGGAATTCTTGACTGGCTAAAGTCTATTTTTTGTACAATGATGTGGGGGAATGGGGGCCCAGCCCCTTTCCCTTGGGGATACCTGTGCAGTCTCTAGGCTTATTTGTGAGAAGGGCCGGGCAACAGGATCAGCATTGCCAACATTGGCAGGGGAGATTCCTCCTCTGTAATAATGATGGATGCTGTACCTGAGCGGACCACTCACTTCTGAGTGTGTAAGGCCATGGAGATACCCCTTCACAACTCATGAGAAGAATCGACTGTGGGGACAGGCAGAATCGCTAATAATGTGTAATGACATCCCCTTCTCCCATGGACCATTCCATCATGAGAATGTCAGGCTATGGGGGCTGCACGGCAGATGCCAGCCAGCCAGGTTGCTCTATACAAGCAAGCCGCTAGGAATGTGCACAGAACTGTGGAAGGGAGGCTCAAAGGTGGTGGGTTGCAGCTTTAAGAGCGGGGGACGGTACATTTATCCCTCCCACCGCTTTCCCCCCACCAGCGTCTGTTTCCTCCACCAGCGCCTCCGAACCAATTCTGTGCACATCGCTACAAGCCACTGGGACAGGTACCCCAGCAGCAGCTCTCCCTGTCTTGGAGACTGCCATGAAGAACCTGTCAAAGTGTGACCTCTGCCAGCCCATCCTCCCATTTGAAAGTGTCCATCTCTGGTTTTGTTCAGAAGGGTGACCCCACTCTCCTGGAGTCACTGGAAGTCACGGCTCACCTCTCCCACGATTCTCTGAGTGATTTGAATGAGAGTAAAGATCCACCCCCAGTCCTTCTGTTTCCCCAGTCTGCCCACTCAGCTATGCCCAGACACATGGAGTGTCAACATTTCCTATGGGTGTGTGAAAGGCTTCCCTGCAGAGGAGATGGTCACTGTGCATATGTGGTCCCCTTTGGGGGGTTAGCTCAACTCATGAGCACACAGTCCCATGGAAGATTGAAGGTTTTTGCGAGCCTAAGGTCCTCTGCAGTAGACTGGCCCTCTCATGGGAGTGCTTGTTCCCTGGTGGCAAGCCGCCATGGGAACATGAGTGTGATGTGGTCTGCATAGATTGCTTTTCCAGGGTGAGTCCTCACAAGAGCATCCTTGGTCACAGTGGGCCAGACTCCAGGATCCTTTGCCCTTCTTCATATACATATCCCCTACTAGGAAGTCATCATGTTTCCTTCCCTTTCTTGAGTAACAGAAAACTCGTGCTTCCCAGGATCTTCTGCACCAGAAATTGTGCTTGTGCAAGACAGTTTTGTTTCAGGGCTCTTACCAGGGCAGTGGTGTAATTGCTGTCTGGAGAAGGGCTTGCATGACATGGCATTTAAAGATATATAAATGCCCTTTTACTGCTGAGGGTGGGCGGACCATTCTGAAAAGGCATACCCCCTTTAAGATCATTGCCAATAGCTGCCACCCTGGAGACCTGCTGACGCCTTGCCCACAGTCTGGCGATGTGAACGTTATAGAGCTTGCTGGGCTGCAACCTCGGCGGACATATATATCCTTAAAACTGACAAAGCAAGGAAATGAGTGATAATCCATATATGGAAAATACTGAGCAATGGAGACTGTAATTGACACATGAAGCTGACCAGTGATGTTGTTCTGTTTCTCTGCTCCATTTCAATTACAGTGCTTTAGGGGTGAGACTTAGAAAGAATAAATCATTCATATTCTTAAAGGATTCTCAAGCATGTGATTGGAAGAATACACTCTACACAAATTGTTCTGTTCATCTGAATCTATTTCCCAAGTGGGTACAAACCCACAGATACATGTGCGTTTAAAAGTATCATCTGAACTGGCTCTTTGTGTGCCTGTCTTCATTTTAACAGTGAACCTGGATTCAGGCCCTTCAATGGTACAGACAGAAAATGTACTTCTATAACTGTGTTCAACATAACATGTGAATGACTGTACCTGTGGACAGATCTGTACCTATGTACACTGTACATTCATTGTATGAGTGTTGAACATAACGTACAAATGAGCCTTCTGTCTCCCTGCCCTCTGTGAGTTGCTGAGCTGTTGTAAGCTCAGAAGAGGCTACCATCCCTGTTATTTTCATCCCATCCCACATAAAGGCAACCCACTTATAGCACTTTAGAAACTTTTAAACAAGACTAAAGGGTTTCCTGTGTAGTGCACCACTAAGAAGTTTGTGGAATATAGGCCTGGAATATAGTCCTGTGTCTGATTTCATTTTATATTAAGAAATGAAATCACACCTGAACTCTGGGAGAACTGCCTGCTCTGCAAAGGGAGAGGCACATTCCAGCATTGCATTGTGAACTGGATACTTAAGAAAACACAAAAGGCTGGGCCTGTGCTAATCAATATGCTAAAATGTAACTCACTATCAGATAATGTCTGTGCAAGAAATCTAAGCTAATCATTGTCAATAATGGCCCTGCTATGCCCACAGGGGATTGTTCAGTTGCTGTCTATAGAAATTCCACCCTAGGAGAACACCTGTAGATTTAGTCTTTCTACTAACACTTGCTCCCCCTCCTGCTCCCTTCCAAGTGCACAGTTTGCAGAAGATGAGAGTCAGATTTCTCTGAACTGGCCAATATCCTGAATAATTAAAAGACATTGTCCAGAAAGTAACAACTTTGTCACCCCTTCTGGGGAACCCAGGAAAAGATGAGATTTGAATAGATCTCTGAACAGATCAAAGGAAAATACACTATAAGAATGAGGCGACTATACAGAGAGTGAGCAGTCTTGTGCCTACGGGCATACACGTTACATGTCTGTGACTTCTACTGCGCAGTGAGAAGCCAAGACTCCCCAGCCATGGTGCTTTCAGCCGTGATCTGAGCAGCTGCAAAACGTTCCTGTCTCCAGCCAAGAAGCCTCTTGTCTCAGCTGAAGAGATCCAACACTCTCAAGTCTCTCTGATCCTGGTAATATGCTGCTCCATTGCAAGCCTTGGGTCCCCTCATCCCTTCCCCTTCTCCTGCCCTCTCTTCAACTCTCCCCCTACTAATTTCTGATCCCCCAAACAATACCAGCCCTTAGCCTTCCTTCCTCCCCCCCCCCTTTTTCCCCCTGTCTGTATCTGAATTGTATTAGGCTCTAGGAAGATTTAATTGCACACACATATGTTAGTTAGGCACATTACACTACACCTTGAATCGGAAACATGTTTTTATTTTGTCCTGATGAGCAACTTTTTTTACAATAAAGCCCATTGAACTTTCTGAGTGTGTCTCTCTCTATATCTGTTTGCGCGCCCAGATCCTACATGGTCACCATCTCCAAGAACCAATTGAGTTTGTGTATGATGTGACTTTGCCTCTTTCCCTCTGAGCATGTACAGAGTGCGAAACCAGGTGTAGTTCACAACACCTGCACAAAATCTATGGCACCTATTTGATATGTTGCAAGCATAGTGTCCTCAAAAGGGGCTACTGTTCCCTGCTATTGTCTTCGCCCTGTGAACAACAAAAGTGATATTTTGTTATGGCATTTTCCTTAAAAAGAATTAAATTTTATTTTTTAGGAAACCCTTTCACGTGTTTACTTGAACACCTGTTTACTTTACCTGCTAAATGGGCTAGCATCCCTGTAGTTTTCATTCCATTCCACAAAGTAATGAAGACATCATAGTCATTTTAGTGCTTTTCTTTATTATATCCTATGGATGAATATTCGAATTACTCAGTATGTGAATCCAAATTTCCAAATACAACTAATGTGGAGCAATCCAAAATTTGATTTGAGCAGTACATGCTAAAAAAAATGGAATCTAAATATCAGATTGAATACCTGCTTATTTATACAGGCCTAGCTGTTACTGCAGTCTAGCTTACTATTATACACAGTAGTCCCAGTTACATTCCACAAATAACGGGACAGAAGCACAAGTCACTGTGAGCTGGATTGTACTTGGTGTTATTTGTATTCTCAGGTTTTTCCCCCCCAGCTGTCTTCTGTCCAGTAAATAGTTCCAGCATGCGATCCTCACTGTGCTTGTGTCAGCAGAAACCAAATCAAGCTCCTTCCTCTGTATAAGGTGGGTGATCTGAGCTTCATTGTTGTGAAGCAGTTGTTTTTTGCTTTCAAACAACTCCACTTCATCCCAGAAATCAAATTTTCTCAGAGTGACATGACTCCTTGAAAATGAAAATTTAGATGAGCTATTCTATATTTGCGGATGGGGTGGGGAGTGCCAGCTTGTCACCTTTCTCCACGTTGAACAGCAACAAGCCACCCTGCCCCTCATGCTGGCTCCGCCTCCTGGCACTGATTCCACCTCCCTCGGCAGCCCACCCCAATCTGCCCCAATGCTTCCTCTTCTTCTGCCTCACTTGGTGGTGTCGCTAGGGTGTGCCACTGCTTCCTATTGTAGGCCGGTGCATTCATGTAGATGGAACGTTTATCCAAGGATGGCAGCATCTCCTGGCAGCCTCTCCTGATCTCTCTGTTGTTACGGTCCAGGCCTGATTTATATACTAAATATGCTCATTAGCTAGCATATAAAATTAGGCCTGTCTCATAGTGTCACCAAGTGACCAAGTTCTTTTATATAGTGACCATGTAGGATCTGGACGCAAGGAAGAAAGGAGATCAAGCCAATCCTAAATGATTCAATGGGCTTTATTGAGTATAAAAGAACAACAACATCAATCAAGCTGAGCAGAAAGCAGAACATCCTGTCAGTATTACTAACAGTATTTCAACCCTAGCCAGCAGCAATATTCACCCAGTGTTCCTAACTAACATATGTGTGTTTGTTAAATCTTCCAAAAGCCTAATATAATTCAGATATAGACAGAAAGGGGTGGGGGGGTGGGGAAGGAAGGTTGAGGACTGGCATGGTTTGGGGAGATCAGGAATTAGTAGAGGAATGAGGGGAAGGGAGAAGAAGGGGAAATGATTAAGGAATCCAAGTCTTGCAGAGGCAGCATATTACCAGGATCAGAGGCTTGAGAGTGGTGGATCTTTCAGCTGAAGGAGCGAGGCTTCTGGCTGGAGACAGGAGCTTTTGAATCAAGCATGCAGTTTGCTCAGAGCACGGCTGAGAGTTAGAGCACAATGGCTGGGGAAGCCTTGACTTCTCACTGCGCAGTAGAAGTCACAGACAGTTCCTGTCCATGGACAGAGTTCCTGCTTGTTGCCCCGCGGCTTGGCAGCAAACTCTGGGATTGCTCGTGAGCAGATCTTGCATGTAGGCACAAGATTGCTAGCTCTCTGTCCAGTAGCCTCATTCTTTATAGTATTTTCCTTTGATCTCTCATAGAGTCTATTCAAATCGCCATCTTTTCCTGGGTCCCCAAAAAGGGGTGACAATGCTGTTACCTTTTGGATAATGTCTTTTAATTACTCAGGATATTGGCCAGTCCAGAGAAATCTGAATCCCATCTTCTGTAAGGTGTGAGCTTAGAAAGGGAGGGGGGAAAAACAATGCCCAAAGCAAATCTGCCTCTCTGAGCTGCAAATGGGCATCTTCCCAGATTTGCCAGCCTGACCCCAAAAAGGTGTTAAAGTGTTAGTAAAGTAAGAATTAAAGTCTATAGGTGTTTTCTTTGTATGCATCTACCTATGTTGAATTTCTATAGAGAGCAATTGAATCAATCATTGACAAGGATTAACATGGACTTCTTGCAACAGGAGAGGGGAGATCAGCCTCTGGCCTCTTCCACAGACATTATCTGATAGTGAGTCATATTTTAGCATTTGGATTGTTCTGGCCTGGCTTTTGTGCTTCCTTGAGTACCCATTTCATAATACAATGCTGGATCGCCTCTTCCCTCACAGACCAGTTGAGATCTGGGGTGTCAATTCACCCTGAGTCCAGGCATTAATTCATTTCTTAATATAAAATGAAATCAGACACAGATCTGAATTCCATATCCTTCTGGGTTGGTACCTCTGAGTCTATTATGTTGTGGTGCCCATAACACTGTTGCTGTGCCAGCATTGGCTTTGCATAGCACTCAAGTGCTTGTTTGTGGAGAGAGCGGGAGAGAGAGAGTTCTCAGTAGTTTTCTGTACCCTTTAGAAGCCAGTTGACATCCACTTGAGCTAGTCTCTGCCTACCTATAAGAGGCAGGAGACTTTCTTCTCTGAGCAGGCTTTCAGGCTATGAAGTTTGATATTTCGCAAGTACTTTGCTGTTGAAGATTTTTGTCTGGTTTTATGAAGTTTCATCGTAGAAGCATTGTGTATTTTACTGTGCATTGCCTTGGAGAATTTTTTTTTTTGGAAAGGTGGTTGATCCATGCTTGAAATAAAATAAAAATAAAGTATAATATAAAGGGCTTGGTTTGTTTGTTTGTTTGTTTTTTTAAATTAAAACCCAAACATTGTTAAAAATTATTTTCATGAATCATAAACTTCACATTTTGGCTCCATCTTTAGCTCTTGATATATTTCCTTTGGTGCTCTTACACTAAATAAAATCTCAGGAATTGTGTTCAGTGTCAAATACATCACATACATTACTAGGCTTATATTCAGTTTGCATTCTAAGCTGCCACTAGAAATCCCCCTTGTCCCAATTTGAGGATTTTTAAATATCATCATGTGAAGCATCCAAAACCTCTCTAAATGTACTTTCCTGTACAAATAACTTGTTTTCAGACTTTTCTTTCATAATCAGAATGTCTTACACTTACAACTTTCTGTGAGTTATAAATGAAATGTAATTATGTTGCCAGTAAATGAATGGGAGCCAAACATCATTACATCCACTACTGTATAATATAAAGGGGATATTCAGTCCCAGATGAACATTTTGATATGACTGAGCCAACTGTGTCATTCTTTAAAAAGTGTCATTAACATGTACACCCATAGATAGCACCTGTGCTCCTTTACTTTGTGTATTGCACTTAGATATTTTAGGCATTTATAAATAAATAATAATAATCAAAATCATGGCAGCTATTGTAAATAATTACCACCAGTAGAGGGATGCTTTACTGTCGAGGCAAGCTTTGGGGAAGCCTTGATTACTGAGCTACAGAACATCCTTCAGTTATTTTTTGCATAGACTGCAAATGGATGGTAACAAGCAATAAAACACAGGGATATTGTTTTATATGACTGTGTGGGCCAGCTTGAGTGCCCTCATAAACAGAAAAGTGGGATATATGTTTTCAAAACAAATAAGTAACAAATAATATCAGTCCCAAAAAGGCCAATGTTGAGCCAGGCATCCACAATTTGTTACTTGCCAACTCAAACACAGCCTACCAGCCATCTGCTATGGGGGTGCCAGGGTCTTCACCCTGCCTGTTCTGTGTCTGAAGTCCTAGGAAGGCAGCAAAAACTGATGTACAGGTTGAGTATCCCTTATCGGGACATCCGAAACCCGGAATGCTCCAAAATCCGGACACCACATCGTAACAAAAACAAAAAACAAAACGCCTCAGCTCACTCGCTCCTATATTCCCAATTTTGATGCTTTAAAACATGCAGTCAAAACTTATTTATTTCAGAGGGCTGCATACATCTCATCCCCCTCATCCCCCACCCCAGAACATTTCTTCCCTGGTTCCATCGTCCCAAGCCCACTCCCTGCTTTCCTCCATTGCATCGCCTCCCTCTGTGGCTCTGGGGTCCCCACCTACATTGGCAACCGCCGAATTCTCTTCTTCAAGGGAGGGCTGCAGATCCCGCGGGCAGGAAAAGACACAAAGGCTCCTTTCTCAGGGGAGGGGCCGGAAGAGAAGGCCCCTGTGCCAAATGTTTCTTCCCAGTTGCCTCTCTAGGAACCTGGACTCCCTCAGGTTAACCTTTAAACTGGCCTTCCCCTGGCAGGAGGTAGCAAAGGGGGCTCCTCCATCTCTGCCTTGCAAGAGAGAGCAAAGAGTGCATGCTCAGTTTGGCACCTGCTCTGTTGGCGTCTGTTTGGGTGCTCTGTTGGTGCCTGCTCTGTTTTTATAAAATACAGTAACCTTTCGTGTTTAGACTTGGATCCCATGCCCAAGATATCTTGTTATGCAAATATTCCAAAATCTGGAAAAATCCAAAATCTGGAACACTTCTGGTCCCAAGCAGTCCAGATAAGGAATACTCAACCTGTATCAAGCATCCACTGGGCAACAATATGTAACTGCTAAGCTGAATTTCACATGGTGGGTCACAAGTTTGTCCAGGACTCTATTAGGTCAATCATTTATCCCACTAGCTCAATCCATACTTTATATGAGGAAGCGAACAGGTGTTAAGTATAGCAACATTGTGTCCCAAATTCACAGTCACTTTTACGGTGTCAAGGATGAAGTTGTACCAGGTTGTTTAATTTAGCACAATCTTGAGACTTATCTGTTTCCCCTCCTCCTGTGATTTACTATATCTCTCACAGCCGTTCAAATAGAGGCATCACTTTCTACCATTTCCCATAGATCCCCACAGCTCTATTAAAGGCTACTCTCAATCAGCTGAGAACATGAGCCTCAATCTTTACCTACTAAGGCAATGAGGAGGAGCTGGAGATAGTACCTAATAAAACCTTACAAGGCAAGACACAAAATATCAATATCTTATAAGTGCACCTTAAATTCATTTTTTGAAGATAAATTGGCTACAAAAATTATTGAGGATATTTTTATCTTCCATAAAGTCTACATTAGGCACAAGAGACAAATAGTTCCTAAAGTGTTATTGCTTAGAATGTCTGCTTTCTCCTCATTTTGACACATCTGGGGCATGCAATTATTCACAAAGGTCACTTTCCACAGAAGGAAAGGACAGTGACCAAAAGGCAGCACTTAGGCTACAAATACACTATGACAATTTAATCAATGAGAAAGCCCCAGTGTCAAGAACCATCTCACTCCTGGGTTGACGAAGACTGACACCTCATCAGACCTCTGGAAAATTGTCTATGGACACAGGAGGCTGGCTGAATCCCAGTGCAGTTGTTAAAGCACAGAGAGATTCCAATGCATTACGGATATAAATGTTGAACCAGAGTCATTTCTTGATGTTAGTCTTGTAATTAGCTTGGGGAACAAAAGAGGATCAGCTGTGGATAACGGAGGCTGCTCGGCTGATGTCAGAAACAGTTTTCCATGCTCAAAGGCAGTGTGACCTCTATCTGCTCCTTGAAAACATCATGTGTGTGAGAATCTTTGCTTTTTCTTTATTATTTTCTATTATTTAAACAGCACGAATACATTGCACTTCCGTATGCAAAAAACGAAGAGGTCCCCAAGGAACTTACAATATACATTTTGAGAAGGAAAAGCCTTGGGCAAGTCAATAACTCTTGCCTTCAGCAATCTACCTCATACAGCTCTTGTGGGAATGAATAAGACATATGCCCATAGTAGACAATGCCCCCTGTACTACACAGCAAGAAGACAATCCTAATGAGAGGCAAGTTTGCTGAGAGGCACTGTAAAGAACACCCACGCTGCTTCCAATGGCAGGGCTGTTGTGTGTGCCTATTAAGGACTGCATACCATCTTCTTTACCCAAATCGAAGATGATATTTATTTATTTATTTAACATATTTTTAATACCCTCCAAAACTTATGCCTGACCCCTTTAAAAATGCAGATTAAATACAGGTTATAGCCAGTAGTTTACATAATTTTTCACATCTGGTTCTCAGATGAGTGCCAGCAGAAATGATTTGGTATTCATATTGAAACTCTACATGTACCAACAGAGCAGCAAACTCCCTGGTCTCCAGTGCTCCCAACTCACCTCCCAGCAAAGCGTCTTTCCCCTGACTTCCCCCATGACACAACACCTTTCCTTGCCCCCCCCCCTCCACAAACTAGCTACAAACAAAAACAAACAAAACCCAAGCAAAAACAAAACCAGAGCCAGATCCTTTTCTCTCTCTCCATTGTCACCATCCTCCTCTCCCACCTGGCCTTTTGGCACAGCATGCCCTGGAGTGCATCCTACCATCCACTGCTCTGTGTGTGTGTGTTTGCTTTGGGTTTCTTTTGGGGCCCAGATCCTGCTGGCTTGTCACATCCCTCACCCTTCTCCAGGGCTGTGTTTGATGCTGTTAGGGCAGCAACGAGAGACTGGCAAGTCAGGACAGCTGGGCTCCTAAAGGCAGCAGCTGCAGCTCCTCTCACCCCTTTGCCTCGCCAAAAAGACAAATAGCTAGACACAGGCATGCACACAGGGCCCTGCTGAATTCACACACAGAGAGAGCTCAGGCTGAAAGTGCTACTGCCACTTTAAAAGCACAGCCTCCCTCCCTATCCAGCCAAGGTCCAAGCAAGTTTCAAGTCACACTTGGCCCCAAAGCAGCAACTTGGAAAATATTCTGTGCCATGCAAAACCAGGCTGGGAAGGAAGAGAAAGGCAGGCAGGCAAGGGATGGGGGGTGGGAGATAGCATGAGTGTGAGCCTGCCAGGAACATGCTGGAGCTCTCCTTACCTGAGAGCAGAAGGGGAGATGAAATGCACAACTCCGCCATCTTCTCCTCACCTTTTGTAAAGCTCCAGGGCTCAGAACAGTTTAGTTGTGCTGCTGCTCGGGTCTTTTGTGGGGGGGAGAGCTTGAAGTGAGCTAGGCAGAGAGAGGACTCTGAATGTAAGACAATGCCTCAATTTCTAAAATCAAAGAACTTGGATTTGGGTAAATACAGTAAATGCAGGTTAACCTATACTGGTTAATGTTGTTTGACTGAAGTGATTTGACCAGGATTGTCCTTAAATTCTGGATTCTTACAATCAGCTCCACAGGACTCACTAATCTTGCTTGACTTTTTAACCAGGATCCTTGCAACCATGTGAACCCAGCCCAGGATAGATAATCAGGATCAGTTCCTGGTTTTCTATCTGTGTTAAAGGTGGTTTAACCACATAGGTTTGACAGGAATGCCTGGAAATTCTGAGTTCTTATATGCTGCTCCTCAGGGCTCAGTGATCCTCCTTAACAAGGATCTCCATGATTGAGTGAATGCAGCCTTTTTCTATGTAGATCACTGTGAGAACTTGTTTGATGAAAAAAGTGGTATATACACTGTTCATCTCCTACTCTGCTACCCTTTATGGCATCTAGAGTTATGGCATCAGAGTTATGGTGTCAGAGTTACAGTTATGTACAGTTATGGTATCCATTATGGTGTCAATTAGGGGTGTGCAATTTGGGTTTTCGGTGATTTGGTTCAGAATCCGAACCAAATCACCCCTGTTCTGTTCTGTGCCCTAATCTGGGCTACCCGAATCACCCCTGGTTTGGTTCGGATTCGGATTAAATTGAATCCAAATAGATTTGGGTATGAAAAATGGGTCCCAGGGGAAAAATAGTGGGGTGGGGCGGTAGTGCCCAATGGTTGGAGGCTACCACCCAAATTTCAGGGGGATTGGGCAAAGGGCTGATTTTTGGGGAATTTTTGAAGTTTTAGTGTCTTTGTGGCAGATCGGGGGCATAGTGTGGGATCTGGGCAAAAAGAGTGGGGTGGGGTGGTAGTGCCTAATGGGTGGAGGCTACCACCCCAATTTCAGAGTGATTGGGCAGAGGGCTGATTTTTGGGGAATTGTTGAAGTTTATGCATCTTTAAGGTTTTTCCCCATAGAGAAGCATTGAGGTGTCAGCAAATGTATAGCTTCACGCGGGGGGCAAAGGGGCAGCCTAGAGCAGTGTGGGGTTGGTGGTAGTGCCAGGTAGGGTCAAGGAAGCTACCTGAATTTTTTCAAAGGATTTGGGCAGAGGGCTGATTTTTGGGGAATTGTTAAAATTTACATGTCTTTAAGGTTTTTTCTCATAGGGTATGCATGGAGCTTTCAGCAGCCCCATAAGTGCACTTGGGGGGTGCTGGGGTGGCCCAGAGCGAGTGGTAGCATAGTGCACATAGGGTGCCAACTCTGAAATTTCTAACCCATGGGGTACAGGGTTCTGTTGTTTCAGAGGTATTCTGAGTGTGGATTCTATGATAGCGAATGAGATTTTCAATGAAACACCATGAATCCACTCTAATTTGCTTTCATAGAATCCACCCTACCTGGCACTATCACCAACCCCACACTGCCCTAGGCCACCCCTTTGCCCCCCGCGTGAAGCTATACATTTGCTGACACCTCAATGCTTCTCTATGGGGGAAGACCTGAAAGACGCGTAAACTTAAACAATTCCCCAAAAATCAGCCCTCTGCCCAATCACTCTGAAATTGGGGTGGTAGCCTCCACCCATTAGGCACTACCACCCCACCCCACTCTTTTTGCCCAGATCCCACGCTATGCCCCGAAACTGCCCCAAAGACACTAAAACTTCAAAAATTCACCAAAAATCAGGATTTTTCCCAATCCCCCTGAAATTGGGGTGGTAGACTCTACCCATTGGGCACTACCACCCCACCCCAAAATTTTGCCCCTGGGCCCCTTTTTACCCCCCAAATCGATTCCTCATTCACATGTAACGCAGGCTAATATTTGAAACCCTGAATAGCATCACTGACATTTGTCCAACCGCAGTTCAGCAGCCTCCGGTTTCCAGGCAGGGTTCCCCCCACCCCGTTCCTCAACCGCCAAGGCCTTATCCCAAGCAGCCACATGTCACTTGTGTCAACAGACTGAGGGCAGGGCATCAGCACATCGTCCAGGTGGTGACCCTTGGCTGTGAACCCCAAGGAAGCATGTCGATCATGCTCTGCACATTACAGCTTTGTTGGGCCAATGACAGTTTAACCCCTTCTTCACTGAAATCCCCACTATGTCCTTGCAATAAATACGCAGAAGAGCATAGACTCACATACTAGTTCCTTGATAGGCAGGACTGCCAAGGGGCACATGCACATGTGAGGGATTTGGGGGAGGTGCTCTTTGAAGTGGGGCACTTTATTCTTTAAACCCCTAGGCTTTTGACTGGATGTGGGTGGCATTGGGGTGTGGGGCCCTGGGAGGACTACTTGCCATTCTCCTCTCCAAGGCTGCCAGATGACTAAGCTTTTCCTCCCTCTGCACCCTCTACTCTATGAACCTAGGGACCCATGGATTGGGATCAACACACCTCCAGGTTAGATAAAAGTAAGCCCCAAACATGCCATGAACCTCCAGAGCAGTCCATTCTGTAGACAGCAAATGTTGGGGTGGGGGATTCCATGTCCTCTCTTGCTCCATCCAACCACCCAACCCACTCGTTGCCCTCCCCACCACTGGGCAGTTCTTAAGGGGGAACTTTGCACTTGCATTTTAAAAGAAACATATGGGTTTATTTAAGACTTCTTTGACTTTATTTGACAGGAATATATGAACAGTTTTTCCACAAGTTGATTATGCATTTTGTGAAAAAGTACCTCCTTTTGTTGGTCCTAAATTTTCAGGCAATCAATTTCATGAGATGACTGCTGGTAGGGATGTGCAAAAAATTTCGGGCACAGAACGATCTGTGCCCGAAATGAACAATTTCGGGTGATTCAGGGCTGAACCGAATCACCCCCGATGTCCCCCGATATTTTTCGGGCACGAGCCGAATCACCTGAATTTCAGACCCAAAAAATTCGGGTGATTTGGTTCATGGTTGATTTTTGGTGATTTTTTAAAGTTTTAGTGACTTTGGGGCAGTTTGGGGGCATAGCATGGGATCTGGGCAAAAGGAGTGGGGTGGGGTGGTAGTGCCTAATGGGTGCAGGCTACCACCCCAATTTCAGGTGGATTGGGCAAAGGGCTGATTTTTGGTAAATTTCTGAAATTTTCATGTCTTTGGGGCATATTGGGGCATATTGGGGCAGAAAGTGGGGCCTGGGGCAGAATAGTGGGGTGGGGTGGTAGTGCCTAATGGGTGGAGGCTACCACCCCAATTTCAGGGGGTTTGGACAAAGGGGTGACTTTTTGAGAATTTTTGAAGTTTTAGTGACTTTGGGGCAGTTTGGGGGCAGAAAGTGGATCTGCCCCAAAATAGTGGGGTGGGGTGGTAGTGCCTAATGGGTGGAGGCTACCACCCCAATTTCAGGGGGATTGGGCAGAGGGCTGATTTTTTGGGAATTTTTGAAGTTTGGGTGTCTTTGGGGCAGATTGGGGGCAGAAAGTGGATCTGCCCCAAAGGAGTGGGGTGGGGTGGTAGATAGTGTCTAATGGGTGGAGGCTACCACCCATCCCCAATTTAAGAGTGATTGGGCAGGGGGTGAATTTTGGTGAATTTATTTTTATGAGGCTTGTCTTCATAAGGTGAAGTGTGCTAAATTGATTACTTCCTTATATTATTCATAGTAAAGGAAAGTGTGAAAAAGTGAAAGTGGGGTCATGAGAGTTTTTTCTGAGGTGTGACTTCTCATTCTATCATAGCAAATGAGATTTTTTTTCAATTAAACAACTCTCATGACCCAACTCTCATGGGGGTGATTTAGAAGGCTCGCTGGGGGAGGGGGAACCTCCGCAGACACCCCCCCCCAACCATCTCCAGGAACTCCCCCAAGGGGAGAACAAGGTAAAAAAAAATTAATTTTTTTAAAGGATTTTCGGTCTGCGAACTCCTGAACATGGGGTGTGTGTGTTGTTAGTCTGTGTCTGGAACTGGGGGAGTTCGGTTTGATCTCGAACCATCGAATCCCCCCAAACCGAATCCCCAAACCTCAAACCCTCGAACTTGTTTGCACATCCCTACCCTCACATACACACCAGCTGCTGCCCAACAGCAGACAAGTGTGCCAAGGCATGGGAAAACCTCAAGAGGTTCCAAGAGCCATGGAGAACACATTCTGGTGCAGTTTGTGGATTCCTCTGGACATCCCCTGCAATCTGGCATCTATGCTATCAACTCTGCTGATGACGACAGTGAGACCCTGATACTGGGCCTGCATCCACTGTCCCCATCCCACCTCTTCAATGAGGACAGCCAGGCCTCCCTGTTGGAGTGTGAGTTCCTGCAGGGGGTCAGACTTAGAATTGGCAGCCTCTAGGAGAAAGGCCTCACAACAGACATTTCTGAGGAGCTGTTCACCCACAAACCACCTGATGTGCTCTCCAGTGCAGAAGCCACCATAGAAACCTGGAGACTGTCATCCTGTGAGGTGATGGCTGAAGGTGTAGGTTCCCTCCAGCACACCCACAGAGATCAACACTGTGCACTGCCAGATTGACAAAGTGAGTGGTCATGTCTCCTGCAAAGGGTCAGGTGATTTGTAGGTGTGGGGAGAGTGGGATAGTGGGGCTCCCGTTGACATGGACAGTTCGTTGAAAGAGTTGACTCAATGTGTGGCAGCTGTGAAAAAGGCCAATTCCATGCTAGGGATGATTAGGAAGGGGATTGAAAATAAAACTGCTAATATTATAATGCCCTTATACACAACAATGGTGCAGCCACGCCTGGAGCACTGCGTACAATTCTTGTCACCACATCTAAAAAATGACATTGTAGAATTGGAAAAGGGTGCAGAAGAGGGCAACCAAGATGATCAGGGGCCTAGAGCACCTTTCTTATGAGGCAAAGCTACAACACCTGGGGCAATTTAGTTTCGAAAAAAGATAACTGCAGGGAGACATGATAGAGGCCTATAAATTCATGCATGGTGTGGAGAACGTGAATAAAGCTACAACACCTGGGGCCATTTTGGTTAGAAAAAAGATGACTACAGGGAGACATGACAGAGGCCTATAAATTCATGCATGGTGTGGAGAAAGTGAATAAAGAGAAATACTTCTTCCTCTCACATAACACAAGAACCAGCAGTTAGGGGTGTGCAATTCGGGATTTCGGGTGATTCGGCTCGGACCCAAACCGAATCACCCCTGTTCTGTTTTGTGCCCGAATCTGGGTCACCCGAATCACCAGAATGTGTTCTCCATGGCTCTTGGAACCTCTTGAGGTTTTCCCATGCCTTGGCACACTTGTCTGCTGTTGGGCAGCAGCTGGTGTGTATGTGAGGGTAGGGATGTGCAAACAAGTTCGAGGGTTTGAGGTTTGGGGATTCGGTTTGGGGGGATTCGATGGTTCGAGATCAAACCGAACTCCCCCAGTTCCAGACACAGACTAACAACACACACACCCCATGTTCAGGGGTTCGCAGACCGAAAATCCTTTAAAAAAATTAATTTTTTTTTACCTTGTTCTCCCCTTGGGGGAGTTCCTGGAGATGGTTGGGGGGGGGTGTCTGCGGAGGTTCCCCCTCCCCCAGCGAGCCTTCTAAATCACCCCCTCACCCGGTTCAGGTGCTCTTCAGCTGGTTTTCAGCAGCGGTCCCAAGCCTGTTAATAGCAGAAAACTAATTTTGAAATGCTGCAGGGAGAGAACACCAATGGCCACCTGTGCCCCCAGCTTTTAACAGCAGCAAAGTCTTTTGTTCAGCATCAGAAGAGTGCTGTGGATGCATTAGCACCCCATGCCTAAAACCTTCCATTGGCCCAGGAGCCCAACAATGGGAACTGATGTTGGTGCACACCTTTTGTGCAGGTAGCACCTTTCCATGCCAGGCCACCTATGTTGGGTATGGGACAATAGCACAAGTTGACCTGTGAGGGGCATCATTGTGTTATGAACACACCCACACTGGATGTTTTGGAGTGTGGTGATCCAAAAGGGGGGACCTTGTTGGGGTGATGTGCTGCTGTACAGCACTGTGTTGTGCGCACCAGTATTTCTTCACAGATGGTAACCAGTATGGCTTGAATGGTGCAACATGTGCAGTTGTGAGTGGGACTTCCTCCCAACTTTACACCATTCCCATCTTTCTCTCCCATATTGGGGCATCTGAAAGTGGCAGAAAGCTAGCAAAACCCATCAGGGTAGTGTCTCTTTAAATTATCTGAATACATCACAAAACCATGCTTATGGTGGTATCTGTATTCATATGTAGTGTTGCCATCGCCAAACCTCAGGTTGGGGCAGTGAAACTTACAACAAACCGAAGGTACAAATTGGAGTTTGGTGAGGCAAACTGCAGGTTGCTTTTGGCTTGAAATCACTTTTGCATGCATTTGGACATAATGGAGTTCTAACTTCTACCCCGTTTAACTTCGGTTTCGCATTACGTCCAAATGTGGCTATTGTGTCTAATCTGTTCATGAATTGTAAAGTCATATGGACAGGCAACTTTTACAAATAAATGAAGATTGAATAGTTTGATTTTAGTTGATTTAGTTGATTTAGTCAAAGTAAAGCTAGTTGGATTTTGGATCACAGCCCAAATGATATTTCTTTTCTCTTTTTTAAAAAACATCATTGTTAGAGCAATAACATTTTAATTCAAAGCCTAGTAATTTTGTAGTGTTGCTTTTTCAAATAGAAAACCCCAGTGATTAAGTATCTGTTTACACACTTTACTAACAAACAAAATAGTTTACAAGGTTGGTAGCCTTTAATCAACAAGATCTGAAAGTAACGTTCCAATAAAGGCTGAGCAAAATAATTTCCCCTTAGTCCTCCTTTAAAAAAAGAATAATGCATTTAATTCTCTCTCTTACGTCTCTCCATAATTTGCCAGAATGCTTGTGTAAGTACTTTGATAACAGAGAGAACCAGGATTCAGCAGTTACATTTTCCACTTAGATTCATTCTGATAAACTGACAGGTTATGTGCTTTTTCTTTTCTTTTTTAAAGTAAAATGTGTTTTCTTCTCATTACAAAGCAGAAGATTTTAGAAATCTTCTGTTACTAGGTGCCAACTAGTAGGGCCATTCACATGACCAGGTGGGTGCTGGGGCAGGCGGGTGGGTCCTGGAACGGGTGGGTGGGAGGGAAGGCTGCTCAAACTCACCTCCCCGCAACCAGACGAGTACAAACATGCTGCTGGAAGTGCGGACCACACTCCCAGATGATCCACGCAGCACAGAGCTCAAGAGACTGGGACTATGCATCTCAGCCTCCGGATATCCCACAGTGCATAGTCCTAAGCATGGTGTGGCAAAGCATGACAGCATTTTGGCAAATAATCCTGTGACAGGGTGAGAATAACTCTTCCTCTCTGTCATGGTGGAGACTCCATCTCCACTGCATAGGTATTGATGAGGTAGGCAAGCATATTACAGAACCACAAGGACAGGATGTCCCCCAGCAGCCAAGGAATAAGGTCTGCAAAAAATCCAAGGATGCCTTCTTCCTGATAAATGGAGACAAAGGAGCTAAGTACCCCACTGTACTTGGTCTCTCTGCCAATGAACTATACACCTCAATATGGTCACATGACCTGGCCACGCAGAGGCCCATTGGGCGTGCACGGCAGCCTCCAAAATGGCTACCGCAGTGGAAAACAGGCCTGGAGAGGGCCAAAGACTGTCTGAACTGGGCAATTTGAGGCTCTAATAGAGGCTGGCAGGGGGTGCAGCACTGCCTCCCAGAGAGGATAAGTTCGAATCCCTTCTGGTACTATATCGGGCAGCAGCGATATAGGAAGATTCTTAAAGGCACCATCTCATACTATGTGGGAGGAGGCAATGGTAAACCTCTCCTGTATTCTACCAAAAGAAAACCACAGGGCACTGTGGATGCCACATGCCAGGAATTGAAATCAATTGACAGGTTTAACAACCTGTGCTAAATATATTAATTTTAATTTGATAAATGCATCCTCTAATCTTCTTCTTTTGCCTCTAAAATACATTTTGATAAAGAATGTTTAAAGTCTATAAAACCTGAAGTGTTGGAAAGTAAAGGCCAAGCTGCTGGCATATGGCCTTATTAAAGGCTCCAGATTTTCTACTCACTTAAATCTTCAACTGACTTCAGTGCAGAGAATAGTACTAATTATTTTTAGACTGCTTCTTTATTACATGTTGATTGACTATGCCAGACTTTTACTAGTTAGAGGGAAAAGGAGAAAATCTGTCTGATTCATAAAACCATTCCTCCATTGAAGTAATGGCAACCATTGGATTACAGCTAGCATGGATGGAGTACAATTTCCAGTACATTTGGGAACTCATCCTCAGCAAAGCAGCCTACATATTTCAAGGCAAAGCAAAAGAAAACTAGTCAATAGGACTAGTGGACTGTTTCCAAATGGTTTTGTATAACCCTAGTATAACCATCGCATGATGAATACTGTTTCTATCAATGGAAGGTTAGCTAGGAATGGCAACCATTAAAGACAAAAATATGGTCAATGCCCATTGCCATCCTGCACAGGATAAGAGCAGCTACAATATATAGCATTTATAAAGAGCCTAGTCACCTAATCTCTTTTCAGTAATATATACCGTACAACAGCCCTATAAAAGAACTAAGAATTAGGGATGTGCACGGAATGGATTTTGCATTTTGTTTTGAGCCCAAAACAAAAAGCAGTTGGCTGAAATGTTTCGTTAAAACAGCTGTCCACCCGGTTGTTTCGAGAGAACAAAACCTGAAACAATTTGAGTGTTTTGGCCATAGAGCACAATGGAGAAACTTGAAACATCCCATTGTTCCCCCTGGGTAGCTCCTAGAGACACCAAAGTGGGTTGTGTAGTAGGGCATGATGTATGCTATCTACCACCCAACCCACAAAAGAAATGGGCAAGCAGGCGATTGTTAACACATTTTTAACCTTTCCCCAAAACCCCACATAGAATCGCAAGCTGATTGGAAGCCAGTGCAAGAAAACCAATCAGCAAGGGGAAAACAGACCTAAAATGGCGCTCGAAATGATAAAAAGTTAATTAAATTGAAATGGGGTTGTTTTGTTCCTTTATTTAAAGGGCATTTTATTTTGAGCTCAAGACTCTTGAAACAGCCTCTTGAAACAAGCATCCCCAGATGGATAGGAGTGATGGGTTTTTTATTAAGATTTTCTAAGGCATTAAATAATATCTAATTAGAAAGAATAGAATGTGTGTCAGTGGGTGAAAGGTAAAGCCAGCAAGCTCTAAGAGAGATAGTTATTTAATGCCTTAGGAAATCCCAATAAAAAAAACCCATCACTCCTATCAATCCGGGATGCTTGGGAGGGACTGAGGCCATTTTTGCCATGGCCCCAGACCCCTTTGGGGGTCCTGCCACCCCACAGAGGTGGGTCCGGGGCTGCCCCAAATCCCCATTCTATCCAATGGGATTTTTTTTCTTTTCAAAAAAATCCACCAACAATACTAGGGGCACCCATCAATTGCCACCCCAGCTTTTTTGCCCCTCTCTCTGGGCACCCTAACACGTAACACCTTAATACCTACCTACCACCTACCCAAGCAACTAAGATGACACACAGACAGACACCAATGATTGACTCTCTGATCTAACAAAAGGCTGCCTGCCAGCAGTACAGCAGCACACACACAGAGAAGAAGCAGGAGGCGGAGCAGAGCAGCAGACCTGCTGCTCTGCATGATGGATGATGTGGTGCACAAAGAAACCACCGCCTCAGTGCCTGCCACTGAGGCCACCAGAGACAGACAGAAGCCAACCTGCTCTGCTCTGCTGCTCTTCCCCTCCATGGATGATGCACACACACCCTACATCTGAGCTCTGATCTGAGAATGAAGAGGCCAAGAAGGCGTCCAGGCAGGCCAGGGGACTGATCCAAACCAGACCAAGCGCAGAGTCAGCACAGGCCAGCAGCCAGACCAGCAACAACAACAACTACTACTACTACCACTACCAGTGCTACACCAACATTGCCAGTCACACGCACCACAGCCTGAGCATAGCACACAGCCAACAGCTGCTGCCAGCCAGTGCCTACACAAGCAAGCCAAGCCAACAAGAGGAGAACTAAGTAGACGGCGCATGCACGCCAACCCATGACGATGCAACTGCAAGGGGAGAGGGCACAATTACAGGCAGGAGGAGGCGAGGCAATTCTAGCACAGATTTGAAAGTAAAAATTAAGAACTACTACCACCAGTGTGTCTGTAGTGTCTGTCTACATAGTGCAGTGAGTGCAGCTGAGCTGAGCTGTGCTGCGTGAGGGTGATAGAGCAGACTCAGAGCACTGAGCATGGGCAATGGCATTGGCAAGCAACACAACACAACACTCACCTGCTGCTGGTTCAGTACTACTAGTAGTTGGTTCTTGTCTTCATCTCTTCTTCGTGTGCACAGTGAGTGCATGCCTTTTGCCTTACTTGGGGAAAGAAATGGTTCTCTGGTCCACCACATATTTGCTCTAGGACACAGAGAGGCCCAAGGCAGGTGGTGGCACCAGTGTGAGTGCATGCGTGTTGGTGTTTGCCAGATGTTGTGTGTGTGTGTGTGTGTGCTGCTAAGCTAGGAGGGGGGAGGGAGGGAAGGGAGGAGGGAGGGAGGGGGAGGGGAGGGGGAGGGGGATGTAGCAGAGGGGACTGAAGGGGGAGGAGGGTCCGGCTCAGAGTTGGTCAGCCACATATATGCACACACGTGATGTGTGTGCTTCAGTGGGAGAGACCAGATTCTCATCAGCTTGCCAGACCAGGAGCAGGTGAGGTGGGTGTGGAAGGGAGGATGGAGAGTGATTAAGAGAAAGGATGAGGGGAGGGATGGAGGGAGGGATTGGGGTGTAGGGAGGGTTGGGGGGGAGGGAAAAATGTAGACACACAGCACAGACAGAAGACATCACACTACAGCAAGCATCCACACACAGAGACAGTGCTAGGCATCCATTCACACAACAGAAAGAAAGAAACAGCCTGCACCACAGCCCACACACACACACACACACACACACACACACACACACCCCTTTATTTACAGACAAGACAAGCAGCACACAGCACAAGCTCACAGACACACACAGACCCAATTCCCTCCCCTCCCCTCAAATAACCCAGACAGACAATCAAAGCAATAATCATCAATCAATATGTTGTGTTGGCAGCCAGTTCATTGCTATTATGATGGTTTGTGGTTTTTTGCCATCAGAGTCAACATCAACAGTGACCATAATCAAGAACATAAGATGAGTATTCATTCGTGAAGCAAGAAAGTGGGGGAGAATTAAAAAGACATTAAATTCATTGCATGTAAACCAACCCCCCCACACATGATTTCTTTGGTAACATTTTTCAGAAAATCAATTCATTCAGCAGTCATATATTATTCCTTTGTTACCAGTATGATTTTCAAAAAATTTTGAGGGTTGATTTTAACATGACATTTTATTAAAAATTTATTTACATATTTATTTACATATTTATTTACAGTCAGTCAGTCCTTTATTACGGTCATGGACCAGTGCATAGCTAAAACATACATACTTACATGCTTACATATAAGAAAAGAGACTCAGCATAATAAAACGGACACATTATAACACAATAGTACCAAGTTAAAATTAGAACAGTTATGGTGAACTCCAAATAGGTCTGACTGAAAACCTTATTAAGCAGAGCACCCTCCATTGCAATCATGAAACAGGAATCACAGGGGAAGGAAAGAAAAGAACAGAACATTATTGAAAACCTGAGCGGATGTTGCAAATGATATGACAATACCTTGCCATTCTGATGATTAGGTTGTCATCAGAACTGGACAATAAGTACTTCAAATAGAAGTCATCCAAGTGCCCGGGAAAACGTTGCAACAAAGGGGACACTAATCTTAAGCGGGTGTCCCTATAAAAGTTACAATAAAGTATGGCATGTGCAATTGTCTCCACTTGACCAGACCCGCAAGGGCAAAGTCGAGCAGAAAAAGGGGTACCTTTAAATCTTCCCTCCATGACAGCAGATGGAAGCGCATTAAGACGGGCGAGCGTCAGAGCACGTCTAAATTTGGGGATGGTAACTAGACTTAGATAGCTAGCTGGTTTAGTGTTGAAGATTTGATCCCCTAGAAAGATATTCTTAGGCAGAGAAGCGACTTCTTCCTGCAGTTCCATGTCCATGATACGTTGTTTAATCTCAATCCTGGCACGATCGTATCCCAATTTTATAATCTCATCCTGAGAGAAACCATAGTGAGCCAATTTGTCAGCAATTTGGGTCTGCCACTTAAATCGGAAACAATCAGTCTTAATAAGGGGGGCCAGTCCTACGCAAGAGAAGACAAATTTTAACCAAAATAATATGATAGTCCTCCAATAGCAAGTTTCCAATCTAATCATACCCACCTCTCGTCTAAGCACAGCATTGGGCATGCATCGGGGGACTAACAATATAGATCTCAGAAATTTAGACTGCAGGGTTTCTAAAGCCATAAAGTTGCTGACCGGTCCTATTTGGGCTCCGTACAGCACTTGGGAGTGGACTTTAGATACAAACAGTTTAACTGCAGCGGGGATGTAAGAAGCCCCCCTCGAGAAATGAAAAGAGGTAATAAGGTTCGTGGTTGACTGTGCCGTCAGCAATGTGGATTTGAGGTGGGCATTGCGTGAACCTGATGACTGAAAAACCACTCCTAGATATTTGAAGGAGTTGACCTGTGCAATCCTGTGGCCATTGATGGACCAACAATATTGCCTAGGTCGTTTGGCAAAGACTAGAACTTTGGTTTTTCCATAATTAATCTCAATGGACTCTTGGGAGCAAAATTTTGAGAGGAGACCCAAAGCACGTCTCAAACCAATTGGGGTTTGGGACATGATTGCCATATCATCTGCATATAAAAGAATAGATACATGTTTATTTGCTACTTTGGGAGGATGCATGGAAGGTATAGATACAAAGGAGACCACCGAATTAATATATAGATTAAATAATAAGGGAGCTAAAATGCAGCCCTGCCTCACGCCCCTGTATGTGGGTATCACATTCGAAAGGGACCCTAGTGCATCACATCGAACTTTCAGAAAGGCACCTCCATACAAGGAGGAAATCAATAATAGCAACCTTCTGTCGAGTGTAAGGTCCCACAATTTGCGCCAGAGCCTTTCACGGGATATGAGATCAAATGCGGATTTAAGGTCAATAAAAGCGACGTAAAGTCCGGAAGCTGGCTTACTAGAATATTTTTCAGATAAGAATTGCAAAATAAGGGCATGCTCCAAAGTGGACCGGCCCGGCCGAAAGCCAGCCTGCTCCGGAGCCAAAACGTTATTTGACTCAATCCAATCCTCCAGTTTACAAAATAGGTGTTTAGCATAGATCTTACTAATCACGTTCAGAAGGCTAATTGGGCGGTAATTTTTGGGGTCATCCCTGTTGCCCTTTTTATAAATGGGTATAATAATAGCTACCCCCCAATCACAGGGAACGTTAGCCATGGAGTCAATGTAAGAGAAAAGAAAAGCAAGTAGGGGTACCCACCAGTCAAGATTGGACCGAAGTGCCTCAATAGTAATAAAATCACTTCCTGGGGCCTTGCCTCTAGGGAAAGATTTAATAAGGCTTTCAACTTCGGAACACGATACAGGGTCCCAACTGGGGATCATGGTGTTATTTAATTCATTGATAATATTATCATCCATCCCGCTAACCCTTTGATAAAGAATTCGAAAGTGCTCTTCCCAAGCAGCAGCTGAGATACAATAAGAAGGGGAAGAAAAAGCTTTGTCCATTATGGGTGAGATCAGCCTCCAAAAGATAGCTTGATTCTTTGATCTAGCCGCCTCAATTAATTTGGCCCAATTTTCTCTGGCAGCTTTAAATTTCTTATCTCTAATTAGTTGTTTGTATTCTGATTTTTTCTTTGAGACCACCTGCTTGGAGATTAGCGAGGGATCAGCCACATGGCTTTTAAAGGCCCTTACCAAATCTTTTTTTGCATTCAGGCAGTCAAGGTCGAACCACGGTTTAGATGAAGGCTTGAGATTATTTGTAGAATGAGAACGAGACTTAACTAACACAGGGAGTAGAAGGGCCAAAATATCATGGTAATAGGCAAAAATGGAATCCCTCCCCTGCATAGTAAGTGGGGCTAATATCGCCTCCCGTAAGCCACTAGCTTTGTCTGAATTCAATATTGCAGAGAAGCGAAAAGCACATTCTTCTGTCCATTTGGCTCTGAGGGGCCCTTGCTCCAGTTCTAAGTGGAACAACTGTCCATCCACCAAATGGATTGAGTCAGTCAACCATAAGCATAGCTCAAGGGGGGAGTGATCACTTTCCGGGCGAGGAACCACCCGAAAAGAGCTGACTCGTGAAGCTAAATTACGTGAAATTGCCATGTAATCAATCAAAGAGGGGTTGGAACCAGACCAATGGGAAAATTCCGCGGGAAAATCTGTTATAACGGAACCATTGAGGAGATGGAGATCCTCCCTATGGCATAAGGATAAGAGACGGAAACCACGGGTATTATACCTAAGGTCCTTGGAGTATCTTGTAAGCAAGGGCGATGGTATAGGGATATTGACAGGATGGTAATGGAATTTATTGCAAAGAGTGTCGTTATCAGAGCCCAAGCGAGCATTAAAATCACCAGCCATTATCACAGCGGCCCCCGAATAGGCTGCTCGAGTAGAGGCTATAAAGGCCTCTAATTTATGCCATACCTCGTCTATATTTGTACAGGAACCAGCTGGTAGTACATAAACAGAAATCACTATTATATTAAGCATTTTCAGGGTAATAAGAATGGCAAGTGCTAACAAATCCAATTGCCCAATTAGGGACACTTTACCCCTAAACATGGTGGAAATAAGAATGGCCAAACCCCCCTTTGGCCTACCCCTTTTTGTACCTGATACAGCATCTAAAGAGTGTACCAAATAGCCAGACAAAGAGGTGTTACCAATAACCCATGTTTCCTGTAGCAAAAGGATGTCAAAGCTGCTAATAAAGGAGCAGAAATCTAAATCAGAGATCTTGTGTTTCCAACTGGCCACATTCCAGGAAAGCACCCTGAGATGCGCCGTGAACCCCACAAGTCAATTTTGTTCAGGGTGGAGACACTCTTTGTCCAGAGCAGCAGCACTCTCCTGCACAGGAGGGGATCTTCGTAGAAATTCACAGTTAGTAGGCGAAGACATGTCCAACAGAACATGTGGTATTAATGCAGTTTCTTGTGTAGTGTCAGCTGGTGGATCACAGAAAGGATTGAAGTCCCCCCGAGCGGCCCGAGCATCTGAGGTCCCCATGGGATTGTTTATGGAGGGCATATGATTAGGGTCCAGGGTGGACAGTAAAGCATCAAAGTGCGGATCAGTAAATATGCCTGCCCATCTATTTTTTTCCAACAGAACATTCTCTTGAATGGCTATATCAACCAGCTTCAGTAGCTCCGTACTATATTTAGAGGCGTGAGAAGGTTGAGAAGGTTGTGTGATGCTGAGTGATTGCGGCTCAGAATGAATGGAGAGGTCGTTAGTTGTCCGAGTTGAAGCAGGGATTGAAGCCAAGGCATTTTTTCCTATGTTGTTTCCCAGCAGAGCCAAATTATCCACAGTCTCAGGCAATAGTAAAGGACTCTCACGTAATTCAGGAGAGATCATATCAATGAGATCAGGAGAGTCATTAGGTCTAAAAGAGTTAATTGCAGTTGTGGCCGGATAGATAAACAGCTCTTGCCTCCCTTGTTTGAGTTCAGCCAGCTGTGAAGACTCAAAGGGAGTGGAGTGTCCTTGAGAGTCAATAATGTTGAAATAGTCATTTGCAGGGTTCAGGCTGTTAGCTGCACCGAGATATGGGTATGGTCTAGCGTGGGATAAATTGGTCTTTTGTGCTCTCTCTTTGGACTTCTGTACATAAAGAGGCATTGGCTGGAGATCAACAAAACATCTTTGGGTTCTAATGCCGTATCTGGCCAGTAGCCGGTTTGAGCGAAGCAGCATCGAAGGAAACCTTGCAGATTTGAACGTGATCATAATCCTTTGATAGGAATTAAAATCAGGAAGATAATTGTAATGGACTATATCCTGATGTGCAATAAAAGAATGGGTTAAAAGTCTCAAAGAGCGAAGTATGGCTTCCTTGTGATGCCATTTAGAGTAGTTTATGGGAGTTCTAGGAATCAGAAGCATAATACAATTTGATTGCAAAACATAACAAGACTTGTTAATACGTTTCCGTGGAGACACAAACACAGGATCTCTCGCCCCATTTGCTTGGGAGGGGGACTAGATATGATAGCATAATTGCATTTTTTAGGGGAGCTGCTTTGACTGGAAAGTTTTTGTTTGCAAAACAAAAATAAAGAGTCCAGTTTCTTTTCAAGAGAATGCAGATTTTGCAGCATAAGTTTAAGAGTATCTGCAGTGAAATTGCAGAACTGAGAGAGGGTGGCATTTAGATTTACAACACCTTGTGAAACTTGAACTGTATCAGTCTGGGAAGAAGCCGTAACAATCCTCTCATTGGGCTCTGCATCTGGATTGATTAAAGACTCCAAAGGGCTGAATCTATTCAACGAAGCTGGTATGTGGGAGGCACTTACTTTGGTGAGTAAAAAACTGTCCATCCGCGATTGTTTGGGACGGCGTTCCTTCTCCACATTGCCAGCTGCAGGGCTAAGGCGAGCTCTCTTCTTCCTCGTCATAATAAGTGAGATGTTTGAGCAATAAAAGATTTGAGCAATAAAACACAAACAGCAAGGGGAGGGAAAAAATAGCTAAAATATCTGCCCGAGAGTTAAAAGGTATTAAAAAGTGTTTTAAAAGTATTTAAAGAAGATAAAATAAGCAATAGAGGCTAAAAGTAGTGTAAGAGTACTAAAAATAGTATAAAAATAGAGCTAAAAAAGGGAGGGAAAACAATTACAATGATGGGAGGCGGAGGAGCTCAGGCAAACACGTCTGCTCTCTCCCTGAACCTTACATATTTATGTACATATTTACAGAACATATACCCGCCGCTGCCGCTGAAAGTCTAGTACTATTAGGGCTGTGCTACTTTAGGTGTGTGTGCTGTGCCCACGCCAGGTCCCCAAATGCTGACAGGTGGAGATAAGGGCCTGTGGTGGTCAGCATTGGGTTTCTTTTTAGGTGGGCGTGGGCGTTGTAAATATTTGGCCAGCCGCAGCACTACTACTACTGTGGGCACTGCACGCTGCGACTTGGCTGGCATGGCTCAGCATCCGTCACGTCAGCTCAGCTAGAGGTGGAAGGGGGGAGGGTAGGGATGAGCGCAGAGGATGAGCCAGGTAGGTGACCAACCATGGGGCAACCACGGTAATCACTCACCCATTTCTATCTCCAGCTTGGGGTAGCCCAGCAGGGGGAGGTTGATCTTAAGGAAGACCAGCTGCTCCACCAGACCAGCATCCAAGCGGGAGCGAGAGGGTGTCACCACGTCCCCGGCACATGAGAACACCCGCTTGCTCTGGACACTAGTTGGGGGGCAGGAGAGGAGGTGCACAGCAACCACTGCCAGGTCCGGCCAGACTTGGCGGTGGGTTGCCCAGAACTGTGCGCAGTCCAAGCTGTCTTCCTCCACAGGCTCCTCCAAGTACTGCGCAACGCATTGCTCAGCACTGGAGGGGGGCCTGGCAGGTTGAGCCTCCCGCACACCATGCAAGGTGCCAAGGCACACCCGCTGAAACTACTGGGTGGATTTCACAGCGGGAGCAAGTGGCTGCTGCGTTGGCGCTGCTTGGGATGCCACGCTGCTTGACTGGGAAGAGGAAGGGGAAGGGGAAGCTGACGCTGGCTGGCCGCCCACACTGCTGCTGGGTGTGGGTTGGGCAGCAGGGGCTGCCCCTGCACCACTACCAACCTCCTGGTCTATGCAGGCCCTAGCGGCCTCCTCTTGCCTCACTTTCTGTACCAGGAGGTCCCCACACACGGGCAAGTCGCTGGCACTAACAACATTGCCTTTGATGGCTGGGTTGCAGAGACAAGCGAGGACAAACTCCTCCCTGCTTCCCAACTCACCAACAAGCCGCTTGGCCACCCCATACTTCAGCCTCCCAGCCAGAGCACGACCCTCTGGCATGGTCAGAGAAGTCTGGAGTTCGCTCATCATCTTCTCCAGACCCAGAGCTGTGGGCAGCGCCTGGCTCAAGGGAGTGGTGTCGGCACACAAACCCTTCGTGGCAAGCTGGTGTCGGCACACAAGCCCTTCGTGGCAAGCTGGAAGGGCTCGAGTGCTGACACTGACTTGGACATCTGCTTCCACTCTGCGTTCGAGAGGTCGCAGACGGCCAAGGACTCGTCCCTCGCCAGGGCGCCAAGGGCTCTCTCCTGCTCCAACAGGTGCTGGAACAGGAGGAAGGTGGAGTTCCACCGTGTCTCCACATCCGTTGGGATGAGATGGCGAGGACGCCCAAGGTCATCCGGCTTCTGGCGAAGCAGTCTCCTGGACCTCTCGCTGCGGTGGAAGTGGGCGGCCAGCTTGCGAGCCTTCTTGACAAGCGTGGCCGTGGCAGCAACAGCACCTTGGAGGGTGCGGCCCTGGCCCTGGCCCTTCAGCTCCTTAAGGCTGAGGGTGTCCCTGACGGTTAGACACAGGTCTATAGTTATCTAGGTTGGAGGGATCAAGGGAGGGCTTTTTAAATAGTGGTCTTACCACCACCTCCTTGAGGCACGATGGCATCCTGCCCTCCCTTAATGAAGCATTAATGATCACCTCCAGCCATCTGCCCGTCCCCTCCCTGGCAGCTTTTATTAGCCATGAAGGGCAAGGGTCAAGAGCGCACAAAGTCGCCCGCACACTGCCCAGAATCTTGTCCACATCCTCAGGCCGCACCAACTGAAAAGAATCCAACACAACGGGACCAGATGGTACCAGAGGCACGTCTGCCGGAACTGCCAAAACTCTGGAGTCCAGGTCAGCACGGATGCAAGCGACTTTATCTGCAAAGCGACAGGCAAACCGATCACAAAGAGCTGTAGATGACTCCTCCCCCATTGTCTGGGGGGGATGTGTGGAGCAAGGTTTTTACCACACGAAACAGCTCCATTTGTCTGCACTGAGCAGACGCAATGGAGGCGGAGAAAAAGCATTTCTTCGCCGCCCCCACCGCCACGGCATAGTCCCTAAAATGGGCTCTAGCCCATGTTTGGTCAGATTCGTGATGACTCTTCCTCCAGCGTCGTTCTAGCCGTCGTCCGAGTTGCTTCATCGCCCTAAGCTCCGAGGAAAACCAAGGAGCAGATTGGGCTCCACGAAGCCGGAGAGGGCGTTTAGGAGCAACCATGTCAACAGCCCGGGCCATCTCCCCATTCCAGAGGTCAACCAGGGCCTCGACAAGGTCACCAGCTCTGGACACTGGAAACTCCCCGAGGGCCGTCTGGAATCCAAACGGATCCATAAGCCTCCGGGGGCGGACCATCCTAATCGGCCCACCACCCCTGCAGAGGGCAGACGGAGCAGTCAAACTAAACCCCACCAGATGATGATCTGTCCATGACAAAGGAGTGATCTTAAATTCCCCCACCTCCAGATCATTTATTTCCCGGTCGGCAAAAACCAGATCCAGAGTGTGTCCCGCAACGTGGGTAGGGCCCGATACCAATTGAGACAGGCCCATGGTTGCCATGAAATCCTGAGCCGCACCCACTAGGGGGGCCTCAGCGTGGACATTGAAATCCCCCAAAACAATAAGCCTGGGGGAACCCAAAGCCACCTCCGAGACCACCCCCGCCAGCTCAGGTAGGGAGACTGAAGTGCAGCGGGGTGGTCGGTACACCAGCAGAATCCCCAGCCTATCTCGGAGGCCCACCCTCAAGGACAAACACTCGAAATTCTAAGATTGCCTGACCGGGCACCTGGAAACGGGAACAGTCTCACGAAAGATGACTGCAACACCTCCTCCCCGACCCTCGAGGCGGGGCTGCTGAACGATCTGGAAACCTGGAGGACAGAGCTGAGAGAGACCAACCTCGCCCAGCACATCCAACCAGGTCTCCGTCACACATACCAGGTCAGCACGCTCATCCACAATCAAATCGTGGATGAGAGATGTTTTTGTGTTAACTGACCTGGCATTCAGCAGCAGCACCCTAATCCTCGAGGGAGTGTTCTCAGAGCTCCCTGCGGTCAGAGGGTTGGGAGAAGGGCCGGAAAAAGGAACAGGCCTCAATTGCCTGGACCGTTTCCCCCTGTAACGGTCTGCCCAACTCCCACCGCCATACCTCCCTCTGCCCACTACCTGTGATATTGCTGCCCCCACTCCAGACCCACTTTTTTGCTCTCCCAGACACATCTCCCCAGACTAACCCACCACAGCTTCTTGGCTTAATAAAAACCAAAACCAGACTTGTACATCTCCTGCTAGCTTCTTAATTGCAGAGAGAAGGATCCTCAGCGCAGAAGGGGAGAGATCTTCAGGGCCCTGGGCAGCTTGGCCCATGGCTGAGAGCCACAAGGAGGAGAGCCCTTGGGCCAGCCTGCCCTATATAGTGGCAGAAGCCCCAGCACAGCAACAGCCCAGGAGATGTTACACACCTGGAGGAGAGGTGGGGCAGAAGCAAAAGACAGCAAAGCAGTCAGTGCCCCACCCAAGCTGTTGCCTTCTTCCTTCTTCACAGCCCATGACAGTCTCGACAGCGGCAGTAATGTTGGATCCATTGTCATTGACAATGAATCCCCTGGAGAGGTGTGGACACCCACCAATCCACTCCTCTATCTGGCGGTTGAGTACGGCCGCCACCTCCTCCATGGTGTGCCTCATGTCCATCGTCTCCACTTGCAGAATGGCCCACCTGTGCCGTAGTGCATCGGGAGCCGCGCCGGACCCGGAAGCATCGCCCAAGGAGGTCCCCTCACTCTCCGGTCCCCACCAGTGGGCAGTGAGGGCCAGGAAAGCAGCGTGCATCCCACTGACACTGGTCCAGAGGTCAGTCATGAAATGCACGCTGGTGCCAGCCGGAGCCACACGCAGCCTGGCTGACACGAGCTCCCTGCACCGGCGGTACAGGGAGGGGACCACGTTCCGGCTGAACGTGGTCCTTGAGGGGATGATGTATTCGGGCACAAGGTACTGGAGTATCCGGCGAAAGCCGGAGTTCTTGACCACCTGAAATGGCTGGTCATCGGTGGAAATCATCTCCCCTATGAGGCGGGTGAGGTGATGATGATCCACATGAACAGTACGCTTGCTGCTCGACACCTGTGTCCACCGCTGGTCTGGCAATGTAGCCTGCTTTTTGGCTGGTGCAGGCACACTGCCCTTGTCCGCCCTAGTGACAGGTGCACAAGGCGCACTAGCGCTGCCAGCCTGGCCAAGGAGACCTGGGTGGTGACGCACCATGTGCCTCCACATGGGTGTTGTACCCAGGTGCCTTGCATCCTTGCCACAGCTGACCTGCACCCTGCAGTAGACACAGCGGGCATAGTTTGGGGCATTTTCAGGGACCTCAAAATGCTCCCAGACACCACTGCCCTTGGCCTCCTGCGCCCTGGGCACTCTCTTAGGCCTCTTTTGGCTGGGTGGCTGCAGTCCTGGGGGGGGGCAGCCATCACTGCCTGCCCACTGCTGCCACCCAACCTGCCCCTTCCACCCTCCACGCGATAGGAAGGGCCCGGCTCCACTGGCAGAGGAGAGGCAGGCCTCTCCACCACCTCAGCAGACCGTTCCTCAGAGTGGTGGGCTTCATGAGGGGGGGACCAACTGAGCAGCGAAAGGATAGGGAGAAGGGCCCCAAGAGGGAGGGAGAACCTGTCTGCATCGCTGCCAGCTGTAAGATCCTCACCGCCCTCTACCTGCTCTCCCACACCAACAGTCTCCTCCACCACCACTAACAGTGCCCCAGCAGCAACTGGTGCCGCCGAGGAGGGACCTGCCACAGCCCTAGCGCCTCTGCCTCTGCCGCGATTGCTGGCAGCAGGCTGGGGGAAATCAAGCCTGCAGACAAAACCCTCAGCTGGGGCAAAGAATTGTGCAATGGGGAGGACTGGGGTATCCTCAGGCTCCCCGCATCCTCTCCCTCCTCTCTGTGCCACAGCCGCCACAGGCACAGCCCTCACCTGGCCTCTCCCACCTCTGCCTGCCAACCTTCTGCGAGCCCTGCCCACAACACAGCGCTTGCATTGGTCAGACATGTTAGACTTTTTCTAAAGGTCGGAGACTTTACGAGGAAGGCCAGAAAGGGGCAAAAAAATAATTTGGAGGGGGGGGATGGGGCAAAAAAAGCCAATAAATTGGCAGGCGGTGGGAGGGAAATTTGATGGGCAAAAGCCAATTGCGGGGAAGGGAAGACTTGTTGATGTGGGGGGGGGAGCCAATTGAGGTGAGGGGGAGGGTAACCTTTTGAAATAGGGATGGGTCAGGTGTGAAGCCAATTGGGGATGGGGATGGGTGTTTTTTTTTAATTTGGGGAAAGGGTGGACCCCTGGGTGGGGGGTGGGTGGCACGGGCAGTTAGGTGGAGTAATTGGGGGGGGGAGTCTTTTGATTATGGGGAAAATGGAAGATGGGGGGGGGACTCAGTCAAAGCTTGGGAACCTGAAAATCAAAGGAAACCCTTCTTTAGTGAACTGAAGAGTGTGTGGATGGATTGGGTTGGGGGGTGGTAGATTTCAAGTAATGCTGGGGTACCAAGCAACCTTGCCTATTTAAAAAATTGCTCTTTCGCAAAACCCACCCACTCCACCCAAAGCAGCGAGCAAGCAAAACATATGATAGAACATCGTATATCTTCAAAACATAACAACAATGACCCCAGGAAACCCTTCTTTGGTGAACTGAGCAGTGTGTGGATGGATTGGGTTGGGGGGGGTGGATTTCAAGTAATACTGGGGCACCAAGCAACCTTGCCTATTTAAAAAATTGCACTTTAACACAACCCACCCACTCCACCCAAAGCAGCGAGCAAGTAAAACACATGATAGAAGAACATCACATATCATCAAAACATAACAACAATGATCTGGGGTGGGGTGGGGTGGGGAACCTGTTAAAACAAGAAACAACCTGAAAGAAAAACATGCAACACAACAACAATTTCTTCAGCAACACACAACAGTACATCTCCAAGTGTCCCTCCCCACACCCAAATGCATTCCAAAATACAGGTGTCCCTATTTAAAGCCGCCAACTAGGGAAAGGAGACAACAAAAGGTGCACACAATTGCGCACGCACATTAACTCCTCTTCTTCCGGTCCTTCTCCTGTCGCACACTGCTGGTCACAGACGCGCCAGCCAGCCACCCCTGGGCTGGGACACAGAAAGGGCAGCCGCACGGGGCACAGGCAGCCAGGGTGGGTCAACGATGGAGGGGCAGAAATGAGGAGACAACACTATTTGTGTTACTCAACTCACACCCAAGCAGAGCCAAATAAAATGAAATACTTTAAGAAAAAAACAAAAACCGATGGCAGGGACCAGGTGAGGTCGGTGGTGGTACTGTGTGGTGGAGCTGTGGGAAAAAGGGATGGATGAAAGAAGGAGAGAGACTAGAGAGAGAGAAGCAGAGAGAGAGAGAGAAAGAGCAGCACGGAGGGGGGTGGGTGGAGGTGTGATGTAGCAGTGAGGGGGGATTTAGGGGGGACAGCAGCAGCAGTCCCAAGAAGAGACCGGGGGGGGTGTTGGGGGTATCAATGTAGCAAGGGGGGTGGTGTGTTATGAGGCAGGGGGCAGCAGGCCCAAGAAGAGACCAGAGGGGGCGGGCGGGGTATCAATGTAGCAAGGGGGTGGGGTGTTACGAGGTAGGGGGCAGCAGGCCCAAGAAGAGAACACAGGGGGGTGGGGTATCAATGTAGCAAGGGGGTGGGGTGTTAGGGGGCAGGGGGCAGCAGGCCCAAGAAGAGACCAGAGGGGGTGGGGTATCAATGTAGCTAGGGGGTGGGGTGTTAGGGGGCAGGGGGCAGCAGGCCCAAGAAGAGACCAGAGGGGGGTGGGGTATCAATGTAGCAAGGGGGTTGGGTGTTAGGGAGCAGGGGGCAGCAGGCCCAAGAAGAGACCAGAGGGGGGTGGGGTAGGGTATCAATGTAGCTAGGGGGTGGGGTGTTAGGGGGCAGGGGGCAGCAGGCCCAAGAAGAGACCAGAGGGGGGTGGGGTATCAATGTAGCAAGGGGGTGGGGTGTTACGGGGCAGGGGGCAGCAGGCCCAAGAAGAGACCAGAGGGGGGTGGGGTATCAATGTAGCTAGGGGGTGGGGTGTTATGAGGCAGGGGGCAGCAGGCCCAAGAAGAGACCAGAGGGGGGTGGGGTATCAATGTAGCAAGGGGGTGGGGTGTTAGGGGGCAGGGGGCAGCAGGCCCAAGAAGAGACCACAGGGGAGTGGGGTATCAATGTAGCAAGGGGGTGGGGTGTTAGGGGGCAGGGGGCAGCAGGCCCAAGAAGAGACCACAGGGGAGTGGGGTATCAATGTAGCAAGGGGGTGGGGTGTTAGGGGGCAGGGGGCAGCAGTCCCAAGAAGAGACCACAGGTGGGTGGGGTATCAATGTAGCAAGGGGGTGGGGTGTTAGGGGGCAGGGGGCAGCAGGCCCAAGAAGAGACCAGAGGAGGGTGGGCTATCAATGTAGCAAGGGGGTGGTGTGTTATGAAGCAGGGGGCAGCAGGCCCAAGCAGAGACCAGAGGGGGCGGGCGGGGTATCAATGTAGCAAGGGGGTGGGGTGTTACGAGGTAGGGGGCAGCAGGCCCAAGAAGAGAACACAGGGGGGTGGGGTATCAATGTAGCAAGGGGGTGGGGTGTTAGGGGGCAGGGGGCAGCAGTCCCAAGAAGAGACCAGAGGGGGTGGGGTGGGGTATCAATGTAACAAGGGGGTGGGGTGTTATGAGGCAGGGGGCAGCAGGCCCAAGAAGAGACCAGAGGGGGGTGGGGTGGGGTGGGGTATCAATGTAGCAAGGGGGTGGGGTGTTAGGGGGCAGCGGGCAGCGGGCCCAAGAAGAGACCAGAGGGGGGTGGGGTGGGGTGGGGTATCAATGTAGCAAGGGGGTGGGGTGTTACGGGGCAGGGGGCAGCAGGCCCAAGAAGAGACCAGAGGGGGGTGGGGTATCAATGTAGCAAGGGGGTGGGGTGTTATGAGGCAGCAGGCAGCAGGCCCAAGAAGAGACCAGAGGGGGTGGGGTATCAATGTAGCAAGGGGGTGGGGTGTTAGGGGGCAGGGGGCAGCAGTCCCAAGAAGAGACCAGAGGGGGTGGGGTGGGGTATCAATGTAGCAAGGGGGTGGGGTGTTATGAGGCAGGGGGCAGCAGGCCCAAGAAGAGACCAGAGGGGGTGGGGTATCAATGTAGCAAGGGGGTGGGGTGTTAGGGGGCAGGGGACAGCAGGCCCAAGAAGAGACCAGAGGGGGGTCGGGTGGGGTATCAATGTAGCAAGGGGGTGGGGTGTTATGAGGCAGGGGGCAGCAGGCCCAAGAAGAGGCCAGAGGGGGGTGGGGTATCAATGTAGCAAGGGGGTGGGGTGTTAGGGGGCAGGGGGCAGCAGGCCCAAGAAGAGACCAGAGGGGGTGGGGTATCAATGTAGCTAGGGGGTGGGATGTTAGGGGGCAGGGGGCAGCAGGCCCAAGAAGAGACCAGAGGGGGGTGGGGTATCAATGTAGCAAGGGGGTTGGGTGTTAGGGAGCAGGGGGCAGCAGGCCCAAGAAGAGACCAGAGGGGGGTGGGGTGGGGTATCAATGTAGCTAGGGGGTGGGGTGTTAGGGGGCAGGGGGCAGCAGGCCCAAGAAGAGACCAGAGGGGGGTGGGGTATCAATGTAGCAAGGGGGTGGGGTGTTACGGGGCAGGGGGCAGCAGGCCCAAGAAGAGACCACAGGGGAGTGGGGTATCAATGTAGCAAGGGGGTGGGGTGTTAGGGGGCAGGGGGCAGCAGTCCCAAGAAGAGACCACAGGTGGGTGGGGTATCAATGTAGCAAGGGGGTGGGGTGTTAGGGGGCAGGGGGCAGCAGGCCCAAGAAGAGACCAGAGGAGGGTGGGCTATCAATGTAGCAAGGGGGTGGTGTGTTATGAGGCAGGGGGCAGCAGGCCCAAGAAGAGACCAGAGGGGGCGGGCGGGGTATCAATGTAGCAAGGGGGTGGGGTGTTACGAGGTAGGGGGCAGCAGGCCCAAGAAGAGAACACAGGGGTGTGGGGTATCAATGTAGCAAGGGGGTGGGGTGTTAGGGGGCAGGGGGCAGCAGTCCCAAGAAGAGACCAGAGGGGGTGGGGTGGGGTATCAATGTAGCAAGGGGGTGGGGTGTTATGAGGCAGGGGGCAGCAGGCCCAAGAAGAGACCAGAGGGGGTGGGGTATCAATGTAGCAAGGGGGTGGGGTGTTAGGGAGCAGGGGGCAGCAGGCCCAAGAAGAGACCAGAGGGGGGTGGGGTGGGGTATCAATGTAGCAAGGGGGTGTGGTGTTAGGGGGCAGGGGGCAGCAGGCCCAAGAAGAGACCAGAGGGGGGTGGGGTGGGGTGGGGTATCAATGTAGCAAGGGGGTGGGGTGTTAGGGGGCAGGGGGCAGCGGGCCCAAGAAGAGACCAGAGGGGGGTGGGGTGGGGTGGGGTATCAATGTAGCAAGGGGGTGGGGTGTTACGGGGCAGGGGGCAGCAGGCCCAAGAAGAGACCAGAGGGGGGTGGGGTATCAATGTAGCAAGGGGGTGGGGTGTTATGAGGCAGCAGGCAGCAGGCCCAAGAAGAGACCAGAGGGGGTGGGGTATCAATGTAGCAAGGGGGTGGGGTGTTAGGGGGCAGGGGGCAGCAGTCCCAAGAAGAGACCAGAGGGGGTGGGGTGGGGTATCAATGTAGCAAGGGGGTGGGGTGTTATGAGGCAGGGGGCAGCAGGCCCAAGAAGAGACCAGAGGGGGTGGGGTATCAATGTAGCAAGGGGGTGGGGTGTTAGGGGGCAGGGGACAGCAGGCCCAAGAAGAGACCAGAGGGCGGTGGGGTGGGGTATCAATGTAGCAAGGGGGTGGGGTGTTATGAGGCAGGGGGCAGCAGGCCCAAGAAGAGACCAGAGGGGGGTGGGGTATCAATGTAGCAAGGGGGTGGGGTGTTAGGGGGCAGGGGGCAGCAGGCCCAAGAAGAGACCAGAGGGGGTGGGGTATCAATGTAGCTAGGGGGTGGGGTGTTAGGGGGCAGGGGGCAGCAGGCCCAAGAAGAGACCAGAGGGGGGTGGGGTATCAATGTAGCAAGGGGGTTGGGTGTTAGGGAGCAGGGGGCAGCAGGCCCAAGAAGAGACCAGAGGGGGGTGGGGTGGGGTATCAATGTAGCTAGGGGGTGGGGTGTTAGGGGGCAGGGGGCAGCAGTCCCAAGAAGAGACCAGAGGGGGGTGGGGTATCAATGTAGCAAGGGGGTGGGGTGTTACGGGGCAGGGGGCAGCAGGCCCAAGAAGAGACCAGAGGGGGGTGGGGTATCAATGTAGCTAGGGGGTGGGGTGTTATGAGGCGGGGGCAGCAGGCCCAAGAAGAGACCAGAGGGGGGTGGGGTATCAATGTAGCAAGGGGGTGGGGTGTTAGGGGGCAGGGGGCAGCAGGCCCAAGAAGAGACCAGAGGGGGGTGGGGTATCAATGTAGCAAGGGGGTGGGGTGTTAGGGGGCAGGGGGCAGCAGGCCCAAGAAGAGACCACAGGGGAGTGGGGTATCAATGTGGCAAGGGGGTGGGGTGTTAGGGGGCGGGGGCAGCAGGCCCAAGAAGAGACCACAGGGGAGTGGGGTATCAATGTAGCAAGGGGGTGTGGTATTAGGGGGCAGGGGGCAGCAGGCCCAAGAAGAGACCAGAGGGGGGTGGGGTATAAATGTAGCAAGGGTGTGGGGTGTTAGGCGGCAGGGGGCAGCAGGCCCAAGAAGAGACCAGAGGAGGGTGGGGTATCAATGTAGCAAGGGGGTGGGGTGTTACGGGGCAGGGGGTAGCAGGCCCAAGAAGAGACCAGAGGGGGGTGGGGTGGGGTGGGGTATCAATGTAGCAAGGGGGTGGGGTGTTAGGGGGCAGGGGGCAGCAGTCCCAAGAAGAGACCAGAGGGGGTGGGGTGGGGTATCAATGTAGCAAGGGGGTGGGGTGTTACGGGGCAGGGGGTAGCAGGCCCAAGAAGAGACCAGAGGGGGGTGGGGTGGGGTGGGGTATCAATGTAGCAAGGGGGTGGGGTGTTACGGGGCAGGGGGCAGCAGGCCCAAGAAGAGACCAGAGGGGGTGGGGTATCAATGTAGCAAGGCGGTGGGGTGTTAGGGGGCAGGGGGCAGCAGGCCCAAGAAGAGACCAGAGGAGGGTGGGGTAGCAATGTACCAAGGGGGTGGGGTGTTACAGGGCAGGGGGCAGCAGTCCCAAGAAGAGAACAGAGGGGGTGGGGTATAAATGTAGCAAGGGGGTGGGGTGTTAGGGGGCAGGGGCAGCAGGCCCAAGAAGAGACCAGAGGGGGGTGGGGTATCAATGTAGCTAGGGGTGGGGTGTTATGAAGCAGGGGGCAGCAGGCCTAAGAAGAGACCAGAGGGGGGTGGGGTGGGGTGGGGTATCAATGTAGCTAGGGGGTGGGGTGTTACGGGGCAGGGGGCAGCAGGCCGAAGAAGAGACCAGAGGGGGGTGGGGTATCAATGTAGCTAGGGGGTGGGGTGTTAGGGGGCAGGGGGCAGCAGGCCCAAGAAGACACCAGAGGGGGGTGGGGTGGGGTATCAATGTAGCAAGGGGGTGGGGTGTTATGGGGCAGGAGGCAGTAGGCCCAAGAAGAGACCAGAGGGTGGTGGGGTATCAATGTAGCAATGGCGTGGGGTGTTACAGGGCAGGGGGTAGCAGGCCCAAGAAGAGACCAGAGGGGGGTGGGGTATCAATGTAGCAAGGGGGTGGGGTGTTAGGGGGCAGGGGGCAGCAGGCCCAAGAAGAGACCAGAGGGGGGTGGGGTATCAATGTAGCAAGGGGGTTGGGTGTTAGGGAGCAGGGGGCAGCAGGCCCAAGAAGAGACCAGAGGGGGGTGGGGTGGGGTATCAATGTAGCTAGGGGGTGGGGTGTTAGGGGGCAGGGGGTAGCAGGCCCAAGAAGAGACCAGAGGGGGGTGTTGAGGGTATCAATGTAGCAAGGGGGGTGGGGTGTTAGGAAGCAGGGGGCAGCAGTCCCATGAAGAGACCACAGGGGGGTGGGGTGGGAGGTATTGATGCAGCAGGTGGGTGTTGGGAGGAAGGGGAGGGGGCAGCAACAAACAGCAAACCACAAACAGGCAAAAACCTTGAGAACAAAAGCAGACCCAAATAAATAACTGGTATTAATCAGCAGCAACAGAACATCCTTAGAAAAGCCCAACTCGGGCAGGCAGCAGCAACAGAGAGGGTGGGGGTCGGTGGGGAATCTGGATGGGACGGGGAGGGCTGGAGCAAAGGGGGCAGCAGGAGTGGTCTGGGGTGGGGTGTGGGGGCAGGACCCAAGGGGCACAAGGAAGGGAGCAATCAATCAACAGGAAGGAACCCAAGAAAATTAATGTGCATCAAAACAGGCAAAAATCTCAAGAACATAAGCAGACCCAAATAAATAACTGGTATTATTCAGCAGCAACAGAAAATCCTTAGAAAAGCCCAACTTGGGCAGGCAGCAGCAACAGAGAGGGTGGGGGTGGGGAATCTGGATGGGAGGGGGAGGGCAGGAGCAAAGGGGGCAGCAGGAGCAGGCCCAGTCAAGGGACACACAAATTAATTAATAATTCAATCAAAGCAGAAAATATATAAATTAACAGCAGCAGCAGAAGCAATAATCCAAATGAATGAATGAATCCAAGGTGGAACAAAAACAAGGCACAAATAATAAAACAGCACTAAATGAAACCAATGCAGATGGATGGGGGTGGGGGAGGGGAAGCCAAATGATAAAGGAGGAATGAAAGAAAAAATGAAGGGTGAGGAAAGGAGGACAACAGAAGAAAAACAACAAGAATCTGGGAAAAGTTAAGAACAAAGTAAGTAAAGTAACAGAGATGAGACAGACACAGGGCAGATGGACAAAAGAAAGAGCACAAGGTGGTACACAGGACACGCAGTCAAGGGACTCACAATTACCGACACGAGCAAACGAAGCAAGGTCCAGATGATGATCCCACAACTGCAGCCAAAGAGAATTTTCCAGGCAAGAGGCTTGGTTTAAATAGGTTTGAAACTCCCTCCTTTGGGAGCCCCCACCTTTGCACTCCCCCCGCCCCGGCCAACAGGGTGCCAGCTCTCAACAGTGCAACAGACAACAGCCTACCAGAGCGCAAGACTCATTCTGGCCAATCAAAGGATCAATAGCGCAGCCAATGCAATGCCTGAAAAATAGCCTCACAAAATGGATGCCAGGAGCAAAAGTTGAAAGAAGGAGCCACAAAATGGAGAACACACTATTCAATTAATACAGACCCAATAGAGCCCTATGGCACATCCGAACTGGTTCAAACTGCTTCGAACCGGTTCGAATTTGAACTGGTTCGGATTCGGAAGAGCCCGGTCTGGTTCGAATTCGAACCGTCGAACCGGTTCGCACATCCCTAGATTCCAAGTGTCATTTTCTCTGTCTCATATCATGCTTTTAAAAAAACATGACTTTGTCCTAGACGATCACCTGCCCAACTAGCCACTAGCAAAATAGGGGAAGAAGAAGGTGGCGGTGGGTCTATAAACCAGTGAATGATTCCTGCCAGCCTTTGTCTTGTGATGACTGTTGGCTCATGATGGGGTATATGTGCATTCACCATTCTAGTGCTTACTTTGACACCAGGAGGGAGGAGGATACATTAGTTTGCCACACTAGACAGAGGAATTTTCAACAGGAGCAGACAGCCAAGTTCTGCCAGGGCCAAAACAAGCCCCTGCCAGACTAAGAAATCATTGTAATTTGCCCCTTCCTGTCACTAGCAGTGTGCTGTTCTTTTATTATTGACTAAATCTCAGATATCCCAGTCATGGATGGAAAATTCAGGGTCAGTTTACAAGAGACACATGGAAATTTCTTCTTCTGTGCAGGTGTTGTGCAGAAACCCATGTGTAGTGACCGCCAGGGGCATAGCAAGGTTGCAATGGGCCAAGATGAGATTTTAAAATGGGCCACCAGCCCCTCAAAGTCCAGGGCCTCCACACACCCCAGGCCCCCAAGGATTTAAGTCTGATACTGCAAAGTAAGTATGCTGCCTGGAAATACATTTCACTGAATACACATACGCACACTTCACAATATATAGTGATATACATTGAGTACTATATATCTGTGCTACTTTTAATGCCTAGAACACACTAGAAAAACTAATTATTAAAATGGGCCCTTCACTGCAGATTAGCAAAGTAGACTCTCAACCATGCAATGTGAGCCTATGTATGTTTTCTCAGAATTCTGAACAAATTCAGTAAAGTTTGATTTTTCACAGGAGGCTTTTAAAGCCCTTTAACAGACATCTCCTCTGGAATGGAGGTGCTGCATTCACATGTTGGCCAGATGTACCCTGAAGTCCCTGTGAGTTATTGGAGAGCAGTTCACACACAAGAAAAATAAAATAAAATAAAAGCACAACACATGCTTCACAGTTCTCACTCAGACCTTCTGGGTTGCAAAACAACTTGAACATAAGTGCATTTATTCATGAATGAATGAATGAATGAATATAATATTGTTTGTTCCAGAAGTTTTTGTAATTTTCTCCCATGAAACATGCCACTTATAAGCCTTTTTAGATAGTAAAAAGCCAGAAATTTAAAGCCAGCAAATTTTTCAATCTGTTTTAAATTAAATACTCAGAGACTTCTCAGTCACCCCCCACCCCATATCAAATCCCTATGGCAAGCAGATCCCTATATACCTGGTGGGGCAGGGTGGGGGGGCAACCACAAAAAGGAATTCACAGTCTACCTTGCAAAAGCTGTGCTGGTTGGTTTGGGCAGAGGGTCTTCTGCTGCAGAGAACTCTGCCTGCCTGCCTGCCTGCTTGCTTGGGGCCTGCTGAGTTCAGGCTTCAGGGAAGCCTACAGGGAGGCCTCTCTGGAAGCCCGCCCCACCCACCTGCCAATCAGCTGAGAGGCGGGGAGACAAGAGCTCTACAGTTTGCATGCCGCTCAGATCCTAGGCCTCACCAATCCTAGGCTGGAGCCAGAGGCAAGGCAAGTAGGATGGCAAGTGGCTCAGGGGCCCTGGGGCTGGGCAGGTGGGCAATGGGGTGAGGGTGGCAGGAACTGGCGTGGCACCCCCTCCTCACTGGTGCCTAGGGCACGTGCCCTGGCTGCCCCCCACCCCAGTTCTGCCCATGCCACCACCACCTTTCTTCTTATCCACCTCAGCAGAACCTGCTCTTCCCTGGAAACAATGGAGGTCCTATTTATGCAATTATCTCCTCATTGTACAGACCACTGATTTCACTCCAGCAAAGCAGAAGGCTATATTGCTACACTAATTTGCCTTTTCATACCAACTTGGAAGGGAATGTCAACTTTATGAAGTTGCTCTTCAAGACTTAGATGATCATTTCAACCCTACTTTGAATATGATTGCTGAACATTACACATTCTATTCTAGATCCCAACTACCTGATGAATCTATTGATCAATATTTAACAGCATTGCATGCCTTAAGTGTAACCTGCATGTTTGTCTGCAGGTTAAACTGCAGCTTTAGTGATAAAATGATCAGAGATCAGATTGTTATGATCCAGAAGTTGGGATAAGCAGTGAAATGGACAAATTTGCAGATGACACTAAACTATTTAGGGTAATGAAATCCACAACAGATTGTGAGGAGCTGCAAAAAGATCTCTCCAAACTGGGAGAGTGGGCTCCCCAGAGGCATTTTGTGCCACTCACTGTGTGAATCAGGATGCTGGACTAGATAAGACTTCGGCCTGATCCAGCAGAGCTGTTCTTATGTTCTTATGAGTGAAGATCTTCAATTGATGTTCTTAAGGCTTTTGCTCTTCTTTTTCAAGAAGATGAATGTGCCAAACGTGTGGTTATACACTTCTATCCTCACAACAACCATTAGGCTGAAAAGGAGCAACTAGTTCAAGGCACTCACTATTTATTATTTTATTTATTCTACATATTTTTGTACCACCCCAAACTTACATATCTGGGTGGTTTACGACAAAAAGCTAAGCTTCATAAATTGGTTGTGTTTTCCAGGCTCTATCATCCACATTACATTGACCAATAGGTATGAAAGATCGATTTTTAATATTCTATATGTGATTATACATTTATACATGTAAGTCAGCAGTTTTTTTCTTGTGGGTGGGTTCCTTCTTCTTTGCGGTGATATTGCTTCTCCAGCTATTCCTGTTGTCTTTCACGGAGAACACCTTTTGTCCCCACCTTCTGTACCCTTTTGTAAGGCCTCACTTTTCTGGAGGAGGTGAGCAATCTACGTCTGGATAGCAAACCCTAGATCTTCCACATTCACCTGGTTATGTAGCTCACTGGCCCTTTGTTGAGCATCTGCTTGTTGTAAGAACTATAGTGGGAAAGGTGGGGCTGGCTGATCCTCTGACCTCCATAGCTGTGAGCAATATCACAAGAGCTGATCCTCCTCACAAACATCTTCCTAGACTTCCCACCCATTCTTTTCCCATCCAGGAGATCACAGATCACAGGCCAGTAGGTTCCCATAAGGTTCTTCTTGCTTCTGATCAATTCGGATGGGCTCTGATTCATCACAGTGAGCCGGGTCTCACTATCAGTGAGACCTGGTTTGGGAAGCTCAGCAGGGAGAGCAGGCTAAGCCCGCTCTCCCCGCAGAAGATCAGGGCAGGAGCCCTGGGAGGCCAGATTGGCCGCCCACATGATTGTTGGCTCTGTGATGGAGCCGGCGGGGGCTGGGGAATTCGGGGGCCGCGTGGCCCCCGGAAGCACCAGTATGCCCTGCGTGAGCGCGCAGGGCATACTGGGGAGACCCCCCGAGCTGGGATGCTGCTTTTCAGCCTCCTGCTGGGGGTCTACTCATGAGTAGCCACGACTACTCACGATTTTTTAAAAATGGGTTTGCGGAGCACTTGCTCCGCAAACCAGGTTTAAGGGGCGGGCTACCTGAGCAGGTTACCCGCTCAAGAACCACCGGGCTTGCAGCCGAGCCCGGTGGTTCTCATGATTGTAGAAAATTGGGCTAGTGAAGGCTAGCCTGATTTTCTACAATCGTGTGAATAGCCCCAGTGACTAAGCCTGTGCTTCACTTTTTTTAGTAGGTATGTTTGTCTAAAAATCTTGCTTACCATGGTTGGTTCACATAAGGAGTTCAAAACTTGCTATAGGAACGTGTCCTAAATCTGAAGCCCACATCACATATCTTATTGGGCAGGCGCTACATCAGTTTACTTTCTGCTGTTGATAAGCCCAACAATAACATGGCAACACGTGAATTAGAGGGGAGCCTATGTGTCTCATTTTGATATATTCTTGTACTTTTAGGAGCAGATGTTCATAGTTATAGGGTCAAGCAAGCTCACATAAGTGTACTCATTTCAGGAACTAAAAATAAGGTAATTAAAATCTATCAGTCAATATGCAGAGTTGCATGGTAGTTAGAATAGAAATATAGCTTAAAACAATTGTGACAAATTTCCCTTCTTTAAACGTCTAGGCTAGTAATCAGCTCTCATTATCCACAATTCCTAATAATTCTGAAGAACAAAGTTTTATATATAGGCTTCAGAAAAATACATATACAAAGTCTCATTTGTATGTTTCTTTATTTTAAATCAGTAGTCTCATTTGTATGTTTATGTTAAATCAGGTATGTGTCAAGGAGCATTTCTGCTATTGAGAAGATAAAAGTAAGTAAAGGTTCTCACCATGGAACTGAAGAAATAATTGAAAATAGTACATTGTATCCTTCAACTTCACAAACTCTCTGACACATTGTTAAAGGTCAAGTCATTCAAAGAATTCTCTCTGTAATGGCAAAGCTACCTTGAAGCCTGACAGGTGTTCCCTCTGGACTCAGGGCTGGTTCACATATGCATGACATCACATATGATGTAATTGGCAAAGAGGTGCCTTTTAAAGTGGTAGGTCTGGCCTTTTCATGAAATCTGGTCTCAGGCAGTGGGTGTCGGGATAGCGGACACTACCGCCCCATCCTACTCTCGCCACCAAGAGAACCACCCAAACCCTGTCCATTACCTCTCCACTCCCTGCTGGATCACCCCCTTTCCCCCACCAGGGGGCACTCCATATGGACACCATATACCTGTCAGCCACAACTCCTGCTGCAGTGACTCCTTCATCTCCACTTTCTCGTCTTCTCCTTTTGGATCAGAAGTGCAGGAGAGAAGAGTGGCGGTAGCGAATGTCTCCACAACACTCTTCTCTTACAGAGAGAGGAGGAGAGTGTAGCCAGCTGTGCTTGCTGGGGCAGTTGTGAGGCTGCTGGCAGCTGCTGCTTCTGTCCTCATGCCACTTTCAAGGCTCACGTGGCTTCCATTTGCTCTGTCCCTGGATACATTGTACACAGTTTGGATAACATCCAGTGCAAGCCCCTATCTGATGCCCAGAATGAATGCAAGCCCCTATCACACACTTGTTTTATTTTTTATTTTATTATGTGATTGCCAGTAATTCATTATTTTACATCCTGGCAGGCAATAGTATGTGTCTTAAAAGCCAGCAAACTGTGGAACCTACCCTATAGTTCTACTAGATCCACCATCAGTCACATTCCACTGGCTTTTACTATCATCATACAGTTGGCGCCTGGGAATGATGTCATCACTGAGAGCCCTGTTTGGCCATCCAGTCACCATAATTAAGGATATGTTGCTACCCTGCAGATTAAAGTTACATTGGTATAAAGCAGAACTTAGCTTGTCCTTCAGAAAATCCCACAGCTTTGTTAGTTTTTAAGTTCCTATCTTGCATCCATTTAATATACTGACAATTGTCTTCTATATTCTGTGACCACAACAAACTGTTAAACTCTCTTCAGTCTTTAAATTGCTGTTAGTTTTCAGTGTATAACAGGAACATTTTATTAACAAAAGAAGCAATATTCTACTTGCTACAGCCATAGACTAATTATTTGAGTCTACAGAGTATTTTTTTTTGTCCTGAGCACATTCCAATATTTCTGTGTTTCTCTTTACAATGTTTCAAGTCTACACTTAATCCAGTCTTCTGCAGACAAGAGATCTGATTATTTTGTGGCTTGAACATATGGATTCAGCATGCAGCGTGTACATAACAAGGGGGAAGATGAGGTTTTCCGTTAAATTTGTGTGGGTGGAATGGTTTTTCTGTTTATTTTCATTTCAACATTTTTCTCAACAGTATTTAGGAGTGTGTTAATGGATTTGCTGTACATAAACACCTTCATTACTTACACAGATCCTGCTATCCAGTGTATGTTCCATCATATGTCTTTTTAAAACCTTGACTGGTTAGAAAGTATAACACAGGAGTGAGTGTGCAAATCTCTCTATTAATTCCACAAATATTTGCACCTCATTAAAAGTAATATCATATGCATGGGAAACTGGATATGCAGTTTTCAGTGCTGGATTTCCCAAATTATTGTTTTTGTGTGTCAATTTAGTTCCTGGCTGTAGGTTATTGGCTTGCTTTTGCACTTGGTGGAAGTATGGCCAAGAGTCTTTCACTAAGGTTTGTCATTTGCACAGCTGACAGGCTAGCTATTTCAGAAAGTGCCAGATTTGTTTGCAGCAGTGCCCCTATTCAAACAGCAGATTGTCTTGGTGGCTCACATAATGTGCTGTGGCTAATAGCCAGGGATTATGAGAGTTGTAGGCCAACATCTGCAGAAGGGCTGATGTTGAGCAGTCCTGAGGTAAGGGGTCAAATAGACCTACAGGATCTTCTCAAACACCCTAAGTACCTATTAAATAACAAAGAAGCCTCTCTAGATCAACATCTCAGGACTGTGGGATACAGAGAGGCTATTCACACGATGGGAGGAAATTGGGATAGTGGAGGCTAGCCTGATTTCCTCCCACCGTGAGAACCACCAGGCTCAGCTGCGAGCCCAGTGGTTCTTAAGCGGGTCACACGCTTAAATAGCTTGGCAGTTAAACTGGGTCTGCGGAGTGAGCGCTCTGCAAACCTGGTTTTTCTGCTCATAAGTTGCCGTGGCTACTCATGAGGAGACCCCCAACCGGGAGGCTGAAAAGCAGCCTGCTGGCTCGGGAGTCTCTCCAGCATGCCCTGCATGCTCGCGCAGGGCATGCTGGAGCGTCCGGGGGCCACGTGGACCCCGAACTCCCCAGCCCCACCGGCTCCGTGATGGAGCCAGCTGTTGTGTGGGTGGCTGCTGTGGTTGCCCAGAGCAGACTGTCTGCTCATGTGCGGGGAGAGTGGTCTAAGCCCGCTCTCCCCACTCACCATCCCCAGGCGGCTCCCACTGATCATGGGAACTGCCTCAGAGAATGGAAACATGTTGGGAAATATCCTACTTGCCCATTCAATGCTGAGGAACTTGGGTGGCAATAAGGAGGACAGGTCTTCTTCAAGACTTTGAGGCTATTCACACGTGTGTGCAAAACCAGGCTAAGGGATCCCAGCCTGGTTTTGCACGTGCGTGTGAACCACCAGGATTGGGCTTGATCCCACCACCATGGTGGCAAACCCACCGACAGAGCTTCCCTTCAAAATGAGGTGAAGCAAGTGAGCGCTCCCTGAACCTCATTTTATTGTTTGTCTGTCAGCCGCGGCTGCAAGCAGTCAAAACTTGCAAATTCGGGAAGGGGAGGGGGATCCCCATAATGCACTGCACACTCACACGGTACATTATTGGTACTCCAGGGGCGAGGTGATGTGTCTCAACAACCCAACCCTTGGATCAACAGACAGCAGCCGGTGCTCATCTGGGCGGGCAATCCACCCACCCAGGGAAGGCGGAATGATTGTCTGTGGGGATGTAAGTTCTTTAGGGCTTCCTCCCCACAAAACCTCTCACTATATACAGTGTGATTAGGAAGAGCTGTGATCAGGGCTTCTTATCTGCAGTTATAAACCTGGGTGGAGTCACATCCTAAAAGAGGATGACAAAAAGGTGATGCTTGTCTCTATAACCCAAAACGTTAGCAGCACTGGGACTGGGTATTTAGATTTAAATAGTTTAAGCTTCCCCCCGCCTTTTTTTTTTTTGCAGATCCCGTTTTTACAGTCAATAAACCTATGGGCCTTATTTAACCCAACATGAAGTCTCCTTATTCCCAGTGCTGTGGGCAAGTCACTGTTTTTTCTTCTCCTCTAATAGCTGCAATAACTTGTTCTCTTCCAAAAAGGAGATTTGTTACATCCATATAATGCAGCATTTTAGATACCGCTCTTCCTGGAAGCTTTAATCTCACGGAATGCGACAGTCTTTTTCCTTTGAGGGCAATTCGAATAAGACTCACTTTTAATTTACTCACTTACCCACAGGGACTTCACTGAGTGTTATGACTTCCGTATGGTGGATTTTAGATTTTGGCACCAAGTCACAAAAAGGCCAGAGCTCTCATGAGCTTGGCAAAATGAAGAAGCATCAACAGATGGACACCTCAGGTAACATACTGAAATCAACGTGGTTGATTAATACACAAGTGCTCAGATATGCTATAGATGAATGTCAGAGCTTCGGCTTCAGCACTATGGTAACTTGACAGGTTTTTATTTTCACTGAGGGGGGAAAAAGCTAATCTATGGAGTTAATTCACAGATTTTTGCCAGAAGACCTATTTTAAGGAAACTTTGCAAAAGGTTTATTCACCATGTGCTATTCAGTTCTTTTGTCTTTTCAGCCAAAGAAACAGAGTCCAGCCTATCCATTTAAAAGAGCCCGGACTGAATAATTATATACTCCAATTGTTCTCCATCTGCTGCTAGCTTGATCTACAAATGCCTTTTCTTGTACCAGAAAAGCAAATAGCAGATATTCAGCTGTTCAGTTTCTCCATCTGGGATATTGAAACTTGTTAAGATCTTATATAGGAACTTCTAGTAGCATTGCGTTGAATGTAGACCAAAAAAAAAAGTATTCATATTCAGTGAAGAGCTTACCCAGTCCATCAGTACAAAGTGTCTTCCTATATAATTTTAGGCTTTGTAGACACATCTGAAAATCTCAGTTCAGTGGAAACCATGTGGTATCCAATGCACACTAACAGGTGGGAGAGGTAGCCTTGCTTGGAAGTAGCCCATGAGGCAGTGTGAAACCACTACCTTAGGTGGCAAATTTTGGAGAACAATTATCATGTTTCTCCCATATTCCAGTTCTAAAAACTACACTGCAGCTACTTCATTCCTATGCTGCTGGCCAAGGAAAAGTCTTCAGTAAGGTACCAGTGAGTAGGAAAGTAAGGTACGATATTTCACAAAATGGTGTGACTGCATAGAAACCTTGAGCACAACCCTAAGACCCTGGCACTATTTTTGTGCATTTGCCTTATGCAGTGGTGACCTTGCTATGCAATAAATGGGCCATTGCCCACTTTCCTTAAAAGCTGGAATTTGATTGTGCATTCTACCTCATGAGAAGAAGAATACTCATCTGAAAGAATACTAGGGATGCACATGTCAGGTGGTATGTAGTTAGATAGATAGATAGATAGTAGCACACATCATGCCCTACCACCAACCCACTTTGGTATCCCTAGGATCTATTTTGGTGCCCCTGGGGTGATGTCCGAATCACTCGAATCACTCATATCAATTTGACTTGATTAATTGAAACAACTGGCAGTGACTGCTGTTTCAACAAATTGATCTGTGTATTTTTCAGTTCACAAAATACACATTTGTATATTCTGAATAGCAAAATATGATCATGTACATCCAAACTGGCCCACTATTGGGCACTTCTTCTAAAATATGTTTGAGTTGAAGACTGGACAGATCTATTCGGGATGCTAGGGTGAAATTAAAACAAATGAGTAACGAATAAAACATATGACATTCAGACCCCATTTGTGCTTCTGGCATTTATTTCTTGACTACTAATGAATAAAATGAACGGCTCATACATTTCAATTGATCATCTGTTACAAAACAAATGTGCACCCCTACTTTCAGCTATGAGTTCCAACCCCATTATAATTTAGGAGCTATAATTATTTCTTACAAAACCTGTTTAGCCGTGTTGTAAGTCATAGATGCTTCTTGAATGCTTCTGGTTTATGTAGCACCGATCAGGGTGTTTGGTGATGTTGGTGCTTGTGTTCATGAAAACATTTCCCCTTTTCTCCTTGAATTTGCATGTAGAGTTCTCCAAGAACTGCAAATTTGTCTGAAGTGAAAACAAGAAAAATCAGGTTTGATTAAGATGTGTCATGTGATTTGTCGACACATATTGAAAATATACTAAAGATGGTAATTAACCTGTTCTTATTAAACTGCCTGCCTTTGCTGTGCTTTGCAGCTTAGCAGAGGAAGTGATTGCTACAGGTGCTCCAAATGTAAGAAAGGAGGAGAGGCACCAAAGGTTTAAAAGATGCAAATCCCAATTGGGATGTATTCTTTTACTTGCTCTGTTGTTGGTGATGCTCCAAAAATGTCTGCAGTCATACTTACTTGCTTGTTTCACTTCATACTCTTACCAATTGCTAGAAATGTCATTCTTTCTAGGAAGACCATTTCTCATTAAATAGAGCACTTCAGGTCATCAAAATTGTATCACCATTCTCTCAGATCTGGAAACTCTGCTCACTTAGACCAGAATTGGGGGATCATTTTCATTGTGTGTGAAGGAAATGTGGTCAAAGGAGCTCTTCTCTTTATCTTGTCTTCACAACGAGACACTGAAATCAGGTTGTGGAGAGTTATATTCTGGTGAGCCCTAGCCAAGCAAACAGCACAATAATGTCCTGCTCATGTTAAAATCTCCCATGGATTTGTCCTGCTGTAGAAATAGTTTTAATATAGGGCAAAATATAAAAATATCATCATCTATATATTTTGAATGGTTGGCTGGTTGGTTTGTGAGAAATAATATACTTTCCAATGAGCTACAGATACCAAATTTTGCATGAACAATCCTACCTCTTAAATTAGCTGAATGGACCACTTTTTAACACTGGAATATGCTTGCTGAGTGGTTTAAATGGTTTTTTGGATAGGTTTTTTTGAAGAAATTTGGAATTTCATACATATTTATTCTTTATTTATTTAAAATACTTCTATACTGCCCCAAACCTGTGTCTCTGGGTAGTTTGCAATTAAAATCTTGCTGATTATTTATAAGTACCCAATGCTGCATGAACAATTCTGCCACTTAAGTTAGCTGACTGGACTATTCTTTACTAGGGGTGTGCAATTCAGGTTTTCGGGTGATTCAGCTCAGACCCGAACCGAATCACCCCTGTTCTGTTTTGTGCCCGAATCTGGGTCACCTGAATCACCCTTGATTCGGTTCGGATTCGGATTTAATCTGAATCCGAATCTGAATCGATTCAGGTGGGTAAAAAGGGGCCAGGGGCAAAATTTTGGGGTGGGGTGGTAGTGCCCAATGGGTGGAGTCTACCACCCCAATTTCAGGGGCATTGGGCAAAGGGCTGATTTTGGGGGAATTTTTGAAATTTTAGTGACTTTGGGGCAGTTTGGGGGCATAGCATGGGATCTGGGCAAAAGGAGTGGGTGGGGTGGTAGTGCCTAATGGGTTCAGGCTACCACCCCAATTTCAGGGTGATTGGGCAAAGGGCTGATTTTTGGGAAATTTCTGAAGTTTTCATGTCTTTGGGGCATATTGGGGCAGAAAGTGGGGCCTGGGGCAGAATAATGGGGTGGGGTGGTAGTGCCAAATGGGTGGAGGCTACCACCCCAATTTCAGGGGGATTGGACAAAGGGCTGATTGTTTGAGAATTTTTGAAGTTTTAGTGACTTTGGGGCAGTTTGGGGGCAGAAAGTGGATCTGCCCCAAAGGAGTGGGGTGGGGTGGTAGTGCCTAATGGGTGGAGGCTACCAACCCAATTTCAGGGGGATTGGGCAGAGGACTGATTTTTTGGGAATATTTGAAGTTTGGGTGTCTTTGGGGCAGATTGGGGGCAGAAAGTGGATCTGCCCCAAAGGAGTGGGGTGGCGTGGTAGTGCCTAATGGGTGGAGGCTACCACCCCCATTTCAGGGGGATTGGGCAGAGGGCTGATTTTTTGGGAATATTTGAAGTTTGGGTGTCTTTCGGGCAGATTGGGGGCAGTAAGTGGATCTGCCCCAAAGGAGTGGGGTGGGCTGGTAGATAGTGCCTAATGGGTGGAGGCTACCACCCGTCCCCAATTTCAGAGTGATTGGGCAGAGGGGTGAATTTTGGTGAATTTATGGGGTTTGTCTTCATAAGGTGAAGTGTGCTAAATTGATTACTTCCTCATATTGTTCATAGTAAGTGAGGTGTGAAAAAGTGAAAGTGGGGTCATGAGAGTTGTTTAATTGAAAAAAATCTCATTTGCTATGATAGAATGAGAATTCACACCTCAGAAAAAACTTCTGAGGTGTGAATTCTCATTCTATCATAGCAAATGAGATTTTTTTCAATTAAACAACTCTCATGAACCCACTTTCACTTTTTCACACTTACTCCTTTGGGGCAGATCCACTTACTGACCCCAGTCTGCCCCAAAGACACCCAAACTTCAAATATTCCCAAAACATCAGCCCTCTGCCCAATCCCCCTGAAATTGGGGTGGTAGCCTCCACCCATTAGGCACTACCACCCCACCCCACTCTTTTGGGACAGATCCACTTTCTGCCCCCAAACTGCCCCAAAGTCACTAAAACTTCAAAAATTCTCAAAAAATCAGCCCTTTGTCCAATCCCCCTGAAATTGTGGTGGTAGCCTGCACCCATTAGGCACTACCACCCCACCCCACTCCTTTTGCCCAGATCCCATGTTATGCCCCCAAACTGCCCCAAAGTCACTAAAACTTTAAAAAATCGCCAAAAATCAACCATGAACCAAATCACCCGAATTTTTGGGGTCCGAAATTCGGGTGATTCGGCTCGTGCCCGAAAAATATCGGGGGATATCGGGGGTGATTCGGTTCAGCCCCGAATCACCCGAAATTGTTCATTTCGGGCACAGATCGTTCTGTGCTCGAAATTTTTTGCACATCCCTATTCTTTACACCAGAATTTGCTCCAGGAACAGTTTGTTTGTTTTTTTAAATTTCCTGGATTGCCCCAGGCTGCTGCTCATGGAAGCACCCTTACAGCATTTCCTCCTTCACACCAATGCTGCTGTAACCATGAGTGGCAAGCTGGAAGCAGTGAGTTACAGTGCAAGGATGGGACTTTCTACCCACCTTTGGTGCTGTAAGTATGAGGGAATGAGATCTGAAGAGGGCTTCAATATCCCTCCCTTCTGATTCAACATAGACACAAATGGTACGTGCCACCATTACACACACACACACACACACACACACACACACACACACACACACAAGCTGCCTCCTCCTTACTTCTATTCCCATTATGGATATAAGCAGCTGGTGCAAGCTGCAAATTTCCTTCATTATGGAAACCTGCTGGCACATGCTGCACACCAGACGTGAGCCAATACTGGACCGGAACCTGGACAGCCATTCAAATAGATGATCAAAAGAGGACACTTGCCCACTCTATCAGGCCACACTAGATCTAGTAACAAGGACAGAAAACTTGGCAAGGTTGCTGATGTCACTTCAGCTCTCCAAACAGTTCATTAGTGATGGTTTTTTCCTTTGGTTGGTTGGTTTTTTGTGTTTTCTTTTGTCTATATGGATTTCATGTGTTTTGAGGTGCCCTGGAAAGGGGCAAAAAAGTGGGACGAAAATATTTTAATTAACACAAAAAGAAAGCTTTAGAGCATGCATGGTGAGCTTTGGCATAACTTGGAGTTGTACACTAGGCTTTGCTATTCAAACCCAGAGTACACTAGGCTTTGCTATTCAAATGCAGAAGGCTCTACTGTTTTGGTAGCTCAGTGGCATTATTGACTCCACCCCATACCAAAGCATCCATACATGTGCAATAAGGGCTAACTTCTCAGTAGAAGCTTGCAGAACTCTTCCAGACTCTAGGAAGTTAGGGTTCCATTTAGACTGGCACGCCATCTAAAACGGAATCCTTCTATTCAGTATGCATTATAAATGCCACACAATTCAATAGCACCCCTACTTTTAAAGGCCACATTTTCCTTTTTACAATGCAACCAAGGCCATGCAAATATCAGTCAGCCAGTCAGTCAGCCAACCAGTCTTTATTACGGTCTTTGACCAATATAAAAACATCTAAAACAAATGTAAAATTTATACATAGCCTTATTGATAACATATCTGTACACCGGATCTAACTGTTAGCGAGCAGAGCATGTTGAAATTGTATTGCAGAGCAACAGAATTTTGCAATTGTGTGTGTGATAGATGGATTCGCATCTGTTAACGAATATTTGAAATAGAATTCATCCAATGGTCCTGGCAGGTTATGTAAAACAGGGTCAATTAACCTTCGCCTAAGACCTATATAAAAGACACACCACAGGAGCATGTGCAACTGACTTGATCTCCTCAAAGTTACAGGGGCAATATCTCTGCTCAGTTGGAATTCTGCTATATCTGCCAGCCAGTTGTTCCGAGGGGAGGGCATTCATACGGGCCCTCGAGAAGGCCCATCTATGTTTAGGAAAGGTGAAGAGTTATAGATAATCTGCTGGGCAAATACTCAACCCACCACTGAGCAGGTGGAATGACCTAGATGGCCTCAACAGGTCATTCTGAAACTCAGTATCTCAGATCCATCATTGAACCAGTTCTTGTGTCAAGAGCTTGCCAGCTGGAAGACACCTGGCCCCAGATTTATGGCACAGGAGCCAGCAGCTCAGGTTTCAGGCTGACAGCAGGGGGAGGACAGGTCTCAGGAGTCTGAATGAGAAGCCAGGAATCCAAGGTTGCCAACACTGTGATACAGTGCAAGCCCAGCAGACGCATTGTTTCCAGTGGTTGTTTGCTACCCACATCTCCTGATTTATAGTCCTTGGCCTTTATTGCTCTCCTCCCCCAGCCAGCTGCTAGAGATTCAGCGTCTTTCTTGCTGCCTCCTGAGGAGGCGCTGGCTTCTCTGAAGTGCCTGTACTTGCTGTTGCCGATTCTCCTGCCTACGTTCTTGGGGAGTTAAGGGTTGTTATCCCCCCCCCAGCTCACTTTTCACCCCCAGGGTCCTCTGATCCTGACAGACCTTCTTGTACTGAACCTTCACTCTGGCCCATCTCAACTCTCTCCTGAGGCCCGACATCAGTCCGCTCTCCATCAGGTGCCTCTCCACCCACTCCTCTTCACTGTCCACGAGCGAGGGCTTGACATCTTGGCCATGACCAATGACACAGAGAGGATTGCCTTAGACAAAAGACCATATTTACAGAGTTTCCTAACACAGTTCTCCTACGAACTAAAGCAGTGCCCATCCAATGATCATGGATAGGATCTAGGGTTGCATATTTTGTATTTTTTCTGTTTTCATTTGTACCAAATCTGAATCAACCCCATTTTGTATTTTGTCCAAAATTAAGCCTTCCAAATCACCCCAGTTTTGTTTTGTATCCGAATTAATCCGAATCTGAATCTGAAGTAATTCAGATTTTAAAAATAGGTCACATGGTCAAAATAGTGGGTGGGGGTTATAGTGCCCAATGAGTGGAAGCTACCAAAAAAATTTCAAAGGAATTGGGCAAACTGCTGTTTTTTGTGAATTTTTGAAGTTTGCGCATCTTTCAGATTTTCCCCATAGGGTATGATGGAGGTTTCAGGAAAAGTATAGCTTCATGCAGGGGGTGGGGGGAGGGGTGGCCCAGAGTGGAGTGTGGTTGGTGGTAGTGCCCAGTTGGTACAAGGAAGCTACCACAATTTTTTCAGAGGAATTTGGCAAAGGGCTGATTTTTAAAGAATTAATGAAGTTACGCATCTTTCGGATTTTCCTTGTAGGGTATAATGGAGGTTCCTGCAGTCCCATAACTCCACTTGAGGGGCACTGGGGTGGCCCAGAGCAAGTGGCGGTGTAGTAAACATAGGGTGCCAACCACCCACATGGGTTGCCAACCCATAAAGTACAGGGTTTTGTTGTTCTAGAGGTGTTCTGAGAGTAGATTCTCTAGTAGCATATGAGAGTGGATTCATGGTTTTTCATTAAAAATCTCATTTGCTACCAGAGTATCTAAACTCAACACCTCAGAAACAACAAAGCCCAGTAACCCAATGGGTTAGCAATCAAGGGGGGTGGTTGGCACCCTCTGTGCACTACACCACCACTTGCTTCGGGCCATCTCAGTGTCCCTCAGGTGGAGTTATGGAGCTGCTGAAACCTCTATTATTCCCTATGGGGAAAAATCTTAAAGACGTGTAAACCTCAAAAATTCCTAAGAAATCAGCCCTTTGCCCTATTTGTAATCTGGGTGCACCACCCTTGGGGCACTGCCACCCAACCCACTGTTTTGCCTCTGAAGCCCCACATAAACAAGTTGAAAGAGTAAGATGAATGATGAAAAATGATGACATTTAATTTTTTGGCACAGTTATTTGAGAATTTTGCAGCGGTTGTGAGCCTGTCCCAGTGGCACTAGCACAGCAGCATAACCCATTTGTGGATTCAAGCAATCTTTCATTAAAAACACTCCCTCCCCATGGAAAAGTGACCACAGGTCATTTGAGATAGCAAGATAGACCAATGAACTGCTTTGCTACTATGGAACAGCTTCAAATGTTCATTTAACTGAAGTGGAGTGAGCTGTAGCCCAAACAAATCAGCCTACTGTTCAGAATTGTTGAGATTTATCATCACTGCATTTAAGAAAGTGCAAAACCATGGGTCATGGTTACAAGAAAGAGAGAAGCTACTAAGATTCCTGGGGATGTAAATAGATTGACAGGGGTATTCCCCACCCCCCTCCTTTTGTCTCCTGTAGTCCCATGTGGATGACATGTCCCTGCAATGGCAAAAGTTGTGAACCACTGTCATAGACATCATGACCCACCAAATTACATTGTGGCCTAAATTACATTAGACTGCTCAACCTGGGCAACAAAACTTAGACACCACTATAACTCATAAAAATCAGAAGAAAAACAAAATTTTGAAACACTTCAAAAGAGCCCTGAACAAGTCAAGAGATTCTTTCTAAACCTTTGGAAAGAAACACCTGTGTAATTTCAGAACTTTCCTAACCAGCTTCTCAAAAAGCTTCTCCACACAATTTATACCATGGCTTTTAGCAAGAGCTTTGGAATTGCATTGAGCTCCCAAAGATATTTGGGTATTTCTGTCTCAAAATGCTGTCTTCCAAATCCCTTTGCAAGGTCAGTTTGCATTTCAGTCACACTGAATACAACACATACTTAACTAAACCATTCGTGCACAACAGCCTTTTGCATATCTTATCTTCTGCTAATCACTCAGTGCCTCAGCTGGAGTGGAGGGAGTCAGAGAAGTCAATTTCAATTGCAATGCTTTTCCAAAGAACAAAGCATTCTGTCCGAAACATGGTCATTTTGATTTGGAAACAAAAATCTCTGTTTTTTAAATTCTTGATTTTGTTTTGGTTACAAAACCTCCAAAATTGCCATTTTGGGGCACAAAACATTTTGTACCCAAATCAAAATGCACAAGCCTAATAGGATCACCATCTGGTTAAGGCAGAACTTACAGTCTCAACCCACCTCTGCTGGGGTGAAGGACCTATTAGATTGATTCGTCTGAGTTGCTTTTGGGATCCAATAGGATTCCAAGAAGCCTTGGAAGGGTTTAGGGTTGGCTCTTCTAGTGGTTCTGTTGATGCTTTGGTGCAAACATGGAATAATGAACTCACTAGAGCGGTAGACACAATCACTCCTAAGCAACCTCTCCAATTTGCTTTAAAGACAGCCCCGTGGTATTCAGATGAACTACGAGAGCTAAGTGGTGAGTTAGACAGCTAGAGTAGAAATGCAGGAAGACTCAGCTCAAGTCTCATCGGGCACAACACAGAGCACATTTGAAGATCTATGCTCTTGCAGTGCAGGCGGCAAAGAAGCAGTGATGCATTACTTCTGCAAATTCACACCCAGTTGAGTTGTCTAGGGTTGTGAAGGGGCTAGTATTTACCCCCTCCCCCTTGAATTTGAACTTGGAACCATCGGTCACTTGCTGTGACATCTTCAATGACTTTTTTGCAGATAAAATTTCTCATATTTGGGCCGAGCTGGATTCCACTGCTACTGCAGAGTCTACTATGGTAGTGTCCAGCAACTCCTCTTATGGGATTAGATTGGATCATTTTCAGTTTCTGACTCCTGAGGAAGTGGACAAGCTGCTTGAGACTATTCACCCTACAACCTGTTCTCTTGACCCATGCCCAACTTGGCTTATCTCATCTGATAGGTACATAGGAACATAGGCAGCTGCCATATACTGAGTCAGACCATCCATTGGTCTAGCTAGCTCAGTATTGTCTTCAAAGACTGGCAGCGGCTTCTCCAAGGTTGAAGGCAGGAATCTCTCTCAGCCCTATCTTGGAGATGCCAGGGAGGGAACTTGGAACCTTCTGTTGTTCCCAGAGCAGCTCCACCCCCTTAGGGATCTTACAGTGCTCACACTTCAAGTCTCCCATTCATATGCAACCAGGGCAGACCCTGCTTAGCTAAGGAGACAAGTCATGCTTGCTACCACAAGACTAGCTCTCCTTTCTGATAATCATACTATCAGAATCCAAATAAGACAGAGGTACTGACTGTGGGGGGCCAGGACCTGAGAGATGGTTTAGATCTGCCTGTTTTTGGTGGGGTTACACTCCCCTGAAAGATCAGGTATGTAGCTTGGGAGTACTCCTGGACCCAAAGTTCTCCCTGGTTTCTTAGGTTGAGGCGGTGGCCAGGCACGCTTTTTATCAGCTTCAGCTGATTCATCAGCAACATCCATTCCTAGAGCTAAATGACTTTAAAACAGTGGTACATATGCTGGTAACCTCCAGGCTTGACTACTGTAATGTGCCCTACATGGGGCTGAAAGAACTGCACTGGCTGCCGATATGTTTCTGGGTGAAATACAAAGTTCTGGTTATTACCTATAAAGCCCTTAATGGCTTGGGTCCAGGCTATTTAAGAGAGCGCCTCCTTTGTCATGAACCCTGCCGCTTTTTACGATCTTCTGGAAAGGTCTGGTTACAGTTGCCACCAGCTCATTCGGTGTTGACTCAGGACGGGGCTTTCTCTGTGGCTGTCCCGGGGCTTTGGAATATGCTCCCTGCTGAAATAAGAGCATCTCCTTCTTTGTTGGTTTTCAGGAAGACCCTCAAGACTTTCCTGTTCTCGCAAGCTTTTAATTAGAATTAATTTCAATAATTTTAATAATTTGTTTTATTAGCTGTTTTATACTTTTTATTGTGTCTTGTGTATTTTAAACAGTGTTTTTAAAATTGTGTACAACACCTAGAGATATACATATCAGGCAGTATAAAAATATGATTGCTAGATAGATAGATAGATAGATAGAGAAGGAGAACATAGGGCATTACATTGATTCTTGCCCAGGGTATTAGTAATAAATACTAGGCTCTGGCCTCTATCGAGATAACACCCGGTTCCAGTCTCAGAGTGGCATTAGAAATGCATTTGGGGATCAGAAATAATGTTCTTAAGAACATGGCTTTTACCTGCTCCAGGAAGAAATAGTTAACATAGGGTCCTAGCTGTGCCCAATATAACATTTGAGCCATCAACTTCGCCTTGAATAAGTTGATGGCAGTTGGAATGAACATCCCTCCTTGTCAACTATGCAAATACCCCCTGCTCTATATACCATACTTCCCCCAGTACCCAAAGACTTTGGTTTCCCAGAAACTGCCTGGTGGATCATGGGAATAATGCCGCCAGATCACTAGTCAGTATTGTTTATGGTTGGAATTATGATGGTATCTGATTGTCTTCAAACCTCTGACTTTTGTTCTTGATTAATGAAAACATTCTTGCCAAATAATTTCACTCTGGTTCATCTTGCACCAGTCCAAGAATTTCACCGCTGCGGCACAATATGAATCCCCTCGGCCATCCCTCTTAATCATAGCCCCAGTTCCGAAAACTAACAAAATAGAACCAGAGTCCTATTCCATTATTCCTAGTTGGAGTGTTCCAGTGACCGTACACTTAATTATAATTTATCAGTCTAATATAAAATCTTGATGTAAACCAAACTAAGGTAACCCAAGCTCATGGTGCTAATTCTATACAGAAGCTTACGTCTGATGTATAAACAATTTACCTCATTCTTGCCATTGTATTTGCTTTCCTGTTTATTCCTAGAGCAAGGGCTGCTAATTAAATTCACTTTCTCAGGATGCTTTGTATATAACACATGAATAGCAGGTAAAGTCAATTTGTGAACCCATTGTCCTTGATGCTCTGTAGAAGGGTTCCCAGCTGGAACTGATTATGCTTAATCTTCTTTGTGTTATCCAGGTAAAAATAATTCAAAGGCAAGTGTAAATAATTGCTCCTCTCTTTTTATTTAAATCCCAACTGGCAGTGTTATCGAACAAATGCAGATAAATAGCGGAAGATTGGTCACATTGTCGAAAGTGAAGTTTTTCACCAGTAAGAATAGTCTCACATCTATGCTGTAGATTTGTTTTCAATGCATAAGTGATAAACTTTTCAAAAGCACCTTCAAGGACATGGAATTATATTGCTTATTTCAGAACAAGGTACTTGGGCTCACTAGTATGATCAGCACTATAAATGTTACATTTTTAAAAACAATCAGCATGTAGGAATGTGAAACTATTTCTTTTCAGTATTTCAGTAGAATTCTAGTATTTCTAGAATTTAACCTCAGGCACACATTTGAGAGAATTTCAAAGGATCCTGCTCAGCAGGGGGTGGAGAGAGAGGGAAAGCAACTTTTCATTTAAAAGGTTGGGGGGGGGAGGAAAGACACTTTTTAGTGAGAAAATATATTTTGGGGTTGAAGATATGAGAGACTACATGTGAGCATTGGAAGATCTTCCCCTTAGAGGATGGGGTCACTCTGGGAAGAACACCTGTGTACTTGCATGCAGAAGGTTCCAAGTTCCCTCTCTGGCATCTCCAAGAAAGGGCTGAGAGAAACTCTGGCCTACAGCATTGGAGAAGTTGCTGCCAGTCTGTGTAGACAATACTGAGCTGGATGGACCGTAGGGATGTGCATGAACCACAGTTCTAATCACGGTTCAAGCACAGTTCAGGAGCATAGCTTGAGAACTTTAAGAAAGAGGAGAGCAGGTCCTTACCTGCTCTCCGCCACCTCATGCAGCTTCCTGCTGGGGCAGCACACATCTCAAGAAGCCCTGCGTGGCACCAGCACACACCTGGTGCCCACGCATGCACCATTTGCATGGTCAGCAACACCGTGTTGACCATGCAAATGTTGCCCTATTGAGTAAAGTTCAGTAAAGTGTGGGGGGTTCTCTTGAAATGCTTCCAGGGGTTCTGCACCCCTGCTGCTGCTACTGCTGCTGCTCAGGAAGAACATTTGTAGAATTCCATTACAATTAGGCAAAGTCAACCAAGAGTCTTGTTAAAAATTAGAAAGGACTCCCTGCTCTCAGCTGAATCTATCCATCTTAGAAGATTTGCGGGGTGGAACTCAGCTCTGCACGCTGATGTCTGCTGCAACAGATTAATATGGCTACACATGAAGAAGTTATTAAAATTAGGTAAATTTCTCAATAACCATTTCCACATTATTATATTATACCCAAATATAAATTGAATTCTGAGACAAATTTGGAGGATCTTGGCTAGGTGAAGTTTCTGTAGGAATCTTTAAGGTAACTAAATTTCAAAGAGATTTGTAAAGTCTTTCTAGAAGGTGTTTCCTTCCTCTGTTTTCTACTGACACAGGGGAATAGTAGATTTCACCTCAAAGGCAATTCAGTGAGAACTGAGTGGTTTCTCCTCAGGCAAAACATCTGAGGAATCGTGAAGAAAGCCAAAGGGTTTCCATAAGGGCAGCAGAATTTCTTAGGAGGACTCTTTGCATCCTTACCTGTCCCTAGGGATTCTCCTCAATTTTGCCTCTATCGTATGTCTTCACAGCATCCACCATTCCAATATCTCTTATCCCCCATGTAGATTGGAAGCAAATACTGCAGCTTGTCAAACTTTTTCCAGTGATATTTTCTAGAGTTCTCGATAAGGATATGCATTCAATTATATACGCTCAAGCATTGTTTTTTCCAAAGTGCATTGTTATGCTGCTGGCCAACATTGGCCATTCCTTTCTGAGGTAGAGTACTCATTTACGGGCCATAATGGAGTTTTTCCAGACAGCAGGCTTTACCATGAGGCTTTACCGTGAGTTCAGGGCATAACGGATACTCCGATGCAAAAAGAGGAATTTTTTTTTTACCTCTGCCATAAATTACACTATGTTCCAATATGGAAGGGAAACTCCAGATCATGTGTGAAGCGCTCTCTGAAATATCACACAGACTTTGGGATAAATCTGGCCAATATGTGAACATACACAAACACACCCAAAGTAAAGTCACAGTAAATTTGCCAAAAGCTCCTGGTAAGAGAGAGAGTCCTTATAGTTAGGAGCTTTCTTTCTTATAGAACATTCCTGGTTCCTTCCCATATCTCAAGAGAAGCCGCTAATGATTCACACATAAATAGAGTGCTTTCCTCTCAAAGTTCCTGGGTTGTTTATGTTGATCAATGTGTAGCAAGGCATCCAGTGCTACTTGCCAGGCCCTTTGACTACATCATTTGTAGTTCAATGAGGCATCTCTCTACAGTGACAACCTACCACTGCATCACGATTCAAAACATCACCCAGCAGCCTCACCAATTCCTTTCTATACACTGAAAAGATTGCAGTTTTCCTGGATGGTACACTACAAAGCAATAGCCCATTATATATGGTGTAATAGGAACACAGGAAGCTGCCATATACTGAGTCAGACCATTGGTCTATCTAGCTCAGTATTGTCTTCACAAACTGGCAGTGGCTTCTCCAAGGTTGCAGGCAGGAATGTACAAACAACCACTTTGTATATAATTGTGTTTTGGCAACATACTGTATGCTTTGGTAGTTTGTTGGTTCAATAAAAAAATCTTGTCCTACCTTGGAGATGCCAGGGAGGGAAGTTGAAACCTTATGCTCTTCCCAGAGCGGCTCCATCCCCTGAGGGGAATATCTTATAGTGCTCACATTTCTAGTATGCAACCAGGGCAGACCCTGCTTAGCTAAGGGGACAAGTCATGCATGCTGCCACTAGATCAATGTTACTTTCTGCCTCATGAAATAGTATTGAAATGTCTCCTTCCTTCTGATAAACCCAGCACAGCAGTCAGTCACGCACATGCATGATGTGCATGTGCAGTTTCCCTCTTGAAACTGTTTAGAATTTTGATAGCAGTATTGGTAGTTGTGGGGAGTGTGTGTATGTGTGTGTAGACACATGCATGTACACACATGTGGTGGTCAGGCATTGTGTCTTTAATTGTTCTCTAATTGTCCATCTGATCCACAGAGCCTTCCTGTACAGTAGCAGCCTATCCTTGTATAGAGTATTGTGGTGTTGTGTGTGTGAGAAGAAGATTACAGCACTGTGCCAAAGTCTTTTCCTGCCCCCTCCGCATCAGCAATCCCACAGAACCTCTTTCTTGAAGCATCTATCTTCCCACCTGCCTGCCTGCCCATGCATTTATTTATTTTTTATTTACTTAGAATTGTTTTAAACAGTTGATTCTTAGGTGCAACATCACTTCCCATGTTATTCTTGTAGGTTACATCATTTCCCCTATGATTCGTGGATGTGACGTCACTTTTTCCCTGCGATTATCAGATTTGAATACAATTTCCAGGTTACTTTGAATTTTTTTTAAACAACAACAATGGATTGTCAGTGTCACTTGTAATTAAATACACAGTGTCCCGCCAGCCTTACCTACTTGTGTGCCAGCCTTCAGAGCTCATTTTTTCTCCCAGCAATTTTTTTAAAAAACCTTTCCCATAGACTTCTATTGGGGGTTGTTTTTACAGGGAAAAACAAAAACAGAACAAATTTCCAGAAGGAAATCTGATACCAAATCTGAGACTGGAATTCTGAAGAGTCCAAAGGACTTGAACCCAATAGATTGGATCAGATTCTGATTCAATCTGGAAATTGCGATCAAACGCAGCCCTATAAGATACTACAGCACATAGTTTCTTATCTCTGTGTGGATATAAGAGGAGTGTGCATATTAGAGAACAGTGCCCCTACGGAGGAAGCCCTGAATAATGTTGAAGAGGTGGAAAACTGGCACATATATTGTCAGACACATACACATGCACATTCATTCGCACAGAGACCCTAACTCATTGAAAGATCACTTGCTTTGTATGCAGAAGGTCCCAGCTTCAGTCCTGGTATCTCCAGGTAGTGCAGGGAACAAGCCCTGTGTAAAACCTTGGAGAGCTGCTGCCAGTCAGTACTGACAATGCTGAGCAATGGTTTGGCTCAGTATATGGCAGCTTCCTGTTCCTAAAGTCCCCAGATTCCATTCCCGGCATCTTCAGGAAGACGCAAAAAGGCTCCTGCCTGAAACCAGGGGATGTTGCATGTCAATGCAGACCACACTGAGCTAGATGGATCAATGCTCTGACTCAATTAAGGCAACTTCATATGTTCACTCTATTAAAGAACCCAAGCAGCAAATCCTATGGAAAATGCACACAAATGCTAGTACATATTAGCAGTACCAGAAATGACTTCCTAGGCTGAAATGCTTATTATAGTGCAGATATGTGTGGTTACTGTGAGACTAAAAAGAAATTCTCAGCAGAAGATGGTAGGGCAGAATGCTTGGGCTTGAGTATATCTGAATGAGCTATGCAATTGAATGAGGTAGAGCAAGGCTGCATAACTCCAATGCTCTGGTGGGCCAGAGCTATCCACAACTTGGCATGCAGGGGCCGAGGTCAATTTTTAGCACATTATTACATTAAAATTAAAAATATTATTAGTTACTTGTGGATCTATTTCCCCAGTCAATGGACCCATAGTTTCAACCAAGGATAGTGGCCAGAGAATAGGTCCTGTCCCTGCTCAATCAGTGGGCATGCCAGCCCCAAACAAATGCCAAGTCCTCTCCTCTCCCTAAACTGTTGTTGCTTTCAGGCTGCAATGCCAGGTATGCTTACATGGGAGTAAGCCTCACTGGGCACACCATGGAGCATATTTCTGATAAAGCATGCACAGGATGGCGCTATAAGGCAGTTTCCAGCTCCTGTATTGCTGCAGGATATCCGGGGGACAGTAAAATAGTTACTGCAGGACGGATCTGGCCCCTGGGCCTTATGTTGTGCAGGCCTGAGGTAGAGCCTCTCATCCTCAGATTTTGACTAAAGCAACATTCAAAGTAATTGTGGATGTTCCTCCTCAGACAAAATGCATGAGGAATTTTGAGGGAAGCCAAAAGTTCAAACTAGGGAAATAGGAAAAGGGATGGATTGAACATAGTTATTTCTATGTGGAAAGCATCTTCACTGGAGTCTTCCCAGTGGTTGCCTTCCAGAAATATATGCAAAGCAATAATAAAAACAGCAACAAGAAATATTGACCATGGCCTGTAGCATTAAAGAGGAAGGGGACTGCCCCTTTAGTTAAGGCCCATACAGATTCCACCATTATAAGCCTCAAAATTCTATTTATAAACATGACAACTGTTGAGCTAATAACTTGAAACTTGCTGTGTGTGATCTACTTGATGAAGTCTACAAATGTGCCTAATTTCATGGAAATCTGATTTTAAAATTCTATAGTTAAAGCAAGTATAAAAGTACTGAAAATTGAAACTTTGGACCTTTCCCCTCCAATTAATAGAACAGTGTAGCATAAATTTCTTTCAAAAAATTTAGTGAAGATGACTGGTGTACTCTTTCAGGCTTATCTTGGAGGAGTGCTCTTTAATGGCTTAGTAAAGTTTGTAGCAGCAGTTCATTAAGGTTTTCCTGACACATTAAAACCTATAGGAAGCAACTGCTGGCAAACTTATGCAGAGTGTGAGATCATTCAACTAATAAAAAACCATGGTCTACCCGGGTTTGGGAGCTGTGTGTGCTCCCAATTTTTGGTTGAGTGGAAGCAAAGTAAGAAAAAGTCCTGGGTAGAAATGATTGTGTGGAAGCAATGTAGGAGGAAAAGCTACTCAGGTTTCCCTCTCACCTTGCTTTCATACAAACAAATATTGGGAGCACACACAGCTCCCAAACCCAGGTAGAACACAGTTTTTGATGGTGTGAACAAATGGAAACACATAAAAGCACATTCCCAGAACATACATACACAAGGGCTCAAATGCACCCATGCAGCACAAATGGACAAACACACATGAACTACAAACAACCATGTAAATTAGCAAAACAAACATGTGCACAAACATACACAAACAGCACACAATTATCATCATACACATATACAAGTGCACACATCCAGAAGAAACAATTACACGTGCAACACAGAAACAAAGAGATTAAAATGTACACACACACACAACACAAAAACATACAATACAATGTTTTGAGCCACACCAAAAGATTGTACAGACATGCAATGCAAACACACACACAAAACCAAACATATGCAAAACACAAGTGTACTAGGAATGTGCACGGACCGGTTCGGAGGCCATTCTACTGGCCTCCGGACCGGTCCGGACATGGGCGGTTCGGGGTTCGGAAGGGTAGGGTGGGGGGTTCCATTAAGGGCGGGGGGTGGGCTTTACTTACCCCTCCCGCGCTTTCCACCTTTGGCGCCGTAATTATTGTAAAAAACCCAGCGGCAGGATCCCTCGCCGCCCGCTTCAATCAAAGACGATGGCTCCTCCGTGTTAAAAAAAATTGGGTGGCAGGATACTTCCCTGCCACCCCCTTGAAGCCCCCTGCTGCCCCCTTAAATCTTGCCCCAGACCCGACCGCTCACTAGTCTCTAGAAATGGGCGGGCGGCAGGGGGATGTCCTCCCGTCCCCTTCTCTGCCGTCTGCAAAACTCTTTAGGAAGCCTTCTGCGCACGTGAAGGTTCTGCGCGAAGGCTACCTAAAGAGTTTTGCAGACAGCAGGGAAGGGGGCGGGAAGACATCCCCCTGCCGCCCGCCCGTTTCTAGAGACTAGCGAGCGGTCGGGTCCGGGGTGAAATTTAAGGGGGCGGCAGGGGGCTTCAAGGGGGAGGCAGCAGCAGGATCTTCAAGGGGGTGGCAGGGAAGTATCCTGCCGCCCGATTTTTTTTTAACACAGAGGAGCCATCATCTTTGATTGAAGCGGGCGGCGAGGGAGCCTGCCGCCGGGTTTTTTACAATAATTACGGCGCCAAAGGTGAAAAGTGCGGGAGGGGTAAGTAAAGCCCCCCCCCGCCCTTAATGGAACCCCCCACCCCAGTGCCGGACCGCAGCTCCGCGGTTCCGTGCACACCCCTAAAGTGTACACAGACACAAATGCAAAAAGGCACACGCACAACACAAACACACACAATACAAATGCATAAACACATGCAACACAAATGCGTGCACAGAACACCAATGAACAAATACAACAGAAACACACACATGCATGCAACACAAACTCAATAAATGCATGCACACAATACAAATGCACAAAGAGATGCTCAACACACACAAACACTCACACCACACAAACACATGCAACAGACTCCACACAATGCACAAATGCATGCAACATAAACACACACATACACACTATGCAGTATAGGACCATCTTAGCTGCTGCCACCCTCTCCATCTTGCTTTGGGCCTCAAAGACCAAGGAATAGTGTGAGTACATGGAGGGCAAGTTGGAAGCGAGCTCAAGTGGTGACATTGCACAACATGACTACTGATCCTGTGGGCATGCATGTCAATCAGCCTTTTTGGTTCCAATTTCTCAGCTTGGTGAAACTTGGGCCATATTGAAATAGCCTTATCTTTGGTCTTAAACTGGCAAGTTTTATGTCCACTGAATATATAAATTAAGGCAAGCAACATGCTATTGAGATAGCAAAGCCCTATCAGGATACCACGTTGCTACAATAAAAGAATTCAGTTTAAAAACCTTTACTCATTCAATAGTGGGCAAGTATGTGTAAAGTTCATGTTTGTCATCACTGAGTTGGCATTACCTGGCACTCCTCAAAAATCTAGGACTTGTGACCAGTCAGAACATTTGGCCTCCAGGCAGACTTGAATACAGGCACCTACCTTTCCAGAAAACAGCCACTTGCCCTCCGACAAGGATGAACGAGAAACTGATGTTTCTCTTCTTATTCCCAATAAGTGCATGAACTTGATTTCTCTGACATAAGAGATCATTTGTTGCTGGCTTCTAACATGGTGAAATTGTCTCAGTAAGAATGTTTGTTGCTGGCTGTCCTTCAGATCTTGAAAGTCCAGAGCTGTGGAGGGCACCAATGAGTGCACACAAGGGCATGCAGACTTGTTACAAAAGGCGACACACCAAGAAATTGGTATCAAAAACATGACAGTCCTTGAGGACAGTCAAGGGATCATAATAACAAAAATAGCACTGTTCTTGACAATATTTCTTTTCCTGTGCCTTGGGCTGAATAATTTTGTAGCTGATGTGCACTGCAAAAGATACAATAAGATTTCCAAGAGTTTTCGCTTGGTGCCAGCTCATTCCTGCCAGAGATATTCAGATACTGTACATAGAGTATTCTTTTGCCCTTTAATACAGTCCAAAATTAATGTTGGTCTATCTCCCCCTTTCCTAAGAATTGATATTTAACATATCTCTCATAATAACTTTTCATGCCTCTGCAAGACACTCTGCTATCCAAGGTAAGAGTGAGTTTGGACAAGACAGCCTCTGGTACACACAGTCAGGAAAGGGATATGCTGAGAGTGCATCCATCAGGATGTCCATATTTGGAGCAAGTGCACAGGGGCCATTCAGATAAATCGGGCCCCTTTGTGATAAAGGAATGTGCTGGGAGGGCAATGGAATGTCCATGGAAGACCTCCTGATGGAGTGTGCCAGCCTTGTCCAAATGGACTCATGGCCAAAAATACCCAAAGACTGTTGACATCCCTTATGGTGTTTATGTGGAGAAGGAAACACATCAATGTATTTGCTCCCTAACTTTAAGTAAAGCAATTTTAAGGTTTGTTGAAAGGTAACATTGCCTGATGTGATGCCCAAGTCTAATGGGGATGGAAGACAATGGTGCTGCTGCTGTGGACATGGAAGCAGTGGTGGTGCTGTTTCCCACCGACAGTTGCACAAGCAGCATCCCCACAATTTCTCCCATTGTGGCACATGGGAGAAACCTCAGGGATGTTGCTTGTGCAACTATAGGTTGGAAACAGGGACACTGCTGCTTCTGTGTCCACAGCAGTGGTGGCACCAATGTCTTCCATTAGATGTGTATGCATCATATTAGTTGTAGCCAATTCATTTATTATTTTATTTATACTGGAAGGGTGAGCTATTTGTTTTTTTTCACCATAGGCACTAAAATGTCCTGGGATCATCCCTGTCTGTCCCTAGAGCTTACACACATATAAATACCCTTCCCCATCTCCTCATCCCATCTCCCCATCTCTTACGATTTTTAAAAGGTCAGTCAAGACGCATTTGTTCACTCAGGCTTTTAATTAGATACTGTTTTAATTGTGTTTTAATAGTTTTAACTTTTTAATTTTAATTGTTGAAATGTTGTTGAAATGTTTTAATCTTTTATTGGCTGTTTTTATTGTCCTGTAAACCGCCCAGAGAACTTGCATTTTGGGCAGTATATAAATGTATTAAATAAAAATAAATAATAAATACATGTCATCTCTATCACCCTTATATTCCACAGAGATTCCAGTGATATTCTAGTTGGAAAGAGCTCTATTCAAGTAGGCATGTCTGTCTTCCACCCAGTTCAATGGATTCAAACAGTTATTTGGCTTTTGAGCAATGTTGAAATATAGATAATATATCTTCCTAAATTAACTAGGGCCATAATCTAATACAATTTAGCTCAGAGTTAGATGTGGCAAAGCCCACTGAAATCAATTGGATTAAGCACACCTAACTCTCTGTTGGATTGTGGCCTAGATTTGGGAAGATTTTAAACTGATACAGTATATGGAGTGACAAAGTATATCAACAGCTTAATGACTGAACACAAGATATTAGGTCATTGATTCCATTCCACTAGATGGGAAGTGGAATATGATCTCTGCCATTAAATTAGCACCTCTGGGATAATAGTTTACCTTATGCCATATTAATGAAGTGGTGTATATATATTTTATTGTATTTTATATACACCATGACAGCATCTTTACAAAGTGAATTTATTGATTTGGATAAATAATGGAAGTCAGCAAGCATCCAGCTTACCTTTCATAAAGTTTCATGCAGTTAGAATACTTTTTTTCATAATGAAGAAAAGGTTAAGGAAAAAACTAAACTTTTAATAGAGTTAGGAAATTGTGCCAAATAGATGTATGGGGAAGATGTTGAGAGTATAATGCAAGCTATGTAGCAATTAATATACTTATAGGGTTGAATCTCCCTTAAGGATGCCTACAGGGATAATTAATTTCATGTAAGAAGACTACTGACGAACCCGATTATATAAGATTTTAATATACTAAACAGACAGATTCAAAAATGACCAGTGGGGAAGATCTTCAGCAGTTTATCTCTCTCCAGTGATCATGGAAATGTCAATTTGCTATCCAATGGGTATGCTAATTTCTAATGCTTCCCACACATAGAGTGATTAAGTAGCTTGTGAAGTTTTCACTCACTCAGGGTTTCTCTCAATACCTCTCTTAACCACCACATATATTTGCTTTCTATGCATTAACTTTTGGAAAATACATCTGATCAAACGTTAGTGACAGAACACAGTTGATTTTGATTACAACCAGTAGCTTAGTTGGGCAGCGCTACAGTGGTAAAGGAGGAGGAGGAGGAGGAGGAGGTGGTGGTTCCAGACTATAGAGTCGACCAATACTGGGGCAGGGAGAGTGGGCAGGGGGAAGGCAGGGTTCAACCTACCTTCCCCGGATGATCAATCTTCATTTATTTGGTGCATGAGCTACACGCCCACAGAACATGGAGCAGCATGGATCAACAGAGGCACATTTTCCTGGCCTCCAGATATCCCACAAGGCACTGTGTGATGAGCACAGTACTTTGGTGGATTCCCCCATCGGATGGGCATGCAGCTCAAGAAGACACATGATCCTGGCAGCCAGGTTAAGGGCATGCTCACACCTTTAACCTTGGCTAAGAGCCAGGCTAAGGATGGCATTAGGCTGGGTGGGAGGCTGCCCTAGCCTAGGATTGACACCTTGTGAGAACAGCCCCTTTGGCCACATTTGGATGTAACGTGAAATCGGAGTTAAATGGGGCAGAGGTTGGAACTCCATTATGTCCTAATGTGGGCAACCACGTTTCTGCATATAAAGTGACCTGCAATTTGCCTCAACAAACTCCAATTTGATCCTTCAGTTTGTGATGACATCCCCCTTCTTCCACGGACCACTCTCTCACGAGAGTATCAGGCTATGAGGGCCAGATGGCAGATGCTGCCCAGACAGGTATCCCACAAACTGCTCTCCATGTCTTGGTGATTGCCACTCAGAAGCTGTCAAAGCATGCCCTCTGCCAGCCCATTCACCCATTTGGACATGTCCACCCTTGCTTGTGACCCTAAATGGCAACCCCACTCTCCTAGGGTCAGTGGAAACTAGGGCACTCCCTCCCACTATTCCCCACGGCAGCAGATCTGCATATGGCACAATGCCAGTCAGAACCTGGGAATTTTGAAAGGGAATAAAGATCCATCCTCTTACCTGGTGTTTACCCTGTCTGCACATGGGGCAAGGCTTTGACACATTGGCATCAAAATGTCCTTTGGGTCTGTTCAAAGTTTCTGTGGGGAGGAGGGGGTTGCTGTTGTTATTCTCATTAACCAGAGAGAAGGCGGGGGGGGGGGCTCAGACAGGCAAGGCTCTCTTTGTTGTGTTCGCTCAACTCATGAGTGCGCAGTCTACCAGAAGACTGTTTTACCTAAAGTCATCACCAGCCATCTCATGAGAGTGCAAATCTGCTGGCAGCAAGCCATCAGGGGAAGTGTGGTTTGGTCTGCATAGACTGCTTTGCCAGGGTGAGCTCTCACAGGAGCATCCAAGGTCACAGCGGGCCAGACCTCAGAACCCTTTGCCCTTCCTCGGATACATATTCCCTCCTAGGAAGTCATATTGCACCCTTCCCTTTCCTGAGTAACAGGGAAATAGTACTCTCCCAAGATCCCCCCCCTCCAAAAACAGTTCATGCTTGTGCCGCACAGTTTTATTTTGGGGTTCTTAAGAAGGCGGTGGTGATATCTCTGTCAAAAGCAGCGCTGTCATGGCATGGCATTTAAAGGGATTTGAATACCCCTTCCATCCTGACCACTCTGAAAAGGCACAATCACACAACACACCCCACAAGAACATGAGAACATAAGAACAGCCCAGCTGGATCAGACCCAAGGCCTGTCTTGTACAGCATCCTGTTTCACACAGCGGCCCGTCAGATGCCTCTGAGAAGCCCACAGGCAAGTAGCAAGGGCATGCCTTCTCTCTTGCCGTTTCCCCCCTGCAACTGGTATTCAGAGGCATCTTGCCTCTGAGGCTGGAGGTGGCCCATAGACACCAGACAAGTAGCCATTGACAGACCTGTCCTCCATGAATTTGTCTAAGCCCCTTTTAAATCCGTCCAGTCTGGTGGCTGTCACCACATCTTGTGGCAGAGAATTCCATAGGTTAACTATGTGCCGTAAGAAAAAGTACTTCCTTGTGTCAGTCCTACATTTCCTGAACTTCAGTTTCATGAGATGAGCCGTGGTTCTAGTGTTGTGAGAGAGGGGGGAAATTCCTCTCTGTCCACTCTTTACTCCATGCATAATTTTATACACCTCTATCATGTCTCTCCGTAGTCGCCTCTTTTTCCAAACTAAATAGCCCCAGATGCTGTAGCTTTGCTTCAGGTGCTCCATGCCCCTGATCATCTTGGTTTCCCTCTTCTGCCCCCTTTCCAGTTCTACAATGTATTCCTTAAGATACATTGACCAGAACTGCACACAGTACTCCAGATGTGGCCACACCATAGATTAGTGTAAGGGCATAATGATATTAGCATTTTTATTTACTTCCTAATGATCCCTAGCATGGAATCGGCCTTCTTCACAGTGGCTGCACAGGGGTAGCTTTTCCTCCTACCTTGCTTCCACACAATCATTTCTACCCAGGTTTTCCTCTTACTTTGCTTCCACACATTCAAACACTGGGAGCACACACAGCTCTCAAACAGTTTTTGATTGTGTGAATGACCTCATAAGCTCATAAGAACAGGAAACACAGGGCCAGATTGACCAATGATGAGGCAGTTTCACAAGAAAAGCAGTGCTCTTGAATAAACTGCTATGTCATTTCGCATTTTTAGGAGGTTGGTGTTTCTGAAAGTTTTGTGGGAAGCAGATTACAAGTGATTGCAAGTGTCCTTTCCCCTTCTTTTAAAAAATGTGTTATTCTGCTCCTGTGTATCTTCTTTAAAGGTTTATGCTTTGCATTTGCAGGCAGCACTAGAAGCAGCACTGGAAGTGCTAGACAACTTACAGGCAGTTGTCTTCATCCAGCAGTATGTGTTTGTCCCCCCACCCCCCCGGCCCCCTGAAGTCTCCTTGGGACATAGCCAGCCAGCATGTTTTTACTGGATTGTTTTTACTGTTTACATCTGCAGGCACCCACATCAGAAATGCATGTGAAAATAAAGCCTTGTGATGAATCCCCAATCACAACATTATACGATGGTTTCCTAACCATTACTAGGCAAGGTACAGTAAGTTATGGGGCTGTAGATCAATGGTTTTGCATGGAGAAGGCCCTAGGTGCAGTCCCTGGAATCTCCAGGTAGGGTTGGGAAAGACCTCCCCTGCCCCGCATCTGAAACCCTGCAGACCCACAGCCACTCAGTGTACTGTAGACAGTACTGATCTAGATTAAGCAATTGTCTGACTCAGTATAAAACAGCTTCATGTGGCATGTTCAAATTTCTCTCTGCTGCCCTAAAGGCTAGATACTTATTCTAAGAGTATTATATTTATTATTATTATTATTTTATTATTTCTTGTTTACACAGTCAGACAGGTGTTATCTACTGGTTTGTTTTATCCAGACATCGAGTCCTTCCCAAGGACCTGGGATGGCTGAAGTTGATGATGTTGATGATGATGATGATGATGATGATGATGATGATGATGATTTTATTCGATTTCTATACCGCCCTTCCAAAAATGGCTCAGGGCGGTTTACACAGAGAAATAAAAAATAAATAAGATGGCTCCCTGTCCCTAAAGGGCTCATAATCTAAAAAGAAGCATAAGATAGACACCAGCAACAGTCACTGGAGGTACTGTTCTGGGGGTGGACAGGGCCAGTTACTCTCCCCCTGCTAAATAAAGAGAATCCCCACCTTAAAAGGTGCCTCTTTGCCAAGTTAGCAGGGGTTCTTTAAAAAAATATTGAGGGAGTCACATATTGAACTAAATTCTATACTATAAGCTAAAGCTACACATAAAAGATACAAAATATAAACAGTGTTGCCAACAGAACAGAACTGATCTTCTTTTACGCAGTTATTCCTAACATGCTTTCTCAGCTCAAGAGAAGAAAACAATATTTTGCTGCCTGTTCCATCTGCCATAGCAAAACACCCTCTCTCAATCTCATTTTCATCACTGTGGTACCCCTCTTGCTCCTGGACAAGTCACTGTGCATGACAGGTCATTAACACACCCAACTTAATCTACACATGACCGGCTGGCCTTATCTACACGGCCAAATTGATTAGTTGCAGATGATGGCTGATGGCAATCAGTCAAACTAAATTAGTGCTGGAAAACAGCTTAACACCTGCTGGGGATGTGATGGCGAAAAGATGAGATGGCGGAAAGCTGAGTCCAGCATCCATGCAGCAGAAAGTGTTTCTCAAAGAAGTCCTTGCTCTTTGTGTATCCTTGGGAAATTACCTTTACTGAAAATAGCTCTGAGAAAAAGAACCCCTTGAACAGGTGCTGGAAAAGGACAAAAGCCCCTATGAGAAACTTTAATGAAAGTTCTCTTGAAATAGGATCCCATCCGATTCCAAAGATGCTTTCAGCCCTTTAGTGTGGACAATATGTTTAAAATCTATAAGGTTTGCTCTCTGTGATGAATTCCAGTGCACATCAGAGATGCCTTCAGATTACAGCCTCTTTTAGTCTTTAAAAATAGTAGTTTGGTCTTTATAAAAATGCCTAAACTTCTGTTAACCCTGTTCAACCTTGGCAACTAGAGTTGTGCACTAGATTTCCCTCTTCAGCTTGTGACCCACCAAGCTGAACAATGTCTTGCAGGCTGCCATGGGTTGAATAAACCTCCAGGTGTTTCTGCCTGTCTCTGAAAAAGAGGGAGTGGCCAAACATATGGCAGGCCACAATACATGCCTGACAGACTGGATTTTGCTTAGTCAATCATAAGTCACTCAGGAGAAATTTGCAGTGCATTTGGAGTAAAGATGTTGCAATTTTTCAAAAGGGAAGGCTCAAAAATACATGCAGACTTGCCCAGTCAGGAAAAAGTTGGTGATCCATTTCAAGTTGACCCAGACCCATGTGCATGTAAGTGAGCAAAATGGAAATAAAATATTCTGTCAGTTTCCTATAAGAACAGGAGGCCCAAAGCCCATCTAGTCCAGCATCCTGTTTCACACAGTGGCCCACCAGATGCCATTGGAAGCCTACAGGCAGCCGTTGAGGGCATGCCCTCTCTCCTGCTGTTACTCTCCTGCAACTGGTAACTGATAGCTGTTACTATCCTGCTTCTGAGGCTGGAGGTGGCCTATAGCCCTCCGACTAGTAGCTGTTGATAGACTTTGCCTCCATGAAACTATCCAAACCCCTCTTAAAGCCATCCAGGTTGTTGGCTGTCACTACATCTTGTGGCAGAGAATTCCACAAGTTGATTAAGCATTGTGTGAAAAAGTATTTCCATTTGTTGGTCCTAAATTTCCTGGCAATCAGTTTCATGGGATGACCTTATGATCTTATGACCCCTGGTTCTAGTCTTATGTGAGAGGGAGAAAAACTTCTCTCTATCCACTTTCTCCACACCATGCATGATTTTATAAACCTCTACCATGTTTCCCACAGTCAGCTTTTTTCTAATCTAAAAAGCCCCAGGTGTTGGTTACCATAGTGAGGAAGGAAAGAGGAGCAGAAAATAAACCATCTTAAAAGCCAAGCAAGTATTTTATACTCCCACCTCCTCCTGTCTGGCTGCTAATGTAGAAATGACATGATTTGGAGACTTTTGGAGACTTCAGCACCAAAGTTCAAAAGCGTCAATGCTTTTTATGTCCTGCTTCTTCAAAGTCCAGCTTTCGCATCCATAGAGTGTCATGGGGAAAACTATTGTACAAACTATTCTAATCTTTGTAGGTATAGACACGTAAGGGCATCTAAATATCCTTTCCAAGGCTTTCATTGCTACCCTACCAAGTGCTAGTCTGCAGTGTATTTCTTGACTGCTGGATCCTTTACTGTTGACAGTCGATCCTAAAAGGCAGAAGCTACCCACCACTTCAATGTCTTCATTGTCAATCCTGAGGCTGGTTACTGTGCCCGTTGTCATTAGTTTACTCTACTTTACATTTAGTCGTAGTCCTTTTTTTTCACTGTGCTGCTTGACTTTCATTACTAGAGCTTGCAGATCATTCGCATTCTCATCTATCAGAGTGGTGTCATCAGCATAGCGCAGGTTATTGATGTTTCTCCCTCCAACTTTAAAACCACGCTCATCTTCTTCCAATCCAGCACAGTTCACTATCTAAAAACACACCAATTAAAACATTAACACAATTAACAATTCATGTCCCTCTTCAGACATTATAAGCAGAGATGCTGTACAGTGCTTCAAAGTAGGTCAAAGTAGGTCCAGAAGTCCCACCTGTCAATCCATCCAGGTAGCATGCTGGTTACAGTAGTGTTTGTCTGCAGAAAGGCATGCTGCAGCCGCAAGGGCTGCTGTTTTCGTGATCAAAATTGATTGACTAAGAATGCGGTTAACTGAGCTGAGAATGCGGTGAGACTGAGTTGAGGCTGAGCTGAGAATTGACTGAGCTGAGAATGTGGATGATCTGCAAGCTCTAGTAACAAAAGTCAAGGAGCACAGTGAAAAAATGGGACTACAACTAAATGTAAAGAAGACTAAATGAATGACAATGGATACAGCAACAAGCCTCAGAATTGATAATGAATACATTGAAGTGGTCAACCAGCCTCAGAATTTATAATGAAGACCTTGAAGTGGTGGATTGCTTCTGCCTTTTAGGATTGATCGTCAACAGTAAAGGATCCAGCAGTCAAGAAATACACTGCAGACTAGCACTTGGTAGGTTGTAGTGAAGACCTTGGAAAGGATATTAGATGCCGTGACGTGTCTACACCTACAAAGATTAGAACCGTTCAGACAATGGTTTTGCCCATGACACTCTATGGATGTGAAAGCTGGACTTTGAAGAAGCAGGACAGAAAAAGTATTGACGCTTTTGAACTTTGGTGCTGGAAAAGACTTTTGAGGATACCATGGACAGCCAGGAAAACAAACAAATGGATCATAGAACAAATCACTCCAGAATTTTCACTCAAGGCACAAATGACCAAGCTCAAACTATCATACTTCAGACAGATTATACAAAGATCCATCTCCCTTGAGAAGTCTATAAAGCTGGGGAAAGCTAAGAAGAAGAGGATGACCAGCAGCAAGGTGGATGGACTCAATTACGACAGGAATGAATGCACCACTGAGAGCACCTTAAAGGCCAAGTTGAAGACAGATCGTCCTGGAGAGAATCTATCTATGTGGTTGCCAAGAGTTGACACCGACTTGATGGCACTTAATCAAACAATCAATTGATTGACAGATGGGCAGGACTTCTGGACCTTTGTGAAACATTGTACTTGAGTTTCCTGCTAACTGAACAAAAGATGCACCTTTTTAAAGTGGTGATTCTCTTTATTTAGCAGAGGGAGAGCAACTAGCCCTAACCATCCCCAGCACAGCATCCCTCCAGATGCTCTTACTGATGTTTGTCTTATGTTTCTTTTTTTAGATTGTGAGCCCTTTGGGGTCTGGGAGCCATTTTATTTATTTATTTATTTATTTATTTATTTATTTATTTATTTATATCTAAGTAAGCTGCTTTAGGAACTTTTGTTGAAAAGCGGTATATAAATATTCATTGTATTCATATTCGTACATCATCTCTGCTAATGATGACTGAAGAGGGCTATTGCCAAATCTGGCCACTTAGCACTGTGACTAGATGGTCCCTGTTCGTCTGGAGAGCATCCATGTGATTATTTGCTAAAAGAAGACTCCTCTAAAATGACACTGAAATACCAAAGTGAATGGGCAGCAAACAAATTAACATTTGGAGCCTGTGCTTCATGCTGCATAACATATATGGAGAATTTGGGGATTTTAATCCCTATATATGTATGTTAGGCTTACACTGGGGAGATCCAAGGTTAACCATTTATTATATACCCTGGTGGAGCCCCTGGTGGCGCAGTGGTAAAACTGCCGCCCTGTAACCAGAAGGTTACAAGTTCGATCCTGACCAGGGGCTCAAGGTTGACTCAGCCTTCCATCCTTCCGAGGTCGGTAAAATGAGTACCCAGAATGTTGGGGGCAATATGCTGAAATCATTGTAAACCGCTTAGAGAGCTCCGGCTATAGAGCGGTATATAAATGTAAGTGCTATTGCTATTGCTATATACCCCTTTGGGGGTTAATTGAGCTTCCCAAGGTCTTAATACATTGGATCAGCTTATTATATCTGATTTTGTTTTTAAATCTTTTGATAGTTTGAAGATTGAATTTGAATTACCACAGGCAGCTAATTTGTAGTTGGTTCAGCTTAAGCATTTGTTAAGCGAGCTTTTTGGACCACATACAATTGCTCCCCTCAAACTCCATCCTTATTACCAGATTTGGAACATTCAGAACTTTTGTTTCATATTTAATGTGGTGTCTCTGTTTAGGGAAGAGGAATTCCCCAATTAACCTTCACGCCCTCTTACACTAAATTACAGGCACGGGCATTGCCTCAGAGTTGGGGAGGGGGGAAGTATATTCACACCACTCCTTCACCTATCAGTGGGAATAAAGATTCGTGCTCCTCCCAGGGAACCAACCGGACCAACAACCTCCATCCCTGCTGATCATCTCATCTTTGGCAGCCCCTGCCTTAAATGAAGCCCTACATTTAGGACACCCCTTCCCCCGTACCAGCTTGCTCCTTCTCCCTTGGCCAGACAGGTGGATTGGTCACCCAATCTCTGGCCTCCCAAGGGGCCTTTTCCTCCAACTCCATCCTCCCTAGCTAGCATTTCCACACAGGGCTGCAGCTGTGGGGCAGACTTCATCATTATTCCATCTCCACCACTCTGCTGCCTCTTGGGCTGCACCAGCCCATCCCCCAGCAGCCATCGCCCATGTCTCCAAGCCCTTCCTATCTTCTGGGAGGGAATTGCTGGGGTTGTCTCAGCAACCGGAGCCTCCTGCCTCTCTCTGCACATCACCGTTTGACCAGGTAAACAAGCCTGTTTCATGGAGGAGGATGGGGAAGCCCGACAAATGGACACTACAAATGACATTCATGAAAGATTGGTTGCAAACTCATAAATGCTGGTGATTAGCCTGGTTTGGGTGGTCCAAGTTCAAACCAGACTAGCCCCCAGTTCTAAGAACCAGTTCGCAGACTGGTTTGGGTATATTTGTAAAGGGGAATCCAGTGAGGATTCCCCTTCAGAAGTAAAGGGGGATCCCCGAACATAAGATGGGGTGGCAAGCAAAAGTACCTTTAATTTAAAGCCCATGGCAGCAAATCTCTAGAGGTGGGGGGGCTCCTCCAAGTCCCCCACTGGCCTCCTGAATGACAGCTTGAGCCAGATGTGGCCTGGATTGGGCATCTGTGCACATGCAGAGTCCATTTTCATGACCTCCATGCATGCGCAGAGGCCATTTGAATCACCACAACTTTCCGCCACCATTGCAGGCATTAAATTAAAGGTACTTTTGCTCTTTCCCCCTCACCTTATGTTAGAGAATCCACCTTTACTTGTGAAGGAGAATCCTTGCCAGATTCCCCTTTACAAGTATACCCCTGAACTGGCCTGTGAACCAGTTCAGCCCAGGTTAATAGCCGAACCAGACCACACCTGGTTCATCTGAGCCCAAAGCCAGATTGGACTGGGTCTGTTCGAACCTGGTCTGGATTCGAACCAAACCAGACAAACCGGTTCTGTGCACATCCCTACTGATGATGCAATTTAGAGAAGAGCACACTCAAACATATGGTTTGGGTTTGTCCTGTTACTGTATTGTTTTGGTTGGAAATTAATACAATTGTTAACATGATTGTACAGTGATGTTTGGTAGTTAAAGACGTTCATGTTTTGGGAGGGTATATCCCCAAAGTATAGAACTTAACTATGTATCAAGAACAATGGATTCTTCGAGCATGGGGAATTGCTAAAAGGATTGTTATACAACATTGGAAGGACAAATTTACTCCTGATATACAGCTGTGGATTATGGACATGTGCTCCTTAGCACAGTTTGAAGAAAGTTTTTTTTTTCCAACATCCCCCCCCCAAAAAAAATTTGGTCTTACTTTAATGAATTATATGGATTTTGAAGATTATATTTTTAAAAGAATCGTGTTTTTTTAACCTTTCCCCGCTTTGCTCCCCTCATTATCCCTATACTGAGATAGTCTATTTTAAATCTGGATTAGGAAGGAAGGGTTGTCTCTGTGTGTGCTTTCTGTTTTTATTTTTCTTTCTTTTTTTGAAAGAAAATTGATTATATATATGAAATTTTGTTTTATTACTGTATTATTTATTTGAAATAAAGGAAAAGTTAAAAACGTTTGGAGCCTAAGAAGCAGTTTCAGCAAATATTGCATGGCCCCCGTTAGAAAGCAAATCTTTGGGCCCTTTGCCATGACCCTTTGTCATCATGTGATGGGAGGGGGAGGAAAACAAAACATTTTTTCCCCAAGCCCTCTTCTTGCTCCATTCTTCTTATGACCTTCCTCACTGCCACAACTTGGAAGACACCCTCCCTCCCCCACAGCGTGTGTGTGTGTGTGTGTGTGTGTGTGTGTATCTATATCTATATCTATATCTATATCTATATCTATATCTATATCTATATCTATATAACTCACTTGCTGTCTCCACCAAACATCCTTCTATCACTTCAGTCTCTGAGAATTATTTTATAACTCCGCCAATTTACTTGTAAAAAGTAGAGCAAGATGGCAGCAAGACATGGGATGGCAAAGTTTCAGATACCAAGTTAAAGAAATAATGTTACGTTCTTACAAAAGGCTATGAAAAACATTAGTAAAGAGATGTGCACAATGAGAAAATCCTAAAGCATCTTGTACAGTGTCTCTAAGAGCAGTCGGAGTAAAATGATAATGGAGAAACACATCCAACTAAGCCTATCTATAGCCTACTTCAGCCAGGTTCTAAATGCAAATAATTTTTTCCCCAAATCATGAGTGTTCCTTTTCAGCCTGGCTGCTTGACTTTATTAAGCAGCTTTTTCTTCAGCACTCTACACTGGCTCTTTTTCTTCTGTCTTTTTTTCTTACTCACTCAGGATTAAAAAGTCTGACTCAGAGCCCTCCCCCCTCCCCCGCCCAGCACCTTCCAAGACTTTGACCAATCCAGGGAGCAGTAGCTTAAGTTTATGTTTCCCCAGTATCTTAACCTTTTGTACCCCAGGTTGACATTTTGAATCTCTTAAGGGAAATTACCTTTTGAACCTCCTGGAGGATGAAAACTTCTGAAGCTCCTGCAGGAACTGTCCTTTTCTGAACTTCCTAGTGATGAACTGCAAATGACCCTTTGGGGTTAAAATGGACTAACTCCATTAACTAGACAAGGTAACTCAGAGTCCCCCCACCCCAGATTACCATTTCACATCACTGTACCATGCTGAATATAACAAAACAATTACAAAATGGTGGTAACAGCTCAGTTCCTTCGCACCCTCAAAATGAAATAAGCAGTTATTTGGTGCAGCCCTTGTTTTTCCAGTGCTTAAGGAATTAAATGAACCAAGGTTGTCTGACAGACTACTGGTAAACTAGTCTTCTACAGCTTGTCCATTACACACTGAACTCCAGGAAAGAAGATAGCTCTATTTGAGTCACACCACAGCAAAAGTCAATATGCACAAAGGAAACACTTAATCTTTCCTGCAGCTGCGTGGTCATCATTAGCTTTTCCAAGGAGCCACTTTGAAGATGGAGTGGGGAGGCAAGGCCCACAACATTTTCTTTCATCCCTTGTTGGCATGTTCTATTACCACAACTTTCTCTCCTCCATAGCCCTATTCAGATATTAATGTAAAGATGCATCTCAAACAGGGTTGGAAGTCACGCCCCGACGGCATCATTCACCTCCTCAGCCTGTTGCTCATGATTACAGCGGCATTCATCTGAAGAGGTGAACACCACTTCCATGATGGCAGGCACTTCCATAAGCAGGAAGCTGCAGCATCGCAGCCTTCTGATCGTGAAAGCACCTGCCATCACACAAGTGGCATTTGCCTCTTCAGACAAAGAGGCCTCTGTAATCATGAGCAGTGGACCTGAGCAGGAACATGGCAGGAACAGAACAGGACTTCTGGCCCCATTTGATACTCCTGAGCATCTTTAAATTAGTGTCTGAATAGGGCTCATGTTTTTCTATTGCCCCATTAGCAGACCCCTGCTAACTGGGCAAAGAGTCACCTTCTTAAACGTGGTGATTCTCTTTATTAAGCAGGGGGGGAGTAACTGGCCCTCTCCACTACCAGCACAGTACTTCCAGTGACTGTTGCTGGTGTCTATCTTACATTTCTTTTAGACTGTGAGCCCTTTGGGGACAGGGAGCCATCTTATTTATTTATTCTTTCTCTGTGTAAACTTTTGTTGAAAAGTGGTATATAAATTGTTGTTGTTGTTGTTGTTGTTTTATCTGTGGGTTGGTAAGTGTGGGTGAAACAGCACCTTTAGGTGGGCATATTTAGTCCAGGACACAGCAACTGCTGATAATTACTACAATTCCTTTCAATTTTTGCTGCAAAAGTCAATTAGAACCTCATTTCAAAGCAGTAATTACTAAAGCAGGCTTGTAGAAGTTGTGACCAGCCATGAATTGTGGCTGCCAGCTGCCTGGCAACTAGGGATGTGCAAGCTTTTGTTCTGATTTATTACTCCAGTCAATTTTTTAAATTACAAACATGGTTTGTTTAGTTATTGTTTATTATTGCCATCGTTAGTTTCATAACATATGGCAGCCATTTCTGTTACCCAGTTCATTTTCATAAGGGAAGGGGGGGTATTTATAGTGTGGTAGAACAAGAGACCTCTGTTCTTTCTCCCTTGGGTAGCCACCTCTGATTGTAGCCATTCCCCCCTACGGTATCCTGGGCATTGTATTGTTCTAAGGGGGGAAAGACCTGTTATAAAAACATGGCAGTTCCCATCAGTAGTAGCCATTTGTCTCCATCATTACCTGTCCTGGAATAATGCAAAATTTGGGACATTGTAGAGGTGAAATGACCAGCACTTAAGGCAGTCACCCAAAGAGGTTCCACTGCACCTTTTCAACTTCAAATAGTTAAAAAGCAGGGGAAGCCTGCTACACTACAAGGTGAGCCATTTCCCATTACGAAAGCAAATGAGTTCCTGAATGAACCAAATAGTATCTACAGCATGCCATTCAATTCATTCAAGAATGTTCCCCATTCATTTCATAATGCATAGGGGGAAAATCTGAATGGACCTCATTCTGACACATTTTTCATTTGTCCTGAAACAAATGCACACCCATATCTACAAGCCTGCTGTGTTTGCAATGCCAAACGGACAACACAAACCAGGGAGTTTACTGAACCCCTTGTGCATCTCCAAACATGCATTATGCACCTGGCTTGACTTGGTTTCATAGGTCACATCTTGTGCAGTACAGAACCAGCCAGGAAGTGGGGGGCAGTATCGAAAAATGTAGAGCAAAAATGGAGTAACATTTTTGTACCAGATCTTGTGCAGGCCAGATCTACAAACTATATTCAGAGGCTATTCACACAGGCAGCAGAAACCAGGCTAAGGGAGCCGAACCTGGTTACTGCGGTGTGTGAGAACCACCGGCAGCCACGTGGCTCCCACCGGCAGCACAGCAGTGCACCCTCTTAAATAGCCCACCGCTTAATTGAAGCTTTGGGTGTGAGCTCGCCTAATAACTGGGCTCCATGATTGTGTGTTTGCTGTGGCTGCAAGCAGCCACAGCAGACACAATCGGGCAGAGGGGTACTCCCAGTAATGCATCGCAACCGACCTCCGAAGCACCCAAGTGAGGTGCGGGCAGCCCACAGGAGAGATGCTGCTTGTCTGGGCAGCCATCCATCTGCCCAGAGACAGGTGAGTGCTTATCTCTGGAGCAAGTCGGGCAAGCCCGCTCTCCACGCAGACCACCGAGAAGCTCTTCTCACCAATTGTGAGGAGAGCTTCTCAATGTTTTCTCTTATTTTTTCCACAATTCTTGGATACATACAGGGGAAAATAAGTTTAATATTTAACATTTACATGAGCAGTATTTCATGGTAGTGATGGGTATTCTCTATTCTGCCTTTCAACACTTTTCACCTTTTTCCCCAACAAGGGGAAAAAAATATTGTGCTGTTTTTTCTTTTATGTCCATTTTTAAAATGGAATTATTTTTCTTGTTTTAGGATTCTCTTTGCTCACCCATTAAATATTTGATTTCCTTTTCTTTTCTACTGACTGACAAAGCAAAGACATGATAGTGAGTGTAAAAAGAAAATAGAGAAATCCAGCAAAAGTAGCATGTCATAGAATACAAGTTAGTTTCTTGTACTGCAGGATTAGCTTGCCTTAGCCACAGTGAAAATCCTTCACATTTCCTTTGTTTATATTCAAAATAAATCACTACATTTTAGCTTGCAGTAAAAATAGTGACAAGAATGTGCACACACATACACAAGCACACACACTTTTTTGTTAACAGAAATGTTTTTGAGCTTTTTTCATCTTTAAAATAGTTGCATATATATTTAGTTAAACAATATATTAATATCTACTTCTATTCCACTCTGGGCCTTCTTATCACTTTCTCAGAAATCCCGCCCCCATTTCCATCCTCAATGGGCCTATCTAGTTATAGATATGGGCCTATCTAGTCAGATAGGCCCATAGCATGATTACAGAGGCCTCTTTATCTGAAGACATGAATGCCACTTCTGTGATGGCAGGTGCTCTCATGATCAGAAGGCTGTGATGCTGCAGATTCCTGATCATGGGCCTATCTAGTTGTTTGTTTGTTGTTTGGTGGTGGACTAAACTAAACTTTAACTAAAGGGCCACAAATTAGAGATGTTTCAGAAAGCAGCCAAGTGTAAAAGTGAAATATTCATCTTTCCATAAATCTATGGTGTGGCCATATGTGTACAGTTCTGTGTACAGTTCTAGTTGCCAAACTGGAAAAGGACATTGCAGAGCTAGAAAAAAAATGAAGAGGGCAACCAAAATGATCAGAGGAATATACTATTTTCCTTACGAGGAAAGACTACAACATTTGGGGCTTTTTCGTTTAGTTTTAGAGCAAAGAGACCCCTCACAAAATGGATCTCTTTTATTTTTCTTGCATTATATCTCTCTCTATTTCTCTTAGGTGTATCTGTCGCTAATCCCATGCGTGGCAGCTCTCACAAGAGTTCAGGAGCAGCTGCCAGATAGCGATGGGGATGGGTGGGAGGGAAGAAAATGGTGGCGGCGGCGGCAGCAGCTGGGCCAGGGGATTGGCTGGGGGGAAAGACAGCGATAAATGACGGCAGCAGACGGGCAGCTGGCCGGCAGGTGGGGGGGGATGATGGTGATGGGCGGGGGAAGTTGTGGCAGGTGGGGGAAGACGTTGCAGGTGGGGGGTGGCTGCAAGTTTGGAGGTGGGGGAGCAATGGCAAACTAGAGGCACAGATGCTCTACGCCCGGCCCAGCTAGTTCTCTTATATTATTCTTGCAAAATGGTTCTCATATATTTAGCAGGGGGAGTGCTACTGACATATCCAGCTCCAGCAAAGCATCCCTCCAGTGGCTGCAGGTGGTGTCTACATCATCAGTCAATCAATCATCATCATCAGCCTATTTTCCAGTAGGCTTATGAGATCACCCAGCATTCTGTGTATGTGTCCGTGTATCCGTGCGTCCCCCCATCAACTTTGCAAAGCCTGGACCAATATGAACCAAAGCAGGTACAGTTGTAGGAACTTATAAAGATACCTCAGTGGCATAGTTTGTGATGACATCATCCACCCTGATTCAAGATGGTGGATGCATAAACCTTTGAGGTGCAATTGGGCTAACTTGTGAACCACCTAACCGATTTAAACCAAATTTGCTCCAGCTGTAGGGGCACATAGCAATGCCCAAATGGTGTGGTATGTGATGATGCCATCCACTCCAATTCAAGATGGTGGCTGCATGAACATCTGTGGTGCAAGTGGGCTAACTTGTGGACCTTCTAACCAATTTGAACCAAATTAGGTACAGTTGCAGTGAGTGACACCTGAGGGACACCTCAGTGGTGTAGCTTGTGGTGATGTCATCCACCCTGATCCAAGATGGTAGACATATGAATTTTTGAGGTGCAGATGCACTAACCTGAGGACTGCCTAACCGATTTGGACCAAATTTGGTACAGTTGTAGTGAGTGACACACAGGAACACTTCAATGGTGCAATTTGTAATAATGTCATCCACCCCGATCCAAGATGGTGGATGTGTGAACATTTGAGGTGCAAGAGATGATCTAATTTGTGGACCACAATTTGAACCAAATTTAGTCTACTTGTAGAGACAGAGAAAGGAAGTACGGTGATTAGTTCTTACTAGAAGAACTTATTATTATTAGATTGTGAGCCCTTTGAGGACAGGAGACCATATTATTTATGTATTTATTTTTATATATGGATCATTTTGAGAACTTGGTTGAAGAGCAGTATATAAATATTTGTAGTAGTAGTAGTAGTAGTAGTAGTAGTAGTAAAAAGTCAGCAAAGGGAAGGCATGACAATTATGCATCTTGTAGGAAATTGATAGGGAGAAGCTTCTTGCCCCTCTCACAACATTAGAACCAGGGGTGATCCAGTTAAACTGATTGGCAAGAAGTTCAAGATGGAAAAAAGCAAGTACTTCTTCACATAGCATATACTTGATTGATGAAATTCACTGCTGCTAGAGAGGGCAATGGCCACTAGCTTAAGTGCCTTTAAAAGGGGATTAGACAAATCCATGGAGGACAAGTCAGTCAAAGGCTACATAATACCTCCCAGTTCAGGTGATATGCCTCTGAATATCACTTGAAGGTGAGCAAAAATGGAAGGATGTTGGACTACACAAGCCTTTGGCCTTATCCAGCATGAGGGCACTTCTTGAGGCTCTACACACGATTGGTGTGTAGAGCCTTACCAAGCTCTGCGGGGAGAGCAGGCTTAGCCCACTCTCCCCACAGACAAGCAGGGAGCCATCCCAGGGTGGCCGGATTGGCCACCCACATGACTACTGCCTCCATCACAGAGCTGGTAGGGGCAGTGGGGTTCGGGGGCTGCCCGGCCCCCGGAAGTCCCAGGATGCCCTATGTGAGTGTGTGGGGCATCCTGGGGTGACCCCCGAGACTGGGAGTCTTGTTGTAGCCTCCTGGTTGGGGGTCTGTTCATGTGTTGCCACAGCGTGGAGCCATGCTGTGTTGGCACACAATCAGTAAAACGCAGTTAGCGGAGCATTTGCTCCGCTAACCCCGTTTTAGGGGAGGGTTCTTAGGTGGGCTATGTATGTATGTATGTATTTATTTATTGAATTTATATACCGCCTAATATAAAATCACTAGGCAGTGTACAGCCCAGCCACCGTTGAAACCGGTGGTTCTCACGATGGGAGGAAACCAGGCTAGGCTCCTTTAGCCCAGTTTCTCTCCATCGTGAAGATCGCCTCCTTGTGTGCTTATGTGCCTGTCAGTATTGTCATGTTCACCAGCCTCGTATGTATGTGTATGGATGTGCTTGCTAATGTGTCCAAAATTGTTCATTTGTTTCATATATTTGGCAATGGTGCCCTCATAAATCCAGTCACAACATTCTCTTTCTAGTGAAACAATATGAGCATGCTGAATTTATCAAAAGGATCTAATTGCTTTTTATTTTGTAACCAGGAGAAACATGTGCAAATTTTGTAGACAGTTTCATTACATTCTTTTTTAAAGAAAAGAACTGAGTGTAGAATACACCTGAGTAATGCTGTCCTTCAGATTAAAAAAACAGAGTCTATTTTCTATCGTATACACGTACAAGGGTATGTATAACATGGTCTACATGGCTGACGAGTACCCCAGAGGTTGTTAATTTTGATTCAGCAGCTACTGCTTCAGTGATACATCCATATTAATTTCAACATGCTGTTGTGGGGTTTAGAAATTAAGTGTAAATTGCCAAATAGAAAATGAGTGTTAGGTATTAGATTTATGGGAGACCCCGATGAATATGGGTTAGGAAATTAGTGGCAAAATATGTCCTCAAAAGCAGGATACATTTGCGTACTTTATTGTAGATGCTTGGTTACAAAGGTTGCCACCCAGGCAGAAATGTATTGACCCAGTCAGAATTATTTCCTCTTGACTAACTGTAGCATTGGAAGGTGCAGAGGTAGATAATATTCCAAGGAAGGAAGCAGGAATGGTGCAGTCGCAGTTTATTCAAGAGTAGATGCTGACGCATTTCAAGTAAAGACTCTTCTTCAGGAAAAGTGGTTTACAAAGCAGAATACTCAACTTGCACGCAGCTTAGCTTATTTTGCTTTATAACCACTTCCCCTGAAGAAGAGTTTTTGCTCAAAATGCATCAGGATCTACTCTTTAATAAACTGTGACTGCACATTCCTGCTTCCTTCCTTCCTACTTGTGAGTGTGGTGTTTCTCTGTCCTTTGTGTTTCTAGATGATATCCTAGACAACCCATTCTTTTTATAAGTGCCTGTGTGCGTGCCCGGTGTTCATGCACTAAGGCCTCACATGTTTGGAGCAGCTATATTTGCACAACCATGTGAAGGTTGTGCATTGTGCAATAACATAAGAAAAGCCTTGCTGGATCAGGCCCAAAGCCTATCTAGTCCAGCATCCTGTTTCACACAGTGGCCCACTAGATGCCTCTGAGAAGCCCACAGTTGCTCCCCTGCAACTGGTATTGAGAGGTATCTTGCCTCTGAGGCTGGAGGTAGTCTATAGCCACTAGACTAGACATTGATAGATCTGTCCTCCAAGCCCCTTTTAAAGCCATCCAAACTAGTGGCCATCACCACATCATGTATGTAATCATGCACAGAGTGCAGACATATGGAACTCCACCCCTAAGTGGATTGTGAAGGTGGCTGATTTGAATTTATGGTTGCTACTTACATTCACTATTCTAGGCAAGATTAAAAAAAACATTTAAAAATTCAAAAATATAATAATCCAAATACTTGGTTGCTATTGCAGATGTGGCAAAAGCTCAGACAGCTTTGGCTGCAATTCTGCATAAACTTACCTGACAGTAAATGCTTTTTGGTACGATGGGACGTACTTCCAAGTTAACACATATGAGGAGCTCTGATGCTCCTTCTACATGCTAAAAATAGATCAAGAAAAGGGGGAAATATTAGCAGAACTGATCAGAATAAAAGGGTCTTTGGTAAGAGCTTTCTTCATTATAGAAGCTCCAACTGAAATTGGAGGATACATTTTCCTTTCTATTGAAAAATTGCTGATTTTGATCAGTATTCTTTGGAAGGTATTGTAATATCTTAAGCCTTGTTTGATAGGCGTTATTACCCATTTACCTCCAGATTAATAGCATTACAGACCTCAATAACTAGGCTGAGTACAGAATTGATCTTCAAACTCACAGGATATCACCCCCACTTTAGTAGCACAAATCTCTATTTCTTTTTGACCACATATGGTTAAGGGATATTTTAAGTCTGCACACTTAACAACCCTCCACTCAGCCCAATAGAGCAATCAGGATCCAAACTGTAAAGTTTTCAAAGTTGTGTTTTGATTGAAGTTCTATAAATTACCTACCAAATAATATAATCATGTGAGCTCAAACCACAAGGTTGAACTTCCTGATGCTGAAGTTACCAAAAAATTTGTAACACCTTCAGCTAAGATAAATTTACTCTTCCCACTCCCAAAAAACACAATTAAATGAAATTAGTAGATTCAGTAATGGTGGCATGTTGGGAAATGAAGATTTTTTCAGAGGCTGTTGCAGTAGCTTTGGCTTGATTCTACCCCATCAAATCAGGCTGAAATGAATTTATCCCCTCCTCCGAACCAAAAAATTGAATTGGGGGCTTCTCTGAAGCACGGAGGCAGCTACCCAATCAAAGCAATGTGATTCACACTGCCATACAGGCGACTAACATGGCAGTCTCCTGAAAAGTATCTCTGCAGCTGTGTTACTACTGTTTCCTTTTCAATTGATGAGAGAATAGCTTAACCTCTGGGAAAGTGGTTCAATATTCTGCCTTATCTTTTCCAGGATTCCTTTATGCCAAGCTCAGTCACAGATTTTAATTGAAAGGAAATAAGCGTCCTCAGCCCTTGTGTCATATGGTGGGATTTTGTATGACTGAATCTCCATTCTGGTTTCATTGGGATCTGCCAGATATCCCTGAACTGCCAAGTGTCGTCTCCTCGTTACTCTTCTTTCCACGGGCAGCATTGTTTGCCTCCCTCTCCCCCCGCCGCCACTTTGGTCTCTTCTCTGATTAAATTGACATCATTTTCCTTTCTCTGATTCCCGTGTCATTTTCTGTTGACAGCATCAGGTGATGGTAACGAAACAGTGTCCTTGCGGAAGGGGGCAGCTGCCATTGATTGGCTGGCGGTATTAATGCAGGCCCTTTAAATGTCATGCAAGCATGGCTCTGTGCTAAGTGGCAGCTGAATGGGTGCCAGTTAGAGATGTTATAAATCACAGAAAACAGGCAGCACCCTTTGTGCACTGCCAATGTCACTTTGCTCCCTCTGAGGAGCACTGGGGGAGAAGAATCCATTGAAGCAATTAGTTTTTCCTGCCATTCCACAGAGGTTGTTTCAAGCACGGCAACTGAAGTCTCAAGCTCGGTGTGCTTACCTGATGCAGAGGTTCCACGCCGTTTCAAGGAAGCTGGAGCCCTTTTCTGTAATACCACACAATGTGACTGGAGTCTCTGTGGGACTATCGGAGAGATTTCCCAGTGACACGCATGGTTAGATTATATTTATCATCCACATGGGTTTTATATTTTCCTTCTCCCAAAGAAAACAGATGATTAAAAATGGCCATAACAGCGCTGGGATTTACAGCTCCAATATCTGTCACTAGCAGAAGAGGAGGCATATATTAAATCTACTACAGCAATGCAAACTGGAGTGGCAAATGCTGACACATCCCACAGGGAAAGCTTTAAGGTCACAGCACTGCCTGATGACAGACGTTACGATGAAGTTGTGAATTAAGCTTCGTAGGCCCCAGCAGCCATCACTTATTGATCAATGGAGGGGTCAATGTTTTTCCAACCAAAATAGACACACTGATGGTGATGTAAGACCCTAATTTAAGAACACCCAGCACAAAAGAGGGTAAAACAAAAAGCACACTTAAGAAATCAAATACTGTATAAAAGAATTAATTCAAGCAGTTATGTTTACAAAGCACAAGAATCAAGGACATAATGACATGATCGTACTAGCTTCTAAAATGGCATTTCTCAAAGCACGAGCCATGCGTCCTTCCACATGGTATTTATTTATTTATTTATTTATTAAAAATTGTATTCCACCCACTATCAAGCCTCCAGGCAGTTTACAGCACAAAACAAACCAAGGTTTTAAAAACAGATCAAATTAAAATACCCATTAAAACACACCAACAAACTAAAAAGCTTGACTGAAGAGATCTGTCTTTAGTTGTTTCCTAAAAGCCAACAGGGATGGAGCAGCTGTAATCTCAGCAGGAAGTGCATTCCACAGCCCTGGGGCAACTACTGGGAAGGCTCACCTTTGAGTTGTCACCAGACGAGCCGGAGACACCCTCAGATGAACATCCCCGAAGATCTTAATAGGCGGTGACCTATTGCTAGCCAGTGGAGATCTTTTAGAACTGGAGAAATATGGTCTTTAGCCACCTTAAGTGGTGCAGTGGGGAAATGTTTGATTAACAAGCAGAAGGTTGCCAGTTTGAATCCCGCTGATGCTATATCAGGCAGCAGTGATATAGGAAGATGCTGAAAGGCATTATCTCATACTGCATGGGAGGAGGCAATGGTAAACCCCTCCTGTATTATACCAAAGAGAACCACAGGGCTCTGTGTGCGCCACGAGTCGAAATCGACTTGACGGCACTCTTTACCTTTAATATGGTCTTTATGGGACATCCAGAAGACCAGTCTGGCAGCAGCACTCTGCATCAATTGCAGCTTCCAGATTACGTACAAAGGCGGTCCCACATCAAGTGCATTGTAGTAGGCAAGCCTGGAGGTTACCAACATGTTCACCACTGGCTAAAGGACGCTTACTTCCAGGAAAGGGGGAAATCACTGTCTGGGGAAATCATTGTCTGTAGCTTACAATCATATAGTTAAGCCCAGTGATGACAGTCTGAGAGAAAAACAATAAGAAAAAATAAGGTTTGTTGAAAAGCAGTAAAAATAATATTTATATGAATATATAAATATTCAGAAGGTGTAGTAGTAATAGTAGTAGTAGTAGTAGTAAGAATAAGAATAAGAATAAGAATACAATACTTCTTGATACCATCTACCCCAATTCAAGATGGCAGACACATAAACTTTTGAGGCACAAGTGGGCTAACTTGTGAACCACCTAACCGATTTAAACCAAATTTGCTCCAGCTGTAGGGGCACATAGCAATGCCCAAATGGTGTGGTGTGTGATGATGCCATCTACTCCAATTCAAGATGCTGGCTGCATGAACATCTGAGGTGCAAGTGGGCTAATTTGTGTACTGTCTAACCAATTTGAACCAAATTAGGTACAGCTGCAGTGAGTGACACACAGGGACACCTCAATGGCATAGCCTGTGATTATGTCATCCACCCTGATTCAAGATGACATAGACCGAAACTTTTGAGGCACAAGTGAGCTAACTTGTGAACTGCTTGACCAATTTAAACCAAATTTGCTGCAGCTGTATGAATACATAGGGATTCCCTAATGGTGTAGTTTGTGATGTGTCATCCACCCTGATCCAAGATGGCAGACACATGAACATTTGAGGAGCAAGTGCACTAATGTGAGGACTATCTAACTGATTTGAACCAAATTTGGTACAGTTGTAGTGAATGACACACAGGGTCACCTCAGTGATGTAGTTTGTAATGATGTCATCCGCCCTGATCCAAGATGGTGGATGCATGAACATTTGAAGTGCAAGAGATCTAACTTGTGGACCTCGATTTGAACCAAATTTAGACCAGTTGTAGACGTAGTGAAAGGAAAGCCAGCCGATTAGTTCTTACTAGAACAACTTGTTCTTTAAAAAAATTCTCCATGATTTTTTGCGAAAAAATGGAATAATTGGGCCTTTTGGGGAGTATCATTGGACATCAGGGGCCTGCAGAGCACAGTAAAGCACTTTGTGCTATTTTGACCATTTTTGGCATTATTTTGACCTTCCCCCCGTCCAGAAACCTAACCCCCTGAGCCGCATTGACTCAATGCCTTGGTATCTGTGGTTCCATTATATGTTGTTGTAGCAGAGAAAAGAACCCCCATGGATACTGAGGTTCTCCGGTATACTGTTTTCCTGCATAAATACTTAGTGTAGAATAAAACTAAATAAAAACATTAAAACACAATCAAAATACAATTGCTTACACACACCGCAGCACACCACCCGTCCTAGAGCAGAGCATGTGCAATAGTTCTGTGACTCCCTAAACCACATCAAACCTGCTAACAAGCTTGTAGACATTCCATCACTACAAATAATTGCATCATGACTGTAATGATGAGCCTCCCATTTGGAATGATGGGAGATGTCACCATTTATTTGTTTGTTTGTTTGTTTGTTTGAAATATTTATATCCCGCCCCTCCAGTACACTGCTGCTCAGGGTGGCTCACAACATCAACCAAACATTGTAACAAAACAGATACAATGTAAAGTAAAAGATTAATAGGGTTAAAGTTAAAAGACCAGGCTAAAACCACACTTAAAATTACAAATAACAAGTTTCAAATAAAAAGTTATTTGAAGCTAAAAAGTGAGTAGGGATGTGCCCGGACCGGTCCGGAAGCCGTTGTAAAGGCCTCCGAACCGGTCCGGTCTGGTCCGGTCCTGGGCGGTTCGGTTCGGGTGGGGGGGGTTGCTTTAAGAGCGGGGGAGGGTTTACTTACCCCTCCCGCCGCTTTCCCGCTCTGGCCCCCGTAATTGTAGTAGTAATCGGAGTGGCAGGATACCTCCCTGCTGCCCCTTCGCCCATCCACTCTTCAAAAGCAAGCAGGAGTCCTGTGCATGCGTGCGCACTTCACAGAGACCTCCCTGCCGCCCCTTCGCCCTTTCGCTATTCAAAGCTCCCTAGCTTTGAATAGAGGAAGGGGCGGCAGGGAGGTCTCTGTGAAGTGCGCACACACGCACAGGACTCCTGCTTGGTTTGAAGAGCGAAAGGGGCGAAGGGGCGGCAGGGAGGTATCCGGCCGCCCCGATTACTACTACAATTACGGAGGCTAGAGCGGGAAAGCAGCAGGAGGGGTAAGTAAACCCTCCCCCGGTCTTAAAGCAACTGGCACCCCAGTGCCGGACCGCAGTTAGGCGGTTCCGTGCACACCCCTAAAAGTGAGAGCTAACTCCCCCCCCCCCAAAAAAACCCTACCGGATATAAGCAGCAGATATTTAAAAGCCTCTTTAAAAAGATGTGTTTTTAATTGGTTTTTTAAAAAAAAAAAACTTGAAAGGAGGAAGCATGGCAAAGCTCTTCAGGAAGGGCATTCCAAAGCCACAAACGAAAAGGCTCTGTCTCTAGTTATGTATGTGCATGGAACCAGCGGTTTGGTCTGAATTTGGATTGGATTCAGACCAGACCACAGTCCATGAACTCATTTGGTCAAACTGACTGGGTCAAAGAGAACGTTCAAACCAAACAGGTTTAACTGGTTCAGTGGTTCGAGGGGCAATGCTTGTAAAGGGGAATCCAGTGAGTATGCCCCTATACAAGCAAAGGGTAGGTTCACAAAAGACTTCTAAAGGGAGGTAGTTGCACGGCAAGTGGAAACTAACAACAGTAGATATAGTTGAGAAGGTTCTTACTGGCACAGGGGCAGCCACAGTACCACAACTGCCCCCCACACTCACTGCTGCTCTGGAGCAGTAGCACATGCTCCCTCCCTCCAGCAGCCCGAAGCACATGGACTGCATGACCCAGCCTTCTATTATTGTTGTTGTTGTTGTTGTTGTTTTATTAGGAGGCACTCTTGCACAAGAGCCCCATTCTGGCAAAACTAGGATGGTGATCTTATGCAAGAGCAACATTCTAGTTTTGTCAGAACAGGGCTCTTGTGCAGGAGTCCCTCAAAATAAAACAAAAATAAAATTTAAAGGTGGGACACATCGGCCCATGCACTGCAGGCTGCTGGAACACACGTCGCTTCTCCACAGCGGCAGCGAGTATGAGGGACATCCAGCCAGCAGGGAGTGGTCCTGTGGCTGCAGGGAGTGGGACTGCAGTACTGTGGGAGTGGTACTGCACTGCTACGGACCTTCTCATCTACACCTACTGTGGTTAGTTGCCTCATGTCACTCCCGTCTCCCTTACAAGCCTTTTGTGAATGCTTCCCCTTTGCTTGTAAAGTGGAATCCTCACCAGATTCCCCTAAACAAGCATTGCCCCTCAAAATGCTGAATCAGTCCTCCACATACCGGGCTTGGTCTGGTACATTCATGAACCAGCCAGCCTTCTTGAAGGCCAGTCCAGTTCACAATTGAACTGTTTGAACTGGTCCAGTTCATGTTGAACCGGTTTCTGTCAAACCACTTCATGTACACCCCTATCTCTAGTCCCCACCAACTGGATCTCTGCCAGTGGGAGCGGGGGCATGAGCAGGGCCTGAGGTGCCAAGTGGAGGGCCCTGGCAGGTTCATATGGGTGAAAGCAGTCTGACATGTATCCCGGCCCCAAACCATGTAGAGCTTTAAAGGTCAAGACCAGCACCTTGAATCTAGCCCAGAAGAGATATCTAGCACTACAGTAATGATGCAATTGTTCATAGCAGCAGAGCCTCTGTGAGCTTGTTAGCAGTGTAGATGTGGTTCGGAGAAGCATGAAACAAGTGCATGTGTCCCACTCTTGGATCAGCAGCGTGCTGCACTGTGCATAAGCCAATATAAATATATCAAAGATAATGTATAACCAGCAGAACAGCAATCATCTGTTAACTAAAAATGAACTGATTTTTAGTTAAATGCCTGCTTGGGCCAAGGTTTAAAAGATGGCCAATGAAGGGGCCTCCGAGGCTTGCAGAGAGTTGGTGTTCCTCAGTCTGGGTGCCACCATTGAAAAGGCCTGGTCTTGGGTCACCACAAATCATATCTCTGATAGATGCAGGACCTGGAGCACAGAAACGCGCCCCCCCCACACACACACCACCACCACCACCAATGATCTTTGAATGGGTTCACTTCATATGGCAGGGAATGGCACTTTAGGTACTTGGTCCCAAACCATTAAGAGCTATATAAAACACATTCAAACAATGCCTGAACAAGAGAACTTGTGCACACCTTCTAATCAAGTATCCTAAAGCTGCATAGGGAAAGGGAAATGTATCATAACCAGTGACTATGAACATTCCCTATGAACATTCTACGCAACTTCTTAAACAGCTTATGTACATATTTGTACATGTGACTGGGGAGTCTGTAAAAAGCATCATCCTACATGCACAGAATCTCCATGCATAAGAACTTATTTATATGTAATGTTCAACTATGTATGATCTTTGTACCCTGTACGCATATACAAATTGTACAGCTACCACTTGTTAGGTTGAATGTACATACAGCAATCTACTTCTTATCTGTTTGAGATGGTCTGTACCAGGTTTACCTTTAAAATGAATGGATGTACAATCATTCACACTAACATGTGTACCCTCATTTGAATGCATGTACACTGTTATGGCTGACTATGTCTGACTATTTTCAAGGTGCGAGCAGGACCACAGACTGAATGGAGAAGCCCTCCTTGCAGCCAAACATACAGTCATCTGAGGGCATGGCCAGATAATTTGTTGGTATTCGGGATGGGAGCTTGAGTGCAGTTCTGCTTGCCCGCCTCCACCTTGTTTACTGAACGTATGGAGGATTTCTTATGAGAAGCTTGTTGGTCCTTTCAGAAGTTATGTTGAATGTGCCAAGGAAAGAAAGAGACCTCCCCCCGCCCCGCCACACATCCACATTCAGTATACACAGTCAGGATATATGCACAGTCCTACGAAATCTAAAATACATTCTGTAAGCATAGAGTACTTCAGTGTTAAGGTTGCCAGTTCTGACTGAAACAGAACTGTTTCTGGAGAGTGTTTCTCCCATTTTGTTCACAAGATCAAGCCATTAAAATCTCCAGGATTGTTCTTTAATCTTTCCTGGAGATTTATGCCAATTCCTGGAGTCTCCAGGTCAGTTCTGGAGGACTAGCCACCATATTCACCACTAAAAAAAAGAAAGAAATTGACTACCACAGATTTAAATGGAACAGGAACCTTATTTCATTATTTCTACTTTCCTAATAAATATTTTTCCACTTCTTGAGAGAACAATTATGTTTGTGAAGCTGTGTATGATGCATTTTGATGGTGTAATTAAACTTGCAAGCCATCTGTGCACTAGATTTCAGATTTTTTAAAAAGTGCAATATTTGTCTCATTCCATTTGGCATTTAAAGGGCTGAAGTTTTATGAAACTAGCAAGCCAAACATTATCCAGAAAATTGCCTGCCAGAACTAAAAGTATACATGTGGCTTTTAGTGAAGAACGTCCATCTTTCCTTTATCAGACCTGTGCTGTGACTCAACTGCTGCTTGTTAAACGAAAGCAAGAAGCTGATTTCATTCAAATGGCTTTTGTTATTAGGGTTGCTAGATGCCCATGGTTGGCCTGGACAGTACAAGAATTCACTGACGTATCCATGGCAACCATAATACAGGATGTATAAGTTTCTAACTTTCAGTTCTAAACAGCAGGAAGTGCTGCTTCTAGTCCACAGGGTTAAGAGAATACCCTGTCCCCCAGCCCTTCCCCACTGACTCTCTGTCTTTTCTTGTTCTCCCATGCTCTGTTGGATTCTTGGCTTTGGCATGAAAGGACTCTGCAGATAACATGTCTTCAGCATGTTTAGGTAGAAAAACAGGATCAATAATAGATCAGAGTCTTAGAGAGGCTTCGGATGTTACAAGCGCTGCACTGCCATCTTCCATGCCATCTCCTCCACAGAGAGCTAGCTGAGCTTGCTTGTAATGTCAAAAGACGATCTTGTATAGGAAAATTGTGCTCCCTGTATTGTTAGGCTGAAAGGTAATGAATGGTCCATAGTTACTGAACAGAGGGGCTATAGATCAGTGGTGGAGTACATGCTTTGCATGTAGAATAGTCCCAGGTTCTGTTTTCCCCATCTCCAATTAGAAGACTCTCAGGAAGCTGGGATGGAATTCCTGAATTCTTAGAGAGTTGACAACAGTCAGAGTAGGCAATACTGAATGTTAGGGGTGTGCAATTTGGGAATTCGGTGATTCGGTTTGGGACCCGAACCGAATCACCCCTGTTCTGTTTTGTTGCCCGAATATGAGCCACCCGAATCACCCTTGATTCGGTTCGGATTTGGATTTAATCTGAATCCGAATCTGAATCGATTTGGGGGGTAAAAAAGGGGCCCAGGGGCAAAATTTTGGGGTGGGGTGGTAGTGCCCAATGGGTGGAGTCTACCACCCCAATTTCAGGGGAATTGAGCAAAGGGCTGATTTTGGGGGAATTTTTGAAATTTTAGTGACTTTGGGGCAGTTTGGGGGCATAGCATGGGATCTGGGCAAAAGGAGTGGGGTGGGGTGGTAGTACCTAATAGGTGCAGGCTATCACCCCAATTTCAGGGGGATTGGGCAAAGGGCTGATTTTTGGAGAATTTCTGAAGTTTTCATGTCTTTGGGGCAGATTTGGGCAGAAAGTGGGGCCTGGGGCAGAATAGTGGGGTGGGGTGGTAGTGCCTAATGAGTGGAGGCTACCACCCCAATTTCAGGAGGATTGGACAAAGGGCTGATTTTTTGAGAATTTTTGAAGTTTTAGTGTCTTTGGGGTAGATTGGGGACAGAAAGTGGATCTGCCCCAAAAGAGTGGGGTGTGGTGGTAGTGCCTAATGGGTGGAGGCTACCACCCCAATTTCAGGGGGATTGGGCAGAGGCCTGATTTTTTGGGAATATTTGAAGTTTTGGTGTCTTTAGGGCAGATTGGGGACAGAAAGTGGATCTGCCCCAAAGGAGTGGGGTGGGCTGGTAGATAGTGCCTAATGGGTGGAGGCTACCACCTGTCCCCAATTTCAGAGTGATTGGGCAGAGGGGTGAATTTTGGTGAATTCTGAGGTTTGTTTTCATAAGGTGAAGTGTGCTAAATTGATTACTTCCTCATATTCATAGTAAGTGTGAAAAAGTGAAAGTGGGGTCATGAGAGTTGTCTAATTGAAAAAAATCTCATTTGCTATGATAGAATGAGAATTCACACCTCAGAATTCACACTCTGAAACTGCCCCAAAGTCACTAAAACTTCAAAAAAAATCCCCCCAAATCAACCATGAACCGAATCACCCAAATTTTTCGTGCCCGAAAATATCGGGGGACATCGGGGCACAGACATTGCTCATTTCGGGCACAGATCGTTCTGTGCCCGAAATTTTTTGCACATCCCTACTGAATGTGCTTACCTAATCGTCTGACTTGATAGGAGCAAACTCCATAGGTTCACCCAATGAACTCCATGGCTGAGCAGCAAGTAGATCCTTTAATCTCCTTTTCCCAACTCAAACGTAGGGATCTCCATGTCAAACACCCAATGCAATCCATTACACCACATTAAGTCTCTGTTGTGGATCTACATGCCAGGGATGCCATTTCATGAAGTGAGGCGAGGCAATCACCTCTGGCAGCATTTTATTGGGGTGACAGCAGGGCAGCCATCAGAGCAGTTCTTCAGAACCGCTTTGCAATGAGCGCCTCTCCTCAAAACTTTGCGAAGTTCAGAAGAAGCATAAGGAGAGGAGAGCTGGTCTTGTGGGAGCAAGCATGCATTGTCCCCTTAGCTAAGCATGGACCACCCTGGTTGCATATGAATCGGAGACTGTGTGAGCACTGTAAGATATTCTCCTCCTTAAGGGATGGAGCCACTCTGGGAAGAGCATCTAGGTTCCAAGTTCCCTCCCTGGCTTCTCCAAGATAGGGCTGAGAGAGATTCCTGCCTGCAACCTTGGGGAAGCCACTGCCAGTCTATGTAGACAATACTGAGCTAGATGGACCAATGGTCTGACTCAGTACATGGCAGCTTCCCAGTGGAGGCTCTTCACTTAGGGCAGGGTGGGCAACGCCCACCCACTCCAAAAGGCCAAAATGTCCAAAGAAACTAATGAAAATGGTCCAAAACAATAATAATTGTCAGCCATTCTGTCCTCTGCCACATTTTTAGGTCTGACTGACTCAGTCACTGCAGCCCTGCACTTCCTTGCCTGTAGCTTGCAAGCAGGCTGCAGTGTTGACATATAGTGGGCATTGGTAGTAAAATTCCTTAAACACCTATAAGAGCCCACGAAACAGTTTCACATAACAGTGTTCATAAGGCAGGAGCCAATCCAATGGCTTGCCTTTGTTGTCAAAAGATGGGCTGAATTCAAATAGCCCTATCAGGAAGACATCATACTGATTGACAGCTCCCTCTGCCTCTGACTAGCAATCAGTGTGGCCGGGGGCAGTCCTAGTCTTCTGAAGGAAGAGAGCGGCAATCGCCATTTTGTTCACTCTTGGACAGTGTGCTGACAGAAGAGCTTGCTGAGAGACCATTTATTTTGTTTATTTAGCCTCAGATTATGTGAGTTAAGTTTATGTAATTGTCAGATTATGTGCGTTTGGGCACCTTTGAGGAACAAATTGACACAAAACAAAATGTGCAGGTAGCCCCCTACCCCTCTCCTCAGGTCTGTACCTGAAGCAATCACTTTGCCCTACCACATGAAAGGGCCACCCCTGCTCAATGCATGCTTAATTTGCACTTTTATTATCATGAACTTGCAATAATTACTAATTTCCTGCCAGGTCTGCCATGATTAAAAAACCATCATTTCACAAATTGGGAATCTAATCTTCCCATAGTTGTAGTCTGCAGATATTTCCTATCATCATTTGGGCAGTTTTATTTATAAAACAGGAGGGGTAGATTAGAAGCTTTTTACACGCGCCTCCCTAGTTATGCACTCTGGGGCCCTGCCAAGCCACATCCTCCCCCCCACCCCGCCGCCTTCTCTGCATTCACTCAGCCCACCAATTTCTTCGCGCGGGACAGCGGAATAGGCATGGCCCCTCCCGCCCCTGGAAAGAGCAAGCTGCAAATGTGAGATATAATTATAAGCCCCTCGTGCTAGTACTATGTGGAAATAACAACTTGACAATTTGTGGAGGGTTTTGGTGGGTTGTTTGTTTGTTTGTTTGTTTTTAGCATTTTTAAATACACCAAAGATGGAGAGCCAGACAGATGGTTTTCTAGGCATTCAGGGTTACAAGTAAAAAGAGAGAGGGAAATGATCAATAAATATTTTAAAGCTCTCTGTTAGGCATTTCTGAAATAGTAAAAAGTGGCAGGTGGGCCAAGCGTCCAGAGAGGCCTATGCATAGGCCTTGCAGAAGCTCTCCAGGCAGGCCTTGGAGCAGACAGTCAAGAAAGGGTTAACTTTTCTCCCAGCCCGATTGGTTCTCCTGGAGTCTTGTGCTCTTCCCCTGCTTGGAATTTGTATGGAACTGCAGAGCCCAGGTAGCTGGCTGTTGGACTGAGGGTCTCCCTCCAACCAAGAAGGGAAGTAAAACATTTGCTGTTTGAAAGTAAACCCTTTGCTGTTTGTTGTGTGCGTGTGCGATTTGTTCGCCTTGGTCAAGCGACCATGCTGCTTGCTCTCGCCCTCCCCCCACTCCCATGAATCGTGTGTGTGTTGCACATGGGAGAGAGATCTCATCCTGCATGTGTGTGAGAGAGAGAATTCTTAAGCTTTCAAAAACAACCAACAAAACATTTCAAAGTATGTCAAAATGTGTACTCACGGCATGTTTTTATAACTGTCTGAAAATGGGTGTCCTTGAGTGCAGAGGCTATTACAGGCAGGAACATAGCAAGGTTGGAGTGGGCCCAGAGACAAGATTTTAAAATGCGCCCCCCTCACTGAAGCTCAGCTGATGAAGTAAAGAAATCTTAAATGAGACTGAATAGTGGTAACAAAAAACATAGTAAAATTTGTGTGTGTGTGTGTGTGTGTGTGTGTATATATAGATATATAAAATGTGAATTTGGTTCGTCCCTGGGTCTGCCTTTTAGCCAATCAAACAGACTCAGTGGAAATCATTTAGAGGCTTTTATTGCTACTGCAGTTAGCAAGGTATTCAACGGGCTGATTGCTCTACATTGAATATGAATTGGTTACAGCTGAGGTTCTCTTTTATACAATAAACAAAATGGATGCTGAGGCTCCCAGCCCAATACACATAACAAACTGGTGATCTAACCCTTTCAAATGCACATGCATAACTTGACTCTATTGTCCATCAGGTGATTCCCCCTTATTTGGTTAGATCCTGTTTTCTTAACTGTCAGCAAAGAACAGTGAGAACCTTGTGAAAACCAAGTTTCTTAGATACAATTTAGTGGAGAGAGATAACGACGTTGATCATGAGAGGCCGTGATGTCCCTGAGCTGGGCTGGGGTTACTTTGAGTTAGAATGTGGTATGCTGGGCAAACATGGATGCACATACACATATACATACACATATATACACACAATAGAACATCATCCTAAATTATTTTTTAAAAGGTTTTGTAAATTGTGGACGATGCAAGTCATTTAATGGGACTAGAGAAAGACATGCTGTTCTGGTAGCTCCAGGTCTTAACATTCACATCAGTTTCAGAGGATGAATACAACCGAAGGAAGCCCAGGCAGGTGCGCAGCTGGGGGAGTCAGTCATGTGACTTGCCTCTCCCCCCCCCAGGCAGTGGGCCCCCAGACAACTGTCTCACCTTGCCCTATTATAGTTACGCCCCTGTTTACAGGTATGTTCCTTGGAATGGCATAGCCACCTAATGGTGCAGTGGGGAAGTAACTTGCCTAGGGAGCAAGAGGTTGCTGGTTCAAATCCCCACTGCTATGTTTCTCAGACTCCTATTCGGGCAGCAGTGATATAGGAAGATGCTGAAAGGCATCATCTCATACTGCGTGGGAGGAGGCAATGGTAATCCCCTCCTGTATTCTATCAAAGAAAACCACAGGGCTCTGTGATCACCAGGAGTAGACACCAACTCGATGGCACAACTTTACCTTTTACTTCCTATATGCCCACAGGAGTTAGTGTTGTTTTGTTTTGTTTTGTTTTTGTGCTCCACCCCTGAGCCACCCCACTTTGGCTCTGCCCACCTGCCTGGCGCCCACCCAGTCCCAGGAGTCACCAGCTGCCACTGCAGCTTCCTATGTCCCTATGAGAGAAGAGAAAACTGCTGACAAGCTTCCCACTGCCCCAAGCCACTTTCCAAACTTCCATGGGACAATTTTGAAAGCAGAGTGCCCTCCACCAGGGGAATGGGGCAATGCAGCATTTAGCACTTTGCTTTGGGGCCACTCTGTCTACATAGCAGCAAGAATTGTGTTTGACTATAAAGGACCAATTACATTGAACTTCCTCATATGGACAAAAAATACAGAATGTTGCATGTGATGGTCAGAGATAAATTGCTGAGCAGAGCCAACTAATTCAGACAATTGCTAGTCCACCAAATAATTTATTCATTCTGTTTTACCTTTTTCTCCCCTTCCCCACAAGACTCACTAGTTTCATCATATTAGCTCTGACAAGATTTGCCTCATATTCAGGTCATGATTCATTCAGACAACATTTTCTTGTAATAAATAAATATGTTCACGGAGGAGATGAACTGGGAGGAAAGTTTAGCATAGCCAGCTTCTAATGGCTGCACTTTGGAATTCACTGGGTCACATCACAGTCTGAGGAGAGATAAGAGAGCAAGCTGAGAAATTACACTGAAGGCACAATAGAAGTGTTTAGCATAGAGTTAAGTGCCTACCTCCCCTAGACAGTTGGGAAACTGCATGCTGTATATTTATCAAGGGTCACCAAGTTGGATGCATGTTTCAGACATTCTGAGGGAAAATCAGTTAATGTATACAGAGTATGGGGATGCATGTGAAGGGCACACTTCCGGAAATTGCTACATGAAATATAGATGAGGAGAAGAGCATGATATATAGATGTTCAGGCGAGAGATGAGGCGAAGGTCCCAGGGTGATGCATTGCTGCCTCCAAATGTGGGTAGTGAGCCTGCATCACAGATGATAGGACTGAGAAGTTAAGAGTCAGGCAGGAAAAGATTATAGAATGGAAACCATGACTGTAGTGATAGACAATCCCTGTGAGCCAGTTCAGATATTGAAAAGCTGAGCAATAGCCTACATGAAGTAGGTCTCTTAGGATGCTCATGTGATCTGGACATACACATATTCAGTACAATTTCTGCAATTCTTCCTCCTCGGCAACATAATGAAAGGAGAGCGGATATCAGTCATATCCCACTGCATCTAGGCCATATTATTTGCTTCTTATGTGTGATGGCGGTGGTGATTATGCATTAGGGGTGTGCACGAAATGATTTTTTGTGATTCGATCTGTACCCAAATCAAAACACCCCCGTTTCGATTTGTGTCCGAATCTGACCCATCCGAATCAGCCCAGATTCGATTTGGATCCAAATTTATCCGAATCCGAATAGATTTGGATCGGAAAAATGAGTCGTGGGGTCAAAAGAGTGGGGTGGGGTAGTAGTGCCTAATGGGTGGAGGCTACCACCCCAAAAGAGCCCCTGGTGGCGCAGTGGTAAAACTGCCGCCCTGTAACCAGAAGGTTACAAGTTCGATCCTGACCAGGGGCTCAAGGTTGACTCAGCCTTCCATCCTTCCGAGGTCGGTAAAATGAGTACCCAGAATGTTGGAGGCAATATGTTAAAATCATTGTAAACTGCTTAGAGAGCTCCGGCTATAGAGCGGTAAATAAATGTAAGTGCTATTGCTATTGCTATTGCTAATTTTTAAAAAAAATGGGCAAAGGGTTGATTTAAATTTTTTTTGAAGTTTATGTGTCTTTAAGATTTTTTTTTTTTTTTTTTTTGCTAGTAGCAGTAGCAAATGAGAGTGGGTTCATGGTTTCTCATTGAAAATCTCATATGCAACCAGAGAATCTACACTCAGAACACTTCCAAAACAACAGAACCCAGTACACCATGGGTTATCAAGCCATGGGGGTGGTTGGCACACTATGTTCACTATGCCACCACTCTCTCTGGGCCATCCAAGTGCCCCACATGTGCAATTCTGGGGCTGCTGAAACCTCCATTCTTCACTATGGGGGAAAAGAGTAAACTTGGCTTCAAAAATCAAATAATATTGAGCCCTTTGCCCAATCACTCTGAAACCTAGGTGGTAGCAGGCACCCATTGGGGCACTACCACCCAACCCACTCTCCCCCCCCCAAAAAAAAATAACAGCAACATCACACATCTACAACACCCGCAGAGCTTTGCAAAGAACAAGTTTTGGTCACGCACATTCACATCCCCCCCAGAAATGCAATTTATCCACACACAAGAGTGTGAAACAACAACTAACAACAAACACCACACATAAATTTTTAAATTCAATTGCTCCAACCCCAAAGCCCATGCTCCACTGCTGCAACCCCAAAGCCCATGCTCCACTGCTGCAACCCCAAAGCCCATGCTCCACTGCTGCAACCCCAGACCCTGTGCTCCACTGCTGCAACCCCAAAGCCCTGCGCTCCCCTGCTGTCACCCCAGACCCCGCGCTGCGCTCCCCAACCCCAGACCCCGCGCTCCCCTGCTGGCCAATCTGCAGGCTGGAAGGGCCGGAAATTCAAACAGATGTCAAAACTCAAAATGGAGACTGAAGGAGAAAGATTTTTTGTGATTGCAAAATGGAGTTCCAAAACAGCCGAAACAACAAAACGTTTTGTATCTGAAACAGGGACGTTTTTTTTGGCTACAACATTTTCTGTTTTAAGCATTGGGTGTTTTGTTTTGGCCACAAAACAGCTGAAACGGCCTGTTTTGTGCACAAAACGTTTTGTATCTGAAACGAAACGCACATCCCTATTATGCATAGTTTCAAGACCCACATCTGGGCCCCACCATGTAGGCTTTATCAGGATGCTCACTGTTGGAACCAAGCCATGGAAGTACTAGGTCAGACTCTGTGTTGGCTCAGAGAATGCATAGCCAAATGACTGATAGTTATGATCCCAGATGTCACTGCAGCCTATGCTGTTGTTCAGCAGCCTGAACAGCAATAGAGAATGAGCCTTCTTTGTGCAGTAACAGACCTAAAGCAAGAATACTCCATTCCTCTAGGCCTACATCACACATCTGTTTTCTTTTAAAAATACACCTAGGACATTTTAACCAGACACCTAAAAATGTCAAGTGTATACGCAACAAGCACATGTTTGCAAACGTGTTTATTATGCACACTCCTCAGGGGCCTGTAATCAGCTGCTGCTTAGGGATGTGCAAACAGGTTCTATGTCGAACAGTTTTGACATCAAACTTGTTTGGTTTGGTGGTCCTATATCGAACCGAATCCACTCTGGTTCAGTATCAGACCAACACCAAGACCACCAACACCCCCAGCCATTGGGCGGCAGGCGGGGGGAGTCACAAGTTTGTTTGTTTTTTTAAAAAAAATTAGTTAACAAAAATAAATTTCTCTCAATGCCACCTGGTCCGGGGGCTTAGATTCGGCCAGTGGGTGGGTGGGGTGTCTCTAGAAGTCTCTCCCCCCCGCTGGCCTCCATTATGTGTCCAATTGCATGGTTCAGGAGGTCTTTGGCCCATTCCAGGCCTCAACCCATGTTGGTGGCCATTTTGGAGGCCGTCGCACATGCCCAATGGGCCTCTATGTGGAACATCTGGATACGCCCCCCACCCCAATGGCCGAATCTAAGCCTCCAGACTGGGTGGCAGTGAGATAAAATTATTTTTGTTAACTAAAAAACAATTTAAAACTAAGGTTTTTAAAACAAAAAACAAACAAACAAACAAACTCATGAAACACCCCCCCCCCAAAAAAAATACCTGAACTGAACATGGGGGGAGGTTTGGTGGGGTTGGCAAAACCAAACACGCCTGGTCCAGTTCGAGTCTGGTCTGCACTCGAACTGAACCAGGCTACCCGGTTTTGTGCACACCCCTACTGCAGCTACTTGTACAGAAACCTGGGTTTGCTCACATAATGTGTGAAAAGTAGATTAAAATTAGCATACATTTGTAGTGCTGCAGGGTTAGCATACAATGCATGAAGGAAGGAAGGAAGGAAGGAAGGAAGGAAGGAAGGAAGGGACGGCCTGTTCTGGATGAGGTTACACTCTCTCTGAAAGTTCAGGTATGTAGTTTGGGAGTCTTTTGGAACCAAAGCTCTCCCTGGCTTCTCAGGTTGAGGTGGTGGCCAGGAGTAGTGTTCCCTCCAAGGTGTCCGCACATGCCTTACAATTTTTTTTAGTCCGCTCAGTTAATTTTAGATCCCGCTCAGGATGAATCAGGAAGGGCCCATTCTGAATGCATATGTACACACACTTCCTTGATATTCCCACTCAGAACAAAACTCATCCCGCATACAGATAAAAAAAATTAGAGAGAACATTGGCCAGGAGTGCTTTTTAACAGCTTTGGCTGATATGTTAGCTATGTCCATTTCTAGTGGCAAATGACCTTAAAACAGTGGTACGTATGCTGGTAACCTCCAGGCTTGACTACTGTAATGTGTTCTACATCGGGCTGCCTGTGTACATAGTTCGGAAACTACAGTTGGTACAGAATGCGGCTGCCAGATTGGTCTTTGGGACTACATGAAGGGACCACATAACATTGGTTTTGAAAGAACTGCACTGGCTGCCAATATGCTACTGGGTGAAATACAAAGTGCTGGTTCTTACCTATAAAGCCCTTAATGGCTTAGGTCCAGGCTATTTAAGAGAGCACCTCCTTTGTCATAAACCTTGCTGCCTGTTACAATCTTCTGGAGAGGTCTGGTTATGAATGCCACTGGTGGCAACCCATGACCGGGTTTTCTCTGTGGCTGCCCCTTTCTGGGCTTTGGAATATGCTTCCTGCTTAAATAAGAGCATCTCCTTCTTTGTTTGTTTTCAGGAAGAACCTCAAGACTCTCCTGTTTTCTCAGGCTTTTAATTAGAATTAATTTTAAGAATTTAAAAAACTTGTTTTAATAACTATTTTATTCTGTTGTTTTTATTGTCATTTATTTTTATCTGTAACTTTTAAAATTTTAAATTTTGTACACCAGCTAGAGATGTACGTATCAGGCGGAATAGAAATATGATAGATAGACAGATAGATAGATAGGTGACTCCCTAGCAGGCATGTAGCTTTTACATGCTGGGAATTGCTGCAACATCACAGCTGGTACATCTGGGTGATTGCAGTGTCTCCAGAGTTAACTAGACTCTTGTTCTTCATAGGTGTGAAGAGAGAGAAATGTGCTCTATTGGCTCAGATGCCACTTGACTAGTACTTGAATTAGTGGGGGGCCAAAGGAGACCTGCATCTCTCAGCATTTTCCATTCCCCCCAACTACTGCTGCTTTTGGAAGGCTACAAACAGGGACATGCTTTGATAAATGGCGGTGGTGGTGGTTAGGAGCCAGGGCTTGTAGAGTCCATTAAGGGCCTCCGTGTGTCCCCCCCTAATCTGAGCATTGCATTTGGCTGGGATGTTCCTTCCTGCCCTCCCCGCAACCAGTGACCTCTGCATGTACTTGCTTCCTCCACCTCTTTTCACACTTGACTATCTCCATCTCCATTACCACTCCCAACTACATCCCTGGCCAAGGAATACCTGAAGTACCAACAGGCACATTGTAGGTAGGAGAAGGCCCACAGCTCAGTTGTAGAATTAATGTAGGCAGAAGTTTCCAGGTTTGATCCCTGACATGTTCAGTGGAGAAAGAAGAAAGAAAAATTAAATTTTAGAGTTGGAAGAGACCCTGGAGGTCTTCTTGTCCAACCCTCTGGTCAATGTCGGAATCTGCTGACACATCCTTGGCAGATGTTCAGCCTCTGTTCAGATGTCCAGCCTGTGTTTGAGAACCCCCAGCAAAGGAAAGCCCACCACTGCAGGAAGCACGCTATTCCACTGTTGAACAGCTCTTATACTTTGGAAATGCCTCCTACTATCTAGTCTGAATCTGCTTCCTTGTAATTTCAACCAATTGGTTCTAGTCCTGCCCTCAGGAATAACGCATCAGCTTGGCTAGGGAAGCCCTGTCCCTGAGACCATGGTTCTCTGCTGCCGACTGGAGTAAACAAAATGGGGCTTACTGGACCAATGGTTTGATTTGATATAATATAATATAGCTCCATATGATTTTTCTTCTTCCTTTTTCTTACCAGGCCAGGTCAGAAATCTTGCTTGGGTCAGAACAGACAGATTAACCAATTGTAAAGTTTTCTGGAAATTTGTACTATACAATATTTAGTAAAAGAGTTTACTCATAGGTGTCAATTTAATAATTCAGTAGAATCAGTGCTACAGTTTACAGAGAACAATTTGTTATGGGGCAGCCAACAAAGTTTATTATTCATTCATTCCTGAACTGGAACATTTCAAGCTGCAGGTGTGTGTGTGTGTGTGCACGTGTGTAAAAGTTCAAATGCTCTTCCATTAAGTAAAACTCCTTCTGCATAGAATACTAAAATCTCAGGAAGAAAGGTGTGGCCTAGCTTTTCCAGAAATGCTATTTTTGTATCGGCAGAAAGGGATTTTCTTATGGAAAGGCACTAAAGGTTCAAAACCCACCTGTGTGGCTGTCCTGGAAGACAACTCTATGCAGAATGCCATTGTTGACACCTGACAGATATTGGGATATGAGTACACACTCTGTACTGTGGTTCTGTGGCAACTGCACTGCACTGCCTGTTGGCTTTTGGATGTTGGTATTTACTTTAAGCCCATCAGCCTCAGACCTATGTCTCTTAGAGACCATCTCCCCTGAAACAAACCCACACACCGTCTGTGTTCTGTAGATTATGTCAGCTCTGAATTCCCTAAATATGTAAGTAATGGAATCAACACCGAGAGCAGCTCCTGCACCATAGCTTCCTGGATGGTGAAGGGTGAGTTATCCAAGGCTCAATTTGGAATGGGCTAAATTAAAATGAATTATTTTGCCCCAAAATAAAATGAAATTGTTATCAGGACCATTCTGATGTTCACAGTCCCAATGATGTCACTGAAAGTGTGATAAGCCTAGAAGCCTTTTTACCTATCTTCCTCTCACAAGTTCCCCCCATTTCCTTTCCCCAAAAAAATAATTTTCAGTGCATGAGCAGTACTATGCTTCCTATGTGCACATGCCTTTGAGGGAGCCTGTACCTTGGATCATTCATTCATTCATTCAATTTCTATACCGCCCTTCCAAAAAATGGCTCAGGGCAGTTTACATAGAGACATAATAAATAAATAAGATGGATCCCTGTCCCCAAAGGGCTTACAATCTAAAAAGAAACATAAGATAGACACCAGCAACAGTCACTGGAGGTACTGTGCTGGGGGTGGATAGGGCCAGTTACTCTCCCCCTGCTAAATAAAGAGAATCACCATGTTAAAAGGTGCCTCTTTGCCAAGTTAGTAGTTTTTAAATGAACACATGCAGAGTCATTTACACACAAACATGTACATCTGTACAGAGATCTACACATACAATGTGTACAATGGAGCTGTAGCCTCATAACAAGCCCATCATAGGAAAGCAGCTGTGCATTGGCAATCTGGCCACAAGTGACTTGTTTCAAGTAAGAAAATCAGTTTATTTCATAATAAACTAATTTATGATTAAAATCAGTATTTAAAAAGAATATAAGATAAATATGAATTAAAATGGGAATGACAGAAAATTAAATGAATGAAAATCAAAATGATTTTCAAAATGAAAGCAAGACCAATTAAAAAAAAAGAAAATAAAACGTTGGTTTTTTCCTTGCATGCCCTGTGGTGGCCAGTAGTGTGTGGGCACAGGCATGGCTTGTTTCCACTCTTCTCACCCTATGCCAGCTGCCTCTCTCTCTCTCTCTCTCTCTCTCTCTCTCTCTCTCTCTCTCTCTCTCACCTTGCCCTACTATGGCCTTAACCCCAGGTGTGCAGGCTGGTAATATGCTGGGTTCCCCAACCCAGTGAATGACCAGCCCATGCGCCTGGGATTAACACTGTGGCAGGGTAACACAGAGAGAGGCTATAGGGTAACTTGAGGGTATGAGAAGAACGTGACACACCTGCAGCTTATTCTCCACGTCTCCTGCCCTACCCCTACTGACTCTCACTGCGTATGCCTAGTCTATACTACAAATTTATACCAGATTAATTTTCATGGCTTCCACCAAACAAACATAGGAATTGTAATATAGTATAGCGAGGGTGCTGAGAATTCTCCTCTAGGGCAGCGATTCTCAATGTGTGGGTCCTCAGTTGTAATTGGACTTCAGATCCCATAATTCCTAACCAAAGGCCACTGGGGCTGAGGATTATGGGAGTTGAAGTCCAATAACTTCTGGGGACCCACACGTTGAGAAACCCTTGCTCTAGAGTCTATAGATCTCTAACAGAGAATTCATAGCATGCTCACTAGACTACCATCCCCAAGGCTGTTTGGTGAAAGCATACAAGTTAATCACAGACCTACAACTTACAGAACTACAATTTTCAGCTCAAGTGAGGGAATGACAATGAAACCCATTTAAATCTGTGGTGCATTTGTCCACTTATTGTAATGTTCGGGTGCCTAGTTACATCCTAGGTTCCAAACCAATTCTAACAGCATATTCATCCTACAAGTTTTTGTTTGTTTTCTACCAGTTTTATTGTTTGGCTTCCCACAAGGAATCCTGGGAATTGTAGCATGGTGTAGAAAGCTCTTGCTCCCCTCACAGGACTAAAACTCTCAGGGTTCCCTGAGGAGAGTGAGTGACCATTAAACTAGTTTAAGCCTGCAGTATAGGTATACCTTAACACTCTTAACTTTTCTGAACTACAGAAATGTCCTTGTCACAAAATAGTTTCTTTCTGCAAGAGTCCAAACCTCTCACTCATGTGTTTCTTTTTCTTTTTTTCTCTCTATTGCTCTCTCCTTATGGGATTCTCTACTCAGTCACCATATTTCCACTTTCCTTCACTCATAAATCCATATGATCACAGAGATCATCTGGGTGCGTCGGGAAGTCTGATAGTGCATAAATTGGTTTAGTCTGCTTTACCTAGGGTGTTATAAAATTGATGTGAAGCCTGCTGAAGTCTATCATGAGATAATTCCTGGCAGTTTCAATATCCTTAGCTTGCAATCAGTTAGCCAGTTTAAAGGCTGCCGTTAAAAACATTCGTAGGATTCAATATTTTTTTTTAAACCAATAGCTTCGTTCATATGTGTCTGGATTTCAGGCTTGTCAGGCGAGCCTAGTGAAATATGGTGGTTTGAAATGGGCTAGCCTGCAGCCAAGTATCAAATTATTACTCTCAAATCGAAAGCGCAAGATGGCATTTTCATAGATAAAGGAGGCTGGGCCAATATCCAGGCTACAGTTTGGTACCACATAATGATTAAAATGTGTGCTAAGAGGAACTGAGTGCTTCTCATCACATTGCCAGCTTCAGAGTTCATGCTGTTACATTAGGATAGAGGTTCTCAAATCTCACTACTAAACTGATCACTGCCAACCTTTATGTTTTGAATGGACAACCACCTGTTCCTTGCCAGCAGCATTCAGTGTCCCAGTTCGGAGGGAATCTAAGTCAACAAAGGCAATCTTCTCCTCTGATTGTTCTTCTATGAGTACCAAGGAAACTTCAGGGATGCATTCCCTCATGGATGTTTTGATAGCTTAGCTGTGCATGGAGTATCAGTGGCTCTGCATTCCTTCCTCCAAAGGAGGCACAGAAAGCAAACTCTGAGGTACAGGACGAAGGCTGCCTATAGAAGCTAGGTGAATGGGCTTATAAATGGGCTTATATATCTGTGTAAACTGCCCTGAGCCATTTTTGGAAGGGCGGTATAGAAATCGAATTATTAATAATAATAATGATGATGATGATGATGATGATGATGAAAGAAATAATAATAAAGAAAGAAAGCAGGCCTACAAGAAAGAACAAGTCAAGAACTGAGCAGAAAAATGGAAAAATAAGCCCCTGCATGGTCAATATTTGCACAATACAAGTGGAAAATCAGACATCACCAAGACCTGGCAATGGCTTAAGGATGACAACTTGAAGAAAGAAATAGAGGGTTTAATACTGGCTGCACAAGAACAAATGCAATTAGAGCCAAAGTAGAAAAATCCACAACAAACAGCAAGTGCCACCTTTGTAAAGAAGCAGATGAAACAGTGGAACAAAACAAAACAGGCCTCGGATACCAAACATCTAAAACATCCAGTAAAATCAACCATCTGCTGTACATGGACGATCTGAAGTTGTATGGAAAGTCCCAGTCAGAAATCGAATCACTGCTAAACACTGTCCGTATATTCAGTAGCGATATAGCAATGGAGTTTGGACTAGACAAGTGTGCTGCATTAATAATGAACAGAGGGAAAATATGAAAAACAGAATGAATAGAACTACCCAATGGAAGCAACATCAAGAACTTGGAAGAGAAAGAATATTACAAATACTTGGGTATTCTCCAGGCTGATAACATTGCACACACTGAAGTTAAAAGAAAAATTGGAAGTGAATACATCAGGAGAGTTAGAAAAATCCTCAAGTCCAAACTCAATGGCGGGAACACCATACAAGCCATAAACACCTGGGCTATACCTGTTATCAGATACACTGCAGGAATAATACACTGGACCCAGGCAGAGCTAGAGATGCTAGATCGTAAGACCAGGAAAATAATGACCATCAATCATTCTCTGCACCCCTGCTGTGATGTCGATAGGCTATACCTCCCTCACAGCTCAGGTGGAAGAGGAATGCTGCAAGTCTATCAAACAGTAGAGGAGGAGAAAAGAGGCCTTGAAGAATATATAAAGGACAGTGAAGAAGATGCACTTCAAATGGTCAATAATGCGAAACTATTCAACACCAATGAAACAAAGCAGGCCTACAAGAAAGAACAAGTCAAGAACCGAGCAGAAAAATGGAAAAATAAGCCCCTGCATGGTCAATATTTGCACAATATAAGTGGAAAATCAGACATCACCAAGACCTGGCAATGGCTTAAGGATGGCAACTTGAAGAAAGGAACAGAGGGTTTAATACTGGCTGCACAAGAACAGGCACTAAGAACGAATGCAATAAGAGCAAAAGTTGAAAAATCAACCACAAACAGCAAGTGCCGCCTTTGTAAAGAAGCAGATGAAACCACGGACCACCTAATCAGCTGTTGTAAAAAGATCGCACAGACTGACTACAAACAAAGGCATGACAAAGTAGCAGGGATGATACACTGGAACATCTGCAAAAAATACAAGCTACCTGTAGCCAAAAATTGGTGGGGCCGTACAATTGAAAAAGTTGTAGAAAATGAAGATGCAAAAATATTATGGGACTTCCGACTACAAACAGACAAACATCTGCCACACAATACACCAGATATAACTGTAGTCGAGAAGAAAGAAAAACAAGTCAAAATAATCGACATAGCAATACCAGGGGATAGCAGAATAGAAGAAAAAGAAATAGAAAAAAAAATCACCAAATACAAAGATCTACAAATTGAAATTGAAAGGCTGTGGCAGAAAAAGACCAAAATAATCCAAGTGGTAATTGGCGCCCGGCGTGCAGTTCCAAAAGACCTTGAAGAGCACCTCAACACCACAGGGGCCACAGAAATCACCATCAGCCAATTACAAAAAGCAGCTTTACTGGGAACAGCCTATATTCTGCGACGATATCTATAACAACAGCAACAACACTGACAATAAAATTCAGCCATCTCAGGTCCTTGGGAAGAACCTGATACCTGGATAAAACAAACCGGTCAATAACACCTGTCTGACTGTGTAAACAAGAAATAAAGGCTGCATTCACACATAATGCGGAACTTCGGGTCCATTCCACTCCCACGCCACTCTCCTGTCTGAATTTGGACATAACAGAGAGCAGGGATCCTACAGTCATTACAACTGCAGAGAGGAGGAGGATCTGGCTGTGCAGGTTTCCTTCTTTCATGAAGGACAGCCCATGCAGGCAATGACAGCTGGAGAGAGGGAGGGAGGAGCTTCCTCCCTCAACTCCTGTTTGAGGGAATTCAGCCTGTGCTTCTGAATTCAGATGTAACGCAGATTGCATTACATCTCAGGTTGGAGCGGCAAAACTCACTACAGCCCGAGGGTACAAATTGGAGTTTGGAGAGTGGAACCTTGGGTCTCTCTCCATGCAGAACGAGGGTTCCGAGGGGCTGTCTTACATTCAGATGTAACAGTCTGGCAGCTTCTGGCCCCTTCAACTCTGGTTCCGCATTACATGCAGATGTGGCCAGAGTATTCTTGACATGTTTGGCAGGAGTTGCATTCCACCCATTTTTCCCCGGTGGTAGGAGATCCTCAGACAGGGTTATGAAGTGCGCATGCCCGAGACAGAACTGGACCATCTGACTCTTTGTAGGCGTAGCAGCCCCAGTTCCAGTTCTGTCTCGCTCGGGACTAGACGGCTATTGAGAGAGCGCTTACATTTTGAGAGAATCTTCCTTCTGTCTCAATTTGGTTGAGTGTTTTCAAACTTTCGACAGACTTTCGATTTAATCGCGGTCGCGCTACGCACTCCGTTTTTCTCCTTCCCTATTCTAATTGTGTGAGGGGGGGAAGAGAGTCCATTCTGTTTTCGGCACCAAACTTGACTTGACTAAATTTACTATTTTTTATTTCGATTACTAACGATTTGGCATCCAAAATATTGAACATTTATATTATTTTGTGCGTTTTCAATCGACCTCATGGACATTTTCCATGCCAAGGAACTCCTACAGGGGTCCTTGTCGGAGGCTTCGCAGTTGCCGCAGTACCTGGGCAACGCGCGGGAAAACCTCTCCGCTCCCAATCTCTGTCGAAATGGCGGTGGATTGTCTGGCTCCCATTTCTGCTGCACCGGAGGTGCTGGCTGGGGAAGCACTGACTACAGGGCAGGCTCCGCCCAAAGCCCTGAAGAAAGTGAAACAACTAGGGGAGCAGGGAACCAAAAAGAAAAAGAAACGAAAAGAGTCCCTCACGAAGGCGGAGGGACACAAGCGCCTTAGCGAATGGCTGCTAATTCAAGCGGTTTGCCGGCGCTCAAAGACAAAATTGGCGGGAAATGGCGCTAAAACAAAGGAACTCCATAAAAAGCATTCTAAGAATGAAAAGAATGGCCGGTGCCCAGTGGGCAATGTACCGGCAGATACAGAAAAACAAGTTGTTATGCCACTTGGGGAAGCCTCAGCACAGCCTGGGTCCTCTATGCCTGCTGTTCCTGCCCATAGCCGGGTTCCTTCTCCAATGGCTCAAGGGTTAACTGTAAGTAAGGACCCCTTTTCTCCAGCAGCCACTCAGTGGCTTAAGGAGTTTTTCATGAGAGAATTTGGGTCTATGCAACCTAGGGCGCAGCTGCCTAATGAAACTGCAGGTCAGCCAGTATACCCACCTGTGACAGAACATGTGCCCCTACCTGCTCCTAGGTTAGGTCGCAGGCGGCAGCCCAACAGGCGCGGTTCAGAAAGACTGTCTTCCTCTTTGCCAGATTCCAGCCCTAGGTGTACAGCCATACCTCCTTCAGAGATTGGTTCCTTCCTCCCCAGATTTTTACCACAAAGACCTAGGAAAAGGCACAGACACTCTCCTTCCTCTTCTTCTGTCTCAAGTGGGACAAAGAAATTTAAGAAACATAGACAGCCTGTTCCAGTGATCCCTACATTACCATTACCTGCACAACCTGTTCCGGTAGTCCCAACTCTAACTCCACCTGTACAGCCCATGGCTCCTGTTAACCCCAATCCAATTACCCTACCCAGGCAGCCTACCTCTCCGTTAGGTTCTCGTTCCTCATCAGGGGAACTCTCACCACAGATGCCCATAGATCCTGAGTCTGATAAAGAAGAAGGGGAACTGTCGGAGGAGGAGGTCGCTCCCCCCATTCCCAATAATGCTAGACTCTTTGCCTCACCAGATTTTGAAATTCTACTTACAAAAGTGAAACGCATTATTAATGATGTCTCTCCTCCAGAACAGGAGGGCACTGCACCCACGTTGGATCAACAGGTTTTTCCGGCATCGGAGGCGGTGGGTCCGGTGGTCCCTTTCCCGCCATTGTTTAAAAGGGTGTTATGCGCCGAATGGCAATGCCCTACAGTGGCCAAGCCTATAGGCAATATACCAAAAAAGCATTACATGGTGTCTAATGATATAGCCAAGCTCCTTGCGACCCCCAAAGTCGACCCACCGGTGGCACGACTGGTGTCGGGGGCAATTGTTCAAGCGGAGGGGCAGGAACAATTACAACAAACATGTAAACAAAACAAAACTAGAGAGAGGGAGGGTTCCACAGAATGGAGAAGCCTGATAAAATTGTACAGGAAGCTACCTGTAGATCCACCCCTCAAGAGAGCAGCTGGCCATTTCCGGCACTCAATTAATAGAGAGGTTGTATCCCCACCCCACCCCCAGCAGCAGTGGACAGGATTCTGATGCTTTTTAAAATCTATCTATCTATCCTCTCTAATAAAACGCTTGGTGTCCGTCCATGGATGGACACCAAGCGTGTTTTCGTGCCTCGCCTGTTCTGGGCATGCGCAGAGCGCATGCCCAGAACAGAGCCAGGGAGGCACAAACACCAGGACCCGGCGACCATCTTGGGTGGCCAGAAACGGCCACCCCGAAGAAGCCGGGACTGCGGAGGAGGGGGAGATTGGCCGAGGCGGCGGCAGAGCCGCCGCCTCGGCCATTAGTGGCAGCAACAACCAAACGAGTGCCAGCACACGCCAAGCAGCTGGGGCAGCCAGAAACAGCCGCTCCAAAGAAAACGACAATGCGGGGGAGGGGGAGACTGGCTGAGACGGCGGCGGCCATTAGCGGCGGCCGGAGAAGACACGGCCGCCAGAGACAACCAGAGCCGGCCGCCCCGAAAGAGCCAGGGGCAATGGCGGCAGCCAACAAACAGGACAGAGGCCGGAGAACCCTCAAAGATGCAAGCTATCAACGTCCCCTCATTCCCCCCCAAAAAATAAAGAAAACACCCTTCCTCATTGCGCCGCCACCGCCTATCACCCTCCCACCCAACCTGCAAGCATCCAAGATCCCTCCAAAAAAAAAAAAAAAAAAAAACCACCCAAAAATGCAGAGCTTACCAAAACAGCTCCTCCCTGTGGTAAGCCTCTGCCTAGACTGCCAGCATGGACGTGAGGAACGCCTATTGCGTCACTTGCGTCCATTAAAGCAGTCTAGGAAGCAGCCTAGCATAGAGAGGAGCTGTTTTGGTAAGCTCTGCATTTTTGGATTTCGTGTTTTTTTTAGGGTTCTTGGATAAGGGTTCTTGGAGAGAGAGAGAGAGAGACAAGGGAAAAAATAAAAACAAAACCCCAAGGGACACAAAGAAACACACAAAAAACAAAACAAAAAAAAAAGGGAAAAGGGAAAGCTAGCGCCCGTTATTATAACGGGCTTTAAAATACTAGTCTATTATATTTCTATACTACTTTTACCAAAAAAAAAACCAAACAAAAAAATTCCAGCCTGAGTTAGACTGCTTGTGTGCAGCACCAGGATCTGTGCGGATCCTGGCACTTCCCGGCCACCTAATCCTGCTTTCAACCCTTGTCTTTAGCCAGGGTTAAGGGTGCAAGTGAACTCTTAACCCTGGTACTGGATTGGTGTGCAGCAGCCCGAAAGCTCGCAGAGTTGGTCTCCTAGAGTGTTTGATTCATGGGTGTATCCCCAAATGCACCGTGCTTATCATGCACTGCATTGTGGGATATCCGCATCCCAAGCTCTGGAGATCCATGCTGCCAGGAGCAGCAACATGCACCAAAGACTGGACCAGCTATTATCTGGGAGAAGGTAGGTTTGGCCCTGCCTTCACCCCACTCGTGTCGTCCTGCCCAATCATGTGCATAGGCTTAATGTGTCTAAAACCAGACAACAGAACATTATTGCCTACAAATCAGTGTTCGGCTCCCCATAGGCTTCCCCAAACTGCGGCCCTCCAGATGTTGCTGAACTACAACCCCCAGCATACCCAGCCACAATAAATTGTGGCTCAGGATGCTGGGAGTTGTAGTTCAGAAACATCTGGAGGGCCGCAGTTTGGGGAAGCCAGGGTAAGAACATCGTTGCTCATGAAGTGAAATATTTTGGAATACCACACAGTGCAGTCCCAACACATTTCAAATTTATGCCATTTCTTTTGAAGAACAAAAAAGAAGCAGATAAAAAATGTAAGCGCCACTGCCATTATATGATGCTATTTTTCAGGGTATTTTTTTGGTTTTGTTTTTGATCAAAAATGTACTTATGAAAGAATGATCAGACAATAGAGTTTGCTGAATTTTATATTCAAGGATACGTTTAGAACAATCGTACAAAACCTCGTTGGCTGCTGAATCACATAGGTGGGTTAAAAAAAAAATCTGTAAGGAGAAATGCAGGGGTATCTGGGCAAGGTTGATATAATCTAAGATTATTGTTATAGGCCCTGCAAAAAGAGACCAGAAGTAGCTTTGGGTCTTGTGCTTCAAAAGTCTGTTGTGTGTGCATGAAAGAAAAACCAGCATCCATTTTAGATTAGGCTTGCCACAGAATTATTTCAAAGATAAAAGTTTATGAGGTAGGTGAAGAATGTCTTCACACTGGGCAAAGTTGATAAGCTTGAGATGAGCATCACCACAAAATTTCACCCACAGTAATTTTTTTGAGGCATTTAAGGGAAGTCATAGGAGTTCAATAAGACAGTACCGGTGAGGGGTGGGAGGTGGAGAGAAAGGAAGGGAAATTGTGTTCATCTGGCCAGACCCTGAGAATTTGTTTCTGTCTCACCCTTTACTCAGGTACAAATCAGCTTGGTGTGAGCCAAAGGGTAAGAAGACAAGGGCTCTCACCATTTGGCTCTCAGCCTGTGGATCGGAAGCCTGTAAAACACATTGCACAGGGCTGGGTAAACTTGCCCCTCCAGATGTTTTTGAACTACAACTCCCATCATCTCCAGCCACAATAAACTGTCACTGGGGATGTTGGGAGTTGTCGTTCAAAAACATTTGGAGGGGCAAGTTCACCCAGCCCTGCATTAGAAGCTGAAGACATCATTTCGCTTTTCCATGTCAGTCTATTTTAAAATATTTTTGGTGATTGTTGCTTTGATATTTTAATTTCATGGACACACTTGTTTAATGGTCTAGAGGGCAGATTACCCCCCCCCCTTTACCTGTGTTATGGTGGGGACAAGGTCTCAGAAAGGCTGCTATAAAGAAAATGCAGTTCCAGAAATCGGTTTTAGAATTTCTGAGGCATTTAAGTTCTATAAGACAGTACAGGGCGGGGGTGGGGGGTGGCCTTAAACTAGAAATGAGTTTTAGAATTTTGCTGTCCTGTGGGGAACAAGGGTAAATGGGTAGGTTTTTTGTTGTTTTTTTTAAACCCACCCTCCTACAAGTACTGACTGCAGCTCTCCCCTAATAATCCCCTTCCCCACCATGTGGCAGATAAGAATGGTACTAGAAATCTGCACCTGGAAGATTTTGCTGATTATTTTTATTTTATTTTATTTATTTACATTTTATATCTCACTCTTCCTCCAAGGAGCCCAGAATGGTGTACTACATACTTAAGTTTCTCCTCACAACGACCCTGTGAAGTAGATTAGGCTGAGAGAGCAGTGACTGGCCCAGAGTCACCCAAAACAATGAGAAAACTGGTAAGTGGTCACTTGATCCTGAAATGTTAGGCAGTGTTCTGTTCTGTCCCCTGCTAACTGAGCAAAGAGGCACTTTTTTAAAGTAGTGGTTCTCTTTATTTAGCGGTGGGGGGAGTAACTGGCCATATCTGTCCCCAGCACAGCATCCCTCTGGTGGCTGTTGCTGGTGTCCGTCTTATGTTTCCTTTTTAGATTGTGAGCCCTTTAGGGACAGGGAGCCATTTTATTTATTTATTTATTTATTTATTTAAACCACTTTGGGAACTTTTGTTGAAAAGCGGTATATAAATATTTGTCATATTTGTATTTGCATTCTCTTATATGAACATTGCATTCCACAGCTCTCCTTACAGTGCAGTGAATCAGCCAACCAAGAGTAGACCTGGACTTCTCCACTCACCTGAATGAATGCCTGCTCTCTCATCTTAGGTCACTTCTCATAAACTTTCAAAGCATCTGGTTTTCTGGCCCACCCTTTCCTGTCTGGGATTTTCCTCTGGACTCCTTAGAAGGCTGTATTGTTCAGCCTTGTACACTCCCACCACTTCCTTCTCCTTCTACGATCCCATTGTATCCCAATAGCATCAGAACCTCCATCTTTGCTATTTTTAAATAACAGAGACATGTACACCATGTTGGAGCTAAAAAGACAAAGTAGCTTGCATCTGCTGCTGCAGGGGGTGGGGTGTGTGTGGGGGAATCCTGTAGGAAATCACCTTGCAGTACCTAAATGGCTGGGCTGGGCTGAATTGGCACCTGAGGCCTTCTCCTAACTGACTGCAAAATATATCAGTCCAGCCTGATCTGCTTCTATGCAAAGAATTCCCTCTTTTTAGAATATGTGCACCTGAGTTTATACTGCATTTTGCCTTCAAAAGCAAACAAGGAGGAAAAAAGGAGTCCAAATCAAGAGAAAATTAAAGAGGTGCAATTGGAAGCTGTTTCGAATGATTCAATATTAGATGCACAATTTCTGTTTGCAGATAATCATTTGTAATGAATGGAGGATGTCAGCTGCTTCTACAAATAAGCAGCTGTCACAGAGGGAAAAAGAGTTCTGGCAGCCGCATGAGCATATAACAAACACTGAAGGGAGATAGAGATGCTTTGGTATAAATGAGGACCCAGATAACCATAATCCCGAGGATCAAACAGACAAGATCAAATTCTCTGTCGTCAAATTCAGGCACAGACTAATAGGTGTCAGAAACAGATTGGAATTTTACATCCTTAATGGTTTTATTTGAAGAAAAATCACGTCAAGCCTACAGCTAAAGAAAATAGCATGAATTTTGGCAGTTTGCATGGCCATACAGCTTCATCCTGAGTCGAGCTCAATACTGTGCAGGCCACCCACCTTTTTGGCATTTGGTTAAGAGTGTAAGAATTGCCTTGCATTAAAAAAGAGTGCATCTAGTTCTTTTCCCAACAGCAGCTAAAGAGGTACTTCTAAATATTCTCAAGCAGCACAAGGAAAAAGGAATCTGTCCTGTTTGTCCCCAGCATTTGTTGTCCAAGGATATACTACTATAATAATATGTATATATAAGTTCTCAAAGCAGTTTACATAGAAAAATAAATAATACATCAAGAAGATGGCTCCCTGTCCCCAAAGGGCTCACAAGCTAAAAAGAAACATAAGGCAGATAACAGCAACAGCTACTGGAGGGATGCTGTGCTGGGGGTGGATAGGGCCAGTTGCTCTCCCCCTAAGAGAACCACCACTAGATGCCTCTTTGCTTAGCCTCTTTGCATGATTTCTCAGAAGTAACTCCTACTGAGTTCCATGAGGCTTACTTCCAAGTAAGTGTGTACAGCATGTTAGTCTTAATCACAGAGAGCTAAACATGTTGCTAGCTCAGAGCCACAGTTATCCCCAGGAGGGTGCAAGAAGGGCTGCTCCCCTCTCAAATATTACATTTAAATAAAACTGGTGTGTAGAAATGAAGGCACTCTAGTGCCCAAGGACAGCCCAATACATGTTTCTCCCTGAGGCAAAGCACTGTATGAACCCCCCAGACTGTGAGTGGATGAGGAGCATTCCCAGGCCTTGCGGCCGAAGGAGTGGTGGCAGCATGTGAGCCATCTCAGGCTGCATTTGGACATCACACAAAACCAGAGTTACACGTGGCTGGAGTTCATGTTACTGTGTGTCTGAATGCATGAAACCACAGTTTGTACCCTAACTCAATCTGAGGGTTCACTCACCAAACTCCAATTTGCACCCTTAGTTTGAAGTGAGGTTTGTTGCTCGGGCCTCCGGTTTGCAACTTACGTCTGAATGCAGAACTGGAGGCAGCCTTCCCTGGGGAAGTTGAGGGAAGGATGCTTCTCCCTCTCTCCATCCATCAAAGACAGGTAAGCACATGGAGGGGTGGAGTGGAAACGGGGGCCCCAGTTCTGTGTTATGTCTGAATTCAGCTTCAGACTGTGCACCAAGCCAGGCATTAGTGGTGGCAGCACTCCTAAATCACATTAGGTGTGGAGAGAGGACGAAGAAGAGATATGCCTCAGTGGGGCAAGGGGAAATAAGAAGGCCCAGTGGAGTGGGAAGGAAGGTGGCAGCAGTCAACGGAAGGCCCATGGGAACAAATTAAAGCTCTATATCTGTCTAGAGACCTTCTTTGAATTGCTGTGAAATAAGCAAACTGAAGCTATTTGTTACAGGTTGCTTCTGAAATGCAGATGAAATTAACTGAGGACAACTGGTGCAACCCTGAGCTATCTTTCTTTATACCAAGTTTTTGGGAGTGACTGGAACTCTCTGTGGTGCAAGCCACTGTTTTTGCAATAGCTGCAAAATAGCTGGGTACCTTTAAAATTAACAATTTCCAACCACAGAGGAGCAGCTTCGGAGGGAGGAAGTATTTGGAAATAAAGGTCTCCTAAAATAAAGGAGAAACTCCTCAAATGCTTCACGGGGGGGGGGGGGGTGGGAGCAGGAGAGATCTGCAACCCTGTACAACAATTTATCTCCAGAACTAGACAGCCAGTTATGCCAATGCTTTTATTTTACCTTTTCTTCAATAAAGTTGCTCTGGTCAGCATCCTTTTTGTACATCTCTCTTCAAAGGAATAGTCTTAAGAGAAGAGCTGCAATGGATCTTTGGAATCTGTCTGTAAGATTCTTTTCAGCATTTCTCTGATTAGTGTCTCACTAGCAAAATGCCCATGACAGCTGGTGTGTGTGTGTTTAAGTAGGGCTTGTATGTTGAAAATGGGAGGTGATGTAGTGTTGCCAACAGTCCCTTATTATACGGGAAGTCCTGTATCTGAAGCAAAAATCACTTGCCCCTTACGATGCTGTTTCCCCCATATTATTTGCAGAACCTGGGGTTCTCCCTCACCCCTCAAGGTATTTGCATTCAGCCCTTTGAGGTCTGGGTGAAATCCATATTATAATGTGAAAGAAACAACAAAGCTCACAAAAGAAGCCTCAATTGCTCTGCAAACTTACAGGAGCAATTTACTGAGTTTATGTCATGCTAATTGTTTTCTTGTCAAATGTAAATAGACCCACAGATTCCTGCTAACTGACTCACTACTTCTTGCAGATAAAGCAGCCTTTTAGTGAGGCTTTCAGTTATAGCCAGGGCAAGATGGAGTGGAGATATACGTGTGTGTGTGTGTGTGTGTAAATCTGGGGGATTCTCTTAATTTTTCACCTGGCACTTGCTTCATGTCTAACTGGGATGGTCTAACTGTGAAAAAGAAGCTCTGTGAAATCACGGGGCTTGTGCTGTTTTGTTTTTACAAATGCATTGCTGCTCAAGCTTCAGATTACTCAAGAGATGACCCCACTCCCAAGACACCACGCCCACACACACCCCCAACTTGTGTTCCTTATTCAGGCACTAGAATGTTGTTGTTGTTGTTGTTGTTTATTCGATTTCTATAATGCCTTTCCAAAAATGGCTCAGGGCAGTTTACATAGAGAAATAACAAATAAATAAATAAGATGGATGGATCCCTGTCTCCAAAGGGCTCACAATCGAAAAAGAAACCTAAGATAGACACCAGCAACAGTCACTGGAGGTACTGTGCTGGGGGTGGAGAGGGCCAGTTACTCTCCCCCTGCTAAATAAAGAGAATCACCACATTAAAATGTGCCTCTTTGCCAAGTTAGCAGGGGAGCATGTTGTCAACCCTAGAGGTGAGATACGAGTTGCGAAGCCCCTCAGTAAGGAATTGAGTCATTTAGTGTCCATAGTATAGAACAGGTTTTGTCCTCATTGCAACAGTGGCCCATTTACTGCTCTGTCCCAAGGGCAGTTTCTGCACTACCCATGCTGCTGCATGCAAGTAAAAAAAAGTTTGGCAAGAGCAGCTGCACAAATTGATGGAGTTGTGCAGTTCCACACCTGCCAAAAATTGTGCAAACAGTTGTACAACACTAGGGTCAGTATTTCAAATGGCTGACGTATTGTGCAATGTTATGCATGCAGTGGAACAACATCATTTGCATGATTGCTCAAGAGCGCTGTGGTGCAAGCACAAAGTTTGCACAGAGCCGCATGACAGTGCACCCATTATCTATAATGGCTGCACTCTCATGCAACTCTGTGCAATTTGGGGGCTTGTACCACAGTGGTCTTGTGCAGCTGTATAAGCAGTACGTTCCACCACGTTGATAATGTTGTGCAGTATATCAGTCAATGGCCATAATGTCATGCTATGACAACGAAACTGCTTGTGCAATTTTAGGCATTTGCCGAACTATGTTCTTGTGCAACTGCTGCTGCTTAAAAAAAAAAGCATGCAGCAGCATGCACAATGAAGAAACTGCCCATGGAACACTACAGCATATGTCAGCCATTCTTCCCAGCACAGTACAATGAGGTGCAACAGAGGGGAGGCTCAATCTTTTATTCCTATCCCTGGTCACTTCAGCCATTGATATCGACTATCTTAATAAACGTGTCCATTCATCTGTTTAGCTTCATCCTGGATCCTGTTTCTTGGACATGCAAGAGTGTAATGGAATGTTGGGAACTGGTTCTTTTTAATACAGAGAGGCTGAAAAATATCACCACAATTTCAGATGGCTTTTCACATAGCTCCTGCTTCTTGTTATGCAAGTGTGTCCCAATGAAAACACAGATTGGTTATTATAAGCAAAATTATCAACCCATTTTCTCTGGTGCCAAAAATTATATTGGGCCTGGCTCGTGGTATCTGAACCCCCCTGGGCTTGGCAGTATACTGGTTTCTAGCTTCCAGAATAAGAGAGTTTGTTCTGATTTCCTCTGTTTTGTCTAATCCAGTCTGTCCACCCATCTGCCCAGCCAGCTATCTGTCTGGAGTCATATGTTGTGTTCTTGGCTGTCTGTTTATTTAAATATGTAATGAGCAAACTAATCAAATCAGCCATGTAAATTCACCTGGACTGCAAGAATATTAGTCATATTTTCTCTTTCCCCCCTTCAGCTGTTTGTGATGTTATAATGGGAATTAAATGTCCATCATCCATGGAGAAAAGTATGTAGCACAAATGAAATGCAGCTTCTTTTCTACTTGGCTTAAAAATAGTCACAATTTACACCAAATCATGAAAACAGTGCTGCAAGGGATAATACACACAGAACAGTGCTGCCATAACTGGTACAACTCCGCTGAAATCCAGCACTTGAAATCCAAAGAGAAGTGTGAGATAGATAGATAGATAGATAGATAGATAGATAGATAGATTAAAGGGACAATGGAGTCCCTTTAGATAAGGCAAGTAGCAAATAAAAAATAAAAAGAAAGAAAAAGGTTCCACCATTATATGCCTCAAAATTCTACTGTTTATCAATATGGCAACTGTTGGGCTAATAACTTTAAACTTACATTGCCGGATTTACTTCACCAAGTCTACAAATGTGTCTAATTTCAAAGAGATCTGATAACCATTGCCACAACCACAACAAGTTAAAAAGTGCTGAAAACTGGCATATGGCTCTCTTTTGCCCAAATTTTATCCAGGTGTATCATACTGTATATGTAATGTTACAAATTATTTGCTCGTTTAGAACTTGCTCTCCATGCACTCACATGGACAACGTGGGGCATCTTTGCTAGTCAAGAAAAAAAGTGGGGATGGTGGGGTGGAAATGCCAAAGATGCCATGTAACTAATGGTCAGTTCTTTATTTATTCATAGAACCTCTGGCCTGATGCATTTCGAGCTTAGGAGAGCTCTTCATTGGAGGTAACTGTATAATATGATATCTTTCTTTGGCGATTATATCCCACACCAGCAGGAATATCTCAGAAGTGCTCTTCACATCAGGCAAGAGGTTTTATGATTGCACAAAAACTGATTATTAGTTACATGGCATCTTTGGTATTTCCCCCTTTTCTCTCTTGGTTTTTTGGTGCTGCATTGTTCCTCTCTACCATCCCCTCCCATTTTTACAGCAATTTTGCTGGTGCCAAGCACTCCATCCTCCCAGTCTTGAATTGGGCCTCAAAAACCAAGAAAAAAGTGTGAATGCAGGGAGGGCAAGTTCTAAGCAAGCACAATTTGTGACATTGCATAACATCATTACTGTCATTCAACGTCTGTTAAAGCATCAGCCCCAGGTTCCAGTTTCTCAGCTTTGTGGAACTTGAGCCAACAGGAGGCAACCTTAACTCTAGTCTTAAACCAGTAGGATTTTAAACCACTAAATAGACAGACAGACAGCTTAGCCCCTGCTGACCCAGCTTTGCTCATTCCATCCCTAGACATGCATTAATAGGCCTATTAGTGATGCCAGAGAGGCTAAGCACCCTCCCAGACAAGCAGCTAACTCTCTGCTGCTCCCCCTGTTACCAGACCTCTGTGATAACTTGAGGGAAAGGCATATTTTACATACCAGAGTGCTTCTTTTTATTATCATCAGTCAATGTGCCCCTTACATCTGTCTGTTGATACCAGTGAAGGAGTATTGAAAGCTGATGCTCAAAAGTCTGCTTCTACTCACATCAGGTAATTGAACAGGATCTTAGATCTGCACCAAGTATGGACTACTGCATTCTCAGAGGTTACTCCACAAACTTGACTTGCCCTCCCATGAGATGTTCAGAAAAGCTATAACCAGAGGTGCACCTAGACCATTTTGGAGCCTGGACCTAAAGGCTTTTGGACACCCTCCTGCTGCAAGTTAAGCATCATTTTTTAACACGTAGGTTCTTGAGGGCACAAACCACGCCCCCCAGAACAGACTAAAGAAGATTTGGGGGGGCCCAGGGTGTGTGGAGGCCCTGGACTTTGGCCCCAAAGTCCAGGGGTAAGAGCACCTCTGGCTATAACCACTTTGTTTATCTCTTCTTCCAGGATTTAAACTGAGGAATGCAGATGAGTAGATCTCCAAATGTTGCTTCATTCCCCGCCCCACACCGCTGCTTCTGCTGCTTTGATGGCTTTACGTCTTGTGTTTCCCTAATTTTATTGATTGTTTTAATTGTTTCCAATGTGTTCACCACCATGTGACATGGGCGGAGAAAGCTATAGCCATATCCATAATACAGCACAGCGCTGCAAGGCACCATGGCTGACATCCTAACAAACATTCATGCTTCGAGGGACTGTGGGGATGCAACTGAAGCACAGTTGCACAGAGGTTTTAGCCCTCAGAGCACTCCTCATGCTCTTGAAGGGTTCTGCAAAAGCAGTAACACACTGCTGAGGGCCAGTGACATCTTTCCACTGTCGCAGAGCCTTTCCAGAGTATGGGGAGTGCTCTGGAGCCTAAAGTATCCTGTGGAACTGCACTGGCATGGGGAGATAGAGGGAGTTGCACAAGGAGTCCCATTGAACCCGTGCATGAGTGCTTCATTAGTGCTTAGATGTCAGCCAGTGCCACTAACCCTGAAGCCGGAAGTGGCAACAATGAGCACAATGGTGGCAGCTGCTTGAGAGCTGGTGTAGCATAGAAGCTGAAGAACAGCTGTGAGTCAGGATTTCACCAGTGTAAGTGTTGCTTCTGCTATAAATTCACAAGGTGGCCTTAGGTAAGCCACTCCCTGAAAGGTGAGGATAATAATACTTTCTTTATAGGGCTTTGTAAGGATTATATCAATAATACACATGAAGTCCTTTGCACTCTCAAAAAGCACTATACAAATATTAAGTATTTTTATTAGCGGTTGAGCAGTTTAGCATACCTGATTGTAATATTACTTTAGAACCCCAGTATGAAAATGACCACAAAAAGTAGAGAGACCTGCTTCAGAGTATTACAGAGGGAGATCAGTCTTAAAACTATCTAAGGATGCAAGAAATTTCTGTTGCTCCTATCGCAATGAGAAAATAGCATAGTTGTTGATGAGTGTCACAAACAACAGAAGGTTTGTGGATATTATTCCAGAGTTACAAAACCAGAATAGGCCAATTCACACGTTATGCTATAGCCACCCTGAGCAGTAGTAGTGTACTGGAGGGGTGGGGTATAAATATTTTATGTCCAATATTAGTATTAAAAGTTTACAGTGTACCCAGGTACAGATCTGTAGACAGGTAAGTTATTTATATGTTATGTGGCACACAGGTACAGAAGTACGCTTCCTATCTGTACATTCACCTGAAGGGCCTGTATCCAGATTCACTTTTAAAATTAACGCAGTAAGTTATTCACACAAACACACGTACACACAGACATCTGTACACTTTTACAGCATAATGTCTGAATTGGGCTAATGTACTGGGTGCATAAAATTAAACCAATTAAGTTAATTAAGCACAGGTCATACAGAGTGATTTAGATCCGCATTGCAAAAACTGTTTGTCTGTTTTTGAGGATAACTGTCCCAATCGTCAAAAGTACCAGAGTGTGGGAAGGTGGATGTATCCACAGAAGTAAAGGGAAGGCGTTGTATATTCCTAGTTGTACCCTGTCCAAAGTGGAAGAATTGGCAAGCCCAAATCATGTACGAGGTGTCCATCATTTCACTCAAAAGAAAATATCTTTATATCTATTTCAGTACATCAAGAATAATATTGCCAATCTACTTTGACAGATGGCAGATTATTTTTCCAACAGACTTTTCACTCACGTCCTCGCCAGTGCAGATAGAAGTCTTCTACAGACAACTGGCCTGAGGGTATAAATTAAAACGTAAACCTGAAAAATATCAATAAAGCTGTCAAAAATTGTATATTTCTCCGAGGAGATATATATATATATATATATATATATATATATATATATATATATATATATATATTTGCTTTGGGGTATAGCTTTTGCCTAAAGGCTCACTGATACTATCACCATTCATTGTGATATTATTATAAATCTGTACCTGTTGAAAGGGGTTTTCTGAGACTTTGCAGGGGTTTGAACATGAGTTGTTGAGGTGGGTTCACATTTTAACTGTTGCAGCTGGTGCTTTACTCTTATGATCCCAAGCCAAAAGAATGATGGTATCTTTTTTGCTCCTTCTCACTTTGGCTACCATGAGTGTCAAATCAGCTGCTTCAACCAAGCCAAAGAGAATGCTAATTAAAAGGGCAGGATGTGTTCCAGTTGTTCTAATCAAAGGGAGCTTAATCCCTTCATAAGCTGTTTGGCTTTGTTGGAGAAAAGTCTGAACAACCTTGTTACTTTTGATAACTGTAAGCCACTGACTCATGGCCCCCTGACAGCTAGCTGAGCATGTAATAACATTCCTCTTATTTGGGGACTGGCTTAGCTGGCTTTATAACAGATTATTGAGGATGTTAAAGTGAAATGTTAGTCTTTCTTTAAAGCCCTGTATTTTCCCTAGTAATTAAGGTGTGTGTGTGTGTGTGTGTGTGTGTGTGTGTGTGTACACACACACACACACACACATACACACAGAGTAGCACCCAACACAGTACAACGTCAAGGTCATGCAACACAGATAGAAGTCTTCAGTTCAGAGGTATTTGCTGTAGTCTTGTTCTGTAGTGTTAATGAGAAGAAAGGGAGTTTTCTATTATGAGTACATCATGATTTCACTGAACATTAATTTTTAAAGAACAAACAAGTACTTTTCATGTTAGAATGGTTGTTTATAAAAATAAAAGTAGTATTTTTTAAAAAATGGAATAGGGAGGGATGAGAAAAGGAAGGCATGATGTAACAGGCCTAAATACAGGTGAAACTCGGAAAATTAGAATATCGTGCAAAAGTCCATTAATTTCAGTAATGCAAATTAAAAGGTGAAACTGATATATGAGACAGACGCATTACATGCAAAGCGAGATAAGTCAAGCCTTAATTTGTTATAATTGTGATGATCATGCTGTACAGCTCATGAAAACCCCAAATCCACAATCCCAGAAAATTAGAATATTACATGGAACCAAGAAGACAAGGATTGTAGAATAGAACAATATCGGACCTCTGAAAAGTATAAGCATGCATATGTATTCAGTACTTGGTTTGGGCCCCTTTTGCAGCAATTACTGCCTCAATGCGGCGTGGCATGGATGCTATCAGCCTGTGGCACTGATGAGGTGTTATGGAAGACCAGGATGCTGCATTAGCGGCCTTCAGCTCTTCTGCATTGTTTGGTCTCATGTCTCTCATCCTTCTCTTGGCAATGCCCCATAGATTCTCTATGGGGTCAGGTCAGGCGAGTTTGCTGGCCAATCAAGCACAGTACACTGTATACTTTTCGGAGATCTGATATTGTTCTATTCTACAATCCTTGTCTTCTTGGTTCCATGTAATATTCTAATTTTCTGGGATTGTGGATTTGGGGTTTTCATGAGCTGTACGCCATGATCATCACAATGATAACAAATTAAGGCTTGACTTATCTCGCTTTGCATGTAATGCGTCTGTCTCATATATCAGTTTCACCTTTTAATTTGCATTACTGAAATTAATGGACTTTTGCACGATATTCTAATTTTCCGAGTTTCACCTGTATATGTCCAGAAGCTTCCATTTAAATGTAGCCACCATTGGTTCTGATAGGTCCTGCAATGGAGAGCCTCACTCTAGCTCCTCTTTCAGAGCTGCCAGCACTTGCCTGCCTATTCACGCATCACCTTCCACAGTGTGAGGAATCTTTTCACAGCACCAAAGAGACAAAGGAGAGTCACCAGATACAGCAACTTTGGCATTCATCTCTGCTTCTGGAAGAAGAATCATGTACTTCTAGAGGTGGGCAGTGGTGGTAAAGAGAGGGGTCTGGGATTAGAGCTCTCTGGTTGACATCTACCTTTGCCAATATGGGTACAACTCCATAGCTATTCCTGTGCTGGTTTAGGAATATGTGTAGTAATTTACACAACTCCAGGCAGACACAGAGCTCTTAGCAAAGCATTTTCATTGAACAACACACATGCTAAGTAAAGCTAGCAGATACAACAACATGGCAGATTCAACATACTACAGTACAGAGTGAAACCTAACTGCAGCTTCACTAAACAATTCAAAGTATCTAACGATCTTTCCCCTCAAGAATGCCTATACTAGACAAAAGTATATACAAGGTAGTGATGAAGCACCAGGAGGGTGTCCAATCACAAGTCGAGTCTCACAGGTGATTTGCCTCTCTGTTCAGGATAGCACTGGCCCCTTTCCTTCACACAACTGTTGGAGACAGCAAGTTCAGCACAGCTGACCATCTGTGAGGCTTCAGAAACAACCATGTGTTCTCCATGATCAGTTTCTGGTGCAGCTGTAGTGGATCCAGCCTCCTCCTGCTGCGCTGCTGATAGAAACGGAAAAGGTTCTGAGCACATTGGTTAAGCAACCCATGTTGGTGTCACCGCAGAGTCACACAGCTCATCAATGTGGTGGTGCCAGATCACACCTGGAGATACTTGGACAGTATATGCCGAGGGACCTGTTTGGTTATGGATAACATTTGGTTACGGACACCATTTGTTAGGTCCCCTGTAGTCAGGTGCCATCACAGCCTGGCCCTCTCACAACTGATGAGGCACACCACACCACTTTTGCAGCTGCTTGACTCAGGCTGTTGATTCTTGACAGGTTTGTGCAAATCAGGTTTCAACATCTCTCATCAGGTCTATTGCTTGTGTGGTATGTAAAATGAGTGTCAGGATGAACCTTGTGGGCAGAAGTCCTTACCTATTTACATACTTAACTGGAGCTTAATGCTTCTCTGATAGCTTCATGCTTTGCTTTTGTTTGTTCTATGTGAATAGTTCCACCTAGAGGGCAATGTCCACAGCATTAACAGTTTTTGTTTTAATGAACTATAGAAGTACAGAAAATAAAAGGAAAATATTAATTTCAACAGGAAGTCTCCTTTTTGCACATTCAGAAACCCATGGCTCAGGACACTGAAGGAGCAGCCAGAGAAACTAAAAACTGTCACAGAAATGCTACATAAAGCAAAATGTTAAATAAATGTTGGGGGGGTGGTTTCATGTTACCTAACATATCTGAGGAAATTTGAATGAAGCCCAACAATTTATATATGATTAGCAATATTTCTCAAGAGGCTCCACACATCCCCTCTCACCAGTCATTAATTGTCACCAATTTTCACAAATTTGGGTTTTCTCCTCAGGCTGAGTAGAATTTCAAGAGAACATCTCAGGAACTTCAGGAGAAGCTAAAAGATTTCCAGAAAAAATAGCCAAATCCTCCTGATTCACCCAAGATGAAATAATTGATTGTTAATATCCACATGCAAGAAAATACAGGTGGCCCTAGTTATTGGCAGTTCCAGCAATCGTGGTTTTGTGTATCTGCAATGAAGTCCTAGAGACCTACTTTCCAGATCTGCGACTGCAAAAATAGACAATTCTCGCCTATCCACAAGAAACTATTCTGGTTTCAGGGCTACCCGAAATGACTTCTGGAGTCATTTCCATTCTGAAGGCAACGTGGAGACATTTTGTGATGCTTTAAAAAAAAAATCCCATGATGTTTTGCTAAAAAAAGGCAGAGTACTTTATTTCTCTTAAACCCCTCCCCCCTTAGCCTTTTTCTTGCGTGTAGGAACCTAACACCTAGATTTCCATAGGAGTAAGGTTTCATTATTCACAGTTCCCGTATTTGCACCTATCTGTGAGAATGGAACCTCCACAAATAACGAGGGCCACCTGTATGGTACTTGTGACCGCTACATGAACATCTCTATTTAAAAAGCTTTCAGAGAAAGGACCACTTCCTTAGCTGATACGCATCAGTACCTCTTCTCATAAATTATTAATCTAAAGTAGCTTTGGAAAATTATGCTAAAATCTGTTCATAATATATTCAAAATTTTCAGCTTTTTGATATTTCATTTGGAATAAAAGCATTAAATCAGATTTACTAATAAAACACATTTGTTGAGATAATGTAATGTTCACTCTAAGGAGTTAATGGAGAATTAAATGAACCACTTCTCAGCTAATAGTTATCTATGAAAATCCATATCTTATATTTATGACTGGAGTATTCTTATTAGCTGGTTAATAATGACTTTTTTTACTACAGAAATTTAACCAGAGAAGAAAGCATACAGGAAAATGGTACTGAAAAATTTAGGTGGGTTTTAATATTCCTGAAGGCTAAAATAGCAAGTTAAGTAAATTATAAATTAGCTCTGTCAATGATGTCTGCAGCCTACTTCTCTGGATAAATTTTAAAACCAAGAATGCACTCTCCAGACATATCTGAAAATATGCCCAAAGGCAATGTAGAAACAGCACCAGCTAGTTTGGAAGGACAACTTTGGAAAAGCACACAGATTTGCAGCATATGAAGCCCTGGATCATTGACAATTCAATGGCTCCTCTAAGAAAGTATTAGTCTTGTTACAAGCATTTGAAAAAGACTTGCATTGTCCCTGTGAATGTCGTTTTAGGTGGTTGACGTGCTCAGGAATGGGGCTTTGCTCTTCAACCAAAATGAGTAGGGGAGTGACGCAGGTCATTTCCTGCGCCTGATGTCCATGTTTTTTGCTGCTATTAAGTGGTTCCCCACCCCACTCCGCAGCCCAATTTTGATGTCAGAAGTGAGCCAGGCAGGGAGAAAATTGGTTACAGTTACAAACTTCATTGGGGTAAGCTGACAGAGGAGATCGGATTTCACTTCCCTCCCTTTCACACTCCTGTTTCTTTGAAAAGTAGACCTGCCACCAACACAGTTGCATAAGTGAATTGGGCAAACACATGCAAGGCCGACCCTAGGGCTTTTGGCACCCTAGGCTGACTTTGGCACCCCCCACAATTTGTTAAATTATATTCTATTCCATACAAAATATAATTTTAACTGTGGAGAAACATCAACGTTATACTTGGAGGCTAGCACTGGCTGGGGCAGGGAACATAGGAAGCTGCCATACACTGAGTCAGACCATTGGTCCATCTAGCTCAGTATTGTCTACACAGACTGGCAGTGGCTTCGCCAAGGTTGCAGGCAGGAATCTCTCTCAGCCCTACTTTGGAGAAGCTAGGGAGGGAACTTGGAACCTTCTGCTTGTCCCAGAGCGGCTCCCAGAGCAATGCAGAAACAGATTATACCTTTTAAAAGTTGCAAGATGTCCCCCTGCTGCTGTCCTGCACTGCAGACCAGCTCCACATTGAGTCCACCCCACTGTGTGCCTGCGGCTACTCAGCTGGCTAGAGCTCACTCACAGTGGCCATTTGAGGGGTCAGTCTGGCAAAGATTTATCCAATTTGCCCCTCAAATGGACACCATGCAAGCACATCAATCAGCTGGTGTGGGGGGACTCTGCGTGAAGAGTGTCAGTGTGGTGTTGGGTGGCAGGGATTGGACATTTTATACAGTTCTAAAGGTATAATCTGCTTCCTAACCTACCCCCTGCCCCAGCTGCCATTGGGAGGTGTTGCTATTCTTGGTGGGAGCATCTACACTCATACACCCTCCTCCCAAGATTTGGTTTGCTAGATGACTGCCTAGGTCCACCTAATGCATGGGTCAGCCCTGAACACATGCTTAACATACAATAATTGCTCTCCCCCTGCTAAATGGAAGAGATCCGCCACTTTGAAAGGTGTCTGTTTTCCCATTTAGCAAGGTTAACACCACTTTAGGAGGTGCTTTGCATTAAGGAATTGGGACAATTCATCCCCTCTCCCCCACTCTCAATGGCTGCTTTTAGAGAAAATAAAATATGCTGGCTGACAGCCAGACTAGCACTGCACTGACATCCAGATGAACATTGTGCTGTCAAGAGAATGAGTGGTTTTCTCTGATCTCCCTTTCCCTCTGTGACTCCCAAAAATATGTCCCAGGGGTGACCCAGCCCCTAAGGGAGGCCAGTGAAAAGCACTTCTCCCCACTCACATGGCAGCACAGTGCTAGTCTGGATTCATTCATTCATTCACTGTTGCGCCAGTGCAGTACTATATGGATGTCAGCTATCTGATCGTGGATCTGCAGCATCATGTGCAGTTTCAGTCCTGAAAAATAGTATAGTGGTAATGAGAGGAATTCTATTGTGTTGTGTCAGTTGAAGAACTGATTGGCACTTTGAATGTAACCAACAGAGAAAGAGGCTGTGCTGATCCAAAAGGTGTGTGAAGAAATATCAAAATATCCAACCAACTAGATCTGAGCCTCACAGACTTTGGGAAATGCTAAACCGTTTTTGTGGTGGTGGGGGGACCTGTTATTCTTCCAGTTCCAGCCTGCTGAATGCTGCTCAAGCCAGCAAAGGAATCCCTGCATGCACATTGTCCAGAATTTTACCTAGTAAAATTCAAGCAAATTTGGTGGCTTCAGTGTGAGCAAAATATTTGAAGGGTTTTGCTGGAAACTAAATAGTGCAACAAGACTAGCCACATTTCTTGAGGGAGTTTCACACAGCCCTAGGTGGCCATTGAAACTCAGCTTCAAATGAAATTTGAAGCATATTTGTAGCAAAATCCTCTGAAGAATTTCATGGAAAGCTAAAATAAGCTAAAATGTGATGGCGTGGGGCATGTGGGGGGCACTTATGCATATTTCTACCCACTATTTTTTACTTCAATATGTCATCACTGTCACTTGACTATGATGGTTCTTTAAAACAACCAAAAAGAAAAGGAAGGATTTCTATGTTAAAACTCATTTCTTTTCCAATAATATGATTGAAAAGAGTGTCATTATTAACATAAATTGGGAATGGAGCTCTTGAGCTGAGAGGGGCAATCAGTAACAAAGAGCAGTAATAAGATAACAATCATGTTATCATCAGATGATGACTCCTTGATTGTGATGGATTAAACAATTGCAACATTTTATTACTTCCCTCCACTTCCCTCCTGCAGAAATATCACAGCGGCAATCATGTCAATTTTTCCCCATATAAATTTGGCTCCCACTGACTGCAGATCATTTATACAGTGTTGTTAAACCAGCATCTTAATGCAGGTGCTCCATGGCCATTAACATACTTAATGACCACAAAAGGAATATAGAGCTGGATCAATTAAAAGAGGGAGTTAGCCCACCCACAGCTTGCCGTCGTATGTGGGCCACCACTAATGAAATGGAGTTCTCTTGGGTCCTTGTTCTGAAGATCAAATATGCCAGACAGTTAATCAATTGAGATAGATATCAATTGGAGCTTGCACTCAGCTGGTTTTCACTGCATCTCTCTTTCTTGGAAAGGCAAGGAAGAAGGGAGGGGGGTGTAATCCAAGGAATGAAGGATAAAAGGGACCAATCACCAGCAGTAATTAAGGCCATTTTTTATTATTAGCAACACTTTTTATTGGATACATTGATTACTGAACAAATGATAAGAATGGCTGAAGAGGGAGGGAGATTTCTCTTTGCTCCCAGGGGTCACACAAATCCATTACACACCGAGCAGCTTGCCTTCTTTCCAAAATATCCATTATCCCTTCCTGCCAACCAAGCCAAGCAACTTTCCTAAATCCAGCCTACAATGGCATGTTTTCTTTTCCCATTTTGGAGCCTACTGATACGGCAACATTAGAACAGGAGCACAAGATATGTAGAATTTGAATCATCTACAAGCTAACTCAGACCAACAAATAAAAGATCTGGAGCCTAAAACACAATAGTGTTTTAGTCTGCAATATATACAATCAATATAAAGTTTTAGTATAGCTTTGTCTGTTTCTGCACCCTTTGGTGTCATCCTGATACAGTTGGATTTAAGCATGCTTACAAGGAATGACATCCGGGTCACAGCATTCACAGCTCTAGCCCACTAAACAGTTCAGAACTGAGGTGGAAAGAAGACAAAATATCAGAAAGGAACTCAGAGAAGACAGGAGACAACCTGCATCATACCAAGGTCCAGGGAGCATAGAGTGGCTCCTCTTTTCCTTTCCTCTCACATCTCAGCAAACAGCCTGAGGGAACATCAGTATAGAGAATCCGCCTATTCACCTGTATTCCTGAAGTTAGCAGTACAGAATGGGGTAAGTTCTGTCAGTGATGAAGGAGCCAAATACTTCCTCAGGGGCTGATAACCCAAATAGTTGAATGTCCCATGAGGCATTCTTGAAAGTGGAGATACTTTCCAAATTTATTTCAGAATGCCTCCCAAGCACCATTTTCTGAAGAATTTTCTCAAGTGGTTCCTCCACATCCCTGCCTTGGGACCTTAATTCTGGTGATATCTCAGTGGGTATGACACTACAATCTACCAAAACTGAATGTTGACATTCCCTATGCATGTATTACATAGATTTCTGTCCTGTGAACCAGATTTGTTCTAGATTATTCTCCTTTGCTCAGTTAGATGTGCACTTGAATGACATATCTGAAGGGCCATCGATGCACATCTATTGCACAACAAGTTCTCACATTCCCCATGTTTGCATACTGTCTGTTCTACAAGTCCACATATGCAATTAATGGCCGGATTCAAATTAAGTTGGTTAGACACATTTATTTCAATTATGCTTACCCATTACTATCTTAGTCTAGATCCAAGACATGTATCAGCACAGCATGAGCTAAGAAACGAGCCACGAGCAATGTAGTATGTTTAAAGGAACATATAAAGGCTATGGATACGAGCAGCACTACCCAGGTCAGTGAAGTCCTACCTGAGTAGGGCTGCTCATGTGCAGTGCTGGGATCAAAGCCAATGCCGGTGCTCCCTTCCCTGCAAGCCCGATTTTTGTACATGGGTGCTTACCTGGGTTAAAGGGTGTGAGCATGCCCTTTACCCCAGGTACAGGGTCATGTGTATGCAGCCCGAGGATACACAGAATCAGGTGCCAAAAGCACCCGACTCCCGGGAGAATCCCCCAATGTACCACACTCATCATGTGGTGCATTGTGGGATTCCTGGAGGTCAGGACAATGAGTCCTGGTCTCTAGAGATCTGCATTGCATGGAGCAGCATGGATTGTCCAGGCATGCACTACAGAGGACTTCATCGGGGGGAAGGTAGGTTCCATCCTGCCTGCCCACCTGGTCATGAGAATAGGCTTATTCTATTTCTCTTGTTGGTAGCAAGACTTAGAAGGGTATCCACAGTCACAGCCTAACCCAAGCTAGTGCAGACCAGCTCGAGGTCACTCCCGGCTCTACCACCACACCAAGCCCCACTATTTATTCCAGTGTTTAGCCAAGGTTAAGCAAGCCTGTGGTTCTCTTAATCTTAGCTGGCAATAGTCTGGGCAATCGCTGCCAGGTTAAACAGCTTCCCCCTGGCCTGCCACCATTTCCAGCAGTGAGCTGGGCAGGGGGAGAAGTGGCCATGCCAAGCTTGACAGCTGCTCTAATGAGAGCAGCCACTGTGCTCATGCCCCAGGGCACTCTGGGATATGGGAGGTGGAAGACCTCCCACTCCCAGCATTTTCCTTCACCACACTATTGCTCCTGTGGGCACGTGGTGTGTCAGAGGGGAGGACGGCAGCCACACATCTTCTAGGGAAGCCACGCAACCCTCCCCAGTGAGGTCATTTGAAAGACTTCTAGATGCAGCACAGTAGCAGAAAAGTCAGGATTCCCCCATATTAGAGCATGTGTGGTCCTTAGCACTGATGCAAAAATTAACAAATGTGTGCCTGTAATACGCCAGATCATTCAGACCATTTTATGAATGCTCGTATCTATTCATCTCATTTATAAATAATGAACTATTAGTTAAATGTTTTTCTGAAAGACACATGTCATTTCGGTCAGACATAATTACAACATAGTATTCTTTGTTAGTGCTGTATGACAGAGTTTTAAGCCAAGTTCCATTATTGAAATACACGGAAGTCATCCACACGACCTTGCTGGGGAGGGCAGGTGGGCTGTGGGGACAGACAAGCAGCCACCTTCTTCCCCTAAGCCACACCGCATGCCCACATGGCTGAGATGCTGGAAGCAGGAGGACCTCCCCCCGCCCGCATCCCAGGGTGCTGCAGGGCATGCGTGTGGCAGCTCTTCTTGTTAGAGCAGCTGCCATGCTTGGCATAGCCACTCCTTCCCCCTGGCTTGCAGCCAGAAATGGCAGCAGGCTGGGGTGAAGCCATTTAACCCAGCAGTGGTTGCCCCAATGATCGGACCTCGGCTAAATGCCAGGTTTAAAATTCAGGCTTGGTGCAGGGGCATTGCCAGGATTGGGCTCAATCCCGGTGCTTCATGTGCACAGCCTGGGTGATGTTGCATGTGTGAATACCCTTACTAATTCAGTATATGAAAGTTCTAGTACATGAAAGTTGAGCTCAGTATCCCAAGGCAGGTAGGCAAGGATTAATTTATTAGTTCTGCACAGACAGTATATGCCAGAAGTGCCATTATAAGTCAGAAACTTTCTAATCTCCTTTGGAAATTGTCTCTGGAAGCCCAATCTCTTAGTAGTTGTCTATTCTGGCCAAAGTAACTAGGACAGAAAAGTAAGATGTACAGAATGGCAAGAAAAGTGTGAACTATACAGTATGTGGATGCTTAAACTATACAGTATGTGGATAGTACAGAACTATACACTGTATAGGATGTATAGATCCTATAACTGTACAGGATGTACAGAACTATACAGTATGTGGATGCTTAAACCCATTAAAGATCAAGAACTGTGTTTTACACACACATTCAGAACCAGTGTGGTACAGTGGATTGAGCACTGGACTATAAGGAGGGCTGGGTTCAGTTCTCTATTCAGCCTTGATCACTGGGTGACTTGGTTCAGTCATTCTATCCCAACCTAACATACTTCACAAGGTGGTTATGAGGATAAAATATGGAAAGAACATGCAGGAAAAAATGTAAAGTAAATATGCCTGGGACTTTCTCTCAAGTCCCATTCAGACATTAAATTAAAGATGCTGGACTCACCCACAGTGTCTGAAATGTTCCAGCTGAGGCTGGAAGTCCCACATCAGCCCCATCACTAACCCCATGGATACGCCAGGGTTTGTCTGAAGAGACAAACGTTATATAAGGGAGTGTGGGAGTTTCCATGATTGGGAGGATGGGGGCATCTTGGCCTCCCAATCATGGAAATAAGCATAATCATGCTTACATCATTTGTGTCTTCAGATGAATACTCCAGTAAGCATGAAGAGCAGTGTCAGGAGAATGCGTGCCAGACCAGGGGGAGGAATTTCAACTAGGGATGTGTGAACCGGCTAGAGGTGTGCACAAAACGATTTTTTGTGATTCGATTTGTACCCAAATCAAAACACTCCCGTTTCTATTTGTGTCTGAATCTGACCCATCCGAATCAGCCCAGATTCAATTTGGATCCAAATTTATCTGAATCTGAATCCAAATCGATTTGGATCGGAAAAATGGGTCGTGGGGTCAAAAGAGTGGGGTGGGATGGTAGTGCCTAATGGGTGGAGGCTACGACCCCAATTTAAAAAAAAAATGGGCAAAGGGTTGATTTAATTTTTTTTTGAAGTTTATGTGTCTTTAAGATTTTTTTTTTTTTTTTGCTAGTAGCAGTAGCAAATGAGAGTGGAGTCATGGTTTCTCAATGAAAATCTCATATGCAACTAGAGAATCTACACTCAGAACACCTCCAAAACAACAGAACCTAGTACACCATGGGTTATCAAGCCATGGGGGTGGTTGTCACACTATGTTCACTATGCCACCACTCTCTCTGGGCCATCCAAGTGCCACACATGTGCAATTCTGGGGCTGCTGAAACCTCCATTCTTCACTATGGGGGGAAAGAGTAAACTTCACTTCAAAAATCAAATAATATTGAGCCCTTTGCCCAATCACTCTGAAACCTAGGTGGTAGCAGGCACCCATTGGGGCATTACCACCCAACCCACTCTCCCCCCCCCAAATAACATCAACATCACACATCTACAACACCCACAGAGCTTTGCAAAGAACAAGTTTTGGTCACGCACATTCACATCCCCCCCAGAAATGCAATTTATCCACACACAAGAGTGTGAAACAACAACTAACAACAAATACTACACATAATTTTTTAAATTCAATTGCTGCAACTCCAAAGCCCATGCTCCACTGCTGCAACCCCAAAGCCTATCCTCCACTGCTGCAACCCTAAAGCCCATGCTCCACTGCTGCAACCCCAGACCCTGTGCTCCACTGCTGCAACCCCAAAGCCCCACGCTCCCCTGCTGCCACCCCAGACCACACGCTGCACTCCCCAACCCAAGAGCCCGTGCTGCGCTCCCCAACCCCAGACCCCGCGCTCCCCTGCTGGCCAATCTGCAGGCTGGAAGGGCCGGAAATTCAAACAGATGTCAAAACTCAAAATGGAGACTGAAGGAGAAAGATTTTTTGTGATTGCAAAATGGAGTTCCAAAACAGCCGAAACAACAAAACGTTTTGTATCCGAAACAGGGACATTTTGTTTTGGCTACAAAATTTTCTGTTTTAAGCATTGGGTGTTTTGTTTTGGCTACAAAACAGCCAAAACGGACTGTTTTGTGCACAAAACATTTTGTATCTGAAACGAAATGCACATCTCTAGAACCGGCTTGAAGTCGAGCTGGTTCGCCATTGAACAGGACCTGTTTAGTGGCTCCTTCTTGTGCCAAACTGGGCCCAGTTCAACCTCGAGCCGAATTCCCTGGGCTGGCTCATTACCTGGGCATGCAAATGGCCAGTGTGCATGTGTGGCGGCCTTCAAAATGGCTGCCTCGAGCAGGCAGAGGGCCAAAAAGACCCGTAAGCAGGCCAAACCAACCCTAAAATGTCCATGGCAGCAGCAGGGGGAGCAAGGACTGTTGGAGACCTCCCCGTGGCCATGGCAACAGCCCCTGTAGGCCACTGGACTAGGCGGTAAGATTTGTTTTTTTCAAAAATTGGGTTTTGTTTTGGATCACCCCCCGCCACCCTGCTTTAAGGCCCAAACCAGTTCGATCTCAAGCCAAAATTGGGACCAGCTTAACATGCTCAGCACTGAACTGAGCCTGGTTTGGATCGAGTCCAGTTCAATTTGAACTGAACTGGACTTCCCGGTTCTGTGCACATCCCTGCTTCCAACCCACTTCCAGCGCTGTAAGCATGTACAGTGGTGATCTACTGAATGCCTGAACAGGGCTTAAATAATCTTCCAATCTGTTCCATGTCATCTTACATGCAGAATGGAAATAGTGGATTTTCTTCTTCTGATGTTTTCTGGATTTTTCTGAAGATCCACAGTCATGGGTGTATGTTTTTGGCTGGGGTGGTAGTGATGGTTGAATTTAAAAGCAACTCTGGTGCTCCAAATGAAAGCTTTCAGAGGACAATACTGCTGTATTATTACATATTAATACTTACATTATTGTTGTTGTTATTATCATTATTATTCAGGATCCTTAATTCCCTTAAGGCAGCCCCAACACTGTGGAGAAGGGGTGGTTGCGCAAGAAGCACTGCTGTAGTTTCTCCCATTCACAGCAAGGAGAGAAACTGGAAGTGCTGCTTGCACAATCATCCATCCTCTACAGTGCCATGGCTGCTTTCTGAATCCACAGCAGCTCCAACACAGTGCATAGCAGCTCTGTACCATTATGCATCATGGCAGCCATACTTGTTGTCCTTTGCTCTTTGAACAACATGAGTTAGCCATTTCAGCTAAATGCTTATTGCCAATAGGGATTGATCTTTGGAGAGGCACCAAAACACTTTGGCTCACAGGCACCGAAACATTTCGGCGTGGGGCACGGGGTTCTCTTAAGAGAAGGTGGGCACAGCCTACCTGCCTGTCCGAGTCCCCGCCAGCCTGCCACAGAGCTATTGCTACTGAAAGACTTCTGTGCAAGCGGTTGTGCTGCTTGCCCCTCTAAAATGCTGTGCCGTGGTGATGGGGTGTTCCCCAGCATCTTTCATGTGGTGTCAGCACATAAATGGCGCCATTTATGTGCTGATGCCACACGATGCCGCACTAGGGTGCCATGGTGTGACATTTTGGAGGGGCAAGTGGCACAAGCTGCTGCAAAACCTATGTGCAAATAAGTTCAGTCCGACCTTGGACCAAACTCTCCCCTCCCCCAGCCATTCGAGTGGCTCACAGATTTTTTAATTAAAAAAGAAAAGAATTTACCCCCTCTGGAGGACTTGCTGTAGGTCGCAGTAGGTTCCGCAGGGGTTCCACCTCCCCCCGCTGGCCTCCTTGCCTCCCAAATCAACCTGTTCAGCTGGCTCTTTGGCCTATTTGGGCCTTCTCCTTCCGGCGCAGTGACTATTTTGGAGGCTGCCACACCTGCGCGATCGGCCTCTGTGTGGCCTGGGTCCTACCCAGGTCCTACCCCTCACTGCCTTAGGATGTGCACCAAAGCAATTCAGTGCACATCCCTAATTGCCAAAAAGATGACCTTTTGACAGCACAGCATTGATCAGATCTAAGACAAATTGCCCCATTATATTTTTTTGTTTCTAAAAACTGAGAACTTGTATGGAGGGTTTCCATCTCTGCTCAGCTTTTGAAACAGTTATGAAACCAAGTAGAACAGTAATTTATATCTGCGTTATCATGTTTCAATCTGAGTGTAAAACATGATGTGTTTTAAGTCTACTGTGTATATAAGGTGCCAAGATTATTCAGATTGTCATAATAATTAAGAATATTATAGTGGTGTCTGTACTTTTGGGTAGGAATATGATACAGAACTCAGCCTATTGTGAATAACACTAACAGGCATGCAAAGTGAAGCACTGTTTCAGATTCATTTCACAAAAATTGAATACCTGCTTTTGTGGATAAGTGTCCCAAAGAGGTGGTGCCAATGCAGAGGAAGATGGGAGGAAAAAATCCATGAACATCAAAGTTTTACTCATCGCTACCTGGTCTGAGGATTAATAATTGTTTACTTTGAAAGTTTTTCATTTGACTTTTCCTCAGAAAGTCATCCTCTTGTATTCGAATCACGTCCTCCCTTCACGCTTCTTCTTTGTATTGGCTTAACCTAATTAGCGTTCACAGTTAATGCAATAGCCATTGGTGGTGATGGGCTGTGAGCCCCCTGGAAAAATCTCCTGCCGTCTAATCTCATCAATGTCCGCTATCAATCCAGCTGTGTATGGCAATCATTGCCGAAAGGTCATAGAAACCCTTCACTGCAGTTTGCCCATTTTGCGAGGAACTTCTTTTCCAATTGCCTTCCCTGGCTAGCATCTTCTGGAATCTAAACCTGCATGCAGAGCATGAGAGGCTGAGATAGGAACCAGAGGCAGTTTATTTTTAAAACAGTATTATTGCATGACGATGGGAGTAAATCATCTGATAAGAGTTACAAACACTCTGCCAACACGATTTCTTTCCTGCTCTTCTAACCTGCAGTTGAAAAAGGGAGCCCAGCATATACAAACAGCCATTGTAGAAGCAGAAATAGTCTCTCACTCAGGGACATTTGAAGGTCACAGACAAGATAATGAAGAAGAGATGCCTAACAGGTGCCAACTGGAGAGCCATGATTAAGAAAGGACAAGGTCTCCAAATGACAGTCGTGCGGCAGAAAAGATTTCTCCCTCAAGCACTGAGAAGTGTTTAAAAAAAACCCCATTAAATATTTTAAATAAGCAGAAGTGACTTATTGATGAGATACTGTTCTGCACTGGAACCCAAAAGAAGTTTTGAACTCTCATTTATGCATTCGGCAGCCTAGTACACCATCCACTCTGACAAGTGATTAAGTGTGGCTGCTTGTGCCCCAAAGATATGCAATTAAGCACAAATGTATGCCACATTTTAAAGATATACATTTTAATGCCTTTCTATATATTGGACAGTAATGGTGTGTATGAGTTAATTCAAAATTTCTTGCAAACAGCATGGATAGCCATAGCACAACAGGTAAATGGAACATCCTCAGAAACAGATTAAAGATGTGTTTTCCAGATGCCAAGTTTCATTCCAATGCTGTTTATTCATTATGGGTGGTGTGTGCGTAAGTTCAGACTGGGTGGTCACACTGTGGAGGGCAGACTTTTATATTGCAAAGATACCTGGGAGAAAGCAGTGTATCACTGCATGATCTGTTCACAATGGCACACTGCAACTTTTATGGCACAGGTCCCCAGATGTTATTGGACTACAACTCCCATCACCCCTATGATGACAGGAGCTGTAGTCCAACAACACCTATGAACAGTAGCCGGGCAAAATTGGGATTTCTGTCAATGAGACCCAGGCCACTGTTTGTTTTATCTGCCTGTGTAGTGATCAGCCTCCCCTCCCTCCAAAGAATTAACCGGAAGTGAACCCTTGTCTTGAATGACAGGCTGGTGAACTCCAGGGCTCAGCCAATCAGCATACCAGGTGGGTGGGACCTGGAGAGCTGTTGCCAGGAAGAAGGGAGTTCTTTGTTAGAAGAAGCTAGGTTGGAAGTGCACAGGAGGACATGTGGCCATGGAGGTTGGCTGCAGGAGAATTGAGCATTGCAAAAGACTCTATAAACATTTAAGCGTGCATTAACCCTACTAAGCATTCTTAACAGTATCTCAAAGCTGAGAAAACCTCAGACGGAAGCAGTCTGTAGTAATTTATTTTTAAAAAATTAGTTCTTTTCTTTTTACAAGCTTCTCCAAGTTGGTTTTTAACTCAGGAAAAGGGGGAGGAGGGAGATTTCTATGATGAAAACATGACCTCAAACATTCAGCAACTATCCGTTTTCTCACCACATGTAGGATTGCACATGGAAGATTTTTAGACTTATAGCAAAATAAATAGAGTTTCCCTGGGATTCCACCCCAAGTCCAGGGAGGTTCAAGCTCTATCGATAAGATAGAGGTGGTGGCAGCATTTTGAACCTAATGATAATACAGAATAGTTTTAGGAGAAGCCTAGCCAGGCAGCTTGGCAGGGATGATTCTGCATTTCTTTTCCTCATGTGAGCTTGCTCTGAGACAAAGGCTGTAATCCACTACAGTCTGAAGGAAATGAAGCAGGGGCACACAAGGAGTCCAATACAGCTCTGCCAACCACCCAAAAATGAAACTGGGTAATATTCAGCACAGCCTGAATAAAAATTGTTGAAATGAGCATTGGAAATCTGCACACTTGTTAGGATGCCATGGCCTACCAATACTTTCCAAAACTGTGATGAAGATATGTAAGTCAGGAACATGATCATTTCCAGGGTGGGGAAGGTGGATGGGTGGGAGGAAGGCAGGGATGAACCAATCTTCCCCCCAGACAATTGACGATTTCCTCTTCAGTCTGCTGCAGTACACCTATACGATCCATGCTGCTAATTGCAGGATGAATCTCTTGAGGCCAGGACTCATTTTCCCAGCCTCCAGGAATCCTGCAATGTGCCATACAATGAGCACAGTGCATTGGGGGATTCCCCCAGGAGTCAGGAACTCTGGGCATATGACTCTGTGTATGCTCAGGCTATGTGCAGCCTAAGCATACACACGACCCTGTACCTGGGGTAAAGGGCAATCACACTCTTTAACCCAGGTAAAAGCCTAAGTTAAAAAACTTGGGCTACCAAGGGAGGCAGTGCCGGGACCTGCCTCAATCTCAATGCCGCACACGAGTAGCCCTACCCAGGTAGGGCTGCACTCACCTGGGTAGGGCTGCTTGTGTGCACAGCCTCATAATCTTGCAATATGACTGACTGACCAAACTGACTGATGCACACACCAGCATGCACAGATCTAAATCATGAGCTTGTTTGGATTCCAAGAGAATTTTCAGCTTTCTCACATAAAAGGAAGGGCCTGATCCAGCCAGTGTTAAAGGCTTCCATGTCGTACAAAATTCAGTGGAACATAGTTAAGTCTCCTTAACACTCTCATGGAAATCAATGGGGCTTAAATGTGCTTAACTTTAACTTGGCTCATACCATATCTATCTACTGAACAGCACATATTCAAATACTGCTGCACTGTACTGTAAATTACAATTATTCAGCCTGTCATATAAAATACTATTCAAGCCATCATATTACCGTTGTATGCTTGTGCACAACTATAATCAACCAAAATTAAAATGTGACAAAGCTGTAAAATGTCTAAAGTCATTTTGGGAACTCATGCCTCATTTCACAGTAATACTTGATGGATTGTACAGCAAAACAAGAGAAATTTCCATATAAAACTTGACAATAGAAGCAGATTTTACCTGAAGGGTTCTAAAATGCTCCAGCAAATCATATTTTTCAGCTGCCTGCACTGTAATTCTCTTCTGATGTTTGCTTCCACAAATTCTCCATCTGTGGGACCAACTTAGAAGACCAGACCACAATCAGACCTACTCAGTGAGATCATTCACACAGTCAAAAACTGTGTTCTACCCGGTTTGGGAACTGTGTGTGCTCCCAATTTTTGGCTGTGTGGAAGCAAGGTAAGGGGAAAACCTAGGGAGAAGTGACTGTATCAAAGCAAGGAAGGAGGAAAAGATATCCAGGTTTTTGGGAGCACAGACAGCTCCCAAACCCAGGTAGAACACAGTTTTTGACTGTGTGAATGACCTCACTGTTTTTGATTGTGTGAATGACCTCAATATGTGACCCACCAAGCCAAATACCAGCTACCACAAATATTATAGCCATGAGACTATTCCCACAATCCATGGAAAGCGGACTAAGCTCCCTTAGCCTGCTTTCCATGGATCGTGGGAACCACTGGGCTCGCGGGCAAGTCTGGTGCTCCCAAGGTGGCTAGCCCGCCGAAAGCACCCTCCTCTTAAATGAGGTTAACGGAGAGAGGTCTCCGTTAACCTCATTTCATTGCTTGTTTGTTGCCGTGGCACACAGTGACACAAGAATAGACCCCTACAAGCAGCCTCCTGGGCTCGGAGGTCTCTCTAGGTTGCCCTGCATGCTCACGCAGGGCATCCTGGAACTTCTGGGGACTGCACAGCTCCCAGTCCCCGCAGCCCTCACTGGCTCTGTGCCAGAGCCGGCAGCCGTGTGGGCAGCCAATCCAGCAGCCCAGAGAGGAGGCAGTGATCATCTGCGAGGAGGTAAGCACTTTAGGGCTTCCTCCCCACAGAAGGCAGTAGCCTCCTGCCGCGATTGTGAGAATCGCTTCCATGTATTGCAGTGCTAAACTGGTAGCAAAAACAGAAGATATATCGAGCCTCACATAGACTTCCATACACAGCTTGACTATCTTTGGCTGGGTGGGACACAAGTTCTAGTTTACAAAACTGGAACAAATCAAATGCAGTTCACACACGCTATTTTCCACAGCAAATGAATGCAAGATTAAGTGATGACTCGCAGTACTGAAAGTGCCATCGGAGATCAGATACCAGAGGAAGGTACTTCATATTATTTCAAACACAATATTATTCAACTTACACTTCCATCTGTTGTGCCATGAATTGAGATATCAGCTGATGAGAGACCAAGTGATGTACACGAACGTGTTAATCAGCCCAACTATAGCTTCATTCAAAACATAGATCCGAAAGAACTCTTTAGAAGGTAATGAGAAACCTTGGGTAACTGTTGGAAAATGCTCCCCATTTTTTTCTCTATGGTGGATTGAGTTGGTGATGGTCAGAAAGCAGAAGAAAAGAAGAACTATTTAGGAGGTAATGAAGAACTATTTAGACGGTAATGAGAAACCTTGGGTAACTGTTGGGAAATGCTCCCCATTTTTTTCTCCATGGTGGGTTGAGTTGGTGATGGTCAGAAAGCAGAAGAAAACAGGGCCTTCAAGAAAATAGGTCACACCTTGATCTGCTGGTTCGGAAGAGGAAGTAACAGTCCAACATGAGGTGGGAGTAGAAGGGAGAGGATAACATACACTCCTTCTTGGGAATGGGGATATAGGAACCAGGTGATTTAGATCAGTGACTGACAGGATGAGTAAAATTTCTCAAAGTAGTTCCAATGTAATTAAAAGGACAAGTTAGTTAAATAGGACAACTTTGAGTAATTCTCCTCATCATGTCAGCCATTGTTTATTGCCAAATATCAGTTTTGAACATGCCATTATTAGACACCAATATCTTGTGTGAAAGTGTGAGTTGGTACCACAAGAGATGAACGGAAGTTCTGATGAATGTGGCTTCATTATAGAGCAATCTTCATGTGTTTCCCATACAAAAAATTGCATTTGCCATTATATAATCACTAGGATGACACACAAGAGATCTTCTAGATGTGAAAACAGAAGAGTGAACTTTAGCCATGCTTAAATAACCAGTGACACATTGGTACTCTGATCACTTGTCAGGTACAGAAGTTTTCTTTCTTTTAAATAGAAATATTATTATTATTCCATCTTGTATGCCAAAGGCCTGGTATAAATACCTATAATAAACAAAGGGGTTATTCATAGGGATGGGCCCGGACTGGTCCGGAGGCCATTAAAAAAGCCTCCAGACCAGTCCGGACCTGGGCGGTCCGGTTCGGGTGTGTGTGGGGGGGGTACCTTTAAGAGTGGCGGGAGGGTTTACTTACCCCTCCCGCCGCTTTCCCGCTCTGGCGCACATAATCCTTAGAGTAATTGGGGCAGCAGGACACCTCCCTGCCGCCCCTTCTCCGACGTTGCTTGTAAAAATTCCCAGGAGTCCTTTGCGCGTGCGCACGCTCATCTCTGTGACGTGCGCATGTGCAAAGGACTCCTGGGAGTTTTTACAAGCAACATTGGGGAAGGGGCGGCAGGGAGGTGTCCTGCCACCCCAATTACTCTAAAGATTATGGGCGCCAGAGCGGGAAAGCGGCGGGAGGGGTAAGTAAACCCGCCCACCACTCTTAAAGGTACCCCCCCACCCCAGTGCCAGACCGCAGTTGGCGGTTCTGTGCACACCCCTAGTTATTCACACAACCACACGGGCAGGAGGGAAGGCAGGGTTCAACCTACCTTCCCCCAGACATCTGCTCTGAGCCCCTGTGGTGCACAAGCCACGTGCCCACATGACCAATGCTGCCAGGAGCAGCATCGATGACTCCCGGCAGCGCAGGTAAACAGAGGCCAGGATTCGTCCCCACCTCCGAGAATCCCACAGTGCACCACATACCAAGCACAGTGATGGATCCCCAGTATGTGGATCCCCCAGCGGACAGGTGCTCTAGGCATCTGTCTCTGTGTCAGCATGAGCTGCAAGCAGCTTGCACTGACACACAATCCTGGGAGCCGTGTTAAGGAGGCATTTGCGCCCTTAAACCCGGCTAAGAGTCAGCCTTCAGCACTGGGTTTAGCACCGCAGCACTGCTGGCATCCACGTGGATCCCGGCGGTTCTCATGGACAGCCAAGCCCAGGCTTCATTGCTTAAGCCTGGGCTTGGGCTTAGCTGCTCATGAGAACAGCCACAAAGAGTCAGTTCAGACACGAGTGACACCTTCTGTGTAGCCCAAGGTGGACTCTCCGTGAGCCTTGGAGGCAGCCGCTTCACAATCACAGTTATGTAATAAAATATGAAACTTCATAACGCAGGCATCCAGGTGTCTACAGCAGGGCTGCACCACTGCAGCCCTCCTGAATATGCTGGACTGCAACTGCCATCGTCCCTGACTATTGGCCACTGTAGCTGTGGATGATGGGAGTTCTGGTCCAACAATAGCTAGAGAGCAGAAGTTGGACAGCCCTGGTCTAGAACAAGAGTAGAGTGTAGGTTTCCTGTTTTAGGATGCTGCATTGATGTAACTGTTGGTATTAGGTTGCTTAGCATTTGGCACAAAGCACCACTGTTATCAGATGTTATATGTAGGTGCAGATGCATACTAGAAAGGGGCTTAAGAACTGGGGAAAATTATATATATATATATATATCCTAAAAACATCTTCTGTGAACATTTTATTCTGCAAAAGCATCCCCTATAATGTTGATAATTTTTGAAACAATGAGGGGCATCTTCCAGAGGTTCAATGAATTGTTCACATTCCAGATGTACTTCCTCCACGTATCACTAGATTCCCAATGTCATGCTGCCAAATTCAGAAAGGTTGTGCTGGAATTAAATATTCTTGCTGAAACAGAACATAGGAGAAAGAGCTGATCTAATCTGACAGTCCCAAGAAATAATCTTCCTGACTTGTCTAAGATGATGCATGCCATGACCCTTTTGTTTTTCAAAGTGAATGCAACTAAAAAAGTGAGAAAGAAATCTTAGAAATCCCTAAAAAAAAATTAAAGAAGTCAAAATCAAAATCCCCATGGGTAAAAGGGGTATAACCCAGAAAGCAAATGGAAAGAACCATCTGTACTGCATTGCACTTGTGGTAATTAAACCTCTGACAGTGATTGTCTGAGTGTGATGTGATGTGATGTGATGGCATGGAAGATCATTTCAATTGCTCACAGTATGATGCTCTCAATAGACAAATGTTCACAGTCTAGTTTTTGTGAGGGAAGGGAATGTTAGTTTGACTGAAACTGAACCTAGGTCAGAAGGTCCTTAGTCTATGAGGGAGATTATTAGGTGAATGAAAGATCTGTGATATAGAATCTCCTGGCACCTTTTTCTTTTACTAAAAGTAGGTGTGAAGTTGGGAGAACTTTTTTGGGGGGAAAAAAAAAGTTCATACCACAGGGCCATACCTGGGGTTAGCTGAAAAGTCCCTCTCAAAAAGAAATTCAGCTGCATCATGGGTGCTGCCCCAAATAAGGCAGGGGGCCCGATGTGCAATTCTTGTACGCAGGTCCCTTCTAAGCTTGTTATGCAACCCCGCCCCCAATATTATTCTGCCTGTTCATTAAGCTCAATAAGGAAAGGGAGGCATACTGATGTGCCAATTCCATCTGAGGTCAAATTAGTGGGAACAAGGGATGGGGCCTTCTCAGTGGTGGCACCTAGGATCTTAAATGCTCAACCCCAGGAGGTTAACTTAACCTCATCTCTTTCAGCCTCTAGAAGTGTTGTAAAATCAGTCCCTTTTATAAGAGTCTTTAATAATCCCTTGTCCCTTGTTGATAAGGGGCTTATTATGTTCTCTAGTTGCTGCTGCCTTTTCCAACTGGAGTTCATAATGTTCCAATTGTTGTGAAAGTTTTTTTGGAAAAAAATGTAAGTCTCTTGTAGGGGGATCACTGTTTTACTGAAGAATGGCATATAACTGTGGGTGAGGTAAATTAATTGTGGATCCTTTCCATGGGAATATCACCTTTCCCGAGAGCAGGAAATCACTTACAGGTATATAGGAAGGAATGAGCCATACCGTTTATCTTTGGCCACAGGGTTTCTTTACCCCTATATTACTGCCGTAGTGAGAGAAGAAACCACTTGGAAGTTGCTCTCTTAATGCATGCATTAAGTTTAAAGCATAGAGATTCCAGCTGCAAGTTCAAAAAGGAATAGAGCAATTGGTGGCAAAACTAGAGACATGAGATTTTGGGAACTGAAAAGTGCTTGCTGTAGGAGAGTGATGTCTGAAAAAGAACAGGGGAGAAGGGATAGAGAGATCTGAAAGACAGAAGAGGGTGGGATTGAGAGAGGACAATCGTTGGTCAAGATTCAAGAATGTTAGCTTATGCTCATTAGCTAATGGGCTAATGAGCTTCAACATACAACAAAGGAAAGGAAATGTGCCGTTGAGTCGGTTTCAACTCCTGGCGACCACAGAGCCATGTGGTTTTCTTGGCAGAATACAGGAGTGGTTTACCATTGCCTTCTCCCACACAGTATGAGATGATGCCTTTCAGCACCTTCCTATATTGCTGCTGCCTGATATAGGAGTTTCCCATATTCTGGGAAACACACCGGCAGGTATTCAAACCACCAGCCTCCTGCTCTCTAGGTAGGTTGCTTCCCCAATGCACCATTAGGTGGCTACAATGTACAATACCTGACACAATAAAAAGCAGATGAAGCATGCAGTTGAACAAAGGCAGAGATGGGCTAGAAAACACACAGAATTGAGAGGGAAGAAGAGATGGGCTGTTAGGCCAAATCTATAATGAACCCTAAGAGCTGTATGGAAAAGAAAATTCTAGCAGAACAAAACTCCTCACATCAAGGAAGAACCATGAAAGGGGAAGCAACACTCAAAAACATCTTCCTTTTATGCATTTATACAGAGAGAATAAATGGCTGCCTTCAGACATCATGCGAAACCTGAAGCTAACTTACTTCAAGTTGCCCCCTGTGACGTCTGAGTTATTGGAACCTGTGTTCCCAGACCCAGCCACAGCTCTGATTTCTCCCTGCAATCTCTGGTTGAACCCTTGGTTTGTAGTATGGTAAACTCACCAAACCGAGGATTTGGAGCTGGGGCTTGTTGTCTGGTCGGGCAGATGGCCCAAACCAAGAAGCTCCTCCCGCTGCTTGAAATCTATTGGCTGGTGTGGCTCTCCTTCTAGGCTTGGAGGAAGCCCACACAGCCAATTCCCGCCCCTTTGCAGTCTCCCAGACTGCAGAACTTAATCGTCTGGGAGCACGCTGGGGGATTCTGAGGCAAACTGTGGGTCCATTGGACCCTCAGTTACAGGTATGCCCGAAGGCAGCCTATGTCTCTCTGCAGATATTGCATTCCTAAGTAGGCAGCAAGACCGAGGTCTCTGGATAGGATACAAGTCACAAATTGGTTCGAAACAATCGAATAAATTAACTGTGGCTGGAGGGAGGAAAAAAATAGACTGGACCATTCTGGAAAGGCCCATAACAAGGAACCATTTGCTCAAAAATGGTTTTATCAGAGCTAGAATACGACTTCAGAGTTAGCAGACTGAAAACTTTGTCCTCTGACCAAAGGTAAAATCTAAACATTACCATTTTACTTCTTTTCCATGGTGACTTGAAGGTGAAATCCCTAAAATGAACCAATTTATATGAAAACATGTTTCCCCATAGCTTCATGTTTTCCTGCTGAGGCTGTTGTTTTAAATTCTAAACATACATTTTATTACATTTTTCATAGGGATACTATGAAATTCAGCTATCAAAGGCGATCTCTTGATATCTCTGTTATATGCAAGATGCTATATTCTTATTTTCTTCTCAGTGGCAAGTGTGTGTGTGTGTGTACTTTGTACACACATCTACATATACCAGGATCAAAACCCCTTCAGTTTAAGATAAGAGTTCAGGCATTTACAAATTCATTCATTCACCACAAAGCATTAAGTAAGTTCGGTTGCCCACTTCACCTTCCACTCCATGTAAGCAACAAACACATTCTATAATTTCATATATTGTGCTCACTTACAGTTTAGTAACTCAGCCACATTTTCCCTTCATCCCAGCTTCTGCATGTTGGAATGATATTAGCCCTCTTCAGATGTTGTAAATTGTAACTATGAGCGCTGCTCACAAGGGGCAAAGCAGAGAGGACGTCTCTCTCACACACATACCCACTGTCACTCACCCCCCCCATGCCCAATGTCCACACTTATAGCACTGTTTGTCTACTCAGGGTGGCGCTGTAAGCATGATAGCCAGCAATACCATGAGCTGCAACCTTGATCAATCAAGACCAGAAGGCACTTACTTTAGGGTAAACTTGGACAGGACCACAAAGGGGTCATCCAAAAGTTTGCCATATTCAAATCATGTTACATTATAGAATATTTACAGTACAGAATAACTGAGCATGTTTAGCAGGTGAAAAGTCAGATGATAGCTTGTTTAGTGGCTTAAAGGGAGCAGCTATGGATGTGCGAACCGGCTCGTGGTTGAGCTGGTTCACCATTGAACTGGGCTGGTTCAATGGCTTGCCCTCGAGCCAAACTGGGCCTGCTTCAGTTTGGCTTGACTTTGGCCCATTTTCAAGCCTTTTTGGCCCTCTCCCTGCTCGCAGTGGCCATTTTGAAAGCTGCCGTACGTGTGCACTGGCAATTTGTGTGCTTGGGTCATGACCCCAAATGGGCTGAAACAGCCCTAAAAAGACTGTGGAGAGGCTGGCAGAGGGAGCGGGAACCATTGGAGATACACACACACACATGCCCATGGCAGCACCCCCAGGAGGCCGGTGGGCCCAGCGGTAAGTTTCCTTCCTTCCTTCTAGAACACCCCCCCTTCGTGCCAGGCCCAAACCGGTTTGGCCACAAGCCAAACTGGGGCCCGGCTCGATGTACACAGAACTGAACTAGGCATGGTTCAGTTCAAGTCCGGTTCAATTTGAACCAAACCGGGCTTCTCTGTTCCATGCACAGCTCTAGGAGCTGCAGGCCAGCAGAGTGGCAGCACTGGTGTTTTTAATTTGTCTTGTAGCTGCAGTCCAATAAATATGAAAGATGAGAAATAATGTTATTGTGATATTGGATACCAGCACTACTAGGTGGTGGTGGTTGTTTCAGCAAACAGTTTCAAGGAAAAGCAGACTACCCGAGTAGTGAGAACTCTGAATTTTAGAACCAATGATCCTTAAAGGTGCCACAAAAGGGGTAAAGAATTAGAAGCCTGCCCTGGATATAGGTTGTGAATAGCAAAGGAGGATTGAGCTCTACATGGCTTTTGGAATTCAGAGACTCAGTTGCAGAATCATTATGTTTTGATTCTCATAACCATAAGGTAAAACATCATTATGAGGTCATTCACACAATCAAAAACAGGCTCTCCACACAAGGCTCTCCATACTCAGCCCGAGGATCCACATGATACCCAGTAGCCGGGCAAAGGATGTGAATGCACCCTGAGCCTCACAGCTAATAGCTGGGTTAGTTGAGAGGGTTAGGTAGGCAGGGAGCAGAGGGATCCATGAGGATCCTGCCACTTCTCATGACCAGCCTGGTCATGAGAACAGACACACACACACACACACACACACACACACACACACACACACACACACACTTGTGCTATATCCAAAGAGCATTCACTGGCTGACCTCCTGACTAAATTACTTGATGACAGTCCTCTTGAAGTTAAGCAATCCTTTAGAATAACTCCTGAGTAGTACTAGTGCGTAACTTAGTTTGGGTGACAATGATTAAAAACAAACAAACACTGATCTGTAGAGATGTTTGTACTTTTCTCCATTGGGTTGGCAAGTTATCTTATTAACTTGCCCTATTCAGATGTTTCTCTCCAAAGCCTCCCAACATGATTAAAGCACCAAACTGGTTGGAAGTCCCACCTCAGCGGGACTCATCCCCTCAGGCTCATCGCTCACAGTTACAGCAGTGCTTGTCTGCATAGGGAGACACTGTAACTGTTATGGAAGTCGCTTTCATGATTGGCAGCCTGGATTCAGACTGTATGTACTTGGTGTATGTACTTGGCTGCAAATCCAAGGAGGCGAAGGTTCCATTGTAGAATTGTGGTTGTTTGAAAACTGATTTTAGTGTTTTAATTCCTATTTTAATTCATTTTATATTTGTTTAAACTGCCCAGAGATGCAAGTTTAGGGCAGTATACAAATATACTAAACAGAATAAAATAATTTTAAAAATACCACCTTCGGGATAATGATGATGTAAGTGACTCACTGGGTTCGGACTTCTGACGGCATTGCATATACGACACATTTGATTAGGAGATATATGTGCCTGCTGAGAACTTTATCTCAACTTAAGTTTGACCAACTTAAACCTGTGGTATTAGGCTAGGCTCATCCAAGGATAGATCAGACAAGTAAAAGAAGATGGGATTAGTTTCTCCTCTAAAGTCTCTTTATTTGTCAGTTAACAAACAAAATAAATGTTGGCATTAGGTCAAAGCACATTACTTAAAGAAAAGTACAAAACTCAAGCATTGACATGGTGTCAAGGTATGTAGCTTCATGAAGAGGTTTTCTCTTCCAAAAAGCAAGAGCAGAAATCAAAAGATCCCCAAAAGCAAACTTCAGAATAAAAATCTCTCTCTCTTGGAGGGCTTGCTAGAAAACACTTTCAAAGCTCATTTCTCCATCCCAGATATCTTCAAGCCTGCTTCAGTATCCACTCAAGGTGTTTCCCTTCGGTGACTTGCTCACTGTTTTAGGCCTTAGTTAAAGGATTTCTTACTCTCTTCCACCCTTCCAATTCAAAACTAAAGTCCGGTGCAGATGATTTCATTGTTTTGAATAGGAGGGCACAAGCGAAGGCCACGCACAGTGCAAAACAGCAAGTGCTGCTCTCAGAAAAAATAAGAATGCATAAATATCCTTAGGTTTGCTTCTAACTTCCTATAGTCTTTAGAAAGCAATCCACCAAATACACCTGAAATATGGACATGATACGTGACATCAGCACTTTAACTAGGTTGGGAGGCTTTGAAGGTAAATGTCTGAATGGGGCTACTGTATCCTGCATTTCCTGTATCCAGGTTCACTTTTAAAATGAACACAAGTACAATTACTCATACAAAAACATGTATGAGTGTACCGATATCTTATACATCCATACAAAATAATGTATGAATAAGACTAAGAAGTTCAATGAAAATGAATGTGTGGAGAAAAGCGTAGGATTCTGCCTGTTGTCGCCATGCCTGGTTTCGACGCATTCACATTACCTCTTTGTGCTTGATATATGAGGTTCGAGTGCATATAGGCCCTTTGTGTGAACTCTACATTTTTGCTCACTGCTGTATGTGTGGAGTTTGAGGGCAGGGACAGCATGCATAATCCCACTTGGGAATGTGTGTAGAATGAATCCCATCTATTATTTGTAATGTACACACATTCTGAACGTATGAAAAGGGCTACTGTCACATTGGTACGCATTGCAGAATGTGATTCTTTATCTGCTTTTCCCTTCCATACTCTTAACTTTCCCTCTGTCTGCTTTTCCCTTCCCTCACTCTATCTGCTTTTACTGTCCAGCCCCTTGAGGAGCCGGACAAGAGCATTAATGTGTTTCTATTCGTTTTAAAGGGGCTTGTACATGAGAACCTTCCAGCGAACTTTGTGCTCTGGAAGGAGAAAGAGAGGTTGTTGACCTGTTTAAATCTCCATTTTTATCCCTAAGTAGCATGAAAGGGAATGAGAATCCACTTTGGGCCAGACTAGAGATCAAGGACTTAAAATGAACATAAACTGTATTAGAGATTTGGATTTTGATAATTGCAGCCTTTCTACCATGACCCACAGCATGCTGCTATCTTTGGTCATGTCCATAAGGTCTAAGAGTCTGTAGATCTTGCATATTCGATAGATTCTTGCTGAACTGAAGTGAAGAATATTCATTAATTAGATGGCCTGATGCACACAGATGTACACTTAAGGGAAGGAAGAACAGCAGGTCAAAAATTGGATTTTTAAAAAAAACCTAGGAGAGGCTAAAATGGTCTATCATTTTAATCAAGAGAGAAAAAGCTATGAATATCTGCTTCCTCTCTCTTAGACAAAACATATGGATTCTTAGTTCAGAGATGAGTGTTAGAAGGAATGTTCTTCCCTAATATTCTCAATTCTTGCCCTATTAAGTCCAGCCTACACACAAATGAAAATGTTATAATTCTATATTAGTTGCTGTTAAAGGGTTGTAGTTACTATTTCAACTGGCAAGTTAAAAACACACACACACGAGTTTTACGTATACCACACACACTGCAATCCCATCCCGCATTGTACTGGAAGAATTGCCAAACTGGGCCTGCTTTGGTTTGGCTTGACTTTGGCCCATTTTCAAGCCGTTTTGGCCCTCTCCCTGCTCGCAGTGGCCATTTTGAAGGCTGCCGTACGTGTGCACTGGCAATTTGTGTGCTTGGGTCATGACCCAGAATAGGCTGAAACAGCCCTAAAAAAACTGTGGAGAGGCTGGCGGAGGGAGCGGGAACCATTGGAGACACCCTACACACACACACATGCCCATGGCAGCACCCCCAGGAGGCCAGTGGGCCCAGCAGTAAGCTTTCTTTCTTTCTTTCTTTCTTTCTTTCTTTCTTTCTTTCTTTCTTTCTTTCTTTCTTTCAATCTCCATTTTTATCCCTAAACAGCATGAAAGGGAATGAGAATCCACTTCGGGCCAGACTAGAGATCAAGGACTTAAAATGAACATAAACTGTATTAGAGATTTGGATTTTGATAATTGCAGCCTTTCCCAATCCCATCCCACACTATACTGGAAGAATTCAGGGTCTGTCAAGCATTGTGGGGCTTGAACCAAGAGACCTGTGGGTCAGGTACAACTTCCCTGCTCAATGCAGCATCAGCACTACTGGCTGGAAGACACAACTTTCAAGCTGTCAGTTCAAACTGGGAAACTAGCACCAGCACATGGGGAATCAGATGGTTCCAAAGAGCCAATCCAATGCTACTGCTTGTCGTAAAGGTCCCAAAGTCTCATCTGGCCAATTCATTGCTAGGGGAGGGGGCACCAGGCTTATTCACTGACTGGTCCTCCTAATAATATGTTTATCTGCTCCAGATCTTTGCCAAGCCTTGAACCTGAATGCCTGACAGGGTGTCCACCCTAGAAACTGATTTGTAGTAGAGTCTGGACACACAAAAGAAAGTACTTCTCTCATAGTTCCCCTGCTAACTTGGCAAAGAGGCACCTTTTAATGTGGTGATTCTCTTTATTTAGCAGGGGGAGAGTCACTGGCCCTATCTACCCCCAGCACAGTACTTCCAGTGACTGTTGCTGGTGTCTCTCTTATTTTTCTTTTTAGATTGTGAGCCCTTTGGGGACAGGGATCCATTTTGTTTCTTATTTATTTGTTTATTATTTCTCTGTGTGAACCACCCTAAGCCATTTTTGGAAGGGCGGTATAGAAATTGAATGAATGAATGAATGAATGAATAGTTCCTAACTAACTTACATGAGCTGTGATGAAGGCCACCAAATTAGATAACTTTAAAAATGGAATGAGACAAATTCACAGAAGACAATCTATCTACAGCTATGATAGTAAAGTGAAACCTCCATATTAGTGGAATCAATGCCTTTGAGTACCAGATGCTGGAGGGAAGCCACAGGGACGCACCATGCCATGTTTCTGAGCTTCCAAAAGTATCTGGCTGCTTGATATTGGAAAGAAAGCTGGACTGAGATAGATCCATTTTCAAAGCATTTGTTTTGTCCTTATGTTAAGATGGATACAGGCGAGAAAGTGGCCCAGCACAAAGTTATTTTTGCTGCTCAATCCATGGTGTTGTCAAGGTGGAACTGAGCCACTTTAGATTTAATATTGTTCCGTACCATGACCTCCATCCTTTTCTAAACAGCACATTAGGCTTTCAAAGTAGTGACAATAATACAGTATATAATGAATGCAAAGAATACAGTATCATCTGAACATCATAAATATAGAATGCATACATTACCACTACCCACTCACCCCTGATGGTCTCCTTCAAATATATATGCGTGTGTGTGTGTGTGTGTGTGTGTGTGTGTGTATGTGTATATATATATAGAGAGAGAGAGAGAGAGAGAGAGAGAGAGAGAGAGAGAGATCACACACACATCAAAGCAAAACAAACTAAATCAAAATCTTCAAATAGATCAGAACCAGCTATAAGCTATATATGTGGCCACTACACTTTGCAAGTTTGAAAGCGCTGGGGTGAATAGAAAGGACCATTTCCCAAGTGGTAACTAACTTCATTGCATACATGTAACCAGGTGGCCATCTGCATTGCTCTGCCAAAGACTGAGAGATATCTTACATTATTTTCGCCCTTTGAGTTCTATCAAGAGAAAAAGAAGAGTACAGGTGGACCTCGTTTATCATGGGGGTTCCGTTCCTGCCAATTTCCACAGATAACAAAACCGTGAATAAAGAAACCTTAACTCTAAGAGGATTGGGGGTTTAGGTTCATAAGCACATTGAAGTGTGCTGAGAATCACAAGAAAAAGCAGGAGGAAGCAGAAATAAGCACAGTACCTTGCTCTCCAGCAATGCTCCCTAAACTCCCAAACATTCATTCACTTGGCAAGAGTGAGGGAAGATTACACAAGATGCCCAAGTGAAATCACTTGTAAGTGATTTGAAACCACATCTCTTTCACACAAAAAAAGGAACTGATTTATGTTACTTTTTGAGGTTTGTTATTGTTGTTGTTTGCAGAAAAGAGCCACAAAATGGCTCAGCACTGCAAAATGGCAGCAGGGAATTACATCAGAAGTCATTTCAGACCACTCAAGAACAGTGGATAGGCGAAAAGAACCCTATTTCACCCCACAAATAAAGAAACTGGGTTGCTATGACCCAGCTGCAGATATGCAAAACTGCAAGTGCTGGGACCATGGGAATGAGGGCCACCTGTAGTAACAACAGCAACAACAAATATTTATATACTGCTTTTTAACAAAAGTGTCCAAAGTGGTTTACAGTCCCACAAGAAACACAAGATACACACCAGCAACCACCACTGGAGGTACTGTGCTGGGGGTGGATCGGGCCAGTTGCTTTCCCTCTGTTAAATAAAGAGAATCACCATGTTAAAAGGTGCCTCTTTGCCTAGTTAGCAGGGTGCCTCTTTGCCTACTTCCTCACCACTTGGCAGCTTACTAAGTGATCAATTTCACATCATGCCAAGCTGCCACTTAGCAAATGGTTGCCTAGATTCAGGCGTGGTGACTTGGGCTTACAAAGAACCATTTATTTATTATGTTTTGTTCTGCTCTCCCTCCAAGAATAGTGGTCTATTTGGTCTCCACATCCCTATGGATGTGGATTCTCATAACAACCCTAGGTTCATAACAACCCTAAAGGGCTCTTCAATTATAAATCTAATGTCAGTTTGATAGGAATATGAGATCCTAGCCCCCACACACTCTCACAGAGCACATAATGTGAACCCAGATTTTTTCCAGTACTCTCTAGTTAGCAATGCACCAACTTGACATATAGCCAAGATCTGTAATCTAGGTCAGCTTGTTGATCTTGGATCTTGATCTCAGTTGCCATCCAGAGATTGCCGAAAAAGCCTAGGTTCACACAACATGTTCTGCAGGAGTGCGCATGTGGCAAGGATCTCAGATTCTCACTGAACTGACCATAGATTGGTTGTGTGAAGATGCCCTATGAGGTACATAGTGTATTTCCTGGCTGAGTAGAAGTGCTCTGCCCATTCAATCACACTGGCTCTTACACCAGTCTCACAAGAATCTCTTTAAAATGTGATAATTTTTGTCCTGTATGGAGAGAAGTCTTTTCTCTTCAGAATACATACATATTGTACATGGGAAAGAGATGTTTGAAATCACCTCTGAATATTACGAGGCATCTTGTATCCTCTTTCCTCATTCCTGCCAACTGAATGATTGTTTTCACACATGGGCTGCTTCAGAAGCGTCAAAATTCTTCATGTGACATGCCCCATAGACATAGGGTTGCAGATAGAGTAACATCTGACCCAGCACGACCAGTCAGATGTTCCTTCTTTTCAGTGAATTGCATGCGTGTGTTAGCATACTCTTCAACCATAATACTCCTGTGAATCCTAGCGTAGAAGCAACACCTGTAAAAGTGGCTCTGTTGAATGAGATTTCTCCATACAGCTACATCCACAAGTTATTTTTATTTATTTATTTATTTATTTGGCATATTTGTATACTGCCCACTACCAAAGTCTCTAGGTGGTTTACAACATTAAAACAATTTAAAACATATAAAAGTTCAAATTAAAATAGCTGAAATCCACTAAATAGCTAAAAAACTTGGCTGAAGAGATGTTTCTTCAGTTGTTTCCTAAAAATCAACAGGGATGGAACAGTTCTAATCTCAGTAGGAAGTGTGTTCCACAGCTCTGGGGCAACTGCAGAGAAGGCTCGCCTCTAAGTCATCTAAGTGGCACCTTCTGAATATCTTAAAAGAAGTTGGGGTTCATAACAAAGAAGGCGTTCTCTTAAATACCCTGGGCCCAAGCCGTTAAGGGCTTTATAGGGAATAACCAACACTTCGTATTTTGCCCAGAAACCTATTGGTAGCCAGTGTAGTTCTTTTAAAACTGGAGTAATATGGTCTCTTTGGGACGACCCAGAGACCAATCTGGCAGCAGCATTCTACACCAACTGCAGTTTCCGGACTACGTACCAAGGCATCCCCATGTACAGTGCTTCACAGAGCATTACATAGTGTCTGACTGACTAGTAATAGTCATCCAACCCCACAGTCTGTTGATAGTGAGGGACTTCAAAGTTCACTTTGGGGCCAGCTTTGTCCAGAGAGGCCCAGGAGCTCATAGCGGCCATGACCGGGTGACCAAGTGGTCTCAGGCCTGACACATGATGCTGTCACATGCTTGATTTGGTCTTTTGCTCTGATCAGGGTGGTGTTCCATGGGAGGGGACTTCTCTTATTTCCCCATTGTCATGGAAGGACCACCATCTGGTTAAGGTAGGATTTGCAGCCGCAACACACCATTTCAGGATGAAGGGACTACTGGGTTGTTCCTCCTGAGAAGGTTATTGGATCCAATAGGATTCCAAGAAGCCTTGGAAGGGTTTCGGGTTGTTTCTACCAATGATTCTGCTGATGCTCAGGTGGAAACATGGAATAACGAACTTACTAGCATATTTGACACAATCACTCCTAAGCATCCTCTCCAGCCTGCTTTGAAAACAGCACCACAGTATTCGGAAGAAATAAAGGAGCTGAAGCAGCAAGGTGTATTACGAGAATGCAAGCAGAGGAAGACTCAACGTGAATGTGCTCTGTGAATAACACAGAGCACATTTGAAGATCTATGTTCTGGCAATATCAGTGGTAAAGAAGCAGTTTTTTCCTGCTTCCACAAGTTCACATTCAACAGAGTTATCTAGGGTTGTGAGAGGGCTAGTATGTGCCCCTCCCCCTTGAACTTGAATTTTGAACCCTTGATCACCTGCTGTGACTTTTAGAATTAATTTTCTGCAGATAAAATCGCTCATATTCAGGCTGAACTGTATTCCACATTTATTGCCATATATTGGGGGGTGTCTAGCAATTACTCTTATGGCATCAGAATGGATCACTTTCAGTTTATGACTCCTGAGGAGTGGACAAGCTGCTTCAGACTGTACATCCTATGACCTGTTATCTTGACCCTTGCCCAACTGGGCTCATTTCATCTGCCAATAGTAGTATCAGAGAGGGTCTGGTACATATTACAAATGCTTTTCTTAAGGAGGGCAGGACACCTCCTTGCCTTAAGCAATTATAGACCTGTTAGCCAATTACAGACCTCCTCCAGTCTTCCATGGTTGGGCAAGGTTATTGAGAGAGTGGTGGTCTCTCAGCCCTAGGCAATCTTGACAGAAACAGATTATCTAGACCCATTTCAAATTGGTTCTAGGGCAGGCTATGGAGCTGAGACAGCAGTGGATGGTCTCCTGTTGGATATTGAGAGAAAGACCGTGACTCTGTTGTTCCTTTTGAATCTCTCAGCTGATACATCAGCTATATCCATTTCTGGAGGTAAATTACCTTAAAACAGTGGTACATATTCTGGTAACCTCCAGGCTTGACTACTGTAATTCACTCTACGTGGGGCTGCCTTTGTACATATTCCAGAAGCTACAGCTGGTGCAGAATGTGGCAGCCAGACTGGTCTCTGGGATAACCCAAAGAGATCATATAACACCGATCTTAAAAGAACTGCACTGGCTGCCAATATGTTTCCAAGCAAAATACAAAGGGCTGGTTATTACCTATATAAAGCCTTGAATGGCCTGGGTCCAGTGTATTTAAGAGAATGCCTCCTTTATTGTGAACCCTCCTGCCTTTTAAGATCATCCAGGGAGGTCTGGTTATGGCTACCACTGGCTCATTGGGTGGCTACTTAGGACCAGGCCTTCTCTGGGGCTGTCCCGGGACTCTGGAATGCACTCCCTGTTAAAACCAGCATTTCTCCATCTTTGGCTGTTTTTAAAAAGACCCTTAAGATGCACTTGTTTTTTCTGGCTTTAAATTAATTTTAATTGGTTTTATATCATAATTTCTTGAATCATTTTATCTTGTTCTTATATTTGTTATATTTTAGCTTATGTGTACCACCTAGAGCTGCACGTGTCAGGCCGTATAGAAATGTGATAGATAAATAAATAAATGCATAAATAAATACATAAATAAATAATACATAAATAACAGAAACCATTTGGCAAATGCTACATCAAAACCGTAACGCAAGTTCTCCAAAGAAGAAACTACTAAAGACCTCTTCATTGGGAGCTTCAATGCCACTACATGTCCTAGACACCACCACATGTAAGGGAATCAATTATATTGATAATGCTCACTGTCTAATGTATCTCATGTTTTCTATACTTCTTGTTTAACTATCTTGTTCAGTTTGAAATCCATTGCAGTTTGCAGTAACGTGGGAAAGAAGCTCAGCATGATGGTAGCAGTAGGCTATAAAAATAGTTAGAATGACGTTGACTCAAGTTATTTAGTTGACTGCTAATATTTTGCTTTTAGTGACTCCCAGTGCTAAACATTATTTAGATAAGTATGATGAAACCAATAAAAAAAACCAGGGGAAATGTCTGGGACTCACATAGCTGTTATCTGCAGTTATGCATCATATTGGCATTTAGTGTGCTCAAATATTCCATTGCATAGCAATATAAATGTTCAGTGGTGTTGATACTCTATCAAACCTCTAGTGCAAGACTAATAATATATAATGAGATTAGCAGCTGTTATGTCATTACAGTTTGCTAATGCAACTTGATTACAGTTATACAGGACTGGGTTTATTTCACAGATATTCAGACCTTCTTATTTATGTATTATTTATTTTTCTATGTAAATTGCTTTGAGAACTTTGGTTGAAAAGCGGTATATAAATATTCATAGTAGTATTAGAAGAAGCAGCAGCATGGAAGAGATCCAACAGATAGTCTAGTGCAAATCCCCTCTTCTCACTACCCTATACTATAAGTGTAGGGTATAGTTCACATTCATAATTCTAGGATCCACATTCAAAAATCTTCCTATGACCAAGACATACATACAAACACGTGTGTGCGCACACACACACACACACACACACACACACACATTTCTATACTCATTTCATTTTATATGCCATATCTTCTTTGTCATGATCCCTGACGCCTGTTACGATCTTCTGTAGAGGTCCAATTACAGTTGCCGCCAACTCGTTTGGTGGCGACTCCGGACCAGGCTTTCTTTGTGGCTGCCCCGGGGCTTTGGAATATGCTCCCTGCTGAAATAACAGCATCTCCTTCCCTGTTTTCAGAAAGACCCTTAAGAACCACCTGTTCTCGCAGGCATTTAATTAGAATAAATTTTACTAATTTGTTTTAATAACTGTTTTATGCGATTGTTTTTATTGTGTTTCATGGATTTTAATCTGTGTTGACTTTTTAAATATTTTTTTTTTACACCGCCTAGAGATATACATATCAGGTGGTATACAAATATGATAGATAAATAAATAAATATCTGTTCGAATAGTTGCACATCAAGACTGAACAGTTAACTTTCAAAATCAGGAAATATTCTTACAAAATATTTTTGTACTTGTACAGTATCAAATGCTTATCTTTCCAGTTGTTGTATATATTTCAAATAAGCATCCACAATGATTATCTGGATCTGCAGCAATTCAAACCATTGCACAAATATTCACGGATATCATGAAAAGCAGCATGAGATTAGACAGAAATATCCATGGAAATAAAAGGCAGGATATCACATAGTCGACTCCCAACATCTAAATAGCCTTTTCTACAATCAACAACAAATGTGTACCCACTTTGACTGCAGCGAAAAGAGTTAAAATATGGTGGTGATGTTTCTTAAAGGAGCAAAGCACAAAAGGGAGCCTGATATGGACTTCCTGGTGGCCAGGGATTCCATGCCTTCTCACTTTTTCTTAGCACCTATTCGCTATGCTCCCATTTAAGTCTCTGCTACCTTCTGGGACATTTCCCTGTGATTTGCCTTTTAGCACAGCCCACGTGTATCCCACATCTAGCAAAGCCTTGTTGTCAGCCTGCTGGTTTGCATATGTGTGTTAATCAATTCATGACTTTTGCAGCACGTGGTGAATTGTATGTTTGAATGAGGCATTGTGATCAAACCACACAGACGGAATTCTCTGAAACAGAGGTTCCCAACCTTGAGTCCCCAGACACTGTTGGGCTACAATCCCATCAACAAAAGACATTGTTGGACTACAAATCCCAATAGTGACTTTTGGCTTTGGATAATGGTAGCCATACCATTGTGTCCATATGGCTGGGAATCCATGCTCTTAAACATCACCTCAAATACACTTCTCTTCCATGGATCAGTCCACACGTTCAATTGTCACTCATCAAGCAATTAACAATCAAATGATGAGTCATGACATACAGGCATGTCTATTTCCACATACATATATAATTATTTAAATATCTCTTTTCAAAAAGTTTCAAAGTGGTTTGCACAGGGGAGAGGAGTAGGTTTCCTTATTTATATACCACAAGGGGCTCATTATCCAAAAAGAAACACAAAATAGATCCCATTAACAGCCACGGGATGTATGCAGGGCTGCCCTGCCCATTAAAGCTGGCTAAGCACCTGCTTAGGGCAAAAAGATGGCGAGGGTGGCGACCCCAGATCTCACATGACCCAGGCTGTTGCCACCCTTGCCATCTTTTTGCCCTAAGCAGGTGCTTAGCCAGCTTTAATGGGCAGGGCAGCCTTGCATACATGGCAAGGGTGGCAACAGCCTCGTTCATGTGAGATCTGGGGTCGCCACCCTCTGCTCCCTCCCAATGGCTGCCAGTGGCTGGGCGAGCGATGTGGAACACCTGCCCACTTGCCTGCCCTCCTCACTGCGGCCACCTCCACCTGCCGCTTTTGCAGCAAGTGGAAGTGGCAGCATTGAGGAGGGCAGGAGAGTGAGTAGGTATTCCACATCACCCTCCCTGCCACCCTTCTCGCTTCTGCCACTGCTGCAAAAGTGGAGGGTGGAGGTGGCAGTGCCAGCAGAGAGGATAGCAGGTAAGTGGATGGGTCCCATCACCTGCCCACCTGTTTACTGCAGGTAGTGCTGGTGGCAAGGAGGGCAGGTGTACACACCCCATCACCAGAACAGGCAATGGCGACACCTGAGTGGGCTTTGCCTGGGGCACCCCTGACCCTTTGGCTGCCCTGAGATGTATTATGTTCTAGGTCTGAACAAGGTCAGTTGCTCTCCTCCTGCTAAATATAAAGAGAACCACCCAACTGAAAGATTCTCAGTTACAGGGGTTAACATCCAGAGACACATATTAATCAGGATGAGTTACATAGAGCCGGTTCACAAGTACAGTTTAACTGTATTTAGCGCTAACTGGAGTTAAAATCCCTAACTCCAATTCACACCACAGATGTACAGCTAACAGCTGTTAGCCTAACTGGAGTGGAGGGAGAGGAGAGCCCCTCCCTGCCACTTGGCCTCCCAGCCTGATCCCAGCCAGTTCTATGGCCAGACTGTGGGCAAAGCATCAGCACATCAGCGGCTTGGCTACGATTGGATGTGATTGGACTCCAGCGGGGTGTGCCTTGTGAGATCAGAGCACTCTTTAAATGCCAATAAATGCCAGCGCAGCTTCTGCCAGCCATGGCACCCCCCACAAGTGGCACCCCGAAAGCACCACTCATTCTCCCATCCCCAGGGGGAGGGGGCCCAGGGAGGATGGACTCCCGCTTTCTCTGCAGGATGGGAGGGGATAACACACATTTGCCAGAATGGGAAATGCAGGTGAAGCAAAGCAAAGGATGTTGGGGGTCTGCCCCATCATGACTAGGGAAGATGTCCCGAGGAGAGACCTCACCAGAGCACTCCAGCCAGAGCCAACTAAAAGCCACTGCAAGCAGCTTGCTGCCCATACTTTCATGAGAGGGCCAGTCTACTGAGAATATGCCTGTGCCTGTTAAGGCGCTATTCCCACCCACAGACTATGAACTCATGAGTTCAACCGGCCGCTTAACCACCAGGGAAACCAAGGGGGTCCTCCTCTAGTGGGGTCCCCAACTATATTTGTTTTAAAATGGGGGGACTCCCCTCTTGCCTCATTCTTACCCTGCATTGTGTTCACTTAGGAGGACATCCCACACCCCACCATCAACAGCCTGGCCGCATGCATGGCCGTGGGATGGTTCCATGGGACAGCACATCCTCTAGAGCCGGGATTCTCAGTGTTGGGTCCCCAGATGTTATTGGACTTCAACTCCCATAATCCCCAGCCCCAGTGGTCTTTGGTTAGGGATTAGGAGAGTTGAAGTCTAATAACATCTGAGGACCCAACGCTGAGAATCCCTGCTCTATAGTTTTAAAGTTCCCTGGTCTGGTCCATCTCTGTGCCACATGTGGATGAGCTGGTGCTGGGAATCTAGTGAGAGGGCACTTTCCTTGGCTTCCTTGAGCCCAGGTCAGCTTGGTTGAGCACAGAGCTGCTGACGATGGCACACGGGTGCACAGGTGTGTGAGAGCAGGGCACTGGCTTCCCTGGCACCTTAGCCGCCATCACTGGGAGCAGGAAAGCAGTTGTGAGGACACCCCAACCCACCGGATCCCAACACAGCTCAGCTTAAAGCACTCGTGAACTGCCTCTCTTGTGAGCAGGCATAGTCCATGTGGGCAATGCCATACTCCTCATATTTTTCCTGTTTCTGAGTATACCTTGCCTTATTAATGAGTGATGGGGGACCATGTCCCCCCGGGTAAGTGGCTGGGCCCCACTTCCCCACTGTTTCTTTGTCAAAAAATAGAGTGGATCCCCGCAAGCTTCCACACACTCTTCCTATGTGTGTGCCTGGAAGCTCCAAGAGGACATCTAGACAGCCTCTTCCCTCTCATTCTGATGCATGTGTGCAGCTGCTTTAGGGCTGAGCATGGCCACACACCTGTCCACCTATCCTGGGCTCCCGCTTACCAGCCAGCCCACCCACCATATTTAGATTCACAGGCATGGGGATGGTTGGGAGAGGGGAGCAGGGAGCACACACGCTCTCTGGACACCACCAGGGAGCAGGGCTGCTACTTTGTAGCACTGGAAAGGGCACCCATTGTCACCCAGACAAGGAAATGTGTTCCCCAGGACAGCCCTCCCAGCTCCCGTGAGCCGCAACCCATCCTAGCTCTATCCAGAGCACCCATGGCTTAATGCCCTCATGAGGAAGGTGTTAGGTGAAGAAGGGGATATTTTGCCATCTGCTATCATGGGAGATTTGTCCAGGCAACTCTCCTCTCCACTCTGACAGTCCCTCTCATGAACTGTCTGGGGGTGTCCCCATGTCCTGTCACTCTCATGCCCAACCACAGAGTCTGGTTGAATGAAGGTTTCCTTGAAAAAGGATCCCAGCTGATCCAAGACTGTCTTCAGTGACCTGTCTGCTCAAGAGCCAGCCTCTGTGGTCATCCACCTGCAAAAGGGGAAGGGACTCATCCCCCTTCCCCACCCTTATTTGTTGAAAAATAGTACTTGCATGCTCTGGAATCCCTTTGGGGGTCTGGCGTTCAGGCCCCAGCAATAGCATCCCAATACAAACCATTTGTGTGGATGATGTGGGTCGCGGGCTGTGGAGCAGAATCTTCAAGATGTTCAAAACTCCTGGGCCAAGGCCAGCATTGCAGCATATGTAGATCTGAAGGCGTGATGATTCCTGGGAGTAGAGAGCCCCGGTCACTGGTGACCCCAGTATGGCTGATTCACACATTGGGGGTAAGGGTGCACATCTCTACATTGGTGGGTGGGATGGCATGACGTGTGGTTTGGCATTGGCTTTGCAGTGGTCACCATGATGGGAAAAGCACTGGCATGAGTGCCCATCCCTGCAGCTTGCTGACATGGAGCATCCTCCCTCACTCCCCTTAGTCTGCCACTCTTCTGAGAGCACAGACCAGGGGGCTTTGCCCTGGCATGGTTACCAAATCCATGATTGGCAGCTTCTTTTCCAGCAGCAGCACTTCCTTGCAGAGTTTGTACTAGTTCCCCACAGAAGCAAAACCTAGGGAGCAAACAACCCCCCGGGTTGGGCCCCACTTCTTCGCCTGTACCTGGTTAAAAATAGAACGTGGCTGCTCTGGAATTCCTTCCAGGGTATGCCTTTCAAACCCATTCCATTGCATGCCCAGAAGAAGATTTTGGCATGGACGGTGAGGGCAGTGGGCTGCAGAGTGAGCCCTTCCAACTATTTGAAATTCTTTCATCATAGCATATGTAGATCTGCAGGTGGGGAGATTCCTGGTAGTGGACAGCCCCAGTTTCAAACCCAGTTTCAAACTGCCCCAGGATGACTGCTTTGCACACTGGGGGCCACGGATAGGGGTGCACATCTCTACATTAGCAGTTGGAATGGCAGAGCACAGGGGTTGACAGCAGCTTGACTGTGGTCGCCAAGACCAAGAAAGCACTTGCCCGTGTGCCCGTCCCCACAGCTTTCCTGCATGGAGCATCTCCCCTAACTTCCCTTAGACTGGCACCTACACAAGATTGCAATCTATAGAGTCATGGGCTGGCAATTCAGCCAATGACAAGAATACCATTGTGTAAATTTGGAATTTGTGACCCACAGATGGTTCTCTTCATAAGTAAGACGTAGTGAGCAAACACCCATCCGAAGTGGATGGGCCCCCTTCCCCACCCTTACTTGATGAAAATTAGAACTTGGCTGCTCTGAAATCCCTTCAGGGGGTCTACCTTTCAGACCCTGGCAATTACACCCCCACACAAACCATTTGCAGGAATAGTGCAGGCACTAGGTTGCAGAACAGCAATTCAATTCAACAGCAATTATTTCCGGCAATTCAAAATTCCCGGGACAGGGCCATCATTGCAGTGTAAGTAGATGAGACACTGCAGGGCACCCTGGGTGAGGGTAGATGGCATTTCAAGCGATCCGTACTAAGCAGCCTGGGCATGGTGGGCAGAGAAACCCAGGCATATGTGCTGTGGGGTGACCTGGCTGCCAGGTGAGTGATTGTGATCCTGCTGTCCACCATCCCCCAAGACCAGGAAAGGTGTTGCTGAGGTACCCTTCCCCGGGGCTCGCAGGGACATAGTATCTCAGCTGGGCATCTGCAACCCTCCAGCCTGCATGTGTGCCTCCATTCTGATAACTTCCCTGGATGGTTCTTCTCATGAGTAAGAATTAGGGAGAAAAATCCGCCCCTCCCCCCGTGGAAGGGACTGGACTCCATTTCCCCACCCTTTCCTTATGAACAACAGTACTTGGCTGCTCCAGCTGTCCTGCTTGGATCTGCCTTAGAGCTTCCCCCTCCTGGCACCATGATGGGGTGCCCTGCTTGTGCTTCCACTTGGGGTGTTTGTGCTTGTGGACACATGTGCCTGTTGCCTCCCAGCCGGCTGAGTGGCTTGACAGGCTAGACTGTCCAGGATGGGTTATGTTGGTGTGTCCCTGTAGCCTGGCAAATCCATAGCTGCTTGGCTGGCAGGAGAGGCAGGGCTGGTTTCCCAAGCAGCTGCCAGCGAGAACTGCCGAAAGCCTGGAGCAGCCGTGTCTTCTGGTGGGTCTGCGCCACCAGCTCTATGATTGGAGTTAGGAACTGGACGCTTAACTGTGGTTAGAGACGGGTCAGGGTTCGGGTGTAAGGCTTCAGCAGCATAACCGCAGTGATCAGCGGCAAACCATTAGGAGAAACTCAGGTTCAAATTGGAGTTAGTCGGGACAGACTGGAATTAATTTTTTAGGCTTAACTGGGATTTTCCACGTTTGGGTGTGCTGCAGTTACAAACACTGTTGGCTTTAACGGCAGTTAAACTGTACGTCCAAACCACATTAACTTGCATCATTTCATCTAATTGTGCTGACAATGTGGAATAGTTTTAGATTTACAATGTTCTGTGAGCATTGGCAATAGAAAGTAACACAAAACTACAGAATACTTCTAAAGTGAGGTTGAAGACAAATGTAGCATTTTCAAGCGATGAGCCCAGCAGTTTTTTCATACATAGAGTGAATCCAGCTTTGCAACTTGTATTAGACATGCATATCAGCATTACAGACACTGGATCAGTGAGCAGCTTCACATCCCAGGGAAGTTAGGAGCCCATAACTTTTCCCCACCTCTTGTACATTAGGTTGTGTGGCTGTTCCCCCCACCCGCTTCCCTTTTCTTTCAAGCATTATACCACTACTATGACTATATCTATATCTATCTATATCTATATCTATATCTATATCTACACACACACACACACACACACCGCTTTTCAACAAAAGTTCCCTAGTAGTTTACATAGAGAAAAAAAGATAGATAGATAGATAGATAGATAGATAGATAGATAGATAGATAGATAGATAGATAGATAGATAGATAGATATGGCTCCTTGTCCCCAAAGGGCTGACAATCTAAAAAGAAACAGATGATAGACACCAGCAACAGCCACTGGAGGGATGTTGTGCTGTGGTTGGATAGGGCCAGTTGCTCTCCCCCTGCTCAATAAATAAAATTACCGCCTTTAAAAGGCGCCGCTTTGATCAGTTAGCAGGGATGATACACTGCTTAAAACTCTCTTTGTTTCTCTTTCTCGTGTATGTGCTAGTCTTCATCCTGTACCTTTCTGGGTAAGATGGTGGCACACGGGGGGCGGGGAGGTTCATCCTACACCAAAAGAAGTTCACAAGTGTTTTTTTAAAAAATATGTGTAACAGTTATCCAGGAATTAGGGCAGTAGATATGGTTGTGATGTTACAGCATTAGACAAGAGTTGGTCACCTTAACTGGCTTTCTTTGGTTCAAATCCTGCAGAATAAGTTTGGGTGGGTTGGTTTGTTTCCCTGAAGCTACACCAGAACATAATATTGTGCATGTGTTTGGAGGGAACTGTGGCTAATGAACCACTTTCACCACCCTTAAAGTGTTACATTTGTCTTCATGCTGATAGAAAGGCAACACAGTTGTGAAGCACGTGGTCCATTAACTTCACCATTTTTTCTATAGCTGCCATCTTCAAAATGTGTGCCAGCATGATGAATGGAGTTAACTGTATCTAGAAAATAATGATAACTAATGGTTGGAAGTGCCTGGGGACTTTTGTCTGTGACATGACGTCTCCAGGGTGAAAAGACAAGGGTTTGTATAAGACACAAAGTGGAATTTTTGGATCTGTGATGGATGCATTAGCACTTTTAATGGCTTCATTGCTTGCAGTGGTTCTGAGGCTTGTCAGAATTGACACACAGCCTCCTTCACCAGAGGTGTGCAGAGGCAATTTAATGAAGTCAGCACATGCATGCTGTATCTGGATGAGGGGGTGTTTGGGTTTGGGTTATTTCTTCTTCTTTTGCTATTGCTGCCAAAAAGATACAATGCTCTAAATTTCCCATTAAACAATGTCAGCCGTTCAAAGCAACACAGCAACTAGAAAAATCAACATCTGCTTCGTACTGACTTTTCTTTTTAATCAGTTCAGCAAATCTTTTCCAAACATTTGCAGAGCGTGCCATCAAAATGTCACTCAGGGGTGGAACAGAGTGTCACTTTATAAGCAAATGTCACTTTAAAAGCAAATACCATCAAGAAGGAAAAGACGATGCTGATGGAAGCAAGTTGGTGGCTAAATTGTTGGCTACGTGGAGAATATATAAGAATAGGCAGAGGAGTACACTCAAAACATGGAGGATGTTTTCATATATATCCACTGAAGCCTGGTGAGCAACACAAAGCCAGTGAAGTGTAATGGAGAGCCAATATGGTGGTTTATGTAGAGTTCAGGCTTCAAATTTTCACTCAGCAATGAAGGTCAACAAGTAACCTTGGGCTAGCTATCCTTTCTCAAATTAATCTGCCTCACAGGGCTTTTGTAAAGATGCAATGAGAGATGGTTGAGTATGTACGCTGCCCTGAACTCCTTGGAGCAGAATTAAAATGAATTAATGAATATAGCAGGGGGTGGGACAAAGCTTGGAACAGGAGCTGAATGATTCTCATTATCCCGAATTAGCTAGAAACAGCATACCAGAAGATCATCATCAGTGCTTTGGTTAACCAAGATCAGCTGAATCCTCATTCAAGAGTGCATATGATATATTCCTTCTCCACCAGCATTCCACTGAACTAGACATGGATGAGAATATTCTTCAACCACTGTTTTAATTTCCTTTGCTGAGGAGTGGGGTGGAAGGATGCTTAGGAGCATTTATCTCCTATTCACCATTTCTCACCTCTCAAATTTTCACACACAGGCATTCACATATCCATAGATGACTCCTTGAGAGTATGGTTAACAAAGGAAGCAGATGTCCAGAATATCTTAAGAAGCATACTCATGGTGGTAGGGAGCCTTTAAGAAGGTTGCACACACGGCTGATAATTTTATTTTGATACCAAGTTTACGAATGGAATACATTTTTTCAAGATCAGAAAAACAAAGTCCTTCATGGTCTGGACAAATGTTTCTTTCTGTAGGTGAAAGTCACAAAACATCAATTTGCAGTTCTATAGTGTTGTTCCAAATACCTGAAACTCTGGTTTTGCACAAAGGGGATTGTTAATAGTTATTCAGTACCTCCTTGCCTCTCCTGTGTCCCTTCCTTCATTCAGTACTGCCTGCTACTGTATTTATGTTCCCGAGCATTTGCAGAGCGCCCTCACAGGCACATCTATGTCCATGCACAGGAATGAGTGAGAAGTGTGGTGTAGTAGCTAGGGAACTGAACCCCTCATACAACTGATGTAGAGCAGAAAATACAGAGCTACTCGAATTCATCATTACTTATTCTTCTCTCAGAGTCTGAATGCATGATTATCAAAGACTGCCTGCCTTAATTATAAACATTAACAAAGCAAAACTTGGTGGTGCTTTTTTTGGTGGGTGTGAGATCGATGTCACCAAGCCCAGTTGTCTTCCCATACTAAAAACACAAAACTTCTTGTCTTCCATTTTACAGTGCTGGAGTTATTTGCTCTCCCACCAATCTAGATTCTAAACTATGAAAGTTTCATGGGAACAGATAGCAATGAGAGTCATGCTGGGGGCAGGGGTGGGTGAAGTATTTCTGGAAAGCCAGCTGCTGTGCTGAAGAAAAATCTCCTCATAAGAATTTTAGAGAAAATTCAGTAGAAATTCATCAGAATTTCCCCTTTATTGTCCCACTGAGAAATTTTGGAGAATATTGGTGGGGGGAATTCTTCTCAAGTCTGCTCCAAACTCAGTCATTTTAGCCTACTTTCCAGAAGGCTTATGAGATCACCCAGTATTCTCTGTGTGTGTCCATTCATGTGTGTGTGTGTGTGTGTGTCCCACTATCAACTTTGCAATGCCTGGACCACTCTGAACTAAATTGAATACAGTTGTAGGGACAATTAGGGGTACCTCAGTAACATAGTTTGTGATGATGTCATCCACCCCAATTCAAGATGGCAGATCTGTAAATGTGTGAGGTGCAAGTGGACTAACTTGTGAACCACCTAGCTGTTTTGAACCAAATTTCCTACAGCTGTTGTGACACATAGGGATGGCTCAATAGTGTATTTTGTGAGGATGTCATCCACTGCGTTTGAGGTGCAGGTGGGCTAACTTGTGAACTGCCTAACTGATTTGAACAAAATTTTGTACAGTTGTAACGAGTGACACATAGGGACACCTCAACTGTGCAGTTTGTAATTATGTCATCCACCCCAATTCAAGATGGTGGGCATGTGAATGTTTGAGGCACAAGAGTACTAACTTGTGGACTGCCTATCCAATATGAACCAAATTTGGTACAGTTGTAGTGACTGGCACCCAGGGACACATCAATGGCATGGTTTGTGATGATGCCATGCACCCCAATTCAAAATGGCAGACGCATGAACATTTAAAGCATAATTGGGCTAATTTATGGACCACCTAACTTATTTGAACCAGCTGTGCAGTGTGGGGAAATATAGGGATGGCTGAAAGGTGTAGTTTGTAATGATGTCATCCACCCTGATTCAAGATGGTGGACACATGAACATATGAGGTGTAAGTGGGAACTGATTTGGATGAAAGTTGTTACAGTTTTAGGGACACCACAAACACATAGTTTGTGATGATGTCATCCACCCCAATTCAAGAAGGTAGATGCATAAATATATGAGGAGCAAGTAGGCTAATTTATGAACTGCCTAACTGATTTGGACCAAATTTAGTCAAGTTGTAGGGATAGTGAAAGGAAAGTAGGCAGATTAGTTTTTATCAGAACAACATGTTTCCTAGTGTAGAAACAGCCTCCAGCACACCACCCACTCCTTGTTCTTGTACTTTTTGTAATCAAAAGGTAAAGAACAGGAAAGAAGGAAGAGAATATGAAAATTTTGTCTTTCTGTGCTTGTATTGCTCTGTAATTGCTGTATATTATTTCTTGTTTACACAGTCAGACAGGTGTTATTGACTGGTTTGTTTTATCCAGACATCGGGTCCTTCTCAAGGACCTGGGATGGCTGAATTTTATCATCAATACTGTTGGTTATTATAGATATTGTCACAAAATATAGGCTGTTCCCAGTAAAGTTGTTTTTTGTAATTGGCTGATGGTTATTTCTGTGGCCCCTATGGTGTTGAGGTGCTCTTCAAGTTGTTTTGGAATTGCACCTAGGGTGCCAGTTACCACTGGGATTACTTTGGTCTTTTTCTGCCACAGCCTTTCAATTTCAATTTGTAGATCTTTGTATTTGGTGATTTTTTTTCTATTTCTTTTTCTTCTATTCTGCTATCCCCTGGTATTGCTATGCCGATTATTTTGACTTGTTTTTCTTTCTTCTCGACTACAGTGATATCTGGTGTATTGTGTTTGTCTGTTTGTAGTCGGAAGTCCCATAATATTTTTACATCTTCATTTTCTACAACTTTTTCAATTTTATGGCCCCACCAATTTTTGGCTACAGGTAGCTTGTATTTTTTGCAGATGTTCCAGTGTATCATCCCTGCTACCTTGTCATTCCTTTGTTTGTAGTCAGTCTGTGCGATCTTTTTACAACAGCTGAATAGGTGGTCCATGGTTTCATCTGCTTCTTTACAAAGGCAGCACTAGCTGTTTGTTGTTGACTTTTCTACTTTTGCTCTTATTGCATTTGTTCTTAGTGCCTGTTCTTGTGCAGCCAGTATTAAACCCTCTGTTTCTTTCTTCAAGTTGCCATTCTTAAGCCATTGTCAGGTCTTGGTGATGTCTGATTTTCCGCTTATATTGTGCAAATATTGACCATGCAGTGGCTTATTTTTCCATTTTTCTGCTTGGTTCTTGACTTGTTCTTTTTTGTAGGCGTGCTTTCTTTCATTGGTGTTGAATAGTTTCTCATTATTGACCATTTGAAGTGCATCTTCTTCACTGTCCTTTATATATTCTGCAATGCCTCTTTATATTATTATTATTATTATTATTATTATTATTATTATTTATTCAATTTCTATACCGCCCTTCCAAAAATGGCACAGAGAAATACACAGAGAAATAACAAATAAATAAGATAGATCCCAGTCCCCAAAGGGCTCACAATCTAAAAGAAACAAGATAGACACCAGCAACTGTTACTGGAGTACTGATGGTGGATAGGGCCAGTTACTCGCCCCCTGCTAAATAAAGAGAATCACCACATAAAGAGATATATCCACATATCCTTTTAAAGAAGAGCTCAATATCCTCTATAATAAAACCCTTGAGTGTGATCCCGTGCTGCCCGTGTCTTTCTCGGCAGTTTTGGGCATGCGCGGAGCGCATGCCCAGAACCGCCGAGAAAGATACGGCTGTCCAGACACGAGCGGCCATGTTGGCCAAATTGTCCGAATTGCCCCAAATGATTCCCGCCGCCGCCGCCCACCCGCCCACCCTCCCAGCTGCCCAAGTCCTCCTCTCCCAGCCCCACGGACGGCCATGTTGGCCAAATTGCTGTCCCAATCGTCCCAAACAATTGCTGCCGCCGCCGCCGCCAACTGCCCGCCCACCCGCTCTCCCAGCTGCCCGAGTCCTCCTTACCCGTTTAAGCCCGCGTCAGTCGGGTGATGAAAGTCCATATTTTGAGAAGGAGAGAGGAGCTTGCAAACAGAGCTCCTCTCTGTTCAAAGCCTCTGCCCAAACTGGCGCTATGGACGCAAAGGACGCAATAGGCATCCATTGAACCCATAGCGCCCATAGCTCCAGTTCGGGAAGAGGCTTTTCAGAGAGAGGAGCTCTGCTTGCGAGCTCCTCTCTCCTTCTCTGAATATGGTTTTAGATCGCCCGACTGACACGGGCTGGGGCTGAGGAGAACTCGGCAGCTGGGAGGGTGGGTGGGCGGTCGGCGGCCTGTGGCCGCGGCGGCAATTTGCATGGGCCGATTCAGCCCTTAATCATGTGGGGGGGGGGTGGGAGAGGAGGAATCAGACAGCTGGAAGGGCAGGCGGGTGGTCAGCGGCGGCCGTGGAAGCAATTGCATGGGCCGATTCAGCCCTTAATCATGTGGGGGGGCAGGAGGGGTGGACTTGGGCGGGTGCTTGGTGGCGGCAGCCGTGGCGGGAATTGTTTTGGACAATTTGGCCCTTAAACAGGTGAGGTGGGGGGCCAGGACGAAGGCATAAAGTGGAAAAAAAAAAAACCCTAGCACCCGTCATTATAACGGGCTGAAAAATACTAGTGAGTCAATAAATGCCTTTGACTAGCCAAGTAATTAGACCCATAATATCCTATTAGTATAAGCTTATGAAGACTGAAAGGAAGCAGAATTTTTCTTCACTTCTTATTTCTTCATATCTTTTTTCTTTTTCTCATCTTCTCCTCTTAAAGGAACAGCCTAGTTTCTATTCAATTTCATATGCGTAACTGCACAAAAGGTTATTTCTCACACTGCACAGCTTTTTTTTTTTTTGGACACTGTACAAAATGTGTCTAGGTGCACATTAGAATAACTCATTAATTGAGTGATCTATGTTAGGTCAGAAGAACATAAGAAAAGCCCTGCTGGATCAGACCAAAGGGTCCATCTGGTCCAGTAGCCCATTTCTAATAGTGCCCAGCTAGAGGAAGCCCACAAGCAGGAGATGAAGGCAACATCTCCTGCCCTTCTATTTGTCCCCCATATCGAGGATGCATGACTCTGAACATAGAGACTCCATTTAGTTAATATAGCTAATAGCTGCTGATGGACCTATGCAGTAATCATAGCAATATTTTTATTTTACCATGGTAAATTCAAAGAATTAGATTCAAGTTATTTATTTACATAAAAACATCATTAGATTTTTTAAAAAATAAAATAAAATATGTTCTTCTAAAATGGGTGATTATTTATCTGAACACTATTTAGTAGGAATTTCCTCCTTTGAGCAGAGGGTTACACTAGAAGTTGGCCAAACAGAAAAAAAGATGTGCAGATTTAACTTTAGTAAGCCAAAAGAGGAAGACAACTCTAGAATTGTGGCGTATCTATGAAAACAGATCTCTCTGAAGCCCAGTGTAGATGACATCTTATGTAGTATCAACATATGTGTAGAGGTCAGAATCCCACTCCTGACCACCCCCCCACACACATCTGGTTTGTACACATGCTGTGCATGTAGGAACAGTGCAGAAAACCTAATCAAAGTGTGGAGCTCAGGAGGAGAGTCAGTAGCACACTCCCACTTCTCCCCATCTAGGTGATAATTGTTTATGGCATGTCATCTGCACAGGACATAAGTCTCTGTTATTTATCCTCAGCACATTAGGAAGCTGTTCTATATTGAGTCAGACCACTGGTCCATCTTGCTCAGTAATGTCTACACTGACTGGCAGTGGCTTCTCCGGGGTTTCAGGCAGGAGTCTTTTCCAGCCCTACCTGGAGATGCTGCCAGGGATTGAACCTGGGACTATCTGCATGCAAAGCAGATGCTCTACCATTGAGTGATGGCCCCATTCCCAAAGGTGGCATGAAACCTTGAGCGAAAACAATCATGATGGCTTGAAACATTTTCATGATGATCGTGAACATCACAGTTGCTGTTTTTACAACCTGCACAAGGAAGTGGCAGTACATAAGATGGTGCCTCTGTATAAGCTTGGCTAGGTCCCAATCCCACCACTGGCTCGTTCAGGCAATCTGGGATCCACTGTGCATCTGAACCAGGAATATACAGTATGTGCATTAAGACACACAAGGAGTTTGGATTAGAGTCATCACACATTGGGATATCTCCTGAATTTTTTTCTTCCACATAGATACTGTACATTTACCGTAATTTCAAAATGGTAAGGTCTTCCAAAAATGAAGATAATGCCATGCTCTACACAGCATTGGATGGGGGACAAATTTGCCAGTTTCCCCTTCTCCCAGAAGTGCCTCCGACTGCTGATCACAGAAGCACCTGCCCATCATGGTTGCATCTTTCCCCCTGCAGATTACCACTACCATAACCATGGCAGTGACACAAAGGGGTGAGTGACATGCCAGGGCGGGACTTCTGACCAGCTTTTGGTGCTTTTAGGTGTATATAGGGCTATTTTTTAAACATCCGAATAGGGCTTTAGAGTTCATTCAAAGATGGCTAAGATATTTAAGAAAATATTTAAAAGAAAGATACAATACATTCAAAGATAAGCCCTTTAAAAACCAGTTAAAGCATGTTAAACAGTTAAGTGGACAGTTTAAAAGATATTAATTTTAGCTGGATTGTACCCACAAAGAACAATGCACCCCAATAAAACTGAAATATTGGCTCAATTGCCAGATCAGACTTCAGTGAGTTTAGATTTCATACATGCTGCCCATCGTATTGCATTTCCCCCTTTCCCTTTCTAATATAAATTTACAGCAAGCAATTATTTCCTGATAGTTGATTTGATTTCACTATAATTTTCAGTTGAGCAGCCAAAAGATAATGAAATCCAGAAACCTGCCCAAAAGTCACAAATTACTCAGTTATCACCAAACATCATTCTCACTTTCAACTCCATAACCCATTTCATTTTTAGGACTATTCAATTAAGAAAGGTAAACATTTAAACCACATCAGGTGACAGGAGATGTTAACAATGGGGATTTTGCTTCCATATTATTAAACCTTTTACAATATAAGGTACAGAATATTCTGTCAAGTTTTCTTCTAGATTTTTGTAAAAATAATAAAAACTATTATATTTATTATTATAGATATTATATTATTATTATTCATTTATTATAATTTTAAAAATTATAAGGTATTATCATGTTTGCCTTGAAAAATCCCCCTCCTGCTCTTAGCTGATGATGCTTGCTAAGTGTACAATGAAGAAGAGATCCTTTACATACCAACCTAAGAACATTCAGAGCCAGATGGAATTTGTTACTGCTTCCATCTTATCTGAGGATTATATCATCTGAAGCCCAGTCTACTACACAGCCAGCAACAGAGCTAACAAAGCTGTTCCTGGATTGTACAATTTCAGACTAGAGGTGAGTGAATTGTATGGTTGCATGTTCATAGATGTTGTTTTAAGCAGAATTAAACGTAAATTGAGGGGGAAAGGGTCTTCCTCAGGTAAAACATCCAAGGCTTGTTTGAAAAATGAGACCAGGTGGTCCAAAATTTCTGATCCATGTGACATGCCACATGGCTTACTTGACAGGTCCTTGGGCCTTTAGTTGCTTGGCTCTGATTTATCATACAGGATATTTGGAGCTTCCAAAATATCTCAGTGAGAAAAGAAGAAGCAAAGAAACTGCTGCAATGCAAAACCATTGATAAAAGGAGCAGAGCCAGCACCTAACATGATGCTAATTGGCCCAGATGGAGCACTTTAGACAAGATTGATCAAGTTGTGTCAAAGGCTTAGAATATTGTTGCAGAAGTCAGGTTGACCTTTAGATGTATCTGATGACAAATGTAATTTTAATTCATTTGCCTAGAACATGCTTCTGCTGCAGGACATTTTCTTTCAAAAGCTACTTTATAGTATATAAATAAACTAGATATATTATTATTATTATTATTATTATTATTATTATTATTATTATTATTATTAATTCAATTTTTATACCGCCCTTCCAAAAATGGCTCAGGGCAGTTTACACAGAGAAATAATAAATAAATAAGATGGATCCCTGTCCCCAACGGGCTCCCAATCTAAAAAGAAACATAAGATAGACACCAGCAACAGTCACTGGAAGTACTGTGCTGGGGGTGGATAGGGCCAGTTACTTTCCCCCTGCTAAATAAAGAGAATCACCCTGGTAAAAGGTGCCTCTTTGCCCAGTTAACAGGGTGCAATTTCTCAGGGTGAGAATATGAGGAGTAAAATTCTGAGGAATTTTTACTGAACTTTCAAATATTCATTGAAATTTAATTGATATAATAGTTCAGTGCCAAGAAGCAATAATGACATCTCCTAAAATGATTCCAACATATCCCAATACATATTATTTTAACCTCCCATTCTCCAAAGAAGTAGGAAACTTTAGGGCAGCTTTTTACAAGATCAGTTCCCTCGTGAGGAGAGAAATTTCAAACCCAGACTTCTTTGTGTCAGCCAGTTACAAAATACAGGGTTCTGTCTCATTCACTCACTAGTTTCCAAACTGCAAAATTGTTTCCTTCAGCCCATGCATGAACATATTTACAACTAGAAGTCACTAGTTATCAAAAGTCATCAGTGCTTTAGGTAAGCATCTTTTACCTTTCTTCAATCTTCTTTAGCACCATTATTTCCTGAGAAAGTTGCAGTTTTCCATTGGTGGCTGCTTCTTCCTTCTTCCTAGATTTGTCCTATGTGTAATCCTAGCCAATCAGGAAATGAGAATGTAGGAAACAGAATGATATCTCAGTGCTATGAGGCTAATGATATTTTACTAAGTGATGATATCTGTGAAGGCATGAGATGTCAATGGAAAGTCACATAAAGAGAAGACAATGTAAACAGACAGATGAACAACATCACAAGGGCTGAAATATCATTAAAAGTGAAATATTTTTAATGCTGCCTATGATGTTTGTGGGGGAAACCCTGTGAGTAGCTTTAGCTTAACCTTGTTTATTACCCCATCCTTTAGACTTGGGGAAAATATGCCCCCCAGCTATTCCCTGAAATTTCTCAGGGTGAGAATATGAGGAGGAAAATTCTGAGGAATTTTTACTGAACTTTCAAATATTCATTGAAATTTGCATAAGGGTCTTTTTTTCTTCCACACAGCAGCTGACTTTCTACAAATGGCATTTTGTTCCACAACATGATTCTCATTCAGGATAAGAAAATAAAGAGAGAGAGAAAAAGCAGCCAGCCACCATTGAGGAGACAGAAACAATTGAGCCTTCTTGGACTGTTGTTTGATTTCCATAAAAGGGGAAGAGAATTGCTCCACAACTGGCTGATAGAATCTATATATTTTGTGAATCTAGCCTGCAAAAAGAAATATCCATCCAGAAAATGAGGGACTTTTTTCCTCATACACACACACACACACACACACACACACACACACACACACAAACTTGTGTCACACCTCCCCTGGCAGCTGGGTTGCACATATGAGGGTGTTGGGTTGGTCATCTGGGTCTCAAGTTGCTTGTCGGCTGGGTGCTCCTGCCTCTGGAATGGGACTATTTTATGTATCGGGTCGAGGGGGGGTTGCTTTGCCCACGATCACACTCAGAGTCACAGTGGCTCATGCCATCTGGATCCCTCCTCAAGAACTAGCCCCTCATCATTGGCTGGCTGCCTTTGATACATGTTTTGGCATTCAGAGCACTTCTCAGGAGATTTCGGCCAAATCTGAGATCTCAGACCCAAATCTCATGAAACTTCACCTATTTCTCGCTCCTGAAGCCTCTCGGAGACATGCTGGGGATGAGTCCTGGCTCACCGTTTCCCTGTGCATTGGGCATGGGAGGTGGGAGCATCACCAACACCACCCCTCACAGGTAGGTAGCACCACAAAGCAATTCCCACTATGGGCCACAGCCCAATCCTTGGGTTTCCCTTCCCCTGTACCCGTCATTCCCTCACAACTTGGGTATAAAGTTAAATAGATTCTATAAGCCACTCATGCAGCCTTTTAAAAACAAAGACAAAGTAGTCTCAATTCATTGGCGTTTTTTCTGAGTATGTTCCTTAAATTATTCTGGAGGTCAGCTTCCATTAGCCATGCCCCAAAGGAGCTATCTATGGATGTGCACATTATTCCAGTGTGAAAAAATCCATTAGGTGAGAATATGAGAATCAGAGAATAATTCTCTTAAGCATTCTCTTCCCCTCCAGGTTAAAAACAATGATTTGATGATGTTCTTGTCCGTATCTATTGGAAACCTCCTCCTGCATCAAGTGTGCACAGTTTTATCTCTTCTAGTTTTGCAAAACAACTTGGATATGTCACAGAAGTCATTCTTTTGATTTTAAAAATTGTTTGGTGACATAACACAAAACCTTACACACCATAGAACAGACTAATTAAGTTCAAACAGAAGTAGAAAACAAGTGTAATTTTTTCTAGTTACAAGCTTTCCCCCCTCATATCTACAGATGTGGAATCTTTCAAACGTGTCTTGGAAAAATATTTGATTTAGTTGACATCTACAAACAATGAGCTCAGACTACAAAGGATATGATTTTTGTAGCAGAGCAAAGCACTCACCTGTCAGTTACACTTTCTGCAATATGGTACTGTACTATCTGTCATTGTCATCGTCATGAAGTAAGCTATTAATATGAACAACCAATAAAAAGCAGCATCTTATCAAATTAATTATTCACTAAATGCAATACACTCCACAGAATATCTTTTAGATTAGTAAATCCATAAAAGGAACACATCATCTGTGTACCTAATTAAAACATTTACAGTTATAAAAGAGAGAGCTCTTTAGCAAAAAACAAACAGCAGAAAGAAAGACTGTCACCACCTTGAAATATATGCTTCGAAATCAGTTTTGCTGTACAAAGTCTTTCTGCTTCCTTCTAAAAATAGGGCAACATTAAAACACTACTTTAGGAGCCATTTAAAATGTGTAAATGGAAACACAGCTTGCTGCAAATCAGTTGTGTTCATTTTCTCTGATGGTGATCCAGACAAGTACCTAGATGTGTCACTGAATCTTACCTGAAACAAACCTCCATGTTTACTTCAAGGGTCCTCTTCAGCTGACATTAGGAATTTTGAGAGAAGGGAGAAGATGTTCAAGAAGGCTAGCACATTTTTAAAGAAAACAACACACAGCAAATAAGGTTATTTAAAACAGAATTCAAGGCAAATTTGGATGATCTTCTTCAAATCTAATGTCTGTAAAAAGGTCCCTGAAAAGCTAAAAGACATTCAGTGAGATTGGCAAAAATTCCTCAGAGGGGCTCCACACATCCCTACATCTATCACACCAACATTCTCTGTTTGCATTAATTAGGGCAAGTGACATGTCACAATGCCAGATAACGACTTCTGGAAGTCTCTTTGAATTGTGATTGTTCCACATATCAGCCATCATGGCTTGCTGTGATTGTGTTCAGCCACTGGAAAACAATGCCAATATGTCCAGCAGAGCTGGAGAGAGACTCTCCAGATGATGAGAATAATGCACCGAATGAGCTGCTCTTTAAGCTACAGTCGTGTGAAATAGCGGCAAGAAGAAATCTAAGAGCTGGTTCAGCTATGCTGCTCATTGCTTGATAAACTGTGTATATGTGTGATTTCTAGAAGAATACAAACTTTTTAAACTCCCCCCCCCCATTTTCCTGTATTCATTTTGAGTACAGAAAGCAGCTGGCCCCCATTTTTGTTTTTCTTTGCATTTTGCATTTCTTATAGCAGACTTGTTCTCTCAACTTTTTGGTTTTTGTTGGGTTTTTTTTTTTTTTTTTACTCTTGAAATACACCATGCATTTTGCAACTTTTATGACCCCGTGGAGTTACACTGCTGAACTGGCTTTCAACAATAATGAGACTGCTTCGGTTCTTTCTGTATCCCTCCTGGTCTTCGTACTGTTGTGTGTGCTGGACTGAAAACACTAATTTGGGTACTTTACACAGGCTAGGCTGCTAAGGATCTCACGTAAATCAAGATCATGTTCTCACTGAAGTGGTGAACCTGTGGCTGGGCTGTTGAACTTCAAACTATAAGTGGAAACACTTCCATTAAAAAAGGAAGGAAAAAATCCTCCACATAGCTGGTGCCAGGAAGAAGAATTCTAGCCTTGCTTTCTCTCCAACATGCTAATGCTTTTTATCCACACAGAGATTCTTTGGTGTCAGCTCCCACCTGCAGTTGGAGTGGATTGACAGAACTTCATGATCACCACATCCTATAATCCATTTGCGCTCAAAGGCTTTCCTGATTTTGGCCATTGCCTAGTGCTCATGGTAGAAGTGGAACAATATTATTTCTTTTTTGTTTTCCTGTTATTCAGTGAGTGCCAGCCATTTAATAAATTCTATGTCAGACCTGTTCTGGTGTCTTAGTGATTTCTCAGTGCATAATGGACAGCCTAAAAAAACTCATGCATATCCATTGGCTTGTTAAACTCAGACGCTTCTTCATATGATACTTCTTCATTCTTTTCTGTTCTTTTTTTAGTTTTCTGTCCCAAGTCCATTGTAAAAGAAATAGTTTTTATTGCTTTAACTCATATGTATAGGCTAGTCTGAGTGATGTAGTATTAAAAGAGCTGGTGACCATCCATTATAACACCCCACATTATCTTATTTATTCCTTTGTTGCATTTTCCTACCACTTCTCTCCCTTTCCCAAGGCACCTGAAGCAGTTTACAATATGAACAGGTTGTTCTAGTAAGAACTAATTAACCTACTTTCCTTTCACTGTCTCTACAACTGGACTAAATTTGGTTCAAATCGAGGTTCACAAGTTAGATCTCTTGCACATGAAATGTTCATGCATCCACCATTTTGGATCAGGGTGGATGACTTTATTACAAACTATACCATTGAGGTGTCCCTGTGTGTCAACTGTATCAAATTTGGTTCAAATGGGTTAGACAGCCCTCAGGTTAGTGCTCTTGTGCCTCAAAAGTTCAGACGTCCACCATCTTGGATCAAGGTGGATGACATCATAACAAACTACACCATTGGGACATCCTTATCTGTCCCTACAGCTGTAGCAAATTTAGTTCAAATTGGTTAAGCGGGTCACAAGTTAGCCCACTCGTACCTCAAAAATTTACATGTCCACCATCTTGGACTGGGGTAAATGACATCATCACAAACTATGTCATTGAGGTGTCCCTATGTGTCCCAACAGCTGTAGCAAATTTGGTTCAAATCAGTTATGTGTTTCACAAGTTAGCCCACTTGCGCCTTCAAAGTTTATGCATCTGCCATATTGAATCAGGGTGGGTGACATCATCACAAACTATGCTGTTGAGGTGTCCTTGTGAGTCATTCACTGCAACTGTACCTAATTTGGTTTAAATCGGTTAGACAGTCCACAAATTAGCCCGCTTGTGCCTCAGATGTGCACATGGATGCCATCTTGAATTGGAGTGGATGACATCATCACACACCATGCAGTTTGAGCACCCCTATGTGTCCCTACAGCTGTAGCAAATTTGGTTCAAATCAGTTATGTTTCGCAAGTTATATTTATTTATTTATTTATTTATCTATTTATCTATTTATTTTCACAAGTTTTATTTATTTATTTATTTGTTTGTTTGTTTGATTGATTGATTTTTATGCCACCCTTCCGAAAAGGCTCAGGGCGGTTTACAATTAAGAACAGAAACCATTAAAACCAATAACAATTAAAACAGAGATATAAATATTAACACCAATTAAAAAACATCTTACAAAACAATTAAACTAGCATAACAATTAAAATCCTGAAAATCAGGTTGGCATTAAAACAATTAAAACTAATTAAAATACCCTGAAAGGCCAGGCCAAACAGATGGGTTTTTAGGGCTCTCTTGAAGGTCAGTAAGGAATTAAGATTACGAATTTCTGCTGGGAGTGCATTCCACAGCCCGGGAGCAGCCACAGAGAAGGCCCACCTCTGAGTCACCACCAAACGAACCAGTGGTAACTAGAGACAGACCTCTTCAGATGACCTTAACGTGTGGTGGGGATCATGTAAAAGAAGTTTCCGGACTACATACAAAGGCAGCCCCATGTAGAGCACATTGCAATAGTCACGCTGGGAGGTTACCAGCTGATGCACCACTGTTTTGAGGTTATCCTCTTCAAGGAATGGGCGCAGCTGTCAAATCAGCCGAAGCTGATAGAAAGCACTCCTGGCCATGGCCTCCACCTGAGATACCAGGGTGAGTCCTGGGTCCAGGAGTACTCCCAAGCTGCGCACCTGCTCCTTCTGGGGGAGTGTAACCCCAGCCAGCACAGGAAGATCTAACTCACCCCTCATATTCTGAGCCCCCACAATGAGCACCTCCACCTTGCTTGGATTCAGCTTCAATTTCAAGTTAGCTCACTTGTGCCTCAAAATTTTACACATCCGCCATCTTGGATTAGGGTGGATGACATCATCACAAATTACACCGTTGAGGTGTCCCTATGTGTCCTTACAATTGTACCCGATTTGGTTCATATTGTCCTAAATCTGTTGGCACAGCTGACCAGACAGGATTTACAATCCCTTCAGCTCTACTTCTGTGAGTTAAATAGAAAGTCTGGGGATAAGTGTAGCAACTTAGCTGCATGAACGAAAGCAAAAAAATGTCTCACAAAGAAAATTTAGTATAAACCAAATTAAAGTCCCTTGAACTAAACTAGGTACCCCCACTGCGATAACTGAGTAATAACTGAAAATAAAGAAGCAAGGAATGAACAGAACAAGGACAGGCTGAAACAAGAAAGGTTGAATAATTCTAAGTACAAAGAACACTGTCTGCGGTAGGCAACATTGCTGATGACAGTAACTGTCCCAAGAACAGCGTTTGCTTAATATAGGGCTCAAGATAACCAGCAGCCAATCAGGCTTTCCTGACTCAGCACTTCTATTTCCTCTCCTGTGAGATCTTGCACCTGCCTGTCTCCCACTGAGCCTTTCTCTTGAGACGTCTTCTTAACACAGGTGAAATTCCAGCTTCCTCCTGATCAGTCTCCTCAGCCCTCATCTCTGCCAGCTGTCCAGATTCCCCTGTCTGTTGCCGACCCCGCTTAGCTTCAGCGTTTGTTCCCACAGCCAAATCCTCCTGCTGTGCTTCTGAGCCTGCTCTCCCAACCATGTCCTCCCACTCCTCTTCTGACTCAGAGGTCTGGGCCATGACACATATGGGTCCAGGCGTTGCGAAGTTGAAGTGGGGGGCACACGGACACACATACAGAATGCTGGGTGATCTCATAAGAGTACTGGAAAATAGGCTAAAAAGAAACAAATTACATAAGATATACAAAGAATTGTTATTGCAGGCCATTGATGGTCTTTTCAGGAGCTGAGGACAAGATCTCTAAGACCTGGGCATTTTCTTTCTTGCCATTATGCAAACTGGAACAGAGAGAGATCTGCAGTGTGGGCATAATACTGATTGAAAAACCTTTTGCAGTCCCAGCAGGGCAGGCAATACCTGCCCTTCTGAGAACTTCTTTCATTTTCTTGGTTGTGCGCTGTGTTTCCACACCAAGAACTCAGTGACAATTACAGGAAATGTAAAGGTATGAAGACTCTACCCAGACATCTGTCTCTGTCTCTGTCTCTGTCTCTGTCTCTGTCTCCATCCTGAAACCAGAATAATAATAATAATAATAATAATAATAATAATAATAATAAAAATAAAAATAAAAAATAAAAACATATTTCAATCATTTATATTAGGAAACACATTACCCTCCTGTGTTATACTAACTGTACCATAAACACTCCTTGAGACATAAAATATAATTAACCTAAGCACTGCAGTAAATGCTTAAGAAAAAATTTCAGTGTGTGCCATGAGAGTTCAGAGGAAGGCAGCCATTAGTAGGGATGTGCAAATCAGTCCGGCGGTTCAGGGGTTGGGGGTTCAGTTTGGGGGTTTGGTTTGGGGGTTTGGAGTAGAACTGACCCCCCCCCCCATTCCATCCGAACTGGTACCAAACCCCACTGGCCGGTTCACAGATTTTTTTAAATAAATAAATAAATTTAATTACCTTATGCCCCTTAAAGAAACTTACTATAGCCTGGGGATGGTGGTCCACAAATGTTCCCCTGCCCTCCACCATCCTCTAAATCATCACAGCCCACCAGACTGTTATTTTTTGGCCTGTTCAGGCCTCTATAAATCATCATGGTGGCATGGCCCAGGTCCTCACAGACACCATTTGCACATGCATGGCGGCCATTTGTTTTGGCAGCCATTTTTAAAAAATTTGCACATGTGCAAAAAACCCCTGTCTGGCAGGCCACAGCAGTCATTTTAGAGGTTGGCGGGGGGCAGGGGAACATTTGTGCACCCCCCCTGCAAAGGTAATTATATTTATTTTAATTTTTTAAAAAGAATTTGCACTCCCCAACTGAACCGGATGAGGGCGGGGCTTAGATGGGGTGCTGGAATGAACTGGCCCAGTCAGGTTTGAGTCCGGTCCAGACTCAAACCGAACCGGCCCAGCCGGTTCTGTGCACACCCCTAGCCATTAGAGGATAAGACTTCTTTATTATGTTACCAGGAAGAGCTGGGTTCAACAAGAAGTACAGGCAGGAAGTAGGAAGGGACTCTGCCTCCAATTAAGATCACTACTAGCAAATGCTAGTGCCACCTACTGGCTGGACATATTACAATAACATTTCCACACAGTGTGTACACTGATGTTCCACAAAATATATTCTCCTTCCATGCTTCTTGCTACTATAAAAGTAGCTAATAGCTTGTTGCTAGATATATGGGAACATTTTGATGGTCTACAAAGGTCATGCTTATGTATTGCCCAATAGGTATCCTCCTTGAATTTCATACAATTGCTACCTTTTTGAGCATGTATTTCTTTTCTTTTTTTTCTTTTTTTTACTGCTACAGATGAGGTTTACCAGCACAAAGATGGCAAGGAAGGAGTAAGGGTAAAAATGTTCATGACTGCATGGTAGGGGTGATTTTGAAAATCTATTTCTTCTGTCAGTACACACCACCAATTGTCGTAATTGATGTTTCAGCCATTACACCACCAGCTTTCACAGACAATGTAGATAATTAGCCATGCTCCACTTTTGGATGATTATTTCTATCCTCCAAGGATCTTGACGGTATAATGGACAAAATGTCAAGAATAATTAGGAATAATAATGGTGGCAGATATGCTGCTAGACCTAAAAGAGAGTTTTACCTTGTCTTGGGTGGTGGGCAGCATGGCTCGGGGATATTAAAATTCAATTCTGTGGTTTATGTGCTCCTTGGGAGATTGTTAACATTTTTCAGAAAACACAAAGTGGAAATGACCGTGCTCGTAACACATATCAAAATATCCCTGAATGAGATTAGTCAAACAACTTATGCATAAGTCTTTAAATTACTGAAAAAGTCCTGTTACTCTATTGTTTTTTACACAAACCTAACATCTCTGGCCATGCTATCTTATTAATACATTATTTATACAGCACACATACATAGGTCATTTTGCAACATTTTGCATTAAAGTTTAAACCTTCCTTCTGTTGCAAATCCAAGAAAATATCATTTTGCTTTTATGGGATGCTATACAATGAATTTATTCAGTCACCATGTGAATTAGGCCTGTGATAGGCATTGCTAACTGACTGGCTATCTGCAGCCTGTCCTTTGAGCTCCAACAAGAGAATTGCATCTGTTCAGGGCAGGCTTCTAGCCACTTAAATGTACTTGCTACTTTTGAGAAGGCTCTCCTGTGTAGTGATCCACATCTTTCTTTGCCCAGATGGTAAGAAATCAAGTTGATGAATATCACATCATGTTGTTAGCTACTTTAATTCTTTCACGTAGATTACAGTAAAAATAGCTCTTGCCAACGTACATGCAGTTTTGATAAAAATGTGGAGATGATAGTTCACCATCACTAGGTTTCTAAACAGTGTTCACTTTATACCAATGCTCTATTGGCCATAGTATCTTCTAACTTCAATTTAAGGTGCTGGTGATGATCAAGTCCAAAGACGCTGAACTCAGGATATCTAAGAGACTGTCTCCCCTTATGACATTTTACAGTAGACTAGAATCTCTCTCTCTTAGCTTTTTGCAGTAAGTCAGGATTAGAGATGTGCAAATTGATTTGAACTCAAAACAGGCCATTTTGAGTGTTTAGAGCCTAAAACAAAATATCCTTAAAATAAAGTGCCTGTTTCAAGCTTGAAACGAAACAGCCCCATTTCGACTTCATACATTTCAAATGTTTCAAGCACCATTTTGAGGCCTTTTTTTCTGGGGAGAGCTGGTCTACCAATTGGGGTTGGCAGGCAGACCAATCCTCTGCTCCAGACTTAGCCACTGCCTCAGAGGACTGGTCTACAACCAGTTTTCTGAGGCGGGCTGACATGCCAAGTCCAGGGTGAAGGGCTGGTCTTCCCGCCACATAAGGCAGGTTGAGCAGGCCTCTACCCTGGACTTAGTTGGATTGCCTGCCTCGGAGGACTGGTCTACCCGCCTACCCCGATTGGTAGGCCAGGGGCTTAGCGAGGTTCCCAGTGGCCGAGGGACAAAGTTAGGAAGGGGACTCCATCATCTGCACAAAGCACATGCATGCCTCAGAGGCCTAAGCCACACCCCCTGTGTCAGATGTCAGATCCAAGGGGGTGGGGCAACCTTATCCCCCCCCCCACAGCCTTCCACTTCCTATCTCTTGATCTCACCATTCAGTGAGTCTTTCAGGAGGAGGGTGGTTGCAGCAGCGCCGTTTCAACAGTGTGGATTGGGACTGGGTGTGGGGGCCACTGTCCTCTGCCTGGGGGAGAGATTGGGGCTGCACAGCCCCTCCTCTGGCAGCTCCTGCATGGCCGCCAGGCAAGGGGGTGGAGCAGTGGCAAGAGGCTGGGAGGACAAAGCCGGGGGAAAGCATGGGGAGAATGCCACATGCACATACCCCAGCAGCACCCAGCTGGTGGCAGCCTTGTGGAACCCCCTGACCCTACAGGGTGGAGGAGCAGCAAGTGGCTGTATGAAAAGGAAGCATGGGGGGAAGCCGGGGGAAGCACTGCATGCCCCAGCAGCACTCGGCAGCAGCCTTGTGAGCCCTTTGTGGGCCCTCTGACCCTCCAGGCAGGGGGACATTTGTCGCCGCCTTGCCCAATAGATGCTACACCCATGTGGTAGACCAGCTTTTCCCAGATCAGCTCTCCCAGCAGCATGGATCAACAAAGGCCAGGGCCCATTTTCCTGGTGCCTTGGGGTGGCTTGGGGGATTACTCCATCAGATGGATGCTCTGGGCTCCCATCTCTGTGTCTCCTAGGGCTCCGTGCAGCCTGAAGAGACACACAATTCTTGCAGTTGAGTTAAAGGGAGTGCTTGCTCCCTCAACCTCGGATAAGAACTGGGCTTGGGAGCAGGGTTAGGCTGGGTGGGAGTTCCAGCTCGTGCTCCACATGAACCGCCTAGCCCAGGCTAGTGAGAACAGCCTCAGTGCAGATTAGCCTCTGTGTAATTGTGAGAACAGCCTCAGACTAACAGCCTTGTGAGAACAGCCTCAGTGTAATTTGACTTTGTTTTTAAATACAAACTGGCTTTTGGTGGCCAGAAATATGAGGGGATAGAATAGGTCAAATGACATATTGGGACCTGCTGCAGGACTTGATTTGTACCAAACAAGAGTGATCTGTAGTCTTATGTAGGATAAAAATGCGATAGGAACTGCAAGTTTTGGTGTATCAGAAACCACATATACTGCAAAAGGGTGCAGATTATTTTCCTGTCAGAACCCTGCCAAAAGAAGCTTCAACTGATGAGGAAGAGGAGCCAATTCCTACAGCGGTGCCTGAAAGCGACCCTGCAGAAACTATGGTTTTGGAGTAACAGTCAAAGCCAGCTCTGCAGGAAAAACCTGAGATGTTGAGATTCCAGTGCCTCTCCACTAGTGGTATGCACAACACTGGATTTGCCAGTTTGATTCGGTTTTGGCTTGGTCAAGCTGGACCCAATTCAAGTTCAAACTGAGCCGTCTCGACCGGCTTGAAGCTATACTGGTAGAGGGGGATCTGGTGAGTAACCCAGGCTGGCAGTAGCCCAGTTTGGGCCTCTGTGCACACGCGGGGCATCATTTGCGCATGCACGGTGGCCATTTCTTTTTTAAAATGGCCACCAAAACAAAAATGGCCACCATTAATGCACAAATGGCCTCTGTGAGGCTGTGGATCATCACACAGGCCTTTTGCACATGTGCAGCAGCTGCCATTTTGGCCACAGCACCATTTTTAGCAAGGCCCGAACGGCCTAAAAACAGGCCTAAAAGGCCTGAGGGGTGCATTTTGAAAGCCAGAGTGGGGAGGGGGAACCTACACACACACACGCACACACACACACACACACACACACACACACACACACACACACACACACCCTGCTACCTTGATGATCATTGTAAAGGTAATAAAAATATTTTAAAGTACTTAAAATTCGTGAACCCCCCCGGACCGGACCAGACGGGGGGGGGGGCGTTCAAGGGGTCCCGGACCAGTCCGGCCTCAAACCAAACCAGGCCAGGCAGTTCCCTGCACATCCCTACGTGGCTCCAATCAAGCTGGTTTGCACATCCTTACTCCCCACCTGGTCCTCTCCAATCACCTCCAGAACCTCCATATTAATGCCAACTCTGGATCTAGGCCAAAATTCATAATGAGCATACGTATGCCCTTCTGGCTGCCTACGGTGAGCCTGTTCAAGAGATGCAGGAAGGAAGTGCAGGCACAGACCTTGGATTCAGCCCAAGCTCATTCCAGGAAGGGGAGGAACTTCCTGCTTCAATGTAAACCCATCACTTGCTTCCATATCTTCACCGATATAACAGCTCCTTGGAAAAGTCTGCTCCAATCTTATCCTCTGGTTCTTGACTCCAGCCTTGCTCCAGTTTCTAGTCCTACTCTCCAGTAACCCTCTTTGCCATCTCATTGCCCCTGCTCTAGCCTCTGCAATCAGCCTCATCACCAACCCAGCAATTCCACTTTGTATCTTGTGCGGCCCTTCTTGCCAAGGCTATGGATGTTGGCATCCCCCTATGCAAAAGTAATTAGTGTGGTCCAAGCTCACAGTCCAAACTAATGATACTGTGTCTATAGTTAGCAGGAAAGCTCACAGCAATGGTCAATATTTTAGAGCTGGCAAAAGAGGTGCATGATAGGGTGAAATCTTCCTACCAATTCATAAGTAATAAATATACATATTACAAAAACCTCAGTTAATTAAGTTTGAGATAAGCTTACAATTTAACAAAAAGTGGCACATATTTTTGATGTAGGGATGTATGATACTCCCCGTAGACATTTTATTATACCAGACTAAAAGTATTACAGTTTTTCTTAATATTCCTTTTATGTTTTGCTGAGCAGCAACCTTCAAATTTGCTTCAGCCCTGCTTTTTCCAAATCTCTACTAGTCTATCTATAATGATTTCCATCATTTTACTTTGGTGAGAAGTTAGGACAAGAAGTCTATATAATTTCATGAATCTTTGCTTTAGAAAACTAGTTTTAAACTGGCTACCATACAATCGTCTGGGAAGTATGATTTAAGTTGCATAAGTTAATTAAAATATTAACTATGAAACTTTGAGAATATCATCTGGCCCTGGGTAACAAGTTACCCATTTGTCAGTCCCAAAACATCATATTTTGTCTCTCAGGGAAAACCAAGTTCTAATCCCCATTCAGTGATGAAACTCACTGGGTGACTTCGGGCCAGTCACTTATCTCTCTGCCTAACCTACCTCACAGGGTTGCTGTGAGGATAAGCATAACCATGTACACTGTCCTATGTTCCTTGGAGGAAGAGCAGGATAGAAATGTAAAGATTGATTACATTTAAATTAATTACAGATTAACAACTGGAAAGCAATGACTGAGATGTAAGTCTCCCTCCGATATAGAGATGTAAAGAAATGATTTAGCTTCTCTGCAGTTTCACCATCTTCTTGCTGTACTCCTTTCAACAGGAGTATTGCCAAAAAGGCATTGCTGATGTGGTCGTGACAAGGTACTTTTTCATCAATCATTGCACCTGATCCTAAGCACCTGTTCTCTAGTTCAGTTGACCATAGATTCAGTACCAGTGTGAGCAACACAAGTCCTGTGAAGCTGTTGTTGCAAAGGTAAGAGGCTCTTCGGATAATTCTGCTTTCTTTTTCATTTGAATAATCTCAATCATTGTTTTGAAAACTTGTCGTTTTTAAAGACCCATAATCTCATTTAGTGATTAATAACTATCTACTTAACTATAAAGAGGATATCTGCAGCTATCCAGATGCTACAGTTGGCTTTGTTAATAATTCACATGGTGCTTTGTAGTCTAATGTTTGTAACTTGATTTCTGTTAACTGCTTGAGGGCTGGCAGTCTTTTGTCATATCTTAAATAAATAAAATAAAAGAATCCCAGATGACAATAGCCTTCCTATTGAGAGAGGAAACACACAGCATCAACCGCTTGAGGGTTGCCATCCTTTTGTTGTGCCTCCAATAAGGGGGGCAGGGAGTCCAGATGACAATATACTTCCTACTGAGAAACACAACGGATCAAAACTGTATTTCATCACGACTGTGAGGAAATGTAATCCACAAAGCTCTAGCCCAACTCAATATACGTTAGGGTTTTGTCTCTTTCTGATCATCGCAGTACATCCTGCCTCTCTCATTAACATCTTCAGCCTCTTCAAATTACCTCTTGGAAAGAAAATACTGTGACTCACATACATGGCAACACCAGCATAAGAAAGCTAGTGCAAGCAACTCAGCCACAGTGCCACTGCAGCCCCCTCAGTGCCACTGCCATGCCACTCTCTCAATCAGAGGCGCTCCTCTTACCCCTGGACTTCAGGGCCAAAGTTGCAGGGGAGTGGGACCTCCAAAGGCCTTTAGGTCCAGGCTCCAAAATTACTTAGGTGCACCTTTGCTCTCAGTGCCACTGCAGCCCTGAGCCTGCCAAAAAGACATTGTCAGGAATGAGCCATGTGATGAAGGCAGAAGGGGAACGCCTGCAAAATAGCCAGAGGACACCTTCCTCTAGCAGAGCTCTGCCAACTTTCTGGGTTCTCCCCTCTTCCTGCAGCCAGCCATGATGCAGCCCACATCCCACATTGTGGCTGAGGATCCCTCAACAGTGCTGACTTGGCAGACTCAGAGGGACTTCAGCAGCAGCAAGAATTGCTTTCACCTGCTTGCTTCTTCGACTGGGATCGCTGAATATGTGTGCCTCTACTTGTATCACTGGCTTCCTGTACTGGAATTCTACTGCTTCTATCAACAGAATCCTCTGTCCAAAGGCACAACAAGGAATTTCATTTGCATAGGCACTGAGGCCCTAGCTATGGAACCTATTCTGCCCTGAGTTTCCATCTTCCCTTCTCTCACCATGACATCCTGGTGCTCTGAGTTCTTCTGTTTCCACAACCAACAGCCAATGAAGTTGAGTAGGGGCAGGTAAAACGCACAGTTAGATGTCACATTATGTGAAGGCAGGATACCGCTGTTGTTGAGAGCAGTAGAGATACTAGCAGCAGCCATGCATGCTCTGTAATGTTTAGTTCTGGTCTAGGGCTGGCTCATCTTTGCATCTGTATCAGTGGTAGATGACTCACAACTGAAGATACTAACTTATGTAATTGAAACATGTCCTGCATGAGGTGATATAAATGATCTCAGTGGTGCTTCTGCTAGATTAAATGCCCTCAAAAGGAGGGCCAAAAGAAACTGCAGATCATCAGAAGGGTTGCTTCCATGGATTATCGTCAGCCACTCCCTGAGTCCAAAAGCAGCTCTTATACCCCTCACATTATCAATGATTAAGGGCCATAAGACGGGCACCTATACAGCCAGCCAGCCCCTAAATTCACCAGCAGTTTTATATATACTTGAAATCTTCATCCACTGGTAATGACCAATGTTACGGGAGTCCCATGCTTTAAAAATTACACATTACATCACTTCTCATATTCTGTTCACTTTTGGTTCCTCTCTGCCACCTTCCCACCTATATCTTGTCTTTTAAGTAAAGGCATAATCCAAGTAGTGATTCTTTGGGCATGGATTGATCTTTTATTATACAATAAGCACCTAATAAGCACCGCCAACATGTTTGGTGGCTATACAGAGACGGGCCTTCTTGGTCGCTGCCCTGAGATTGTGGAATGCGCTCCCTGCTGAGATACGATCCTCCCCATCTCTGGCAATTTAAAAAAACACCCTGAAAACCCATCTTTTCGCCCAAGCTTTCTCAGCTTTTAAAAATTGTCTGTTTTAATTTTATGGTTGATTTTAAACTGTTGATTTGTTTTAACTTTTATATGTTTTTAAATTATTTTATGTTAAACGCCCAGAGACGAAAGTTTGGGTGGTATATAAGTTTGATGAATGAATGAATGAATCATTTGAAACACCATACACATGGTTAATAATAGTAATAGTAATAGCTGAGTATACAATTGCCACAGCATGCAACTAGCTATATATAGCTTAATATGTGTTGTAATGTATTAAGCTATATTTATATGCAAATGTATAGCTTAATGTGTGGCCAGTGTGGTGTTGTGGTTAGAGTGTTGGACTAGGACCGGGAAGACCTGATTGATCAGGAAGACCTGATCAAATCCCCATTCAGCCATGAAACTCACTGGGTGACTCTGGGCCAGTTGTATATCCCTCAGCCTAACCTAGCTAACAGGGTTGTTGTGAGGACAAACATAACCATGTACACCGCCCTGGGCACCTTGGAGGAAGAGCAGAATATAAATGTGAATGAATGAATGAATGAATAAATAAATAAATAATGTGTATATCTTAACTATCTGTCACCTGAAGTTCTGGTTGTTACACTGATGAGTCATTTTCCAATGCTTTTCTAATATCAGCTATGATTTCCCCATGCCAGAGTGTTTCAAAGTCCAGCTGGTTGCTTTAATGACCCAGAGCACACACTCCCAATAAAAGCTTGTATGTGCAATGGGAAGCACACCTGGAAGGGAGGGAGGGAGGAAATCTAGAGCATTGCAATTTTTTTCCAGCACCATCTTATTTTATACAAAGTTATCATTAAAACTTTATTCTATTATCAATACTTTTTATTGCCTGTGGGATTAACATCTGCACAGGTTATTAATTGTTATTTCTCATTTCTGGGAATGCCCTTGGCAAAAAACCAACCTATTATGACCATATTATAAGTGTGTTTGAATGGCTATGTGGAATAAAAGAGTGGCTTCTGAGCTAATGTTACCATAGGTTAACTTGATTGAAATGCTGACAGAGTTGCCAGCAAAAATGCCGGTTCCAGAATTATGAGACAGTTCAATCACCCACTAATCCATTTCATATTCTAACTCTGCTCTATCTGTGGCCTGGTCAAGTGAGATCCCAAACAGATCCAGATCATGGATGCACAATGACATCATGTCTGTGCAGAAGCTGGAGCTCAAGACTCTACTGCAGACTTCAGGTGGTGAATGGGACCCTGCACATCCCTTTTGCATCACTTGCCAAAGCAGGCGAGAACAGGAAGAGTACCATTCATGGACTCAAAGTCACAACAAGGTGTGTGTGTGTGTGTGTGTGTGTGTGTGTGTGTGTGTGTTGCAGTGGTAGAGATGAGAAGGATAGGGTTCCACTGAAGTCCTCCAAAACATGGAACCAGCATTGTTGAAGACTGCTAGTATCAGTGGCAGAGGAATCCAGTGGTGAGCCCTGTTCCTCCCGCCATGGCCTGCCCCCTAGCCACGCCCCCTGCATCTGATGTCATATGTCATATCTGACGGTTTTGCTCACAAACGGTGCTGCATGCCCCATTTGGGAGCAAATTCTGGCCAGTGCTGCATCCAACGTCAGATGCAGGGGCACAGTTTCACTCACAAACAAGGCTGCACACACATACACACACACAAACACACACACACCCTGCTTAGGAGCATATTCCGGCCAGCGCTGCAGTCACAATGCGGCCAGGAATGCTGTCCCTGCCTTTAAAGTCAGGGAGAGCTGCTCCCGGCCAAGCTGCAAATGCAGCGCTGGCCGAAATTTGCTCCCAAATGGGGCATGCGGCCCCATTTGCCAGTGAGATTGTGCCTCTGGCATCTGACATCTGATGCAGGGTGTGTGGCTGGGGTGCAAGGCGTGGCCCCTGAGGGGAGGTGGCCTGGTTCTGAATGGGAGACTTGATGTGTGAGCACTGCAAGATCTTCCCCTCAGGGGATGAAGCCGCTCTGGGAAGAGCAGAAGGTTTCAAGTTCCCTCCCTGGCTTCTCCAAGATAGGGCTGAGAGAGATTCCTGCCTGCAACCTTGGAGAAGCTGCTGCCAGTCTGTGAAGACAATACTGAGCTAGATAGACCAATGGTCTGACTTAGTAGATGGCAGTTTCCTATATTCCTATGTTCTTTGAACCTGTTAGCGCAATGGTGACTCTGCCCCTGGCTAGTATAAGTCAGCTTCATATATTCATTTGCTGTCTTGTTCCTTTGCACATTTCAACCCCGCTAAGTGAACAAAGAGGCACCTTTTAAAATCGGGATTCTCTTTATATTTAGCAATGGAAGAACAACTGGCCCTATCCATCCCCAGCACAACATCCTTCCAGTGGCTGTTGCTGGTTTCTACCTTGTTTCTTTTTTAAATTGTGAGCCGTTTTGGGACAGGGAGCCATGTTATTTCTTTATTTTTCTATATCAATCACTTTGAGCACTTCTGTGGAAATCAGTATATAGATATTTGTAGTAGTGGTAGCAGCAGCAGCAGTGATGAGGTGGCTCTGTACACACTCACTGAGAGACCCACAAATTCATCATTCACACATGAGAGGGCTCCAGATCGAGGCTATTCACACGAGCATGCAAAACCGGGCTAAGGGAGCCCAGCCCAGTTTTGCACACTCATGTGAACTGCTGGGATTGGACCCAATCCCAGTGGCAACATGGTGGCAAACCTGCCTAAGTAGCCTCCCAGTTAAATGAGATTAAGGGAGTGAGTGCTCCCTTACCCTCGTTTTTATGACCGTGTGTCAGCCATGGTTGCTTGCAGTGGAGGTTGGCAAAATCAGGGGGGAGGGGGGATCCCAGTAATGCATTGCGCATGTGCGGTGCATTATTGGGGCTCTGGGGGGTGGGGCAGTGTTCAGCGGTGTGTCCCAGCACCCCAGTGCCGGGATCTGCCAGGACAGCCTCCAGTTGTCTGGGTGGACGATCCACCCACCCAGGGAAGCCACAGAGATCATCTGCGGGGAGGGTAAGTTAAACCTTCCTTCCCCACAGACCACCCCAGAGCACTTCTAACAGATTGTGAGAAGAGCTCTATCGTATTTTTCTCTTCTCTGAAAAATATTTGTAGGACAATACAGCAATATGCACAAGGTAATACTGTTTTATCGTTTGAAAAATGAGGGAGTTGCTGATTAACATAATTGTGTTATTCACTACACATTTGCATGGCCCCCAAGTGCTCATTCCAAGTGCTGATTCAGAGATGTCATCAGTATTGTTACAGATCAAAGAACTGTGCCAGAGAGAGAAAATATTTAATGTCTCATTTTCCTGCAAATTAATCTAAAAAAAAAAAAAACCCTACAAAAAACCTTGGGTAATTATTACTCTTCTCCTTTGACTTTCTGTTCACAGGAACAGTCAGAGATGATAATGAGCAGAGATTAATTAAAGTAATCAGAAAGACTGACTTCTGCTAGAAGCTGTTGGGATTTAAAATATACTGTGTGTGATTGTAAATCAGACCCAAGGATTTTGTGGTCAAGGTGTGTCACTGGTCTTGGTTTGAACATGCCAGATCAAATGAATGAAAACAGAAGCTGAACTTAAAAATGAAAATCTTTCTTTTCATTCTTAAATCAGATTTAGCCACTCATTTTTCTTATAATTTTTAAAAAACACTTAATGCAATTTTGATTTGTTTCCACTCTAGCAGTTGTAATTTCTACAGAAGGGAAGATTTCAAATCTGTATTCTTCCTACTCTGAGAGACTCAGGCCCACTTCAGACGTACACTTTAACAGCAGTTAACACTAACTGGAGTTAAAATTCCAAACTCCAATTCATGCTGCAGACATACAACTAACAAAACTCCAGTTCCAGGACATCCCAGCAAACTCTGCAGACCAGTTATGGGCAAAGCATCAAAATATCAGCAAAGTGGCTGCGATTGGCCATGATCTCAAAGTGGGGGTGTCCTTCATGCTCCTCTAGCTTCCTTGGGCAGATGGCAGCTTAACCCTTTCCTCACTCTGCTCCTACCTATGTTATCCTAATTTTTAAAAAAAGTTACTGTCTTTTGACATTATGTATTTTACAAACATCTTTCTCAGTTCCCCCCATTCCTTCCCCCTGCCCCGCTCCCAAGCCCGGCCTTTCCTCCCCAAGCTAGCCTTTGTGCACTGTGCTGGCTGGCGGGGCGGGGGGGTTGAGAAAAAAAGGAGAGATAGAGGGAAAGAGAAAGAGGGAGAAGGGGAGCAGAACAGGAGGGAGGGAAGAAGAGAAGGAATATACACCGTTGCACCAATAGATGTGGGTAAGTCAAAAGGGTTTTTATACGGTGCTGGGGCAGATCACACATGAGTGCGGGTCTGCTTCCTCCATGAAGTGCAGAGGGTTAGGGTGGGTTTGAACACAGTATGCAAACTCGCCTCCTTATTCTCCACAAAGCAGTTAACCTTTCCTCTCTGCTTTCCCCCATCTTCCTCTTTCTTAAGGAGACATAGCAGCATAGCAGCAGAGAGAGCTGTTCAATGTAGTCCTTCCCCCACCCCCTTGGTGTTCTCCTCTCCCCTTTTGAGCAAGAAAGCAATAGAGCAGTCGAGGGCAGGGAGAGAGAACTGTGCCTCTTACTTAAGAGGATGTCCATTGAACTAAATCATTTATTTCTGAGTAATCCCAGAAAGCCTGCAAGATTGCTGGGATTACTCAGAAGTAAATGATTTAGTTCAATGGGCTTCTTCTTAAGCAAGAGTGCATAGGATTGCAGCTGTAGAGGTGTGCCTTGCTTTTAGAGGTTGTGTGTTGTGTGTGTTCCACACTTCTAATTGAAAGAAACACAATGGATCTTAAAAGAATGATTTTACTTTACTGGGAAACAAAAGACTTTACAGTACCTTGCAGCAGGAATTAGTTTGTGTCTCTTTAAATGTCTGGACAGAACAGGGAAGAGAGGGAAGGATGTGGAGGGGGTGCTGAATCTCTGAGAGGTGATTACTGTCAGACAGAAATGCTTACACACAGTTATGGGCAAGTGAGCGTTCGGGCGTAACTCTTCTGTGGCAAAACCACAGTTACCTGCAGTGAACCATTGAGAAAACCTCAGATCCCAATCGGAGTTTGTCAGGGCAGACTGGAGTTAACTTTTGAGGCTTTACAAGATTTTTGTGCGTTTGGACATGCTAGAGTTAAAAGCTCTGGCAACTTTAACTGCAGTTAATGTGTACGTGTGAACTGGTCCTCAGAATCAAATTAAGAAAAATGTCTGGGATTTGCGCTATAGCTAAAGAAGTTTCTAGCTTTTGTTAGCTACATTGACTCTTATGTGGGCTATAAATTTTGAAAGAAAAAAGATAGATAGATGAGAGAGACAGACAGACAGAGACAGAGAGAGCGTCAGTCATGATCCTCTGAATGACCCCTGCAGAAAGTGATGAGTAAAAAATGGGATAGTTAAGAATTTATTATTATGTATTTATATTTGGAGCTCAAATCACGTTTTGTGCTCATCCCTAACAAGAGTACTTGTGCTAAATTTCCAGATGCTCAGTGTTCATATAGATTGAAAAAATGACTCTCTTTTTCAGCACTCTACTGAAGCATTTGGCATTTCAGTCATGTTTGGAATAGATGTTTCTCTAAGAAGCATTCAAGTTGCTCCCTAAAGAACCCATTCTACAGGTACTGCAGTCTTGGATCCCCTGGGTATATGCATCCAGTCAGATGGGCTGGCTCTCCATTACATTCCTTCTTTGACAGTACTAATACAAGGAATGTTACCAAATGCTTCTCCTACCAAAATTTGCAAGATACATGATTTGTGAGCCCCTCCATTCCCCAAATAGATTGAGGGTCTAACAAAATATTCTCTTTATATTCTTTATATTTTTCTATAATTGTTTAAAAAATATTAAAATACATGTTTTTGAAACATATTATCATGCCTTCAATAAGAAATGTGAAAAAGCTTGAAAAACTTTATGAAGTCATTCGCACAATCAAAAGCAGTGTTCTACCTGGGTTTGGAAGCTGTGTGTCCTCCCAAATCTTGGTAGCAAGGTAGAAGGAAAACCTGGCTAGAAGTAATTTTGTAGAAGCAAGATAGGAGGGAAACCTGGGGAGCTTTTCCTCCTACCTTGCTTCTACACAATCACTTCTATCCAGGTTTTCCTCTTACCTTACTTCCACGCAACCAAAAACTGGGAGCAGACACAACTCCCAAACCTGGGTAGAACACAGTTTTTGATTGTGTGAATGACCTCATAATGTATCCTGGTTGATTAACTTGGAGTGGTTTGACCAAGATTGCCATGAAATTCGGGATTATCACAGTCAACTCCACAGGGTTCACTAATTCAGATTAATCCTTGGGTTTGGGATTGTGTGGATCCAGCCTATAAAATGCTCCAAAGACAGATATTGCAAGTGATTACTATCTGCCAAAAAATACTTCTCTCTCTCTCTCTTTCTATCTATCTTTCTATCTATATACATTTTAAAAAATGCTTGAAAATGTGAATTTGCTGTCGTCTCTGTCTAGGAATGTAATTCTGGAACTGTGGAAGAAAGCATACTGAAAATGCCAACTAAGTGTGATACAGCAGTAAAAAGGTAAAGTCAGTGTTAGAAAATATCAGGGAGAGGGTGAGAATAAAACTATAGGCATCACAAAGTCATTATGTAAATCTATAGTGGCTGCAGCTCCAGAGGATATCCCAAAGCTGTAAAAGATACAGCAAGGGGGAAATTGCAGGTCAATCATTTGCAGCGTTAGGAGCATCTAACACTGCATGGGACTGGGCTGTTAAATGGTCAAAGGATTTGACTGTCTTCCCACTAGGAATAACTAAAGGATTTGGGGCTTTTTAGTTTATGAAAAAGACAACTAGGGGAACATGATACAGGTTTCTAAAAGTATGAGTGATATGGAAATAACTGAGAGCAATCTTTCACTGTCTCACATAATTTTGTAACTCAATGAATTTGGCTGGCAGCAGGTTCAAAACAGTTAAAAGGAAATTGTTGGAATTAACTACCACAAGACACAGTGATGGCCGGTAACAGGTGGCTTTTTATAAAAGATGAGATGAACTTTATGGCCATTAGCCAATCCCTGATAATTAAATAAAGCTTCCATGTTCAGAGGCATTATACCTCAGATGCCAAGGAATGCCTTCACATTCATGCCCTGCTAATGAGCTGCCAGCAGAATCTGATCACCTGTTCTTGGAAACAGAATGCAGGACTAGATGGCTCTTTACTGCTTTGGTCCAGAAAGTAATGTCTTACATTCTGACATTTTACATGCGGGTGGGATTGAATAAGGTGGGAATCTTTCACAGATCCAACTGCACAACTTCTGTGTGCAGTTTTACATATAAATAAGAAAAGCATATTTCAGGCCAAGTCTGCATCACACTTAAGTTTTTTAGATATTCTATTAGTGTCCTTTTTTAAGAGTGATTTTTAAAAATTCCAAGTGGTCAAGAATGTTATCCTGCCGGCATTTGTTAGTGCTGCAACTGCAAGGCCCTTGTTAGCCAAATTAACCACCCACTCCATGGACAAGATCAATAGCTGCTGGTTCTATTCACTAAGAAAAGTCCTTAGTGACATCAGGTTTCAGGCAAATAATTAAGTGAAGAGGTTTGGAAGGAAATCTAATTACCTACCCTAGGAACAACATGGAAATCATTTGTGTAACTTTAAGGTCAGAGAACTGGAATTGCTTATCTTGGTTTTCAGTTTAGTTTTTGGACCAATAATTGCAGTATTCTCTATAACTGAAGCCCAAGGAAAGCACGTACATAGATGTTTCTAACAATAACCTTCAATTAGTAAAAGATTCTTCCTTCACCACAAGTGTATTACAGAAACATTGCTCCTGGGTATATCAAAATCAATCATATATGAAGTGAAATCACAGTCAAGGGCAAAAATTATTATTATTCCTTATTATTTATTTGATTTCTATACTGCCCTTCCAAAAATGGCTCAGGGCAGTTTACACAGAGAAATTACAAACAAATAAATAAGATGGAACCCTGTCCCCAAAGGGCTCACAGTCTAAAAAGAAACCTAAGATAGACACCAGCAACAGTCACTGGAGGTACAGTGCTGGGGGTGGATAGGGTCAGTTACTCTCCCGCTGCAAAATAAAGAGAATCACCATATTAAAAGGTGCCTCTTTGCTAAGTTAGCAGGGGTAAGATAATAATGCAAGACATTTCCTTGTGAGTGGTGGAGCAACAGTGGGTAGTGAGAGTCTTCAGTTTTGATATACATTCTCATTATGCAGCTCCTGAGAGACTGTGCCATTTCCAACTGCAGGCAGGGGCTGTTGCATGTTTATATGTTCTCCCTTAAAAAATAACAACAGAGACACACCTTGAGTAGAGCTTATATAAGTGATTCCTTTGCCTTTAACTCAAGCAAATAAACACACTCTTCAGCAGTCTACACAAGAAGACATCACAAACAAAAATTATTTCTGGAATATGCCACTGCAGAAAAACAAGAGGGAAGTTCATGTTTAAATACACATACCCTGTGAAGGAATGAAGCCTGAACCTCCTCTTTTTGTGTTACAGATTTCTGGTTTGTTTGATTGGTTTGTTTATAAAAAAATTGGAGGGAAAGAAGTGAATAAACGGAGGCTTGCCTGCAGCAGAAAGTTAAGCCAAGGACTCCAGTTGAAAAGCTGGAGAGTTGAAGTGCGTGCAAGTTCCATCTGAAGTTCAAGTGAAGGAGTTCAAATAGTACAAGTTCCAGTTGGAGTTGAAGCTACAGTCTTGGAGAGCCAGGAGAGGAGAACTGAGAAGAGCTGCTGAAATCAGAGCTGAGAAATCACTGGGGGAGTTGAGCTGAAACTCTCTGAAGAACTGAATCACTCTCAAAGCAGCTGAAAGAACCATCTGGAATTAAACAGCCAGAACTGGATAGAAAGAGCAAGACCTGAGACTGCAAAAGCCAGGGTCGCTGCAGAAGTTGACTAGAGGTTATTATAAGAAAACTCCTGATAAGGACACCAAGATAGGGTACACTATTAGGTGCAGGTTAGATTGGATGTGTTTTTATTCTATTTTATTTGGTCCTTATGCTCATATTGTTGCTGTTTCTTTGTACTAAATTTTCCAAAAGAACTACTATTTTGAACTAAACTATTTTAAAGAAAAGTGTTCTTGTTTTGAATTTAAAGATTTGTAGCTTCAATCTGTTTTCCCACACTTAGAAGTCCCCACCCTTAGAAGTCTTTCCACCGTGCCTAACTTTGAGAGAAACAGAGGCTTGGAAGGCTGCTTCAGTAGACAAAGCAGGGCGGGGGGAGGGGAGCAAAAGTCTGCTTGGTGGTAGCGATGAATCTCCTTGGTGGCAGTGGTAAAGCTTAAGATAACAGGATTTATCCACCAATCCACCAAGTAGATTTTTGCATTTTGAGATTGGGCCGTGAGACTGGTCTATGACACACCCCAATAGCACTCATCTCTGCACAATGAAAATGCATTTTGAGATTGGGCCGTGAGACTGGTCTATGACACACCCCAATAGCACTCATCTCTGCACAATGAAAATGGGTATGTCAAGAAGAAGTCTAGACTAGAACCCTTTCCCCCCATGTAATAGTCTATAAGTTTGGAGTGGTGTTTTGTTCTGTTTATATGTACAGGGCAGGGAGCATCCCACCTATAGCTGAACAATATAATTATCCTGAAAGTCTGACTGGAAATGTTCAAGGGTACTTTCCGCAGTAGTATTGACCTGATTTAAATGGTAAACAAGCCTGTCTCCTGAACCCTGACTGAACCACTGGCAAACTGCAGTACTTTTCAACACCTTCCACCAGGGCTTGAAGTGTACGAATTGGCCTAAATTTAATCACTAAATTTTCTCCTAAAGGAAATTTTGAACCAAATTTGGAAAACTCCTCTTCAAGAGGAAACACCTGAGCACAAACGCATACTGTCAGCAGAACAGGGTGGTAAACCATTTACTGCACAGTGTTCCATCTTTCAGACCGAAGATGGAAGGTCAAATGTTTGAATACTGTCCCACAAAAACAAGCCTTGCAAATGAGCATGTTGGTATGAAGAGCTTAGTTCATATCTCTCTCTCAGTCATACTGATGTTCAGGGATATGTTTCATGGAGGAACACTGAAACAGGGAGAACAGTCCAGGAAACATTTTACAATTATTCAGGGCCAATTCAAGTGCACAACAGGCACTATGTGTGAGGAGGACAGGGTTGTGCTGTGTTCACACCCACCCTGACATCATGAAAGGACATGCCAATATGGTCTTGGCATGTTCTCTACTCACGTGAGAGGGCTGATCATCCAAATCACCCCTCTACACACACTGAAAAACTCTGCCTGCAACGGTCCCAGGGTGGAATGTTATGGAGATGATAACACCACTTATTCTTAACAAAGAGTGAGCAGCCCAGTACCTACAGAGTATGCAAATTACCATCAGGATGCCTGAAAAAATTATCTAAAATGTTTTCTTGGAAGGAACTCTGAAATTTGAAGATAAGTTCAGTATCCCCTTGGGAAGAACCCTGGGAAGGCGTTTCTCATTCTGGAGAAACTTCTCCAAATCTCCACATCCCTACTCAGTATCTCACAGAAAGCCTCTTGATATTATAAGTATCCCATGAATCTATGCACTGGGAAAATGAAATAGAAACAATGATGCATCTAATTTAGCAATAAAACTATCGCATTTGTGTTTGAGGTATGCAAGAGTCAGAATCTTTCAGCCATAGCAAAGACTTCAACTTTGCCTCCTCTGTTTGTTTTTAACTAAAACCTGGGGATCATGACTATATTTAGGATTTGTTAAAGTATAAATCATCTGTGTGAGGATATACTTTTGTTTGATAGCATAAGAAGTGCTCTACTGGGTCAGGTCAAAAGTCTAACATTCTTTGCAAGAAAACTAGCAGGCACAAGGTGGTCCACCAGAACTTGGCTTGTTGCCCACTGGTAGACCATGGTCTCCTTTTTGCCCAGCCCTGGTCTGTTGTGCCTCTATTTTCTGCCACCCTTGACTTCCTGGAGCTCTTGCCACAATAATAAAAACCAAGCCTAACACTTTAGTATTGTTATGAGAACATATACAATTGCCTCTGTATACAATTATCACAAACCTTTCCATATACCGTATTTTAAAAGTGTCATAATAGCATATGTACACTGACAAAAAGGACAAATTACTGTGGATGAATTGTTCACACATTCTTTCTCCCCTTTAAAGATAAAGCTGTAAAATCTCCATGATTCTATCAAAGGAATGTTCAAACAGCATAATATGGAAAATTCCATTAATGTGTCCTTAGTGATCACCTCAGAGAGAACAGGTGATAGCGAAGAAGTTTTTCAGAGTGCCTTCTCTATAGTTGCTGACTGCCCTCAGTGATAATTGATTCATCATTTCAAGATAGCCTCTCTTTCCACTGCCATTATACATTAAAGCCTCCTCTATTGAAAATGACCAAGAAAAAAAGTTTAGTTTGTTCAAAAGTTGCCTTTGTGAGCATTGGGGGGAAAGCACTGATTAATACAAAAATATCTGGGACCCAACTGGAAATTATTTTTGTAGTCTGTGCTTACTGAATATCCTTGACATTAGTGAAATCTGTTTCTTTGGCAGAGGGAAAACGGATGGAATTTATATCCTACATCACCATTTAAAGTCCCATAAGGTACCCCCCCCACACACACACCATGGTTTTGTCCCATGGTAGCATTTGAAAGCCGGTCATCATGCTGGTGAGGCTATTTGTGCAGATTCTTAAGAATAATGTTTAGCACTGGTATAATGTTTGCAAATGTTGAAAGTACTTCACATATATTATCTTGTAATTCCTACCACAATGCTGTAAGAAGTGAGTATGATTGTACCCATATTATATATGGAAGCTGAGGCAATGGCTTACCTAGTGAGATTCCAAGCAGGGGGTTCCTGATTGTAGCTCAGTCTTAGCTGTTTTGTTACATTTGCTCTCCTTCTCATTGGGTTGTACATATTGTACTAGACTTCAAAAGCTGCCAGTACCACAGTGGTGTGGGAGGAAGCCACAGAAAAGTGGCTTACACCCAGCTGTGGTAATAGACAAAGGCGGGGGGAGGGTGGGATACAGGCCAAAGCAGCCCAATCAAAAGACTTGGGAAGCTTTGAAGATTTCAATATCGCTCTGAACGTCAGAAAAATGAATATGAATCGTCTAACCCCTATGGTTGCAAAGGAAGCTTAAAAGCGTGTGATGAATGCCAGCAGAAATGAGACGGTTGGCTGAATAAAAATTTCAGGCGGTCAAAGGATGCTCCACATACAGAGCCCTGTACAGCTCCTGGCCCCTCCACATGACAAGCAGAAATAAATGACAAGCAAAAATAATCAATGCACATTCACTCAATATACTGGCTGGCATCCTGACTTACAAAGTGTGTGTGTAAGGACGCTTTGCAGGGACAAGCTGGGATGCTGTGTGCAACTCCCTCCATCCTTCTGAATGCACACTCCTGTCCACAGGACTAAGATGTCTAAGTGGTACTCATGCTCCAGAAGTGCTCTGCAGTATTGGACACACATCTTTCTACCACACCCAAGCTGTAACTGACTCTATTGCACCTTCCCAGTTGTAGTTTGTTAGAGTGAAGGGCTAAAGGACTCTAGGGCTAGAGGTCTATGCAAATATTTGGCTCCAAATAACTCGCCAGCTCTCCCTTCTCACTGTTGGCTGTGTAGATGGAGCACAAGATTTAGTCCACATTAAACAATGATGGGGAAAGGTGAATTCATGTGAAGTTACATATTTATTATTATTTCTTGTTTGCACAGTCAGGGAGGTGTTATTGACTGGTTTGTTTTATCCAGACATCGAGTCCTTCCCAAGGACCTGGGATGCCAGAATTTTATTGTCAATGTTGTTGCTGTTGTTTTAGATATCGTCGCAGAATATAGGCTGTTCCCAGTAAAGTTGCTTTTCGTAATTGGCTGACGATGATTTCTGTGGCCCCTATGGTGTTGAGGTGCTCTTCAAGGTGTTTTGGAATTGCACCTAGGGTGCCAATTACCACTGGGATTACTTTGGTCTTTTTCTGCCACAGCCTTTCAATTTCAATTTGTAGATCTTTGTATTTTGTGATGTTTTCCTATTTCTTTGTCTTCTATTCTGCTATCCCCTGGTATTGCTATGTCAATTATTTTGACTTGTTTTTCTTTCTTCTCAACTACAGTGATATCTGGTGTATTGTGTGGCAGATGTTTGTCTGTTTGTAGTCGGAAGTCCCATAATATTTTTACATCTTCATTTTCCACCACTTTTTCAATTGTATGGCCCCACCAATTTTTGGCTACAGGTAGCTTGTATTTTTTGCAGATGTTCCAGTATATCATCCCTGCTACCTTGTCATGCCTTTGTTTGTAGTCAGTCTGTGCGATCTTTTTACAACAGCTGATTAGGTGGTCCACTGTTTCATCTGCTTCTTTACAAAGGGGGCACTTACTGTTTGTTGTTGACTTTTCTACTTTTGCTCTTATTGCATTTGTTCTTAGTGCCTGTTCTTGTGCAGCCAGTATTAAACCCTCTGTTTCTTTCTTCAAGTTGCCATTCTTAAGCCATTGTCAGGTCTTGGTGATGTCTGACTTTCCACTTATATTGTGCAAATATTGACCATGCAGTGGCTTATTTTTCCATTTTTCTGCTTGGTTCTTGACTTGTTCTTTCTTGTAGGCCTGCTTTGTTTCATTGGTGTTGAATAGTTTCGCATTATTGACCATTTTAAGTGCATCTTCTTCACTGTCCTTTATATTTTCTGCAAGGCCTCTTTTCTCCTCCTCTACTGTTTGATGGACTTGCAGCATTCCTCTTCCACCTGAGCTGTGAGGGAGTTATTGGTTGTTATTTCTGCAAGTGCAGCACTGACATCTTTTAATGCCTGAGCAAGGTGTTTTTTGGCAATTGTTTTAGTTCTTGTTGCTTTTCTGTTAAATGGCATTCAGGTTTTTGAGGTGAATGCAAAGGGGAGGTTGCCTGGTTTTGATTTTGAAACAGTTCAGCAACTGTAGCATCCTCTATTTCCAACACCACCTCCACCTGCGCCTGAGCAACTTCTTCAGTTGGTGGTAATTCTTCTTCCATATCTTGAACCTGTGTTGCTCTTTGCAGTTCTTCCAGCTCAACTTCTGTGAATACTTTATTTCTTATTATGAATCTTCTCTGGTCTGCTAGCCTTTGTTCTGTTATTTCTGTATCTGGATGCTTCTCTTTACAAATTTGGTACATTCTTTTTAAATAACCTCTTCTAGTTGGACTAGACTTGTAATAGCAGATCATTATTTCCTTGTTGGTGTTTTTCGTATATTTTCTTCGGTTAAGCGACGTTTCTTCCAGTAACTTTGCAATCTCCAGCCCTGGTTGCTCAACTGAAGATCCAGAGTCCTGTAGCCCACTTGCCACCAGATGTCCAGGGACTCCAGCACCTGGCACGGTCCTTGATGACCTGGGCAACGACTGATCGGGTATAGATTTATTAAAGTTGCGTCTCACCATATTGTTGATGGGAGAGGCACTCTTTGTCTGGCTCCTCTGGTGAGACCTGTCCAGTATGGTTGGACCTCTGGCATAGCTCTCACCTTCCTCAGAGCATACAAGCCCCACAACCACGCCAAGGTAGTGCCTCACTGGGGTATTATTATTATTATTATTTCTTGTTTACACAGTCAGACAGGTGTTATTGACTGGTTTGTTTTATCCAGACATTGAGTTCTTCCCAAGGACCTGGGATGGCTGAATTTTATTATCAATGTTGTTGCTGTTATTATAGATATTGTCGCAGAATATAGGCTGTTCCCAGTAAAGTTGCTCTTTGTAATTGGCTGATGGTGATTTATTGTTATTGTTGTTGTTGTTTACACAGTCAGACAGGTGTCATTGACTGGTTTGTTTTATCCAGACATCGAGTCCTTCCCAAGGACCTGGGATGGCTGAATTTTATTATCAATATTATTGCTGTTATTATTATTATATGATTTCTAAACTGCCCATCCAAAAATGGCTCAGGGCGGTTTACACAGAGAAATAATAAATAAGATAAGATGGATCCCTGTCCCGAAAAGGCTCACAGTCTAAAAAGAAGCATAAGATAGACACCAGGAACAGTCACTGGAGGTACTGTGCTGGGTGTGGATAGGGCCAGTTACTCTCCCCCTGCTAAATAAAAGAGAATCACCATGTTCAAAGGTGCCTCTTTGCCCAGTTAGCAGAGGTCAGGCTTCCATGCCTCTTCTGCCCTTCCCATTTCCCTTTTAACAGAGCAAAAAGGCAGCAGACCTCAGTTTTCTCTTCTCATTTTTTATGAGCTCGAGCTCTGTCACCCTACCTATCAGAAGTAGGAGGGAAAGACAAGTGAGGTCTTTCCCTATCCATGTCTGGGAAAGTGGTGATTCCATCAATCAGAAGTGGGTGGGAAAAGATAGGCACAGAGCTTTGAGATTAATGCAGATGATTAATCTGTATTAATTAAGAAAAATAAAGAAAAATAAACCAACCATATTTAAAACTTCTCAAGAAAGTCCTTCCAGGGTAATATTGTGCAACTAGTATTTTTAAGCCCGTTATAACAACGGGCGCTAGCTCCCCCCCCCTTAAGCATTCTTCCTTTCTATTGGTTTAAGTTTTTAAAAAGAAAATGCTGCCGCCGCCGTTGCTACCGAACTTCCACCCTCCCTCCCAGCTTCTGAGACCTCCTAACCCTGGCCTGTGTCAGTTGGGCGTAGAAAGACCTTAAAAGATGAGGGAGAGAGGAACTCGCAAGCAGAGCTCTTCTCTCTGCAAAGCCTCTTTCCGGAACTGGACCTATTGGGTCCTTCACGTCCATAGTGTCAGTTCAGGCAGAGCCTTTGCTCAGAGAGGAGCTCTGTTTGCGAGCTCCTCTCTCCCTTTTCAATTAAGGACTTTTTTTGCCCAACTGACATGGGCCGGGGTAAGGTGGTCTCAGACGTTGGGGGGGGTGGGAGTTCGGCGGCAATGGTGGTGGCTGCATTTCCTTTTTAGTGCTGTCCATGGCCCCCGCCTGGCTCCCGATCCCGGTCTCCATCTCCTCTTGGCGAGGCGGCGGCTCTGCCGCCGCCTCGGCCATTTCCCCCCGCCGACTTCTCTCCTGCCTTGTGGTGGCCGCTTCTGGCCTTTCCGTGGCCGGGCGCAGCGGCCAAGATGGCGGCCTGGTCCTTGTCTCCGTTTCTGTCTCGGCGCGTTCTGGGCATGCGCGGAGCGCATGCCCAGAACATCCGAGGGAGGCATGGACACACGCTTGGTGTCCGTCCACGGACGGACACCAAGCATTTTATTAGAGAGGATACAAATGAAGGAGCCCTGCAAAAGGAAAGATGGAGAGACTGTGTTCTGTTTGCATTTCTCTTTTACAATTATAGGCTGTGAACTTCAAGACATGTTTAAGGGGAAGGGATGCACACTGCAGCACAGCTTGCAAATAGCAAAACAATAAAACAAATAGAAAAGGGCTCCTGGAACACCATAATGTTTGTTTTCTCTATCCATTTTCATATGCATATGTAAAAATGGCTGGAACAGATAAACAAACATGATCCTTGACTGATATTTATTACTAACCATGCCAAGGAGGTTAACACAAGATAGAGCCCCCAAAAGCGAGAGAGAACAGTTTTCTCTTAATACTTTAAACGGATTCTGCTGAGAAAATTCACAGCGGTATTTTCAAGGAATAATAAATGAAGTGTTTTTAGTACTCCTATAAATAGTTGCTTCCCTACTAAACTTTCCTTTGCTTTGCTTCTGCCTGCTATTCTGAATGAGTCCCTGGAGACATGGAACTATCAGTCACAAATGTGGCAGTATGGCAGCCAGAACAGCGGCAGATGTACAAATCTATCTTGCTGCATGTGAGCACCCTGCTTAATTCTTCATGGGACTATTGGTGTTTTTACCAAACAAATGAACAGAAACCTTTATGGTGCCATTCTCAATTCATCTAGTGCAGCTTTGTATTTCCTTATTAGACATGCATTCTTGAATGACCTTAAGTGGCACAGCGGGGAATTGCTTGACTAACAAGCAGAAGGTTGCCAGTTTGAATCCCTCCTGCTGCTATATCGGGCAGCAGCGATATAGGAAGATGATGAAAGGCATCATCTCATTCTGTGTGGGAGGAGGCAATGGTAAACCTCTCCTGTATTCTACCAAAGACAACCACAGGGCTCTGTGAGTGCCAGGAGTCGAAATCGACTTGACAACACACTGTACTTTATTCTTGAATGAGCCAGCACTTTTAAGACCCATTGTTTTTTTCAATGGGTTTAATATTGTTTACTCTTTTCTGGATCGGGCCCATTTAATTTATTTCCCTATTAAGCATTGGAATGCATAATCCCTTCTTGTATGATCTGTTCTTGGGAGAGGATCCTAGAGGGAATTTTTCTCCCTTCCTGCTTGCTCCCCCTCAACCAGCCCTCAGTGTAATGTGTGCTATGCTGGGTGCACAGGACTTTGCCAATGTTTGCTGCTGATTGTAGATACTCTTACACTGTGTAAGATGTTGGGGGGGCGGGAGCGGTCTCCCAGCCCTCATAAGAAACATTAGATGGAGTTGCAGTGGATGGATGCGGAGAAGGACAGCCTTAAAAATTTCAGTATACAAGCGGAAGTCTTATATTTTAAAGTAGGCCTGGTGAGTATGCAAGGCATACCAGCAATGAACCAACTCTAGTCATGAGCAGCAGGTTGTTACAACCGGTGGCCCTGAATGAGGATTCGCTTCAGGCACCAGCAGGATGACACCAATCATCTGTTTCACGGGTGTAAAGATTCAGTAATTGGTGAGTGTGTAACTGGGAGTGAAAAACCCTTTTGTACTGTTGTGTGAAGTCTCCGGCTGCAGCTACATATGGGAATGAGGGCTTGGGTGTTTATCCAACAGCTGCAATAAAAGAGGAATAGAAGGGGATAGCTCTGATTCCGATCCCTAAAAGCACACACAAGGAGCTATTATTAGAACAAAGCAACAGCTGCTCTTGAGCTCAGACTGAGATAATGCGACTTTGTGGAATGTAGCCATCACTACAAGTCTCTGGCGAATCACTGGGAGTCTTTTGCCATGAGGCATTCAACTCACCTGAGTCTTGACCTGCAGATGTTGGCCTACAACTCTCACAATCCCTAGCTATTGGCCACTGTGACTGGGGATTATGAGAGTTGCAGTCCAAAAATAGCTGGGGGGCCTAAGTTGAGCAGGCCTGGTCTTCTGATGGGAGCACCTGCTTCATGTTCCTAGTTCTTGAAGGAGGAGATCTGGAGAGAGAGCAGGCCCTCTGCATATATTCCCAGCAACCTCTGCTGAGGGTTGTGCTGAGAATGAGCAACCTCACCAGGGCTTCTTTCCACGCCTTTTTCTTTCCCCCCAGTGGGCTGAAAGGCATGTACCTTACGGTATCCGATCTTTCAATCTCCTCATCAATCTCCAATCAATCATCAAACAGCACCATATCACTGGCATCTTACAAGCAAGAAGTAAATTAGTAAAAAGCAAAGGTCACTCCATCAGCAGAGGTTAGGATGTGATCAAGAGGTAAGAAGATGGACAGTGAGCTGGTGACTTGCAAGGCTGCAGTGCATGAGCTGTTTTTCTGAACTGAACTTTCACTTGCCATGACTAATTCAAACTTTCCTTGCCAGCCATCAGACTACTAGCATCTAATGGGAGCTGGCATGTTCAATAACAGCACTCAGTCTGGTGCCTGATACTTTGCACAGTTAAGTCCAGATGAATGGGAGAAGTTTTGCTGCCATTTCTTTTGAGTTGCTATCTTCTGTGGGAAGTCTGGAAAAGTTTTATGGCTGTCTCAGCAGGATTATTTCAAAGCACGCTTTGTGGAATTAAGAAACAAATTTTACCCTATCAGAACTTTCTCTCTATATCAGACCATTTTTAGCAGTGAGGGCGTATTCTTCACTTATTACATAGTAGAGAGGAAACTCGTTTGCAACATGAAGAAAATTAACTAACGCCTACCTTTGAGATACCAGAATAGTTACACTCTTGATGTTAATCCTTCAGATGGCTTTCCAAAATAGCAGTGGGAAAGCCTCCCAGAATTAATTGTGATGTTGTTATATGAATTGGCACCAACATGTTCGGCAATTTCCCTTTGGAGCAAAAAGCATCCTTAGAACGTTAAGTCATTTGGAGTTATCTCCAAAACACTAAGGATATCATTAATGTTTTCAGGATAAAGGAATCTGAACTTAAGGTATCTGAGTCAAAAAATGAGTATTTAAGAGAATGCTTTCTTTGTTATGAGCCCCACTGCCTACTGATATCATCCCAATAATAACCAAAGACTTTTTTATTTGTTCAGGCTTTTACCCCTTAGAGGCTGCCAGGTCTCTACACTCTTCTGCTTTTGTTTGTCTCTTTTATAGTTGCTGTTTTTCGGTGTGTGATGGTTTTTACAGTTTAACTGTTTTTAAGGTTTTAAATGTGATTTTTATGGAGTATTATTGTATTTTAACTTTTGTAAACCACTTTGGGATGCCTTATGAAAGGCGGGATAAAAACGGAACAACAATAATAAAAACAAATCTGGGGAGGTCCATCTGCAGTTATTTATTTATTTATTTTATTGTTAGATTTATATACTGCCTTTCATTAAAATAATCCCAAGGCAGTTTACAGCAAAATTTAAAAACAAGATTATAAAAAAAGACACAATTAAAATATTAAGCTAAAAATATAAAACAGACCTGATTAAAAATTTAAAACAAAAGCATAAAAGCAATACAGAGGCTTTGGAATGTACTTTTTGCTGAAATAAAAGCCTTGCCATCTCTGATAGCTTTTAAAAGGGTTGTTAAGACACATTTGTTCATCCAGGCTTTTAATTACACTTATAGAATATATCACTGTTTTTAAATTTTAAATTGTTTTAATGTTTTAATTTTGTCTTAATCTGTGTTGCTTTATTGTGAACTGGCCAGAGATGTGAGAATTGGGCCGTATATAAATATGTTAAATAAATAAACCAATAAACAAACAAAATTAGGTCACAAATGTAAGTGTGAGTAAAAATACCAGACCAAAAAAAGTAAGCTAGTAGAAGGGCAAGCGTTGGTGGTTGCACATTGGTTGAATTACTGGCTGCTGTTCCTCAGGTCCCAGATTCAGGACCCACTGTGGCTTTGAGTTCTGACATTTTCTTGATCATAAAATATGGGTTTACCAATTACTATTGCCTTAATGAGACCTCCATGTACGGCAGTATTCTGCTGTATACAAGATACTAGGAAGAGGCACATTTCTGATCATCTCTCTCTCTCTCTCTCTCTCTCTCTTTCATACATCCCTATCAGCACATCCTCACCACAATATCCCCACTGCAAATGGGAGGTGGGGTGGGAATGGGAGAGTAGTGCAGGGCAAACACTGATGATCATTTGCTGAGAACCTCACATATTGGAGCTGCTTATGGACAAACAGGCCACCACCTTCACATCCTACTGGTAAGCACTCAGAAGCTTCTGATTACTGGTAGTCACTTTTGGAAACAGTCTGCTGAATGATGGACCATGGCCTGCTGCTTAAACAAGGCAGTATTTCTGTTCTTAACAGCTGAGTTAATTCAACAATAGGAAATCGGATTCAGGCAGAAGCAGCATGAATGAACCAATGATGCAAATAACTGTCTGCATTACCCTCTGATTCACATAGATTGCATAAAACAGCAGCTTCCTCCTATGGCTTATTTAGGTCCGAGATGGATCAGATGATATTTCTCATCCAATCCAGTCCATCACATGAAGGGGAGCGAGACTGCACCTGCCCTCCCCACCTCTCAATCACATCTTCCTGTTTCTGACATCTTCTGATGTCTATGTGGGAGATGTGATGTTAGAAGATGTCCAATGTGTATTAACCTGGTAAACACCTGCACTATTCTGGCCATCTTGAATTCTATGCACATAGGTCGTATTCACACATTTGAGGTGTGATAGATGCACTGTCACATGATAAGTCAGATCAGGGAAGAAGTATGATCAGATCCACTATAGTACACAACTATACTGCCCAGAGAACCTGTGTTTGGGGTGGTATAAAAATGTGATAGATAGATAGATAGATAGATTAAATAAACTGGTGTAATAGACGGGTTCACACAACCCAATGCAAGTCAGTAAGCCAGTAACATATCAGTTAAAATGTCAGGACGTTAGAACACACGCTCCTGGCAGGTGTGACATCAGAACCTGCCCAAGACCTATTTCCAAGTAGATTTGAAGTTGGGCACAGGGAGTCAGGAGAATGTTCATAACATGGCACAGGAACTGGATTTGGGTAGATTCAGATGTCACATCTGCCATGAACATGCACTCTCATGTCCCAACATTTTACCAATATGTTAGTGGCTTACTGACTTTGCATTTGATTGTGTAAGCCTGCTCAGGGTGGGGAGAAGAGAGGGGCAAACACTTCAAAGAAAGAAGCAGCAAGAGAGCAGTGTGGTATAGAGGTTAGAGTGTTGGACTAGGACAGAAGACTCCATCCAGCCATGAAACTCGCTGGGTGGCTCTGAGCCAGTCACATATCTCTCAGCCTAACCTATCTCACAGGGTTGTTGTGAGGATAAACATAACCATGTACACTGCCTTGGGCTCCTTGGAGGAAGAGAGGGATATAAATGTTAAAATAAATAAGCAAGCAAACCAGCAAGCCAGGACTTTACTCTATTGCAAAGCCTTCTTTTGTACTCTATCACCATGGTGATCTTGATCATCTTTTGGCTATACGGATTAGCAAGGGGATCAAGAACAGCGACTCTAGGGAGTCAGGCATACCAAATCAACTTACCTGACGCTCAGAAATCTTCCCACTCAAAGCACCCTTACTGAGCAGCAAAGCAGCCTGAGTGACAACCTCAGAGTATTGATGATCAATAATTCACAGTGTTCTATCACCATGCAGACTTTTACAAATACCAGTCATTCAGTGTGGGCCACAGTGAAGTGTGCCAGTCACTCACATGCTAGTCTGTGACCCTTATGTGTTTCTATAAATACTCAATTCAGATTTTACAACTTTCACTCATTTCTTATGTGCCTTATACAAGTTCAAACGGAAGGGGCAGATGTGCACAAAAAGCCATCTGATGAAGGCTGCGACATGTGCTCCCTCATTGCAACCACTTGTTTATTTGTATCAGTCTGGACCCTTCTATAATGCACCAGACTAATTGGAAGTGCACTTTTGAGATAGATAGATAGATAGATAGATAGATAGATAGATAGATAGATAGATAGACTAAAAACACCTTGGAATATATTTTGATGGCTATGATGCCAGGGATATATATGGCACCAAGTCCCTGTGGTACAGGTTTCACACCATTCTGCCTTATTAAAATCAGATCTGCGTTAACATCATGCCACTATTCATTATGAGCCAGGTCAAGTTCCTTGGTCAAGTGGAAATTGCTGTCCCCATCTAGCTGCCAAGGATTCTTTACATAGCAAACAGGAAAAACAGTAGTACTAGCGTTGCCACCAAGATTTTGCCCATGCAAAATCAGAAGCAAAAAGGGGTGGGTGTGTGCGTGAGAGAGAGACCAACTCAAGTGTAACCAAATGAGTTCTGATATGACTACTGAAATCAATCACTGGAGATATGCAGAACCCTAATTTGCCACAATTCAGTGACCATTAGAAGCAAATATTTGCTTCAAATATTGAGCTTACTCAGACAAAAATATCAGAAACGTCAAGACAAGCAGGAAGGAAGGAAGGGAGGACAGATGGACGTTTTGCTAAGACAAGTAAAATTTCTCAGAAGTTTTTCGCACATCTCCAAATGGTGCTTGCTTGAATTTATATACCTATAGAAGTTCTGCTTGGGAAATTATAGAGTGTGCACATCCTTAGATGATATGCAAACAGTGCCAGTTTAATGTTGCAATCCTGTGCACATATATTTAGGAATAAATAAGTCCCATTGGACTTAGCAAGGCTTATTTCTGAGTAAATGTGCTTAGAATATCCAGCTGTAAATGTGTGTCCCGGCTATGTCACACACTACCTCTATCACGGCAATACAAAACGTTCTTGCAATAAGGAGCAGAAAATAGATGGTTTGACCAGAATGCTATCAGCCAAGCTCTCCTCACCGTACTAAATTACTAATATTGCTTTGGTTGTCAGAGACTTCTGGCTGACTCTTCCAAGAAAAGAAGGTTGCTCTTTCTTGCAGCTTGCACCTGAGCTTGTTGAAAGAGCTGCAAAACTGAAAAGGAAATGTTGGATAGCCTACAAGGATTTCAAAGCCAACACATTTCAGCAGCAAGCCTTCTAATTATACAGCCTGCTTCCTCTGTTGGACCAAGCCAATTCACACCAAAGTGTTGGCCAGATAAGAATTATATATATATACAACTCCACTTTTGGTAAATAAAAGGCCTAATTAGATATTAGCTGATGTGTGTTGCATTATCCCTACATATTTTCTTTTTTAGTTAAAAACAGCTGTGAAAGAATGATGCAAGTTTGATCAGATAAATGGAAGAGCTGCTTAACCCTTCCCCCTCTGGTCCTTTTTTAATTTCCACCCCCTCCAGCTGCATTTTCCACCCATAGGGGAAAAGGTAATCAGATTTTATTTTTATTCCAGAGTGCTAAAATTCCTTTTGGATTAAAACTGCCTGCATGTGTGATTGCTTCTGCACGATTAGTGACCCATCAAGCTGAATGCTTTTTACCAAGCACTGGATAACACCTTCCCCTACAGTTTTGCAACTTGCCTGGGAAAATAGGGCTGTTGTCAAGCACCCAGCAGGCCACAATATATGGTCCTTGGACTTAACTTGATTTGACAGGCTACAAATTGTGCTGCAGCATATAGACCTGATATATTATAACTTTCTGAGCAGAAATTGTGTGAACAATGTACAGTCCTTGTTTCCTGTCCTTCCAAACTTGGAAATTCTGAGATATAATTGCAGACACAGCTTTCCTTTCATTTAACATTCTTAATCTTCTGCAGATTAACATACCCTCAAGTTATGTGATCTCATTACTACCATCATTAAGCATTATTTTACCCTTCAATTTCCATAATAAAGAATAAAGCATGAACACATTTGCAAGTGATGTTGTTTCTGCCATGTACTTTGATATATCTTAACCAGTAATGCAGATGTTTAAGGATACATATCTCTCTGGTTTTGTCCCTTACCCTGCTAGACAGTACCATGTACAGGAAAATCATGACAACCTTTTCACAGGAAAAAGAATTAGCCATGTACAAAATCTCCAGGAAGAATCCCACTTCAATTTCAACTAAAATAGAAATTCAGCTGCCAGTGCAAATTTCAGCCAGCTACAATAGTGAAAATTTTTATTCAATACGATCAAGTCTTCTCTTTGATTTAAAACCTGGGGTATTTTTGCACATGTCAGAGACTGACTCTGAGACCACTTGCAGGCAAAACAGGTGCTAGCATTAAGCTATGTTCTCCTTTCCTAATATTTCTGGAATATTTCATATACGCAGGAGAAAAAAGTATGTCTAATTATTGTTCATATTCTGCATGTCCTTATTCCCAGTACCTGCTGTGAAGCACACCCGTCCGTCAGCACAGCTTGCTAGGACTGAGAGACTGATGTATTTACTGCATGAACAACAATTTAATTAAGTGGTACTTTAGAAATATCATTGGTGTATTGTTACCAGTATTGCACTTGGGTATGTATCACATTGTTTTGACAAATGCACTGGGAGAATTGCTTTGTAGCTGGTTATGTTTCTAAGAACATGACTGGCTAAGAAAACAGGAACACATTATTGCTATCATACAAGGAAGGATAATACTATCATTTCCATGTAGCACCATGCAGACTTTGAACGAAGGCTTTTCAGCTGCAAAAGAATGTCAAAATGGAAAGCAAGCTCACTTCATGACTTGTGCATGCTAGGCTAAGTGACCCAGCATTTTCTTATATGCTCCCATGTTCCAACATGTGAAGTTGCCTTATACTGAGTCAGACCACTAGCTACTGCCCAGTACTGAGCTAGGTGAGTCAGACAATTCATCTATCTAGCTCAGTGGTTCCCAGCCAGGGTCCTTTCAGATGTTGCTGAACTACAAGTCCCATCATTCTCAGCTACAATTTATTGTGCCTGGGGGTGATGGGATTTGTAGTTCAGCAACATCTGGAGGAACCCTGGTTGGGAACCACTGATCTAGCTCCCACTCAGTAGTTCATTCATTACTGATCCAGATGGAGCGAGGGTCTGACTCCATATAAGGAAAGGCATTGCCAGTGAGTGTAGATCACTAAACTGACTGGCACTGGTTCTCTATGATTCCAAACCGGGCTCTTTCCCAGCCCTACCTGGAGATACTTGAGGTTTTCTGCTTTATCACTGGTCGTTATCTCTTTCATGATAACTTAAGCCTGCCATGCTATCTGTGGCTGGTCAGCTTGCTCAAGACATTTGAGCAAAGGTTCTGTTTCATTCAGCACCAGCATTCATTGATTTGCAATAGCCACCAAGTCGTGAGTGCAGCAGAGAAATTTCTTGTTCCTATTCTGAATTCCTTGGTGCTATCCAGGAAACAAGTGAGAGATGTCCATCGGGAGATCCTGGCAGAAGAGCATCACTGTCTCTTAGAGCAGTATCAGATTCCGGAATCACCACATCAGAGTCCACCTTTCTCCATGCTGTACACTATGGTTGAGAAGAGATGCTGGGAAAGCCATGGTCCATTACAACAGCTGAGCTCCACTTCCATGATCCACAACATGGTGCATAGTTACCAGAATGGCTTTTAAAAATTTAAATTCTGGGTTATGGCCCATTTGACCCACAAGTATACCACTCAGGTTCTGGCCATGCTGCTCCCCAGAGCTGAATCGCAGACTGTCCTGGTCCTACTCCAGTTTATCTGCTAAGAGCTTTCACCCTTGGCTGGTGTTGCTTGGAGTGCTGGAATGCTTTAGAAGTTGTTCCCTCCATTTCCTAGCCCTACCTACTCAGATGTAAGATTCACTGGGATTGGAATGATTTGTTTCCTGACAAGTATGACTACTCCATAAAGTCTGAGAGTGTGGTTTAACAATGGAAAAAATCCCTCCTTCCAATTTTCTCTTGAGAAGAGACATCTCTTCCCCTCTGAAGCAATGTGGGGGTGAAAGAGGAAACTTGGGCTCAGAAGTTTATTCCGTCTCTGAGCCCAAATGTATCCTTCTTCTGCAGTTCTTTCTGCAGAGGCAAAGGATTCACATATGACAGATGAAGCAAAATACACTAGGGATGTGCGAAACGTTTCGGATACAAAACGTTTTGTACCCAAAACAGCCTGTTTCGGGTGTTTTGTAGACAAAAAAAAACACCCCATTTTCCAGATACAAAAGATTTTTATACAAAATAAAACGTCCCTGTTTCGGCTACAAAACGTTTTGTTTTTTCGGACCTCCATTTTGTAGTAATCTCTGAGTCAGTCTCCATTTTGTGTTTGACATCTCTTTGAATTTCCCACCCTTCCAGCCTTCTGATCAGTGACCTAAATCATGGGCTGACCTGCTGACAATTCCCTCCTTGTTCCCCATTGGCTCTTTTGCTCCTTGCCACTCTTTACTCACCCCACATTGGCCAGGGGAAGGGTTGCTAACCCATGGGGTGCTGGGTTCTATTGTTTCTGTGGTGTTCTGAGTGTAGATTCTCTGGTAGCATATGAGAGTGGATTTTTGTTTTTCACTGAAAATCTCATATGCTACCAGAGAATCTACAATGAACACCTCAGAAACACAAAACCCAGTACCCCAAGGGCTTGTGGTATGGAGGTGGTTGGCACCCTATGTGCACTACACAACCCCTCGCTCTGGGAAACCCCAGTGCCCCCCAAGTGGAATTATGGGGCTGCTGAAACCTCCATTATTCCCTATGGGAGAAATCTTAAAAGACACGTAAACTTCAACAATTCACAAAAGATCAGCCCTTTGCCCAATGGAGAGGAGAACTGGTCTTGTGGCTGAGCATGACTTGTCTCCATAGCTAAGCAGGATCTGCCCTGGTTGCATATGAATGGGAGACTTGATGTGTGAGCACTGCAAGATATTCCCCTCAGGGGATGAAGCCACTCTGGGAAGAGCAGAAGGTTTCAAGTTCCCTCCCTGGCTTCTCCAAGATAGGGCTGAGAGAGATTCCTGCCTGCAACCTTGGAGAAGCCGCTGCCAGTCTGTGAAGACAATACTGAGCTAGATAGACCAATGGTCTGACTCAGTGTATGGCAGTTTCCTATGTTCCTAATTCTTTTGAGATAATTCTGGAAGTTTCCTTTCCCCCATTGGGCACTACCACCCACCACACTCCACTCTGGGTCATCCTTTTCCCCTTGATTTGAAGCGATACATTTGCTGGAATCCCCATTATTCCCTATGGGAAAATTCTTAAAGATGTGTAAACTTTAAAAATTCACAAAAAATCAGCCCTTTGCCTAATTCCTTTGAAATTTGGCTGGTAGCTTCCATCCATTGGACACTACCTCCACCACCCAATCTTTTTGCTCTGGGACCCTTTTTAAAAATCCAAATAGATTCAGATTCAGATTCAGAAAATTCGGCTACAAAACAAAACAGGGCTGATTCGGATTCAGAGAATTTGGGTACAAAACAAAACAGGGGTGTTTCGATTCGGATACAAATCAAAACAAGAAAATTCCAAAATGCACACCCCTAAAATACACAAACAACAAGTATGTTCTGAGCAGAACCAACAGAGCCTACTTTCTGCTTCTTTCATGGCAATTCTTACCTAGGACCACCCTCCCATGAATTTGGTTTGTATCCAACTATCAGCACAAGCATTAAAAGGGGTGTGGTTTATACTTTGAGTGGCTGCCATCTTGAAACAAGATGGAGAATCAGTAAAAAATAATCCTTGTTGGAGTCCCCCTAGGACTCCTCCTATGTTCTGTGAATTTGGTTTGTGCTGGACTGTAAACATGTTATTAAAAGGACACACATACACAGTGACACAGACATACATGGTGACCTCATAAGCCTTGGGCTCAAGAGATTCTTTTGGAAGGTAGACTATAAAGTTCATGTGATCCATTTGGGAAAGTAGTCAAGAAAGCATAACAAATTAACAGAAACACACACACCCTTCCCCCTCAAAAAGAATTGTTTTTCTTGCAGATGCTTACCCAAGTGTTTTGCTGTTCTCAGAATATAGCATTAAATATATTTGACAGTATAGGTAATTCTGCGAGATCAATCCTAGGCTGATATAGAATTAAAGATCAGTATTTTAGGAATGTTTTATATTAAGCGGGGGGGGGACCCTATCCAAAACTGGTGGACATATTTAAGAATGAGCAATGTGGCTAAGCCTATTAAAAATATCATTTTGCCACACACTGTATCACACACTTGAATCTGATGCAAAGAAAAAACAATATAAATGTCCAGACTTACCCTGGATAGTTGGCAATCTATATGGACTATCTGGAAATCAATGTTCTACTTTGCTACTCATACTTGGCTGGAGAGAAAGAGGTTGCCCTTAAGAAATTTTATTTAAAAACGGAATATAAAGACCTAGTAAAAGTTCTTCAACTGCAGAAAATGATTGCTACAAGAGAGGAGTAGACATCTGTTGGATAAATGATCTTTAGAGACAATTATGTGTGCTCATCCAGAAACAAACATTACACAACATTGGCTGCCATGTTGTAAACCATGAAGAACAACAGCAGTGATAAAAATGACCATAAAAATAAAAACTCGTGTTTGTTCAGACAAAAAAAAAATCTGTATTGTGGGAGCAAATGTGCATATGTGCATGTGTGGAGAGAGTATATTTAGTATTACTGAGTGCTTCTGCAATTTTTGTATGATTCTGTAACAGAGCAAATGGAATGGTTCAGCAAGCAGTGCCACAAAGTGGGATATGCTTCAACTTGGCTCTTGCTGAGAAATATTTAGCCCACATCTCTTTTGTTTTCTAAGTCACAATGCTCAAATGATACCATGCTTCAGTACGCCAATCGTTTCCCAAATAGACTCATTCCTCAATGTAACGTGTATCTTTTCCTGAAAGAGATGATTCAATGGTAACAAGAACTATGCTTATAACTAGAAAAGGGCAGGATTCAAGCAGAATTTAGCCCTTCGTTTTAAATGGCCTTTCCACTGGGCTGAACACTTTCCCATATCAGATGGATACAATGGGTATGTCTGAGGCCTTTCTGTCATTTGTATAGATATACCCAATCCATGTGTTCAGCAATGTGTTGGTGGATTGGCTTCCTCTACTGGAAAGAATAGTGAGGCCATTCTAGCACTAGAGCTGCCCACTATGTTTTTGCTCCCAGAAGAGATTGCTGGGACAAAGTGAATGAATATTATTTCTGTTCTTTTGCAGAATTGCAGCTGAAAATAATATTTGAAGAAATTTGAAGGGAATGTTGGGGTTCCGTTTCCTGACCAATTTTTACATCGCTGGGCAGGTGAACAGACTGTTCTCTCTCTTCTGCAAGAACTGCAGCAGAGGCAGGAGACTGAGGAGGAGGCAGCAGCAGGAGAAGGAGGTGGTGGCAGCAAGGCAGGGGGCAGCATGGAGAAGCTAGTGCCGGCCTCCACATAATAATAGTGGTGACTAGGGGGGTTAGCGAAGCAGTCCAGGGGCCTTGCAGTGGGTGAGTGTGGCAATGGTGGGGCTGACCATTGAGGGGCCAGGCAATAATAGTTATGCCCCTGATACCAGTAAAAGATCGTTTCTCCAAAACTGCTTAATTCTTTTTCAACCGTGTTTAAGTATTACATTAATGGGACATTTCAATTCCAGAATTTAAGGCATTAGCGTAAATTTTGCATTTCCACTGACAAACCAAACATATCTGTCCCTTATATTGAATATTGATATGTAATTTCTTAAATTACATCAGGCTATTTTTTCTTATAGACCCACTCTCTATAATTTCCCAAACTTAATTCTAATTTTTGCTACATTTCTTTGGCTGCCCCTTTGCTTGCCTATATTCAGTTCTTTTAATCTTTACTTTCTGTAAGCCAGAGATTCAAGTTCCACATTCTCTCTTTTGCCTCTTTTGCTCCATTTTGACAACACTGGTAAAGAACTCAATGGACATTTGAATCATCTCACTATGTAATTCAAGTAGGTTATTAAGTCATCCGCCCAGTTTTGCCAAAAAAAGAGAAAAGAAAAAGTCAGGATGAAATATGAACATTACATTTTGTTTTGGAGATGTTTTCTATTTGTATGCAATGAAGCAAAGCTGAAATTTTCAGGATGGAAAGATAACCAGTGGAATCAGATCTGATGTCTTCGAACACTTGTATCCTGTCCTACACAAACTGAGGAAGGACCTCCACTATGACTGAACAAAAATGAAGACATATATAGAGAATTATCAAAAAGAGGGGGAAAGAGTACAACTTCTCTATGTGTAAATGCATGCTAATACTTAGCAGTACGTTTCAACCTTGTAAAGTGTTTGAAGCACTAAATGTCCACTGAGAGCAATGGAGCTTTTTTCTCTTGCTCTCATTAGGACATCTTTAGAAGTTTTGAGCATACAAAAATAGTTTCTGGAGAATACAGAGGAATAGTAGTTTTTAACACAAAGCCTATACAAACATGGTTGGTCTAGAAAGGGGCCGAACAACAAGCTAAATTTCCTCTCTCCTGCCTACTCACTTATTAAAAATATTTCTATCCTGCTTCTGTTGGAGCTAGGACCTTGACAACATGAGCTCTCAGCTGCAATGTCTCATAGTGACTAGGGTCATGGATAAAAGTGCTGGACTCCTCCCCATTATGTTACTCTAGTATTAGTCTCCATTTTGTCTTTCCAGAGATGGCTATTTGTCTTTGGTCTCTCTCTTCAGCCATGAGCTACAGCTGAAATAAAGCTGCAGGCTTTTTCACATTCATTTGTAACCTTTTCTTTAAATAGTTCTTTAATACTTATATTAAAGTATTGAACCTTATTGTTCTTCAATACTAAAGAACTGTCTCAAGACCTCATGCTTGGCTGGTTTCTCACCAAACTGGTTTTGCTTTGCTATTTAGAGACTGAACTGCCGTTCTTCCCCTACAGCTCCTCCAGAACAGTGCTGATCAAGAAGACTTCTAATATAAACAGAATAAGACAACTTTTTTGAAAAAAGGATAAAAATGAACCAATAGCAGGATAAAATGGAAGACAGGCGTTTGCTGATTAAAACTGTAAACCCAATTAAAATCAGTTTTAAAATGCTTGTTTAAAATGAAGGGATTTCTTTTAAAATAAATCAAACATGGACTAGAGCCCATTTTAAGGGACTACTCCGTGGTGGTGGTGGCGGTGAAGAAATGCCTTTTCTCTGCCTCCATTACATCTGCTTAGTACAGACCAGTGGAGCTGTTTTGTGTAGCAAAGACATTGCTCCACTTTCTAATGGGGGAGAAATTAATTACAGCCCATTGTGATCAGCTTGCATGTCACTTTGCAGATAAAGTCACTCGCATTCATGCTCATTTGGACTCCAGATGTGCCTCAGGTACCATCTGGTCCTATTGTATTGGATTATTTTCAGTTAGCACAGCCTGAGAATGTGTACAAGATCCTGGGCAGTGTGCAAATGACAATGTGCACTCTTGACCCTTGCCCTTCATGACTATTAAAAGCTGCCAGGGAGGGTATAGAGGTGTGCACGGAACCGCGGAGCTGCGGTCCGGCACTGGGGTGGGGGGTTCCATTAAGGGTGGGGGGGCTTTACTTATCCCTCCCGCGTTTTCCCAACTCCGGCGCCGTAGTTATTGTAAAAATCCGGTGGCAGGATCCCTCCTTGCTGCCCGCTCCAATCGACGATGGCTCCTCCTCTGTGGTAAAAAATCGGGCAGCAGGATACCTCCCTGCCGCCCCCTTGAAGCCCCTTGCTGCCCCCTTAAATCTCACCCCAACTGCTCGCTCTCTAGAAACGGGCGGCAGGGAGATGTCCTCCCGCCCATTTTAAGCTTAAAATCAAATTTGACAGTTGCGTCCATTCCTTGAGGAGGATGACCTCAAAACAGTGGTGCACCAGCTGGTAACCTCCCGGCTTGACTATTGCAATGTGCTCTACGTGGGGCTGCCTTTATATGTAGTTCAGAAACTTCAATTAGTTCAGAATGCGGCAGCCAGATTGGTCTCTGGGGTAACCCAGAGAGACCATATTATGCCTATTTTGAAACAATTGCACTGGCTGCCGATATGTTTCCGGGCAAAATACAAAGTGCTGGTGATTACCTTTAAAGCCCTGAACGGCTTAGGCCCGAGTTACCTTAGAGAGCGCCTTCTTCTGCGTGATCCCCACCGCACGTTAAGGTCATCTGAGGAGGTCCGCCTCCAGTTACCACCAGCTCGTCTGGTGGCGACTCGGAGGCGGGCCTTCTCTATGGCTGCTCCGGGGCTGTGGAATGCGCTCCCTGCGGAAATCTGTAATTTGAATTCTCTGTTAGCCTTCAGGAGAGCCCTTAAAACGTATTTGTTTGGCCTGGCTTTCCAGGCTTTTTAAATTTTAACCCGATTTTGGGGCTTTTAATTACTGTAAACTGTTTAATCCTATTTTAAAATGTTTTTATATTGTTAATTGCTATATTGTTTTTAATTTGTTTTAGTTTTTATTGTTTTAGTGGCTTGTTTTAATTGTAAACCGCCCTGAGCCATTTTGGAAGGGCGGTATATAAATCAAATCAAATCAAATCAAATCAAATCAAATCAAATCAAATCAAATCAAATAAATAAATAAATAAATAAATAAAATGGGTGGGAGGACATCTCCCTGCCGCCTGTTTCCCTGCCGGTCTGCAAAAGTCTTTAAGAAGCCTTTTGCGTGTGCGCGCAAAAGGCTTCTTAAAGACTTTTGCAGTCCGGCAGGGAAACGGGCAGCAGGGAGATGTCCTCCCGCCCCCTTCCCTGCCGGGCTGCAAAAGTCTTTAAGAAGCCTATTTCTAGAGAGCGAGCGGTCAGGGCGAGATTTAAGGGGGTGGCAGGGGGCTTCAAGGGGCTTCAAGGGGGTGGCAGGGAGGTATCCTGCTGCACGATTTTTTACCACGGAGGAGGAGCCATCGTCGATTGGAGCGGGCGGCAAGGAGGGATCCTGCCACCGGATTTTTACAATAACTACGGTGCCAGAGTTGGGAAAACGTGGGAGGGGTAAGTAAAGACCCCCCCACACCCTTAATGGAACCCCCACCCTAACCCTTCCGAACCCTGAACCGCCCATGTCCAGACCGGTCTGGAGGCCAGTAGAATGGCCTCCGAACCGGTCCGTGCACATCCCTAGGAGGGTATAGGCAGATGGTTGGAGGTGATTATAAATGCTACATTAAAGGAGGGCAGGATGCCATCATGCCTCAAGGAGGCGATGGTAAGACCATTATTTTAAAAAGATAACCCTCCCTTGATCCCTCCAACCTAGATAACTACAGACCTGACTCTAACCTTCCCTTTGGGGGCCAGATGATAGAGCATGTGGTAGTGTTGCACCTGCAGAGGGTCTTGGATTATATAGATTATCTAGATCCTTTTCAATCTGGCTGCCTCCCTGGATATGGAACTGAAACTGTCTTGGTCACTCTAGTGGATGACCTACACTGAGAGCTAGACTGGGAGTGCGTCCTTGTTGGTTCTGCTGGAGCTCTTAGCGGCATTCGATACCATCAACCATGGTATCCTTCTGGACCGCCTCTTGGGTATAAGAATTGGAGGTATTGCTTTGGAGTGGCTTTGGTCCTTTCTTGAGGGGAGGGTCCAGAAGGAGGTGCAGGGGGACCCCTGCTTGGCTACATGGCTATTGGCATGTGAGGTCCCAGAGGGTTTGGTTTTGTCCCCCATGCTGTTTAACATCTACATGAAACCACTGGGAGAGGTCATCTGAGGACTTGGACTGAGTTGTCAGCAATATGCAGACAAAAACTCAGCTCTATTTCTCCTTGTCACCTGATCCTAGGAAGGCAGTGGGTGTCCTGAATCAGGGGTTGAAGGCAGTGATGGGTTGCATGTGGGCTAATAAACTGAGATTGAACCTGGACAAGACGGATGTAGTGTTGGTCAGTAGGAGAGCCAATCAAGTTGAGGAGATTCTACCGGTTATGGATGGGGTTACACTCCCCTTGAAAGAGTAGGTATGCTGCTTGGGAGTATTACTGGACCTGGCTCTGTTTCTGGAAGCTCAAGTGGAGGCTGTGGCCAAGGGTGTCTTTGCACGGCTTCAGCTAATGGGCCAGCTGTAACCATTTCTCGATAAGGCAGATCTGGCCACAATTACCCACACCTTAGTCACATCATGGCTGCATTAGGGGTAAGCAGCGAGGTGGCCAGATTTGCAGATGATACCAAACTCTTTTGGGTAGTGAAATCCAAAATGGATTGTGAAGGAGCTCCAAAAGGATCTCTCCAAACTGGGGGAGTGGGCAACAAAATGGCAAATGCAGTTCAGTGTTGGCACGTGTAAAGTGATGCACATTGGGACAAAAAACCCCAACTTCAAGTATACACTGATGGGATCTGAGCTGTCGATGATTGACCAGGAGAGAGATCTTGGAGTCATGGTGGACAGCTCATTGAAAGTGTTGACTCAGTGTGTGACAGCTGTGAAAAAGGCCAATTCCATGCTAGTGATCATTAGGAAGGGTATTGAAAATAAAACTGCTAATATTATAATACCCTTATACAAAACTATGGTGCGGCCACATGTGGAGAACAGTGTATAATTCTGGTCATCACATCTAAAAAAGGACATTGTAGAACTAGAAAAGGTACAGAAGAGGGCAACCAAGATGATCAGGGGCTTAGAGCACCTTTCTTATGAGGCAAGGCTACAACACCTGGGGCTATTTAGTTTAGAAAAAAGATGACAGTGAGGAGAAATGATAGAGGTTTATAAAATCATGCATAGTGTGGAGAAAGTGGATAGAGAGAAATTATTCTCCCTCTCACATAACACTAGAACCAGGGGTCATCTCATGAAATTGATTGCCAGGAAATTTAGGACTAGCAAACAAGCAGTTTTTCACACAATGCATAATCCACTTGTGGAATTCTCTGCCACAAGATGTGGTGACAGCCAACAACCTGGATGGCTTTAAGTAGAGGTTGGATAACTTCATGGAGGAGAGGTCTATCAACGGCTCCTAGTCAGAGGGCTATAGGCCACCTCCAGCCTCAAAGGCAGGATGCCTCTGAGTACCAGTTGCAGGGGAGTAACAGCAGGAGAGAAAGCATGCCCTCAACTGCTGCCTGTCAGGTTCTAGGGGCATCTGGTGGGCCACTGCGTGAAACCGGAAGCTGGACTAGATGGGCCTTGGGCCTGATCCAGCAGGGCTGATCTTATGTTTTTATTATTACTGCAACATGCTCTACATGGCGCGTAGATGCTGGGATTTTATCTGGAGCTGCCCACTGGGATCACATCACACCCATTTTGAAAGAGCTGCACTGACTGCCAATTTGGTTAGACTCAAGGTCAATTTGGTCCAATTCAAGGTGCTGGTTTTGACCTTTAAAGCCCTTAAGAGTTTGGGCCTTGGATACCTGAGGGACCACCTACTCCCAAAGGTTGCTGCCTGCTTGACGATGTCATCGAGGGGGGTGTCTCTGCTCTAGGTGTCTACAATGAGGGAGGCTTGGCTGTCATGCACGTGGGATGGCCTTTTCCGTTGTTGCCCCCAAACTCTAGAATGCTGTCACTCCATCTGCCCTTCTCTATCACAGTTCTTAGAAAGCATGTTAAATCTTGTCTTTTTACCTAGGCTATTATGACTGTTTCTATTGCTGCTGCTTTGTATCTTTTATGGTTATATTGTGCTTGTTTTTTAATCTTTTAATCAGATCTGCATTTTTATATTCAAGTTAATATTTTAATTGTGTAAAATTTGTAGTCTTGTTTTAACTTTTGTGTGAACCACCTTGAGATTCTCTTAATGAAAGGCAGCATAGAAATTTAACAATAAATAAAATAAATAAATGTTGCCAATCCACAGTTAGCAACAGGTCAGACCCATTTTCAGCAAGTAGGATCATAGCTCGTATACCAGCTGAAGCTGGTAAAATACACTTCTGGACAGTGCCACCATCTGGGCCTTCAGGAACAGCATCTGGGCCAGGATTATCCCCAAGATAGAAGCTTGGTCTCTCCTGGGTAATGTGAATGCATCCAAGACCAGATATATTAAATATTTCACTACTTAGCTTACCACTTTTACTGACCCAGAACACCTTCATCTAATCTAAGTATCCAATTTTTTGCCCCCATCTTCTTTGCTTCATCTCCCTCTGCTTTTATAATCCAAATAACTTTTGATGTGAGACAAGGCTTCATTTTAATTGGGCAGCTGAAAGCTGAAAGCAGTAACAGGGAGGACATTTATTTATTTGGCATATTTTGTATACTGCCCACTACCGAAGTCTCTAGGCGGTTAATGAAATGGCAGGAGCAACAGGAAGAGTGTTCATACCTGTATTGTTCTAGGTGTGAAAGAGTGAGTGAGGGAGCAGAAAGTGCCATCTCATTCACAAAAAGGGCCATCTCACTCCACAATAAACTGCCGCTTCATGGCTAGAGCTTAATACTCAGTGGTCGTTTTCTCACATAACATGAAAACATAGGTCCCTTCACCTCCAGTTTCAGGAGCTGTACATCCAAATGTGGGCAACCTGAATTAAGTGAGAAAATGGACCTGTGGGTTCATAGACTCCTGTACCTTCAGTTTGGAGTGAAGTTTTGCCTCCTTGAACTCCAGTTGTGAGGTGCCAGCATTACATCTAAATGTTGGCACCACTGTTTCCCCCTCATAACCAGAGTTGAGGAGAAAGCTCCTAACTCATTCCAGTTGCTACTGGCTGCTGGGGCTATCCTTTATTAAAAAAGGAAGTCCTGGCAGCCAGTTCCCCCTCTTCTCAGCAGCCAGTGAGACTACAGTACTCCAAGTGCAAATGGGAGGGGGCGTAGACATCCAAAGGTGGCCTATTAGTGTTCCATATGACTAGTTGGGGGAGGTATATCAGAAAGGAAGAACACATCCCTGGGCCAGTTCAGATAATAACTTTTTTCAACCAGCCCACTCCACGTGATAGACATGAGAGTGTTGTGAGCACATACATCTTTCATCTCAGTGCACTGCTCCTTAATCACTTGGGTATAGTTTACCTGCCCTGCCCTCTCAACACATGCTCCAGATACTAAGTACTGTAGTGTTTGTCTGCATCTCCCCACACACAACTGAGAAATGGTGCACTCTGTGTCTGAGAGAGAGAGAGAGAGAGCGCGAGAGCGAGCTGTGTTTGTGTGTCTGTGTGTGAGAGAGAGAGTGGGGAGAGGGAAGGATAGAGAGAGGGGGAGAAAGAGTCTGTGTCTTTGTCATTTCTTTGTCACATGGGCTGGGCTGGTTGTGTGAACTAGCTCCTTGGGCCTTTCAGCTGTCCACAATGTTTCGCTTCAGCTGTCAAAATTTCACCACAGGTTACTCCTTTTTTGCATAAGAAATACATATTTTCCTAGCCCATTAAACTGCTGTGGGAGAAGGTATTTGACCTTAAAGCAGTGAGAAGTAGTAAAGTTACCTATTTGGAAATTTCAATTATCACCTGCCATCCATCCATTAGTATTGTTATCTCTCAAGGGCAAGCCAGGTCAGCCACAGGGAGTATGGGAGATCAAGGTATGAAAGATTGGTCTTGTGCCACATCAGCAAAACCTATGGAAACTAGGCAAAGAGAAAAACAGGATTCTGAGCAGATGCAGGCCCTATATTCCCTGAAATGATAAACTTGTGTCCAGGCTGTAAACTCCAGAAGGCAAGTGGTGACTTGCATGTTTGAACACTCCTCCATACATATCTGAATACTTCTCTGTTCCCTCTGCATATAAAATTTGATGGCAGTGAGAAGCACTCTAGCCTAACTTCCTTCCTGTCACACTAGTTTCCTCTGTGTAAAAATAATTTGTTTGTAGGGAAGCATTCACTCATCTGAGTGAGCCCTACCCACTAGGGATGTGCATTTCAGGTTTTTTACATTTTGTTTTTGGCCAGATTTGAAGCCCCCCCCCCAAATTCGGCGAGGGTCTGAATTCAACCCTCCTGAAATGCCCCATTTTCGATTTCAGAGATGATTTTATTGGATTCCAAAACTGAATTGCCAGTTTCCAGTTTCCCAACCTCCCTTCCACCCCAGTCCATTCCCCATTTTTCTCCCTCCCCAGAAGACACCAAAATCAGGTCAGCAAGCAATGCTTAATGCTTCTACTCCCTCCATTCCACCCCAGTCCATTCCCCGTCGTTACAGAGGTCCCCATCCTCCTCTCTCCTCTGGCAGCTTTCCCTCCCCCCCCCCGCAGTGCTTTCTCTCCCCACCAGGCTCCTTCCCTCCCCATTTTATCCCGCGCACTCGCCTGTCGCCTCCTCTGCCAGGGCCCGCCACCGCTGCTGCCGCCTCTGCCACCACCTCCTCACACAGCCGTTCAACTCACAGCTGTTCACACTGCCTCCCTGCTGAGGCCATGCCCGCTGCCTCATTGCCCGCCCAAAGAAAGGAGCTTTCTGCAAGCTCCCTAGTCCCTTCCACTCTGGAAACTGCTGCTCCACCACGCATCTGGCCCTGCCTTCACCTGCCAATCTGCAGGCCCGAAGGGTGAGAAATTCAAGCAGACGTCATCAGGAGTTCAGGAGTCCAGGACTCAATGGAGACTGAGGAGAAAGACTTTGCTCACTCACTAAATGGAGGTACGGAACATTTTCCAAAGAACAAAACTTTCGGTTCTGAAGCAGGGTCATTTCGGCTCAGGAACAAAAATCTTCATCATTGCAATTTTGATTTTTGGGAGCTGTACAAAATGTCCAAAATAGCCATTTCGGACACAAAACATTTTGTTGCAGAATCAAAATGCACAAGCCTACTTCCCACACAGCCTGAAGTGGCACAGCTCAGACAGAGTGACAGGAAGGCCCAAGCTAAAGTTGCTCAGAGTATTTTCTTTGATTCCCCTCCCCCACAAAAAAAATGTTCTCTGTTCCTAATGCTTCTGGTGTTTGAGAATTTGGTTTCCTGGGGCATGATCTAGGAGTAATCTCATGCAAACGGACACGTTTTCAAGCAAGTAATTTAAAAACATGTTTGCGAATTGTTTCTGCTGAATGAACTACCTATTTTCCCCCTCAATAAAAGGAAATGCATACCCTGTCAAACTAGGGACTTTACTCATTTACAAAATGGAATTTAGCACTTAGGGGGGAAAATGCTGGATTGACAAATGGTGGAGGAGGGGTGACAAGTGTTTATTCACAGAATAATAAGCAGTGCAAGCTTTTCTTGCAAAACTTGGAAGGTAAGATTAGTTCAGTCTTAACTGATCTGTTTAGCTGTCAGTTTTGACAATGTTTTTGCACTCTGAGTGCTGAAGACCTGTCTGATACCTGGTTCAAAGAAAAAGTGTAAGAATCATCAAATTGGAAATACCGACATACAAAGGGAGACGTGTAGAATCTTGGCATAATAGTATATATCAGTAGTGGTCAGCTTCTGCATTAGTGGGGCCACTGTGTTCTCCAAACAGTGGACTGTGAGTGGACTTATATTTTGCTGCACAAGCAAACTTCTTCTCAGGTTTCCAGTCTCCATAATAAAGTGGACACCTACAAGTAATAAGGACTTCACTGCTACAGAGCATTTGTATGCTCAGACACAACACTATATAGACATGTGCATTTGCATATTAAATACATATTGCCTACAAAAGAGAGAGAGAGAACATAGCTGTATTAAAGGTTTGTCACCAGGGAAACACTGGCTTGAGATCTCCTTGCTTCATGGTTGGCTTGTTTTTGTCATACAGATCAAGTGTTGTCATGGGCCCCCATTGGCTGTGGGGGAGGGAGGAGGGAGGGAAAACAAAAAAGAAGGGAATTTCAAAATGTATTCAAAGGGCCTGGGAGGCAGAGAGAGCCCTTAATGTTCCCTTGAAGAGGATACATCAGGAGAGGAGGAAGGAAGGAATCAAGGAAGGTTGGATGTTGTGGTTTTCCTTTCTCAGTACTGAGTATAATATGCTGTGCTATTGATATATTAACTATCTGGTTTTGCAGGATATCAGATTGACAAAGACAGAATCTTCCTTCCTTCCTTGAGTGGTTTATTTTGTTTGTGAGACAGAGTTGTGGTGAGAAATGGACAGTGGCAGCTCAGCTGTGTGTGTGTGTGTAATATTTTATTGGTGATTGCTGTGAGATGAGCTCAATGTCTGGCCTTGAGATTAACTTCTGCCTCACTCACTCCTCTGGTCTGCTCTGCAATCTGCATTCTGCATTGCAAGGTGTACTCAGTCAAAAGGTGGCTGAAGTTGCTCTAGCTGAGCTTATGGCTATGCTTGCTGCTAAGGGTGCTGCTGTGGCATCTGTTGCAATGCTGGAGTCATAATTGTGTGAGAGAGAGAAACTTGTGCCTATGATGTTACTTCAGAGCAGGCACTGTGACTAGTAGTGAACTGGATTCTGGGTCAGTGATTCTTTTTTGGCCACGTTTTGAGTGTGTTTGGAAAAAAATGTGTGGTGTTCTGTGTCAGGAGGGACAGATTCCCTTTTACTGTGTGCTTCTAATCTGCATTGTTTTGGAAGGCAGGGTTACAAAATGCATTGCAAATTGCAATACAAAACTTGTGTGCACTCTGTGAGTGCAGCTTATTTTGGCCATAGGGAACAATGGAGAACTCAAAACACCCCATTGTCCCCCATGGGTAGCTCCTACAGACGCCAAAGTGGGTTGTGTGGTGGGTATGATGGGTATGACCCAACCCACAAAAGAAATGGGAAATGCAATTTTAAACAAATTTTTAACCTTTTCCCAGATCCCCCATAGGATCCTGTGGGAGTTTTTGGGGAAAGGTTGTTAATTTATTTGGGGGGGAACATTTGTTCATTTATTTTGTGGGTTGGGAAGTAGGTAGCACCCATGTTTTGAGTTCTCCATTGTTGCCTATGGCCAAAACACTCGAAACAATTTGAGTTGGGTTTCCCCCCGCCCCCTGAAACAGCCAGCTTGGTTGACGAAACATTTCAAGGATTTTGTGTTTTGTTTCAAGCAAAATCTGTTTTCTGTACATCCCTACCAGAGACGATTCTTCCCCTGCAGACTAGGAAGAACCCATATCATGATGCAGCTTAAATAAGTTCTTCTGAGTCAGCCTTTCCATAAGCCTCTCCACCCTTTTCTTTCCCTTCTCCTTTTCATTGTCAGGGAAGTGAGCCAGCGTGGTGTAGTGGTTAGACTGCTGGACGAGGACTGGGAAGACCCGAGTTCAAATCCCCATTCAGCCATGATACTAGCTGGGTGACTCTGGGCCAGTCACTTCTCTCTCAGCCTAACCTACTTCACAGGGTTGTTGTGAAAGAGAAACTTTCGTGCAAAAGTCCATTAATTTCAGTAATGCAAATTAAAAGGTGAAACTGATATATGAGACAGACGCATTACATGCAAAGCGAGATAAGTCAAGCCTTAATTTGTTATAATTGTGATGATCATGGCGTACAGCTCATGAAAACCCCAAATCCACAATCCCAGAAAATTAGAATATTACATGGAACCAAGAAGACAAGGATTGTAGAATAGAACAATATCGGACCTCTGAAAAGTATAAGCATGCATATGTATTCAGTACTTGGTTTGGGCCCCTTTTGCAGCAATTACTGCCTCAATGCGGCGTGGCATGGATGCTATCAGCCTGTGGCACTGATGAGGTGTTATGGAAGACCAGGATGCTGCATTAGCGGCCTTCAGCTCTTCTGCATTGTTTGGTCTCATGTCTCTCATCCTTCTCTTGGCAATGCCCCATAGATTCTCTATGGGGTCAGGTCAGGCGAGTTTGCTGGCCAATCAAGCACAGTACACTGTATACTTTTCAGAAGTCCACTTCTCTGTTAACTCATCTCAAACTAAAATTATATCAAAGAATACCCCTGTTTCTTCCATTTCTTATTCCCCTCCCCTCTATTATCTTCCTCATTGTTGAAAGCAGGGGTGGTCAAAGAACCCAGGGGCCCCAGCTCCTGAGGGCCCTCAAGCTCCACACCTCCCTATTTTCTTCATTATCTCCCTTACTTCAAGGGGCTGTCGGGGAGAGGGGTGAACACAGCCCCCTGTACCCTAGCTACGCCCCTGATTGAAAGTTAGATTGTAAGTGCCTCAGGACAGAGATCTGTCTTTCCCCCTTGTATTACTCTGTAAAGTACCATGTGCATTGATAACATTCTAGAAATAAATTACTCCCTGCCATTGATTTCAACAGCTTTCACTACAAAGCCATGTAAAACTACATTCCTCCCTGGACAGAAGGATAACACAAGGGATAGGTATGACCCCTACTGGGACTTCACATTAAAAGCATTTGACTGCACGGGGAGGGGGGAGGGAAAAAAGAGTGAGAAGTTCAAGAGCAACAGATGGCAGTACACCAGGAATGTAACTAAGAGGAAATTTGACATTGCTAAAGACAGCTTTAGAATGGATGCCAAGTATATCCCAGCAGAGAAGATGAAATAACCATGCTGAGATGAAGATCCTGGATGCAAAATACAAGTAAATCAGAATAATGCTGAAGAGCAGAAGACACTGGGAGAGATCTCTCCCCCAGCAGGTGGATTAGTGGCAATGACAGTAAAAACATTCTGTACTTCACATGCACTCTTGTGATGCTGCCATATAGAATTATGCTGTTTCACCTGAGTTAATGGCATGTATTTCAGGCAATTGTACCCAAAAGCATCCAAAAGGGAAGGGAAACAGAATGCAGAGGAATTCTTTCCCGCTGATAATGGATGAATGGATTTTTTATTTTTATTTTTTATTTTTGGTCTTTAAAGGCTTATTTCCCATCTAGAAGATAATTGAGTCTGGACAGCAACTGATAACTGCTATGGCTGGGCATGAAGTGTTGTCACAAGGAAGTCATCACCACAAGGGCTCTTCAAGCAGATAATGGAGACTGTGATGAGGCAATGCTTAGGGCTCCTTTATCCCTTTATGCATGTATGCATGTCCCTTGATTTTGCAATGGCTAACAGCTGAATGTGTGAACCAACACCACTGTGGGCTGATTTGGATTATACCTCCAAGTTGGCCTGTCTACCACATGCTTCAGGATACACATGACCATGTCCAGTTTCCCCTCCTGATAAGCATTTCCTTTCTATCAATGTGGGGGATAGATTTTTAATTTAGCTGCCTAATTTAGATCTAATCAGGGGCAGAACTAGTTCCAAGGTGTCCTTCAAACATGAGCTATGCTGCCCCTGGGGGCTGCCTCACTTGTTTCTCCCTTCCCTTCCAGTCGCCCACCCACACACTCACTCCTGCTGCTGCTCACCTGCCACTGCCACCATCCATCCATCTGCCCACCTCCTCTTCTGCCACCCATCCACCCGCCCACCCATCCACCCACCTGCCCGCCTCCTCCTCCTCTGTCTGCCCGCTGCTGCTTGCCAGCCCTTCCTATTTCTGGTTCTCAGCAGGTGAGTGGGTGGGCAGGGAACAGGAGCAACTGTGGGCAGCTGGAGTGGGCACCATGACCACTGCGGTGGGTGAACAGGGCCCATGTATGAACAAAGGGCCCCTCTCCCCTAGGTACACCATGCATCTAGTTCAGATTGCATGTGAGGGGATGTTCAGATAAACCTCCCCCCCCCCATGGTTAGAAGAAAGGTACTCATTCATGCCCCTATTTCTGTAGTAAATGGGCTAGCTCAGACATATTGTCTGAATGAGCCCTGGAAAGGATTCTGTTGGAGGCGATGGGATGAATTATTAAAGTTCTATCTGAGTTGCTTTATCTGTAGTGTCTCATTCCAATTGGGCAGTTATCACTTGATTCTCCAAGGGCATATAGCAAGGCTGGATTGGGTCCTGGGATAAAAGATGAGCTGATGCCCCCTTCAGCTCCCTGCCTTCTTTGGAGAGGTGGGAGGGGGAGAGCGAAGAACCAGCTGCCACTCAGCTGGCAGGCCTCCTCTCTCCCTTAGGGGCCCAGGGACATTTGTCTGTGTTCCCTATCCCAGCTCAATTATAGCTATGTCCCTCCATTCATCAAGGGCTGAAAGTGCATGTGAGAATTGAACTTAAGATCTGCAGTTTTGAAGGAATGGCTTCTAGTGCTTTTCCCTCTGCAGTCAAAGTCAGAAGAACAGTTCCAGCAGCAACCCATTAAGATTTAAATAATAATTTTTTTAAAGCAGGTATAGATGGCTGTGAATCAATTTATCCCCCCCCCAATCCAAACAACTCTTTTAATAGGATGGCTGTAGCCTCAAATGTTAAAAGTCACCCCAGTACTAATGAGGCTAACCTGTTTGTTTTTATGTCCTTTAAGAAGCAGAGTTATAAAAAGCTCCCCAGTTCTGTCTATGCAGGTAGTTGCAATTCACCCAGCTGAAATGTTCTAAAAATAAGCAAAAAAGAATAAAGTTCACCAAACAGACAATGGTGGAATGTTGCTCTGTGGAGGTTAAGGTGGTACTTTCTATACCAGAGGGCAGGGGATAATGACATCTCAGCCTATAATACCTTGCATTTCACAACTCATTTTCTGCCAGTATATATAAGCTGAAGGGAATAGCCCAACCGATAGGGAGAAATAAGATGCATACGTTCATATCTCCTTGTGGGCTTTTTAAAATAAACTCTTGTCTACATTCTGCACCCTGTATAAACACAGTTCTTCTGAGGGTATTTCTCACACTGAAATTAGAAAGAGAATGACATCAACATTTAATACCTCCCTAAGGTATTTTACCACAGCAATAAAGTGTAGCAGTGAGGCAAGAAAAAGCTTGCCTTTGCTTTCCTGTGCTGTTTGCCTAAAGGGGATCAAATTGCAGCATGTGTTTTATTATGTGGAAACACAGTGATCTCAAAAGCAGTGGGCCTTTTTCTTTTATTTGTTTCCCATGTTTAAAAAGATGCCATATAACTCTCAGGAATTTGCAAGCTGGAGTTAGAAGAATCCATCCAAGTGGGCTGTGCCTCTACAATGGGGGAATATTTCTGTATCATATGACTTGAACTCTCACCACCAACATTCTGATACATCTTCATTCTGGCTAAGGTTGCTGCTGAATTCTGGAAATACTTGTAATTTAGCTGTTAATGCTGAGGTCCACCCCCACAGATTTATGGGAGAGGATAACTGTTGTGGGGGATTTCAGATTCCTTAGGGGGTATGGGGAAAGGTGAGGTAAATCACCCCAAATGAGCATTTTCTAATCTTCACCAAGCACTGGCATGATACAGCAGCTCATGTATTGAGGCTCATGCCATGATGGGATTCCAAAGCTGCCTGTATAGTTAGTGGTTAGCTATTTAGGCATCCATGATGTAGAGGAGTCCTACACAATCTGTATATTACTACACTGAAATCAGCTTACCAACCATTAATTGGTAACACCTGTTTTTGCAGTCCCATACAGGCAGTAAAAAATAGGTCCAGTCCTTTGTGGGCCAACATGCATGGTTAGTGGTTTGCATATGATGTGATAGGTCACAAGTTGTGCAATTTGCCTTACAATCATTCTTTGAAGGCTGAGAAGAATCACTCCCCTTTGGTTCATCACAACAATGGGTTAGACCAGGTCTGCTCAGCTTAGGCCCCACGAACTCCTACAATCCCCAGACATAGTGGCCAATAGCTAGGGATTATAGGAGTTGTCTTAAAGATCAGGGAGTTGTTTTAAGATCAGTCTTAAAATAATTTGAACCTCTCCAAATCATGAGCTGGACAATCAGCAAGTGTCTGAAAATTTAATCCCAGTTCTCGACGATGCTTGACCTCAAGAGGCTGCGGTGAAGAGAAGCACAGGAAGCATATGCCAATCCTGCAGAGATATTTTATAGACATGCTGCAGAGTCAGAGAAAGTGGCCCACATGATGCACAAGGGAACACTAATTGGCCAGCATTGCTGCACATGTGGAAGCCAGCCCCAGCAATGTTGTAAAAGAGCACAGTTGCACAACTACTTAAAAGAGCAGCACACAGAGACTTATATTGTACAGCAAACAGTCTAGTTAGTTATACAATATAAATGTGGGTACACTCTTCAATATACCCAATGTATATTATTTTAAGTAGTTGTGCAGCTGCAATCTTGAGCAACACAGCCAGGGCTGTCTTCCATGTGTGTTCAGCAGCTCTGGCCAATTGGGAATGCCCATAAGAACAGCCCTGCTGGATCAGGTCCAAGGCCCATCTAGACCAGCATCCTGTTTCACACAGTGGTCCACCAGATACCACTGGAAGCAGGCATGTCCTCTCTCCTGCTGTTACTCCCCTGCAACTGGTACTCAGGCATCCTGTCTTTCAGGCTGGAGGTGGCCTTTAGCCGATGATAGACCTCTCCTCCATCCAGGTTGTTGGCTGTCACCACATCTTGTTGCAGAGAATTCCACAAGTTGAATATGTATTGTGTGAAAAAGTAGTTCTGTTTGTTGGTCCAGGATTTCCGGGCAATCAGTTTCATGAGATGACACCTCGTTCTGGTGTTATGTGAGAGGGAGAAGAATTTCTCTCTATCCACTTTCTCCACACTATGCATGATTTTATAGACCTCTTAACATGTTTCCCCGCAGTCATCTTTTTTCAAAACTAAATAGCCCCAGGTGTTGTAGCCTTGCCCATGATTGGTCTCAGTTGGAAGCCTACTCTGTGAAGAGCAGATGCAGCTTGAGTAGGTGAGCAAGCTTTTCTAAACAGAACAACATCTAGCCTTTCCTCCCTTCAAACTAACTAACAGGAGGAGGGGAGATTTTGAGGGGCTGGTGTGTGTGTGATTTGCCAGGGCTAGCATTTGCCAGGGCTAGCAAACTCCAGTGTTTTTGTTTGTCCCTGCCTGGAGGGGGTGGAAGCAGCTAGGGCTGTGGGAGGCCCCACATTCCTATGCCATTCCTTTGACCCACATCCTGTTTCTCAGTTGGAAGCCTACTCTATGAAGAGCAGATGCAGCTTGAGGAGGTGAGCAAACTTTTCTAAACAGGATAACATCTAGCCTTTCCCCCCTTCAAACTAACAGGAGGAGGGGAGATTTTGAGGGGCGATTTTGAGGGGCTGGTTTCTCTTTAAGGGATAAGTGTGTGTGTGAGAGAGAGAGAGAGAGAGAGAGAAAGAGAGAGAGAGAGAGAGAGAGAGAGAGAGAGATCTGCCAGGGCTAGCAAACTCCAGTGTCCTTGTTTGTCCCTGCCTGGAGGGGGTGGAGTCAGCTGGGGCTGTGGGAAGCCCCACATTGCTTTGACCCACATCCTGTGTCTCAGTTGGAAGCCTACTCTCTACATAAGAGATGAAGGCCCGAGAGCATAGCAAACAGAGGATAGCAAACAAGACTTTGGAGTTTTGCAGGAGATTAGCAGGAAGTGTGCGGGGGAGCCTGAAACAAGCCCCTGTGATCACAACGAGCCCGGTGGAGAAGAGAACGTAAGTACAAATCCCTCCCTCATATTCTTGAGAAAGGCTGTTTGGACAGTTAAATAGTTGACCATTACAGCTGAGACCTATCCTTTTAATAAACTATCTCCAAATACTGTTAATAGCCAACAAACTGCCCAGAGTCATTTTTGGAAGGGCGGTATAGAAATCGAATTAATAACAACAACAACAACAACAACAACAACAACAACAAAACCAGTATGAATATAGAAAATCAGCAGGTGAGGGGGCACTTCCCAGTGTATTGCACAGAGTGCAACATGTATGACTATTTGGTACATGGGCAGAAGTCATGGGTAGATGCTCAGTGAAATGAACTCCTAGCTCTCAGGGAACAAAATTGTTCCCTTGAGACCAAGGTGGCGGATCTGGTGAAGCTCAGAAAGACAGAGATGCATACGGATGAGACCTTCAGGGACGTGGTAAAGGCATCCTGCTCCAGGGCTGATAGCTCCTCTGCTGTCAGGCAGAATGAAGGTCTCGGGCAAGGAGGACATCAGTCTGAGGAAGAGGGAAATGCTCCTTTAGAAGGGATCCCTTCAGTAGAATAAAAGCCCATATCCTCTCACACAGGGGATACTCCTCGGGGGGGGGGCTCCTTGTAGTGGGTGATTCAATCATTAGAGTTACAGATAGATGGGTTTGTGACCTGCTTGTTGACCTCACCGTGACTTGCCTGCCTGGCGCAAAGGTTGCAGACATCCCACAGCATCTGGATAGGCTCTTAGGCAGTGCTGGAGAGGAGAAAGCTGTCGTGGTGCACATTGGCACCAATGATGTGGGGAAATGTAGTTGGGAGGTCCTGGAAGCCAAATTTAGGCTGATAGGTAGTATTTTGAAGTCCAGAACCCCCAAGGTAGCATTCTCAGAAATGCTACCTGTTCCATGCACAGGTACAGTGAGACAGGCAGAGCTGAGGGGTTTCAATGCGTGGATGAGACATTGGTGCCGGTAGGAGGGGTTTAAAATTGTTAGGCACTGGGATACATTTTGGGGCAAGCAAGACCTGTACAAAAGGGAAGGGCTGCACTTGAACCAAGATGTAACCAGACTGCTGGCGCTTAAAATCAAAAAGGTTGCAGAGCAGCTTTTAAAATGACGCCTGGGGAATAGCTGACAGGAGCTGGGCAGTATCCGGTTGGGCAAATGCCATCCTTTAAAGGGGGGCAAAGGATTCAGATAAAATAGAAGGGGACAGAGCAGAACCACATAAAGAGCAGATAGGAGCCTGTGCCAAGCTGGTCAAAGAGTCAAAAGAAAGATTGCATACACCAGGTGAGAGATTCAGAGTATAGGTGTTTATATGTCAATGCCAGAAGCCTCCGAGCCAAGATGGGTGAACTGGAGTGCATGGTTGCTAACGCAGAAATAGATATAGTGGGCATAACAGAAACATGGTGGAATAGTGAGAACCAGTGAGACACTGCTATCCCTGGGTATAAACTCTGTAGAACAGACAGGGAGAGGCAACTTGGACGAGGGATAGCACTGTATGTTAAAGAAGGGATAGAATCTAACAAAGTAGAAAACCTAGATGGACTGGAGTCCTCCACAGAAACCCTGTGGGTGACAATACAAGGCCTGAAAGGGAACGTGCTACTGTGGGAGTGCTATCGCTCTCCAGATCGAAATGCCGACAGTGACTGGGAATTGCAGGAGGAAATCAGGGAGGCATCAAGGAGAGGCAGGGCTATACTAATGGGTGACTTCAATGACCCACACATAAACTGGGTAAATTAACAGTCAGGTAATGATAGAGAGGTCATATTTCTAGGTATGCTAAATGACTGTGCCCTAGAACAGTTGGTCTTGGAACCAACCAGAGAGAAGGTGACCTTGGACTTAATCCTGAGTGGCACCCAGGACCTGGTGTGGGATGTCAGTGTCATCGACCCTTTAGGGAACAGTGACCATAGTGCCATCAAATTCAGCATACATGTGAGGAGAGAATCACCAAGGAAGTCTAACACAGACATTTTGAATTTCAGAAGAGGAAACCTCTCCAAAATGAGGAGTATGGTGAAAAGAAAGCTGAAAGGGAAAATCAGGAGAGTCACTTCGCTCCAGAATGCATGGAGTTTACTCAAAACCACAATACTAGAAGCCCAGTTAGATTGTATACCCAAAAGGAGGAAAGGTACCACTAAGTCCAGGAGGATGCCAGCATGGCTGACAGGTACCATCAAGCAAGCCATAAAAGGAAAGAAGACTTCCTGCCGAAATAGGAAGGCCTGCCCAAATGAAAAGATCAGAAAGGAACACAAACTCTGGCAAAAGAAATGCAAGGTAACAATAATGGAGGTGAAAAAGAGAGTTTGAGGAACATTTAGCTAAAGGTATCAAGGGGAATAATACAAATTTCTTTAAATACGTCAGAAGCAGGAAACCTGCCACGGAGGTGGTAGGAGTGAAAGGGAGTGAAAGGGATTATTACAATGAGGGAGTGAAAGGGATTATTAAGGAGGATATGGAGGTTGCAGAGAAGCTAAATTAGTTTTTTGTGTCCATCTTCATGTCAGAGGATACTGAGCATATACCTGTTCCTGAACCAGACTTTTCAGGGATGGAGGCTAAAGAACTGAGTCAGATAAAAGTGAAAAGAGATGATGTTGTAAACTGTCTGGAAAAACTGAAAACTAGCGAATTGAGGGGGCCGGATGACATCCATCCAAGAGTCCTCAAAGAACTCAAGTGTGAAATTGCCAACCTCCTTACTAAAATATATAACTTATGCAGGCATATACACCACAGACATAGACTGGTTTCATAGACATTCCTCCTCCATCACAACTGGAGTTCTGGGAGGGAGGTGGTTAAACATCTCTACTGGAGATTGCTCAGTAACCTCGCCAAATGACAATTCCCAGGATGATTTGTGGAATTGCCGACCTCCTTGCTAAAATATGTAACTTATCCCTGCAATCGGGCTCTGTACTGGAGGACTGGAAAGTAGCAAATGTAACACCGATGTTCAAAAAAGGGATCCAGGGGCGATCCGGGAAATTACAGGCCGGTTAGCTTAACGTCGGTTCCAGGCAAATTGATGGAAAGCATCCTCAAGGATAAAATTGTAAAGCACATAGAAGAACAGCATGGCTTCTGAAAAGCTAAATCTTGCCTCACAAACCTTTTGGAGTTCTTTAAGAGTGTCAACAAGTATGTGGATCAAGGTGATCCAGTTGACATAGTATACCTGGACTTACAAAAAGCTTTCAAGAAATTTCCTCATCAAAGACTCTTGAGAAAATTTAGCAGTCATGGGATAAGGGGACAAGTTCACGTATGGACTGCTAACTCGTTGAAAGACAGGAAACAGAGGGTAGGTATAATTGGAGAGTTTTCACAATGGAGGGAAGTAAGAAGTGGGGTCCCCCAGGGATCTGTACTGGGGACCAGTGCTTTTTAATTTATTCATAAATGATCTAGAAGTAGGGGTAAGCAGCGAGGTGGCCAAATTTGCAGATGATACCAAACTTTTCCGGGTAGTGAAATCCAAAACGGATTGTGAGGAGCTCCAAAAGGATCTCTCCAAACTGGGGGAGTGGGCAACAAAGTGGCAAATGCAGTTCAATGTTGGCACGTGTAAAGTGATGCACATTGGGACAAAAAAACCCAACTTCAAGTATACGCTGATGGGATCTGAGCTGTCGGTGATTGATCAGGAGAGGGATCTTGGGGTCGTGGTGGACAGCTCATTGAAAGTGTCGACTCAATGTGCAGCAGCTGTGGAAAATGGCCAATTCCATGGTAGGGATTATTAGGAAGGGGATTGAAAATAAAACTGCTAATATTATAATGCCCTTATACAAAACAATGGTGCGGCCACAACTGGAGTACTGCATACAATTCTGTTCACCACATCTAAAAAAGGGCATTGTGGAACTGGAAAAGATGCAGAAGAGGGCAACCAAGATGATCAGGGGCCTGGAGCACCTTTCCTGTGAGGCAAGGCTGCAGCACCATGTTGCCTTGCATATCATGTGCACCAGCACCGATAAATGTGTGATGCTATACTGAAATCTGTTATAATGCCAGGAAGCCAGTTAGAAATGTGTTGTGCTGAACAAAGTGCAGTGCTGAGCTTGGACTGAGAAAAGCTACATTCAGATCTTCACTCTGCAGTGAAGTTCACGTGGCATCATTATTTTATCTCTCCATCTAGCCTACCTCCTGAGGTTGTTTGTGAGCATAACTCTTGGCTCCTCAGAGAAAGGGTAACATACAGATGTGACTGATAGCTAAATGAATAAATGGCATGCCTCTCTAGAGGGCTGGAGTGAGGTAAACTCTACCCGCTAGCAATATAACAGTATAACAAGGAACACCTGTTACTGCTTATTACAAAGATCAGCTGGTCTGACATTAAACAAAAGCAATCAGCTTGTTACTATATTGTTACCAAGTTTCAACCATTGCTATATAATGCTATATATAATCCTCTTTGTTTCTAGGAGAAATTGTAAAAATTGGTTAGTGAACTCCCTCTCTTGTTATTGTATTGTCATAATGAATGTAATTTAATTAGAGCCAAGTTGGAGACAGAGAGAGGGAGCGAGACAGAGAATGCCATCTATTATTTATTGACCATGTTCTTCTGAACTCATTATTGAACTCACAATAAAGTGAATTATTAATCAGACGACAGCAAATTAATACATTGCTATCTGCTGTGGTAACATCAGCATCCAAAAAGAGACAATACAATAACGAGAATTTGTGTGATGACAGGGTTGCTTTTTGACATGGAACAAAGAAAAACTTTTGACTCCCCTGATTTCACAGTCAACCATGTGACACAATTGAAGTAGCCACCTGGCTCTTCTTTTGCACAGAATTGTGCATTCAGTAGCACAAGGTTGCTTCCTGAAGTTTTGTACTATGGCAGTGGCAACAACAATCCTAAAAGGGCACTATGCCAAGAGACCAGCCAACCAGAAGGGGAATGACATTTGTGAAAACTGGCTTGCACTGAAGGCCATTTTTGATACTAGATAATGGATTCTGTTTGCACTCTCAAAGTTACATTTCTGTGGCATAACAACTCAACAAAATGTAATCCTGATTTTTTTATTAGTGATGTAATAAAACTCTCCCTTAATTCCTGTAGTTTTTTCTGCCATACTTCATGGTGGCAGTGAATGTTTGGTATGCTTTTCTGCAAAAAGCAAACAATGTGCCATGTGGAGTGCAGATCTAGATCATTTCTGTCATTATTTACATATCGACCATCATCACCATCATCATCACCATCATCATCAGTTTACTTAACTGACTTTAAATCTCCATTCAAAAGAACAGCAAAATCCAAGAAGTAGAATATAGATCAGAATAAATGATGTCCCTCACATGAACTATTAATTTAACTGTGCATCAGCTTAGGGGTGTACAAAAAGGTTCAAATTCGAACCGGCTCGATGTCAAACATGCCCAGTTTGAGGATTTGACATCAAGCCAGTCTTGAAGTGAGCCTGCCCCTGTTCAGCTTGATTTTGAGCTGAACACCCCCAGTCAGTTCGGGGATTCTACCTTAAATGTTTTGGTTTTCTTAAAAAAACAACCTGAAATTTACCACCTCCAAGGGCACTGTCATGACCGCAGTGGGGATCTCTGGAGGTTCTCCCTCCCCCTGCTGGCCTCCCCTGGTGTCTTTGCGGCCCAGTTCAGATGGTTTTTGGCCTGTTACGGGCATCTGTGTAGTGGCAGTGGCCATTTTGGAGGCCGCAGCACATGTGCAATGGGCCTCTGCATGGCCAGTTTCCAGCCTCTGGAGATCTGCGTTGCTTACAGCAGCATGGATCATGTAAGCGTGTGTCTCACATGCTGAAAACAAGCTGAGCAATTTTCTGGGGGAAAGGTAGGTTGAACCCTGCTTTCCCCTTGCTTTCCCTCTCCACCCTGCATTGGTCACGTGAACAACCTTTATATGTATATAATATTATAAAAATATTGTTATTGTTATTATAGGTTAAAATATATTAAATATCAATCATCTTTATTATGGTGCAAGACCAGCATGAGATAGAACAGTAGAGCATGAATCAATATCAAATTATGAAACAGTAGAGTCATTATTGTTTAACATTACTACTTTAATATTATGAAGAATACTGTAAAACTCTTAACCCTTAGAAAAGAACAGAGGCAAAACTGTAAAATCACTAAGATTATAGTCATGATTATAAACATCTATGTTTAAAAAGATAAGGACATAAAATACAGTATATAAAATATGTATAAAAATGAAGTGGCTAAAATAAGATATGTAAAATTGGATAACTGGGAAGACTGAGCGGGCAGATAAAATATTCAGCAGTTAAAAGCAATACAAGGCTGATACATGATTATGGACCAGGAGTCAGGACCCAGCGGATCTTACAAGTGAATGCCCAGTCTTTGTCTGTTAGCAACATCCAGGTGTAGGCTTGGCTTGGACAACCAGGGAACTTGAGGGGCAGGAGAAGTATATGCTTGGTGCGAATGTCTCTATAAAAGGAGCAAGAAAGGAGTACGTGCTCTGTGGTTTCAACCTCCCCAGTGTCACAGGGGCAAAGTCTGTCCATGATTGGAATCTTTCTATATTTGCCTTCTAGAACAGAGGAGGAGAGGGCATGACAACGAGGAAGGGTGAAGACCCTTCTGTGGCTTGGGATTTCCAACTGTGACAAGTATGCAGCGGGAGAGGCAGAGTATTTAAGTATTTTTGAAGACAGGAGGCTTGGAGCCCTGCCTAGGTTGGCCTGGTGCTCATTGTTCAGTATCCTCTGTTTGATGGCCGATTTTGCCTTGTCACAGCCCATAGTGGGTAGGAGAAGAGGGGGGAAACCCAGTAGCACCACTTTAGTCCAGACGGCACATTTCCAGGAAGATTGAAAATTGTCCTGCAGGGTCAAAGGAGCCAGGCTCTGAGGGCTGAGGGATAGTTTAAGCCAGAGGGTAAGAACGGTTATGCACACTCTGGCCTCAACCCTTATCATACCAGTTTCCAGGCACAGGGTAGCATTAGAGATACAGCAAGGCACTTGTAGGGCCACTCTTAAAAATTTGAACTGAACTCGTTCTAGTGAGGCAAAATTGGAGGGAGGTCTTGGGTGTGCACCATAGAGTAATTGCACCAGTGGCTTGGCCTTAAATAACTTGAGTGCCGCAGGAATGTATTGGCCACCTCTAGACCATAGTAACTTCAGGATGGTAGTTGAACTCCTCTGCACACAATGACGTGATCACAGTGGGCCTTTCCTGAGCCAGAGGCATGAAGAATATCCCCAAGTATGTAAAACAAGCAACCTGCTCAAGTCTGTGGCCATCAATACTCCAGGAATGGATCTTGAGTCTTCTAGTGAAGGCCATAACTTTAGCTTTTTGGTAGTTGATTTCTAGTTGTTCATTCTTGCTATACTGAGCTAGAGCCACTGACACCTTCTGAGGCCTATGGGGGTCATTGAGAGGATTTTGGCATCGTCAGTGTAGAGCAGGATAGAGACGCTTCTTTTGGCCAGCTCGGGGGGATGGAGATCTGGGTGGCTAAGGTGGCTCACCATTTCATTGATTTAGAAACTGAAAAGAAGTGGGGCCAGGATGCATCCCTGTTTGACTCCCTTCTGAGTCAGAACAGGGTTCATAAGGTGTCCTTGAGGGCTACACCTTACTTGAGAGTCGTGTCTGTGTAGAGGCTGTGGATTAGATAGAGCAGACTATGATCAATTGAGGAAGATGCAAACAATTTTTCTTGCTCTAACCAGTCCTTAAGTTCCCATGTAGATGTCTAGTGTATAGCTTGCTAATAGTGTTGAGCAAACTCATGGGCCTGTAGTTGGCAGGGTCATCCTTTCTTCCTTTTTTGAATATGGGGACAATGATCACCAGCCCCCAGTCCTTGGGAATGCGGCCATGAGATTCAATACAGATAAATAGTATTGGGGCCCACCACTCTAAGTTATTTTTAATAAGATCCATAGGGATAAGGTCTTCCTTGGGGGCCTTCCCCACTCTAGATTGGGAAAGAAGAAACTCAGCCTCCGCTGTGGTGAGACCAACTGGGCAGATCATTTATATCCAATAGAGGGAAGCCCACTTCCACAGTGGTATCTTCATACAAGTTCTAGAAGTGCAGTGCCCAGATCACTGATGGGATGTGAGAGTCAGTCTGAGCCCTACCGTTGCTGGTGGAGTTAGCCATAATGCGCCAGAACGTGGACGAGTTCTTTGCTTTGACTGCCTGGATGAGATGCGGCCAGGTGGCCCTCATACCCTTTCACCTCTTGAGTGCCAGTAGGTCTCTTGAGGAGTAGGAGGTGTGAGAGAACCTTTGTGGCATCTGCTCCTCTATCAGATTTATGGATGTGGTAGATAGAGGTAAGAGCTTTCCTGACTTCTACACAGTCCTTATCAAACCACGGTTTGAATGGGCGCACAGGCGGCTTTGTGGAGGAGTCAACCATTCTGATTAGATGCTTTTGTAGCTTGTTCACTAGGTCCTCATAGGACAACAGGAGGAGCCAATGATGTGAGATCACACTGGTAGCTCTGGAGAGCTTCCACATCGAGCAGGTCCTTTAATGTTTGATCAAGCTGGAGGTCCATTTGGCATGACACTTGCCTTGACCAACAGATAGAATATTGGGAGTGTAGCAGGTCTCCAGGCATGACTGTTGGGTAAAGGATGATAACTGAAGGGAGATCAGAAAGTGATCGCTATCTAGGTAAGAGATGACCTTAAAGTTCCCGCAAAAGGGAGCAAGTTTCCAGAAATGGTGATATAATCAATCGTAAATATATGAAATAATATCACAAATATTAGAACATTATAAAAAATCATTTACACAGCATTGGATGGATTTGAAGGTAGCAGAATGCTCCCATAAATCAACAACAGATTACATCACTTCCCAGATGATCTGATATCCTTGAAGATGAGCCTTGCATCCTCAGATGCCTCAGTTTTCTTCAGACTACTTCATTCCTTGCCCTAAAATATATCCTCTCCCTTTCTTCCTAGAAACTGCCTGTTCTTTCTCCCTGATCACCCATACCTGGCAGAGGAAGGGGAAAGAGCGATGAAGTCATCTTACATTTTCCCATCAGTCCCTTGTGTGAGGCAGGAGACTCATCACAGCTTCCTATATCCACGAAAAGAGCAAAAAGGCAACCACTAAGAAACATCAAGCTGGGATATATTTAACAATATGAGGTTGCCAAGTAGCAATTACCTAATCTGCAACAAAATACTCAGATTTGCTGTCCATTCAAGATATTTTTCTGCAGGAGGGAATGTGCTGTTATGTAGTGTGATGAGAAAATATTCATGGCAACCCTAATGTTATGGCTTAGACAAAAATGGCTGAGGTCTGTATATTGCAGTTCTTAAATGCAAATAAATGGAAATGCTTGCTGCAGGGAGCTCAGTGGGGCTTACTTCTGAGCAAACATGCTTTGAATTGCATTGTTAGAGTATCGTGCTGATGGCATATAGACCATATGAAATGAAGCAGAGCCCTATTGTACCAGAAATATCACAGCAGCACAAATAAGCAAAGTGGACTCAGGGCTGGGTACATTGCAGAGTGTTCCATTATAAAAGCCTACCTACACATTTCCTACATTTACTCTACAATGGTGCATTTCTGTTCCATTATGAAGTTCTCATTTGTCAAAATAATTGGGTAGCCTTCTTGGAGATTGAGACTTCACTCTAGCTTTTGCTTTAAGCAAAGTCTAAGGGTGCTTTTGAGGGTTCTAGCCAGGTGAAATATCTGCAAGAATTCTATATCAACAGGAGATTTCTATTAAGAATGGAAACAATGATTACTCCATGATCACACAAATATCTCCACTTTGTACTTTGAAGTCTCATTGCTCCTCTGCAAAGTCACATCAAAGGGTGTTAAGGAAGAAGCAGTGGGCAGGAGTTGGGATGCAGACCAGTGGTGGATATTGAAGGAGGCTAGAGGCCATTCTGAATGAGGTGCTAATGTCTCTGAAGTATTATGAATAGGGGACACTATAAAAGCCAGGTATAATGGCAGTACTCACCTGATGAAAGAGGTTAAGGTGAGAATGTAAGGTGATCTCCCACATCCCCCCTCCGCCATGTGGTAAATAACAAAGGCCATAGTGTGGAAAACAGACAGGCAGTTGGCTCTGAGTGATACCAGCAGTGAGTGGACAAGGGAGGGAGAGCAGAAGGATGAAGCACCTTGGGGTGCAGGGTATTCTCTGTGGATCTGATGTAAGCTCTTGCTGACCTGCTCAATACCATCTAATGCTTGTATATATTAAGAGTGTACAGAACTGATTCCAGTTGAACCGGGTTTTATTTGAACCAACTTGGTTTAGCTGATTCAAACCAGACCTGCCTCAAAATAAGGTGGCTGGGCCAAGATCAAACCAAATCGGTCCAAGTCTGTTATGGACCAATTCAAATCAGTTTGAGGGGCTGTGCTTGTAAAGGGGAATCCAATGAGGAGTCCACTTTATAAGCAAATGGGAATCCTGCCTTTAAAAGGCTTCTGAGGCAGGGCACCTTACTCTAAACCCTGGTGCTCCCTCTCAGCAGTGCGGCCCATGTGGCAGCGGTGTAGTTCCAGCCTCCACACATGCAAGGAGGCTGCACATGTCCATTCAGCCCGGTTCGGCCCAGTTTGATAGAACTGACACAGAGGGGGGCAGCAAGAGATATCTTTAAAAGTCTTAATGGGCAATACCAAACTGGTTTGACCCAGTTCAATTGAACAGAATGGACCACTGACCAGTTCAACCAAACCAGTTCACAGACTGGTGGTTCGGTTAAAATTCAGTCTGTCTTCAAACCAAGCCACTAGAAACAGTTCAGTGCACACCCCTAGTATATATCAGGATATTCAATCAATCAATCTTTATTACAATCATAGACCAGCATAAAATTTAAGGGTGATTACATATTAAAAGTGAGAGTAGATAAAAAGTACACAGAGTGATTACATATGGTACGGTACTTAAGGTACATAATAATACTAAAAATACTAAAAATAGTAGAAGCTTGAGGACATATAAAGTCAGAAAAGTAATAAAGGTTATAAAAGTGCATAAAAGGCATAAAAAGGGACAGGGGCATTAAAAGGGATGTAAAAAGATTCAAAGACATGAGAAGACAAAAATATATAAAATCCTAAATAATAAAACTGGATAACGGACAGACTATAAGGCTATAAGTGGCAGTAAAAAAGAAATGGAGAAGCATAAATCTTTTCATTGAATCAGTACTGAGTGAGCAAGAGTAGAGCCTGCCCTGAGTCACCAAGGGTCAGACTGAGGCTGATAGGACTTACTGCCTACCATCCGCCAACGAATGCTGGTCGCAGCCACACAAAACCTGGCAACGCTATATGTGATGGCAGGCTTAGTCAGAAACCAGCAAGGAGCTGTAGAATTGGCTCGCACATTCTGGATACTTGCATAGCAATGGAAGAATGGGGGAGGTGCAAATGTTTCTATAGAACAAACAGTAGAGGACATGCTTGGTAGTTTCGATCTGCCCTGACCCACAAGGACATTGTTGCTCTACAAATGGAGTTCTTCTCTTATCGCCTTCTAGCACTGCTGAAGGGAAGGCATGACAGTGAGCCAGAGTGAATGCCCTTCTGTGTTTTCAAACCTCCAATTGGGTTTGGTATGTTGCTGGAGAGGCAGAATATCTAAGCCCATCACTGATATGAAAGTTCGGGACCCTGCTGAGATCGGTTTGTTGCTCAATGTCTATAATGCGCTGCTTGATGGTGGCTTTCGCCTGTTCGTAACCTATACTAAACAAGGTCAAGGGGGAAAGACCCAGGGTGGCTATTTTTGTCTCGATTGTCTGAATCCAACTAGATTGATAATCATCACTTAGCGTTAGTGGGGCAAGACCAGCTGGGCAAAAAGATAGCAGAGGATGCAGAGTAGCAGAGGATAGTCATCCAAACTCTAGCCTCCAACTTGATCAGGCCTGTCTCCAGGCTCAAAGTGGCATTGGAGATACAACTTGGTACTTGGAGCACTACCTACAGGAATTTAGATTGTACAAGTTCTAGTCACAAAGTTGAGGAAGGGGTCCAGTTGGGCACCATAGAGGAGCTGAGCTAGTGTCTTGGCTATGAACAGTTCAGGAGCCATCAATATATAATGGCCTCCTCTCATCTGCAGGAATTTGAGAATGGCAGAGGAGCTTCTCTGAGCATATAGAGCCACATGTTCTTCCATGAGCTTTCCTAAAGCCACCAGACTGAAAAACTACCTTGATGGAATCGAATGTTGCCTTTAGATCAATAAAGGTGGCATAAACAGAGGTCACACTGTAGGAGGAGTATTTCCCAGTGAGGTGCTGAAGAACTAAGCACTGAATGATGATGGAGCACCCTTCCCTGAAGCCCGCTTGCTCCTCAGCAAGAAGATTTCTATATTAGTAAACCAAAGACACCATTATCCTCCAATGACCTTTCTTTAATTTTTCTTTTTAAAAAGCCAGAATCCAAGTAGCACTGCCCTTAGACTTTTAACCACTCAGGGAACTGCATAACAATACCACTGAATCAGAAGCAGCTGTAGAGGGCAATGGGGAGGGGGTGGGTGGTGGTAAGAGATACCTTTACAAGTGTTAATGGGCAATACCACCTGCACCTGGATGCTGTGGGGAATGTCCAGCATGGTATTGCTAACTTCACAAATGGCTGCAACGCTAGAGCAGTGGCTGGGCAAAAGCCATAGGCAGGATTGCCACCATGCAGAATGCTGGGTGGGTCACCACTGCTCCCCAAGGCATCCAGGTGCCAGCAGTATCACCCATTAAGACTCTCCACCACCACCATCCCATGTTGTCCTCACCAGCTGCCACGACACTGAATGTGGATAATGTGAAATTTGAGTTGAATTCGAAGGGGCTTGCTTAAGCAAAACACCTGTAGGAATTTTGAAGGAAGTTAAGCAAATTTAAGCATAAGATTAGCAAAACCTTTCTTGTGCTGTGTGTATGTGTAATATTTCAAACAAGATCCATTTGATATTAGTGAATAATTGTTAATGTGCAGAAGTTTTAGTACACCTTGGGACTTCTCTAAAGAAGCATTACAATAATTAAGAAGCATTGCAATAATTTCTATTCCTTGCACATGTGATATGTATTTACAGTGCACATGGACATAGCCTTTGCATGACTTGGGTGAAATCTTTCCTTCACTAATATGAATGGGATATTTTCCACTTATTTCTTGAAAGGTAAGGTTTTCTTTTTGTTTTTTTATTGTTGTTTTTACAAGTGGGGATAATTTGAAAGTCCATTATTTTTCACCACACACATCGTCACACTCCATTTAGCTCATCTGGTTCCATGTCTCCTCCTTAGAGCTGGTCTATACCTAATACAGACTGAACTGAAGTGGTAAAAGTTTACCACTATCATATTTTGAATCGTTCCCCAGTTTTGTTTAATTCCCTACAAACATGTCACAAACTGGAATTCCACAAGAAAAGATTTAGCATGGCTTTCCCCCTGATATGCTAGTGTATGACCCTGCCAGGTGGGCGGGCAGGGGGGGTGGGTTACATGGAGAAGTGTCAAAAATATCCCCTTCCATCAGATATGAATGAATGCATGAGTTTATTATGGATTAGTTTATTGTTATTAGTCTATAGACCAGCACATAAAACATAGAACATATTATACACAATGCATTATTTTAAAGATAAATATAAATCTCTAGGCAGTGTACACAGTTGATAACACAACCAATTTAAAACAGGGTAAAAACAAAACAATTTCACGGAATAAAAAAGTTAAATGAATTTCATAAGTTTAAAATTAATTTCAGTTAAAAGCCTAAGAAAACAGGTGTGTCTTGAGGGTCTTCCTAATAGCAATCAGAGAAGGAGGTGCTCTTATGTTGATAGGGAACATATTCCAAAGCCAAATAATGAAGACATTCACACAATCAAAAACTGTGCTCTACCCAGGTTTGGAAGCTGTGCGTGCTCTCAGTTTTCGGATGTGCGGAAGGAAGGTAAGAGGAAAACCTTGATTCTGCATAACTGAAAGTTGGGAGCACACACAGCTCCCAAACCTGGGTAGAACACAGTTTCTGACTGTGTGAATCACCTCAATGTGTTTTACATAAAAACCCACGAAAACAAGTGATATTTACTAGAGCCCCCAAAGTGACAAACTTACAACTATTGATAGAATACTACTTAGTCAACTGTCTGCAACAGGCACAGGCAGTTGCACAGAACCTAGCCACCTTATCTGTAATCTGCAAATTCTGATCAGAAAAGAGGGGAAAGGGTAGAATTTATCTGTCCAGCCTGAAATTCCTTGTACAATAGGTATAATAAAGACAGAATGAATTTCTCAATAGGGGCAAGATAAAAGAACATGCCCAACAGTGCCCTACAGTTTCCACTTCACCTCCCCCTGCCATCACAGGGGCATACACGCTCCCTGGTAAGGAACCCTCCACTGTCTCCCCTCCCAAAGAGCAAATAATAGAACACTGAAGCAGTCTAATGTAAATGGCCTCCAGAATTTCAGGATTGTTAAGTTAACCGAATAGCTATCACAGACATAATATGCCTTCCTAATCCCTCCAAAATTGGGATATCATCAGATATGGTATTCTCCAGAAGTCTACCACTTCTCCAGACAGAACAGGGAAATCCTTGAGGCAGGATCTAGCAGTTTGGAATCCGGGGCCATTTTCTTTGCTTTCCACAGCAGTTTATTTGTCTGAAACAGTCCGGCACATGCAAGTGAGTGCACACATACATACATGCACAACCTTTGTAGCCCCTGGCCATGATCTAGTTGGTTTTGTACTAGATGCACCACATAAGGATCTTATGTAGTGTGGCACCCATTTCCCCTACATGCATCCTCAAAGTCTGGATGAGTATCATAATATGCTGTTGCTGCATCAGAACAAATTCTGTGAAAGAAGAGAAAAGGGGCAAAGTGCATGGTGGGGGAGACAAGTTTTTTCATATATATTCGATTTCTGAGAACAGAAATCTGATAACAGTGGGCAGCATTCAGACTAGTTAGTCACAATTAAGCATCATTGAAATTAATGAGACAAGTTAATCATGACTATCTTAAGTTCCATTAATTTAAATTGGATTTACAACTAACTTAGTCCAGATGATGCCCAGTATATTTCACATGATAATCTCATCCTAAACATAATGTCTCTGAAATACGTCTTGTTTGATGGAAATCACTAGCAAGCAAGCATGTCCAAGATTTCAGGCTTATTTTAATTTTCAGTTTATGAACCAGGCATGGAGAGCAGGTAGGGAAGTTATTTGTTTAAGGGGGCATTTTCTTCCCAAGCACCACACCAATGATAATGTGCATCAGCTGTTTACACCCCTCTCTCCTGATAGATTGGGCCATGCACCTTTACAAAAACCTCTTACCTCCTCTTAAGGCGGTGATTCTCAAATGGTAGGTTGGGGTCTCAGAAAAGAATCTCCACATTGTTTTAGGTGGATCTGCAGTAAGTGTTCAGGAAATTATTTTCTTGAAACCAAAATGTCATCAGAAAAACAACTAACCTGGTTTAATGGATACCCTTATGCTTTCTATAGGAACACAGGAACATAGGAAACTGCCATATACTGAGTCAGACCATTGGTCTATCTAGCTCTGTATTGTCTTCACAGACTGGCAGCAGCTTCTCCAAGGTTGCAGGCAGGAATCTCTCTCAGCCCTATCTTGGAGATGCCAGAGAGGGAACTTGAAACCTTCTGCTCTTCCCAGAGCGGCTTCATCCCCTGAGGGGAATATCTTGCAGTGCTCACACATCAAGTCTCCCATCCAGATACAACCAGGGAAGACCCTGCTTAGCTATGGGGATAAGTCATGCTTGCTACCACAAGACCAGCTCTCCTCTATAGCATCCACATTATAAATTTATTGAATCAATGTACCCGTGTTTCCCTGAAAATAAGACACTGTCTTATATTTATTTTTCCTCAAGGAGACACACTATGGCTTATTTTCAGGGGATGTCTTATTTTTATTAAGTGTGGTACAACAATCTACATTTATTCAATCATAGTTAAGTCATCTTCTTCTGGAACATCGTCATAACTCTCATATGATCCATATAAGACCCACAGACTGTTGCTGGTCAGTGTTGGGGAGCAGCAGCTTTACTGGTGTGTGTGGGGGGGGTGAGAGAGACCCACAGACAGGGGTGTAATGATACCGGTAGGGGTGGCAGGCTGCAAGCTGAGGCATACAGTAGAGGGAAGTACGGTAAAAAATCTCCTCAGAAAATCTCCTCCTTAATCTCCCCTCCTCCTGGCGGTGGCGCGCAGCGGCGAGAGTAAGCACGGTGGTGGCAGGAGGCGGCGAGAGTACGCTGGGAAGCGACGCTGGGCCAGACAGCAGGCCTTGGCGTCGCTCTGCGCACTCCCGCCCACCAGTGCACAGAGCAACGCCGAGGCCTGCCGTCTGGCCCGGCGTCGCTTCCCGGCGTACTCTCGCCGCCTCCTGCCACCACCGCGCTTACTCTCGCCGCTGCCCGCCACCGCCAGGAGGAGGGGAGATTGAGGAGGAGATTTTCTGAGGAGATTTTTTACCGTACTTCCCTCTACTGTATGCCTCAGCTTGCAGCCTGCCACCCCTACCGGTATCGTTACGCCCCTGTCTGTGGGTCTCTCTCACCCCACACAAACACCAGGGGGATAGGGGAAAAGCTTCAGCAAGCAGCCTGCTACTGAGCCAGGAGAGATCACCACTATGTCTTATTTTGGGGGTATGGCTTATATTGCACAACTGCTTAGAAATCCTGCTACGGCTTATTTTATGGGTATGTCTTATTTTGGGGGAAACACAGTATTTGCATACAAAGGAGAATAGGAAACTAAGTGTTGGGGCATCACAGAGAACACTGTGAAAACAACAAGAGCCAATTGTTGCAAGCATTTGGCTGGAATAAAAAGTGATTGTTGAAGCCCTGTACATTTGCATTCTGCTGTCTGAATCAGCTGAGATACAAAACCGCAGTGGTAGATTTTAGTTGCTTCCTCCAAATCTGCCAGATGAAGAGGCTGGCTTCTGATCTTCTCCCAAGTCAGGGGGCACTCCTGCTGCTAGGACAATAGCTGCAGTGCCAAGATGCCATCCTGAAGGAAATGACAGCAATGCTCAGCAGTGTTTCTGCTGGTAACAGAGGTCAGCAAGCATGATCACTGTGGAGGAAGGAAGCAAAATAGAAGTCAAGCTTCATTTGCTTCTTACAATTGAGAAAAGAAAATACGCTTCCAGAAGATGAAAAAGCTTGCTGTAATTTTTTACAGGAGGTGGGGAGGAGGGAATTGCAAAGAGTTCACTCTTGCGGTTTGGCTTCTATTTGCTTCCCACCCACCTACCCACTCACTTTGAAGAAAAGAGATGCTATACCATATTTAAATAGCTTGACACAAATGTGCAGTAAAGGTTTTCCAAACAATTTCTGAAAAGGAATGATGATAACCCTCAAAATATGTGACCTTGGAAAGCATGAATATACCTGTATAGCTCTATTTAGACATTGGCCCTATTCGCATGTAACAGGAAACCGGAGTTGAAGGGGCCTGAGGTTGAATCTTTAGTATGTCCAAATGTGAGCAATCGTGGTTCAGACACAAAAGTAACCCTCCTGAAACTCCAATTTGTACATTTGGTTTGTGGTGGGTTCCGCCGCTCCTACCTGAGGTTTCAGACTGCCTGCGTTACATCCAAATGCTGAACTGCAGCCCCACTGAGCTATAACCAGATTTCGGGAGGAAGCTCCTCCCTTGCTCTATCTGTGATTGGCTGCCGGGGCTGTCCCTCATTTCAGAAGGTAGCCAACACTGCCAGTTCCCTCTCCAGTCTCCCTGATTACAGAGAGGATCCTGTCGGTTACATCTGAATGTGGACACGTAACCCTGGGGATGGAGGAGTTCGGAACCATGAGTCCATTTGGCACACAGTTCTGCATTACATGCGGATGTGTCCAATATGTTGTAACCGTGTATCCAATGTATGGAGCAAAATGAGCAAAATTGAGCAAAATGTAACTGTGGGTCAATATATTGTATCTGCATTCAGATGTCTGCACACATGGACATGTTCTTGTGTGAACGATTGTACTTGCATTCATTTTAAAGGAGAACTCTGGGTACAGGTGCCTCAAATATATGGTACAGATAGGAAATGCACCACTATACCTGTGTTCACAACAACTGTACCTGTACCTGTATACAGGTGTGTACTTGAGTAAACTGTACACAGATTGTAAAGTGTTCAACATAATGTGTGGACAGGGCTTATAGCTTTGCTGGATCCGATCAATGTTTACTGAGCTCAGTATTCTGTTTCCAGTGGGCAGAAGCTTCTACAAGCCTTTACAAACTGGAAACAGCCCTTCCATGTGGTTTGTTCAGAGCATCTGGTACAGATAATCACAGGTGTACTGCCTCTGGATATGGAATTTTGGCTTAGCCATCGTGGCTAATAGCCATTGATAGGCCTATTCTCCATGAATGTATGCAACCCTTTTTGAAAGCCACATAAGCTACAGACCATCATCACCACATCTAATGGTAGTGAGTTCTATGTTAATTAAATTGCACCTAATTAAATTGTAGGAAGAAGTGCTTCATTTCTGTTTTGTTTTTGTCCTGAACTACTGCCAATCAATTTCACGAGGTCTTGAAATAGGAAATTACCTCTCTAGTCTGTCCAGACCATCCATAATTGTACAAATATCTATCACACTCCTCCTTAGTCTTTTTTTTTTTTTTTGTACACTAAAAAAAGTAAAACTTTCTGTAGTTTCCTCCAAAGCAAGTTCCTTTAAACCCTTGGTTATTTTAGTTTCCATTTTCTGTATCACATTTTTTAGATTTAGGGAATTCCCTAATCCAAGTTCAGTTACCCACAAATGTCTGGATTCTAGTCATTTTAAAATACTTTCATTTAATTTCAGCAAATGTTGGTGGCATCTAGTTTTACAGCAACTGGAAAGGAGCATTATTTCAACAAGTTCAGCAGTCATATGACCTGGTCAAAAAGTTGTTGGTATCTTTTTATGATTTTATTCTATTACTATAGTTGGAGGTTGGTCCCATTTGGTAAATTTGCTAAAATGCTAGATTTTGCTCAATGTAGATAAGAAAATATCTTTATTACGGGCCCAGAATTTACTTAATAGCCAGAAAGTGGGGGGGGGGGAGATTGAGTCCCAACGGCTTCTGTTGCTGTCATCCCACTGGTTCTATACATTTATGAGCACAAAACACAATTTTGTGATGAAAAGTTGTTGTTGTTGTTGTTGTTTAAAAAGTTATACGAATAGGGAAATAAGAAGCAAATGAGGGAAAGCATTGTTAATGAGGAGAAAGAGAAAAGTTTTAAGTTCCATTCTAGACAAAGCTCTAGAAATGTTGGACATAACCATTTTAGATACATTTGAATGGACCATACTCTTTCCTACTGGATGTCACAGCAACTGGCAACCAGGGTCATATAGCTGAAGCTGACATTAGTAGGAAGGAGCCATGAATATAGAGTGACCTGGGCTGATTGCTTCTTCACAAGGAAGGGTAGAGACAAGAAAGGTCAGTGCCTAGCAATCTGGATGGTGGTAAAAAGAAGGGAACAGGCTGGATTAGCCTTCTTCTGCTCTCGCTTGCTATTTAGCAGTGTGTGTGGACAGCCCTCATGGCCTGCCACTGTCCCTAACATGCAAAGGAAGGACTAAGTTTGTAGCAGGAAAGAGTAGCCTGGTCTACGCCTTCATTCCTGCCCTGATACTTGATGCTCTTTCCTTGTGTACACAGAGCTGCTGAATGCCACCTGATCCTGGGGAAAAGCAATTCTGTGTCCAAGGTCATGACAATTATTACAAAGAAACAACATGCTCAGGTTCCTGTCCTGTTTCTAAAGTTCTGGGGCAAGCCAATAATATCTCAGGAACGGGTTCAGCACAATTCCAGAACCAGTTCCTATTCAAATAGGAAAACTTGCTCATAATTAATTCGGACTGTGGCCTCATCATTTATCCCCCTTTGGTGAAACGCAAAGGATTCTAATCCTAAAGCTGCAATATTTTTAAGGAATTTTGTCCCATTTCAGATTCAACAGAGATCATTAACTAATGGTACAGGTTCTGTTCATAAGACGAAAACAAGTGTGATTGCTGCTTCAGGTTCTGGTTTGGGTTGATTGCCTGACAGCAGTATAACCTGACTGAACAATTTGTATCAATTTTTCAGGGCCTTTGGGCAAAGGAGCAGTTGTGGCATAGTCTCTTAATAATTGTTGCATGGCCTCTTAAAAGAATCAGAAACTGGAAACCAGTCTAAAACATGCATTAATCATTAATTTTAATAATGGGGGAGGGGTGTCCTCAGAAGAAAGATGAATGTGTTTGCGTGTTGCCATTTGTAACATTCCTGTTCAGAGGAGGCCACACTGAACATATTAATGTGTTTGCCTCTCCTCTAATTTACGATTCCCTTCCCACTTTAATGAGATCTGCTCCTCAGCCATAAAATAATTGTTATGGTAAACTGACTTTTTAAAATTAGCTACACACCAGTTGGTCTAGAAACCGATTCCTCCAGACTATTCATGCACAAAATACCTTTGTGGAAAGCCCTTTCCAAGTGTGTAATGACTGGAGCAACTCCAGAAGTCTGCTGCAGAGTCTCTCTGCGTGACTGCCGGTAGAAGTGGCCTCCCTGTTTCTTTTTCTCAGCTAAGCTATACAGTCGGAATGAATGAAATGCGGAAACACTCACACAGCTCTTGACCTGACAAGGAGACTAACTCCAAATTCTGGTGCCATTTCAAATAAAGATAATAAGCCTCATCCATGAGGAATCAGGAACTACAGCGCTGTTCCTCAGCCATTGTTTTTGCTGTTTTAGATTTTGTGAGGAATCTAAAGGGACAAGATGGGCTTCTTAAGTTCTATCCAAACACCTTCAGTGTCTTTTTCAGTCTGCTTGCAGTTAGGAACAGCATGGCTATCATTCCTATCTGGGAGCATCAGTTTGAGTTGTTAAGATTATTGGCTAATGACTTCCAAACCAAATCCCTCTCTGACAATGACCCAAACAATATGGATTTCATACTCTCACCGCAATGAATCTGATATGTGCACATGACATTTTCTAACACCATGTGACTCCTGATGTAGCGCTTTAGGGCCTATAGCATTCGAAAATGTGGGCCTTTACATAGGAACATAGGAAGTTGCCATATACTGAGTCAGACCGTTGGTCCATCTAGCTCAGTATTGTCTAGACAGACTGGCAGCAGCTTCTCCAAGTTTGCAGGCAGGAATCTCTCTCAGCCCTATCTTGGAGACACCAGGGTGGGAACTTGGAACCTTCTGCTCTTCCCGGAATTGCTCCATCCCCTAAGAGGAATATCTTACAGTGCTCACACATCAAGTCTCCCATTCATATGTAACCAGGGCAGACCCTGCTTAGCTAATCTTTCTACCACAAGAACAGCTCTCCTCTCCCAGTGCTTGTATAAACTGGTGCTTATACAAGCCTTCATACAAGCTCCAAGCCTGCTCTTACTTCCCATCTAGACACTGCTGCAAGCTTCTGCACTACTTCCTAGAGCAATCATCCCCTCTATACACACAACAAGCACAGACCTTGTGTGATTTCTGCAAAGCCACATGCCAACCAGATCTTGCATTCTGAGAAGAATCACTCCACCCTTCCCCTCCCCTTCAATACTACTTTTGTGGTGACTGGGGAAAAGCGGGGCGTTCTGCTCAGAATGCAAGATCTGGCCTGCAGAAATTGTGTGAGATCTTTGCTTTGCATAAGTACAAAGGATAAGATCATGTTAGGAAGCAGTGTGGAAGCTTGCTACAGTGTGTTTACAGGGAATGATATCATGACACTTGGGTTTTTATACAAGTGCTTGTATTTTATAAAACAGCTTTATACATCCTGCAGGTTACTGCTGTCTGGAATGACACTCTCCATAACACCAACGGGAAGTGGAAATCTCTAGCATTAACTATCTTATGGAGAGACAGACAATTCACTCTTGCTTGGATACCTGGAGAAACGTTATTAGTTCCCTTTCTCTTCTCATAATAAAATCAACTGAATACATGTAAAATATCAAAACGACAGGGGGAAAAACTCAGCAGTGCTAAGTTTTAAGCATTAGAAGGCGTTTAAATCAAATTCAGTAATCAAAAAACTGTCCACTGGAATGATTTTATCCCACCTCTATTAGGCTCAAAGTGGCTTACAACTGAAAACAAACAATGACAATGACATACAATTAAAACTACAACTCCAATCCATCATGTAAAAACATACCTCTGATGGTACAATTCATCATGTAAAAGCTTACCTCTCATGAGCCATTGGGATAAAACATTTAATAGAGAAGGTGGAGGAAGTCGGTTCCTTGAAAATATGTGGTGCACAGAGATAAATAATATGGCTTAATATGAAAACTCTTCATATCCATCACTTTGCTGAATCAGTAACAAAGATTCATGTTGCAGGCTGTAGGGAAGGAGGATGAGGCCATCTAGTCAGTGAGTCCATATCAGAGGGAAATTTTGAACCAGGGACCCAGTACCAGGGATTTGAACCTGATACTCCACCAGGCGGATTTAATTAATTAGTTAATTAGTTAATTAATTAATATATTTCTATACCGCCCCAAACTTGCCTCTCTGGGCAGTTTACACTTATCATTGAAAACACCGAATCAATTAACAATTAAAATTATTTAATACATTAAAACATTTAAAACCCAATATTAAAAATATTAAAACTATAAATCTAATTAAAAACCTGGGTGCATAAATGTATCTTCAGTACTTTTTAAAAAGTTGCCAGAGATATGGAGGCTCTTATTTCAACAAGGAGCGCATTCCAGTCTAGGAGCAGCAACAGAGAAGGCCCATTCCCGAGCAGCCGCCAGACGAGTTGGGAACTGCAGATGAACCTCTCCAGATGATCTTAACAGGCAGTGGGGCTCATGTGGAAGAAGACTTTCTCTTAAATACCCAGGACCTAAGCTGTTTAGGGCTTTATAGGTAATAACCAGTGCCTTGTATTTTGCACGGAAACGTACTGGCAGCCAGTGTAGTTCTTTCAACATAGGAGTAATATGCTTTCTCCTAGATGACCCAGAGACCAACCTGGCCACCACATTCTGGACCAACTGCAGTTTCTGGACTACATACAAAGGCAGCCCTGCATAGAGCACATTGCAGTAATCCAGCCTAGATGTTACCAGCATATGTACCACCGTTTTCAGGTAGTTCATCTCAAGAAATGGACACAACTGGGATATCAGCTGAAGCTGATAGAAAGCACCTCTGACCATCGCCTCAACCTGGGACACCAGGGAGAGACTTGGATCCAGAAGCACCCCCAGACTGTGTACTTGTTCCTTCCGGGGGAGCGTGACCACATCCAGAAATAGCAGATCAAAATTGTCTCCCCAGTTCTGATCCCACATCATAAGTACCTCCATCTTATCTGGATTTAGCCTCAGCTTGTTATCTCTTATCCAACCCATCACAGCCTCCAGGCAGACATGTAGGGAGGTTATGCCTTCTCCTGATGATGTGGACATGGAGAAATAGATTTAGGTGTCATCAGCATACTGATAACACCCTACACCAAATCTCCTGATGATCTCTCCTAGCTGTTTCACGTAGATGTTAAACAACATTGGAGACAATATGGAACATTAAATTAAACTGGAGCAATTAAAGCATTATACAATTGTCAGTTCTATGGCACAATGGCAAGAGGCAATATTATGTGTGTTTCTGAAGGTCCATTGTCCATACTTTGCCAAAGGAATCATGTGCATTTGCATGGATTGCATCTAATATGCCAAATCCAGCAAAAATGAAGTACTTTTACACCCTTTTTATTTCAATGGGAGAGTTAAGCATATGCTTTCATCTCTCCCACTAATACCTATTGAGCTTGGGACCAATTCATGGATTATTTTTCAATTTGGCAAACGCACAAGATTGCTTAGAATTAGAATAAGATGTGATAAAATGAATCCTATAACACTAAAGCAATAGGGATATTCACACATTATGTTGTGTGTACATAACAATTTTTTAAAACAAATATCTGCATATACATTCATTTTGCAAGTTAGTGAAGGGACTGGATCGGTTGAAAATGTAAACAGATTTCATGTAGTGCTGTCCCCACAGTGAAGATAATGTCTTAATAACTGTGCATGTGTACAGATCTACAGTTATGTGGACACCATACACAAATTACATAACCTCCTTGAGCCATATTTGGAAGAGCAGTATATAAATAAAATAAACAAAATAAATATACCCATTGAACATAATCTGTAAATAGGAATCTTGTTGAGTAAACTAAAAGAGATTCATCTCAGATTTATCTGATTTATCACGGCAATCCAGAAATTAAGAATCCTAATCCTCCAAATGCCTTACTAAACAATAGGTTTTGGCCATGTGTCTAAATGAAAGTCATGAAGGAATCTGATCCATCTCCTGAGGGAAAGACTTCCAAGTGGCAGATACAATCACTGAGGAAGCCCTGCTCTTCATGACCTCATACTCCTAAATTTCTGATAGCTGCAGCTGTTGCAGCAGGGACTCCAATTATCTGGTTGCTTGGACACCAACCTAGGTAGCACCTGCATTTTATGTCCATGTGGCTATGGAGGATGCATGTCCTATAATGCTGGCAACACATGCATGCACTGTACTGCACACACACACACACACACAGAGGAATTACTGTGGTTACTTCCAAAGTAATTCCCACCTGTGTGTGTGTGTGCAGTGCATGCATATGTTGCCAGCATGGCAAGCCATGAGCATCACTCAGGAGCTGCAGATCCAGAGTATCCCATTCCATAATTGAGGCTGTTGCAATCTGACTGACTAGGAACAGGAAGTCTCAGTAGTAGTTCCATAGCGGTAGCTTCTGGCTGAGTGCCCCCCCCATCCCGACACCTCATATTTAAATGACCAAAATACATTGGAGTAGTGGGGGCGGGATGTCAGTTGCAATTCTTTTTTTCAGCGAACCTGCAGTGATTCTGTAGGAAAGAACCATGTGATCTGCCCCTTGGTTGGCATGTTTAAATTCAACTTCAGCAACAGAAGAAATACTGACAGATAAGTAGTTCCTATGAATAATGTGTATAGGTCATCCACATGAGCAGAAAATGTTGTTGGTCACAAGAGTGGCATGGGAGCAACCACACCATGGTGCTCAGGACTAAGCAGCAAATACCCTGCTCCAGGCAAGATCCAGATGATTTTTAACTTGGGCCAGATCATACCTGCTACATTTATCCAAACACATTAATGTGCAAAAAGTTAATAAAGTACTCTGAAAACAGCTTTAGAAAAATGAGACTGAAATGTGTTGTGCCTCTTTTAAAAAAAATCCCTTCAGGCACTAAAAAAGATTTGAAAAATGATTCAGTGAAACATCTGAAAAGTTGCCTCCTTGAATTCCGTCAACTTCAAAAGTGTTTTAAACACATTCAGCGTCAATCTTCCCTTTGCAAGGCTCAATGTCAAAATGTTACAAAGGGAATAAAAGCCCACCATGAAAGAAATCAAACAATCCACGGAGGTGGGGGGAGAAAGCAATTTCAAAAGCAACCTCAGCCAAACTATATAAACAACCTCTTCGAAACAGAATTGTAAATCAAAACAATTATAAAAATAGCCTTGAAATGCAAAATCAAGTTCATTAAAAACGGATGAAGAAAAATGAACCCATTCTCAGTGTGTTGCTGATGCATCCATGTAGCTGAAACTGGCCAGATAAATCCCTTCACTGATTGTATCCTATGAGCATCACTGAAGTTGCCACCAAATTTCGCCTGAAGCATCATTTTGATGAAGAAGTGGACATTCCAGCTGAGATGAAACATCCAATATATCTTGCGAGAAGCAGAAAGTGAGGTCATTCACACAACCATACGCTGTTGCTGGGGAGATCTGCAGGGAAGGCAGGAACTCACTTGCCTTCCCTGGCAGACAAGCAGCGTCATTTTTGCCCTTGCTGCACCATACACTTGCTCACATGAGCAGCGGTGTGGCAAAGGCAAAAGCTGTGAGTGGGAGGAGCTCCTCCTCCTGCATCCCAGAGTGCCCTGCATCACGAGCACAGTGGCTGCTCTCATTAGAGCATTTGCTGTGCTCAGCACAGCCACCTTTTATCCCCGCCTCACCACTGGAAATCTTGGCAGGCTGGGGGGAAGCCTATTTACCTGGGGGTGATCGCCTACCGAGGTAAATTGAACCACAGTTTTGTTCACCTCAATACAGCACTGGGTAAACGCCGGGAAGTAACTTGCCTAGGGATTGAGAGGTTGCTGGTTCGAATCCCTATTGGTACGTTTCCCAGATTATGGGAAACACCTATATCTGGCAGTGGTGATATAGGAAGATGCTGAAAGGCTGCTTCGGAGATGGCAATGGTGAACCCCTCCAGTATTCTACCAAGAAAACCACATGGCTCTGTGGTCACCAGGAGTCGACACCGACTCCACGGCACAATTTTCCTTTACTTTACAAAAACAGGGCTACCATATTCTGGAGCAGCTGGGGAAAGGGCCGACGAGATGGGGGGAAATTGGTACAAATTACTGAGGCCCGGCATTCAGGAAGGGGCCCGGGGTGTGCATATGTTGCTGCTTTGCACTCACTGCTTGGATGCCCCAGCTGCACCCAAGACTGAGGGAGACTTGCCAGGCCAGTCTGCTGCTGATGCTATGCTGCCAAGTGAGTGTGGCTTACAGTGGATGGTGGCGGCCGCAGGCTCGCACCCTCCTGCCCACTCGCCACTCGTGTGAGAGAAAGGCAAGGCACAAATGTGCAGCAGAGAAAGTGAGAAAGAGCAGGAGGCACCGTCGGGAACGTTTATTTTACTTCTTTTTCTTCTTTAAGCACTCACTTCATAAGTAAAGTTAAGAGGGGGCCGGGGGGAGAAAGAGTGGAGAGAACAATTTTTTTTTAAAACTCAAACAGTCAGGTGAGTCAGTCAGCTACTGAGGGGAAAAAGAGGTGTGAGGGGAAACCCCAACTTTTCAGGGTTAAATTTTCTGGGTTCAAAATGGATCCGTCGGATGCTGAGCAGATCCTTACGTGTGTATAGTACAGCCTTAAGCACCGTGAATCTGGCTTCCAAAACTATGAAATATTGTGACAGAGAGTTGACAGCACCAACAATCAGAAACTGAACAGAACACTACACATTACAATGCACATAGTAAAAATATTTCTACTATATTGGTCCATAGGATCGGCTAGTTAGCTGCATAGCAAGCAGTGTTGTCACAGATCTCTCGCCAAGCCTCCATACCTGAATATGCTATTTCTTTATTGGTGAAGAAAATAAACACAAGTATATCCTGAAGAATAGTAAATAAAAGATCATTCAGTAAAGAGGAATAATACGTCTCCTTGTTAGTGTGCTTAATAAACAACAAGAAGAAAGTCCTTCAAGGTGTACAGGAGGGTTCACTTGGGCTTCACGATATTTCTTTTCCAATCACTATCTTTCAGCCAAAATCTTTTAAAATGCTTATTGTATAATGAAATAAAAGTGACAAAGACGTTGTGGGGCTTTACTTAAAATGGGACATCATAATACACACTCAAAGTATGTGGTTCTTTTACTGCAGTATTTAAATGAGTTAAGCTCACAGCCAAAAGAACTAACATGGTATAGGAAGAGACTGAGGTATGAAGGAGAAGCCCCTGGTCCAAATCTTATCTCTGCTGTGATCTCAGTAGGAAGCCTTAGGCATGCCTGCTCAGCCACCACACACCTGACACCCGCAGTATGAAAATTATCTTACGGAACTGGAGTAAAATCACTGACATAGTATATGGAAACAAAACAAGCTGTGGTTGGGATCAGTACGATTAGGATGTACGAACAGATTCAAATCCGAATTGGTTTGAAGTCAAACTGGTTTGGTTCAACAGCTCAATGTGACGCTGAACTGGGGCTGGGTCATGACCCAGGCCATGCAGGGGCCCATTGCGCATTCACGGCAGCCTCCAAAATGACCTCTGCTATGGGGGAAAGGCACGGAAAGGGCTGAAGACCACCCAATTGGGCAATTTAAAGCTTAACAAGGGGCAGCAGGGGGGAACCTCCACTGATCCCTCCATGGCCTCAGATAAGCCCCCCCAGAGCAGTAAGTACAAAAGAAATATTTTTTAAAAAAAATTGTGAACCCTCCACGAGTTGAACTGAACCAGGGTGGTGGTGTCAAGGGGGGCAAAACTAAACTGGCCCAGTCCAGTTCAAGCCCAATTCAGACTCAGACAGAACCGGGCCAGCTGGTTTTGTGCTGAGCACAATACACTGTGACCTGGAGTTAGGGAGGGGGGAAGAGTGAGGCCTGGGGTTAGGATCATGGGGTCTAGGGGTCAGGATCATGAAGTACTCAAGGATCTGAGGCCACGTTCAGACATAACACAGAACCAGGACCGCCAGTTCCATTCCCACTGCCATGTGCCTACCTGTCTGAATTCAGACATAAGAACTGGCCTCCTCTCTGCAGGCTGCAATCAAAGGAGCTTCCTCCTTTGATTGATGGACAGCCACAGCAGCCAATCAGGACAGAGGGAGGGAGGAGCCTCCTTCCCTCAACTCTGGTTCCAGGGAAGGCTGCCTCCAGTTAAGCATTCAGACATAATGGAGGCAGCCACAAACTAGTGGCCCAAGCAGCAAATTTCACTTCAAACTGAGGGTTAAAATGGGTGTTTGGTGACGGAAAGTTTTGGAAACCTCAGTTTGAGTTAGGGTCCAAACTGCAGTTTCGCATAGTGAGAAATGCAGTTACATGAACCGTGGCCACCTGTAACTCTGGTTTCATGCAATATCTGAACATGGCCCAGGAGTTAGTAGCAAGGGGTAGTCTGGGTTTGGCATCCATAGGCATACCTGAGGCACCTGAAAGACTAGGCTAAGTTAGCAACACAAGAGGACATTAGACAGATGAATGTTTTCATTAACATTCCTAATGTGTAGAAGCCCCCGAGCTCCCCAGCCCCCACCGGCTCTGTCTCGGAGCTGGACAACATGTGGGCGGCCGATACGGCCGCCCAGGGCTCCCTTCCCGCTCAGCGCCCTAAACCGGGTCTCACTGATCGTGAGACGCGGTCCAATACCTAGGTAAGGCTTGCAAGATTTGTGGGGACTGAAAGATTCAACAGAGTTGCTGCTGATGCCCTCCATATGCTATATATTTTCTACTTGTTCGGCTACTCCTTGAGTCAGAGTTTTGGAAGAAAAGCAGGCTATACATATTGTATTGCATTGTCATAGGTTCCTGGATAACATGGTATGGATGTGTACAAAACCGGTTTTGCCAGGTTGGTTTTGTGACTGGTAAAGTTAGACCCAGTTTGAGTTCGAACCAACCCGGTTTGACCGGCTCAGAGCTCTACTGGTAAAGGGGAATACAGTGAGGATTCCCTTTTATTCATTTATTTTTATTAATTTATTTGATTTCTATACCGCCCTTCCAAAAATGGCTCAGGGCGGTTCACACAGAGAAATAATAAATAAAGAAGATGGATCTCTGTCCCCAAAGGGCTCTCAATCTAAAAAGAAACATAAGATAGACACCAGCAACAGTCACTGGAAGTACTGTACTGGGAGTGGCTAGGGCCAGTTACTCTCCCCCTGCTAAATAAAGAGAATCACCATGTTAAAAAGGTGCCTCTTTGCCAAGTAAGCAGTACCAGTACAGAGGCAGGCGGGCTTCCCTAAGGGTAGAGAAGGTGGGAGGGGAGAACATAATTACTTAGAAGTGCCAGCAGCTGCAGCAAGGCAGCAGGGGTGGCGGCGGCTCTCCCCACTCCTGTGGACCTCTCTGCCACAAGATGTAGTGACAGCCAACAACCTGGAAGTCTTTAAGAGGTGTTTGAATAACTTCATGGAGGAGAGGTCTATCAATGGCTACTAGTCAGAGGGCTATAGACCACCTGCAGCCTCAAAGGCAGGATGCCTCTGAATACCAGTTGCAGGGGAGTAACAGCAGAAGAGAAGGCATGCCCTCAACTCCTGCCTGTAGGCTTCCAGCGGCATCTGGTGGGCCACTGTGCGAAACAGGATGCTGGACTAGATGGGCCTTAGGCCTGATCCAGCAGGGCTGTTATTGTGTTCTTATGTTCTTAAGTGAAAAGGAAATCTAAATGGGCCTTGGGCCTCATCCAGCAAGGCTGTTCTTATGTTCATCCCCACCAGCCTCCCTCAGAGTAGGCTGGGCCGGCAGGGCCCATTTGGGGCCTCTGCTCACATTCGGAGGCTATGCTTGTGACCTCTATGCATGCACATGCACAGAGGTCACTATAATGGTCACCACACAAGCACTCCAAAGGCAAGTGCTCCCAATCCCCCTGCCGTTTCAAGCACACGTGTGGTGTCTGTGGGGCCAGGCACCCGAGCAGTTCCTGCCCTAGAGCTAAGTTTGGCAGTCCCAGGTTTAAATTTAGGCAGGCAGACAATAAGAAAGGTGCCCCCCCCAACACCCCCTGTGGGTAAAGAGACCTAGCCCTATTAAGATTGAGGTTCTGGAGCGGCTACTGCTGGACTACCCAGACCAATCAGCTGCCTTTTATTTGCTATGTGGTTTTCGGGATGGTTTTCGGATTCCTTCTTCAGCTCGAAGGGGTCTTGGTAGTCCCCGCAATCTTAAGTCTGTGATTGGCAAGGAGGAAGTAGTTATTAGAAAGATTAACAAGGAAGTGGCTGCTGGCAGGGTGATGGGGCCGTTTGATAGCCCCCCCTTCCTCGGCCTTAGGGTTTCGCCGTTAGGTGTGGTCCCCAAAAAGGTACCGGGTAAGTTTAATTGATCCATCATCTTTCTCACCCTAGGGGGTTGTCAGTCAATGACGGCATCCCTGATAGTCTTTGCTCGGTAAGATACACTTCCTTTGATCAGGCTGTTGAAGTGGTTAGGAGTAGGGGCCCCAGGGCCCTTTTGGCCAAATGTGATATAGAGGCTGCCTTCCGCCTGCTGCCCGTTCACCCGGATGATTTCGAGCTGCTGGGCTTCTCCTTTGCTGGCCAATTTTACTTTGATCGGGCCTTGCCTATGGGTTGCTCGATTTCTTGTGCTGCCTTTGAGGCCTTCAGCACATACATTGAATGGGCGGTCAGGTGGAGGGCGGGCCTTCTGGGCACAGTGCATTTTCTAGATGACTTTCTTTTTGTCGGCAGTGGGAATTCTAGAGAATGCCATCACTTGCTGCATTCTTTTATTGACCTAGCAGACCAGCTAGGGGTTCCCCTGGCGCAGGATAAGACCGAGGGACCAGTTGCCTGCCTATCATTCCTGAGGATAGAGTTAGATACGGTTGCCGGCTGCCCCAGGCTGCCCCTGAGCAAACTGTTAGTCCTTTTAGATCTGGTTAGATCACTGGGACGCTCACGTAAGGCCACCCTGCGGGAATTACAGGTGGTCCTGGGTCACCTTAATTTCACTTGTAAGGTTGTGGTGCCTGGCAGGGCCTTTTTGCGCTGGCTGTGCAACCTGACAGTAGGTCTCAGGGCTCCCCACCATAGGGTGAGGATTACTGAAGGGGTCCATGCCGATTTGGCTCTTTGGGAGGCTTTTTTGCTCGATTTCAATGGGGTGGCCTTCTGGCGGAATGATAGACTTTTGGAAGCTGACCTTCAGGTTCACTCCGATGCAGCAGGTGGGATAGGTTTCGGAGTTTATTTTAGGGTTCGCTGGTGTGCCGCCCGGTGGCCCGAGGAGTGGGTTGAACGAGGGATAGTCCGTGATCTGACTTTCTTGGAGCTTTTTCCAATTGTCGTCGCTGTACATATCTGGTCTGAGGAGTTTGCCAACTCCTCAGTAAGGTTCTGGTGTGACAACTTGGCGGTGGTCCAGATTGTTAACACTCAGACCTCCCAGTCTCCAAGGGTTATGGGTCTGGTTAGTGCCCTAGTATTGCAGTGCCTGTGGGCTAACATCCTATTCCGGTCCCGTCATGTCCTGGGTATTCGGAATGATATAGCTGACGCTCTGTCTCGTTTTCAGTTAAACAGGTTCAGAGAGTTAGCGCCCGAGGCAGCCCTACACCTGGAACCCATGCTGGCCTTTTTATGGGATCTTGGCAGGCGGAGGCACAGCAGGCCATAGCGGCGTCTCTGGCGCCTAGCAGCAGGGCAAGCTACACAGCCAAGCTCGAGGCCTTTTACCTTTTTCGGAGGGCTGAAGGTTTGGTGGAGGTTTGGCCGGTCCCCGTGGAACAACTTGAGCAGTTTTTGGTCCTCCTTCGTAGGGCGGGCCGGGCAGTGTCCACTTTAGCGGGCTATCTGGCTGCGTTGGTTTTCGAAGCACAAGTTATGGGGGTCAGTGACGCCTCTTCCGACCCTCGGGTTCGGCGCATATTAGAGGGTTGGGCTAGGGGCAAGCCCAGGACCAAAGATCCCAGACGCCCGTTTACTTTAGATATGGTGGTTTCCACTTTGGGCCGCCTAGTTGGGTGCTGTGCCAGCCCGTGGGAGGTGGCTCTTTTTCGGGCAGCGGTCTTGGTTGCCTTCTTTGGGGCCTTCCGCCCTGGGGAATTACTCCCCCGCAGCGCATCCTCTCCCCGGGACTGCTGTTTGCAGTTTTCTGATTTATCCTTCGGGGAAGGTGAAGTTTGTTTGCTTCTTCACCGCTCCAAGACCGATCAGAGAGGTAGGGGCCAGTCGGTTTGCCTGGCTGAGGCTAGGGATTCGGGTGTGTGCCCAGTCACTGCCTTAAGTCACTACGTTAGGTTAGGCCCTTTCCCAGGCGGGTGCCTCTTTTCTCACGAAAATCAGTCCCCTCTTACCCAATAGCAATTCATTGCAGTGTTACGAAAGGCCCTGCGGGCTGCGGGGGTCCCTATCCAGGGGCTTACTCTGCATTCATTCCACATTGGAGTGGCTACTACTGCTACCCGCATGGGGTTACAGCAGTCCGAAGTACGAAGAATAGGTCGCTGGAGGTCCGTGGCGGTCAGGCGTTATGTGCGCTGACAGCGGACAATTTGTTACAATGTTGACCTGTTATTTTCTCTTGGCAGGTGCTGGCGGGGTGGCGGTCCCAGTCCGAGTCCTGATGTGTGGCCATTCGTTGGTCTTCTGGGCTTTCAAGCGGGCCAGCACCTCCCACTGGGGATCCCAGCTGGGAATGGGAAGCAGCGCTTCTGTTTATTGGTTGGGCATGTGAGGCATGCTCTGGAATCAATTGCTTCCGGCTTTGAGAGACCACTTAGATAGGTTCCCTACTCCTGATATTTTAGTTTTACATCTGGGGGAGAACGATTTGGGCCGGCGGACTGGCCTCGCCATCTTTCAGCAAGCCTCCTTGAATTTGGCAATATTGTGCAGGTGGATGCCCGGGGTACGCATAATTTGGATTAACTGGCTCCAGCACAGAGTATGGCGCGGGGCTCAATCTTGCCTAAGCTTAGAAAAAGTGCGTAGGAAAATTTCAGCTGCAATTGGGGAAAAAGTGATAGCGGCTGGGGGGTCAGTTTTGCGGCAGCCGGATTTAGCTGCTCGCTTCCCTGAGCTATTTCTCCCCAATGGGGTTCATCTTTCTGAAAAAGGTTGTGACCTGTATCTTCGCAACATCCAGGGGGATATTGCTGAAAGTTTGGGCTGGCGTGGGGCAGGAACGTCAAGCGTGGGCTAACCTTCCTTAGTGGCAGGAACAGTGCGGGCTTTGGGGTAAGGTGGTATAGTTTATCGATGAGCACCCTTGGATATTTTAAGGTGGATTGGTCAATCGCTTCCTTGTGGCCTGTGCGGCACAGGGAGACTTCGATTGCCAAGAAGCCTGCTTCGGGACTTGACCAACCTTTGGGCTGTGCGGTCTGGCGGGGGGGGGGTAAAGATCCGAAGCTGTCCAGATCCCCTCTTTTATAGGGGGTGGTTGGCTGTGAAGGAACTGGGCCGGATGTACCTGCCTCTTTCCTGAGCCAGGGTGTGTCGCCCTTTTCGGCTGATGAGTAGGATGAGGGAATCCTAGCCCAGGCCTAGGTGCCCACACTGTTTTCATGTAGGTGATTAATCACCTTGTTTCAGTCCGCCATGCCTGATGTTAATTTAATAAAGCGTGGCCCGTTTCTCCCACTACAAATGTCTCTGTGTCTTCTTGGGCCTGGGTCTGGGTACAATGAAAATGTATTCCACAAAGAGAGGAGGGAAGAAAGGGATGAAACAATAAAACAACTTAAACAGGTATATGTTTTCAAAATCATTCTTCAACTCACACAATAAAAAGAGACGAGTGTCCAGTTTCACAACGAACTCTCCCAGACTGGTCTCTTTCTCCCCTCAGTCTCTCACTGTGGCCAGTGTAAACTTTGGCTCAACTTGGTGAAAGCGAAAAGCAGCTGCTGTTTCTCTCCCTCTCCCACCCACCCCCTCTTATTTTGAACAAATCCTGCTTGTCTTGTCTCTCTGATCTTTACCAGTTCTCCCTACAGTACTTCATCATTTTGTTTCCTCCTCCAACAATCTCCATGTCAGTTCCTCAGGACTAAAAAACCTGTGTGCCCTTGCATTCCACCCAGGGACTATATTCACAGGGTTACACTAACAAGAAAGTGGCTCCTAGGATGAACATATGGGCATTGCCATTCTGCCTTCTGGCCTAGTTAAGGTTAGAGAACTGTCCAGAATAACCTTGCATCTATGGCTGCCGGTTCGAATCCCCACTGGTATGTTTCCCAGACTATGGGAAAACATCTATATCGGGCAGCAGCATTATAGGAAGATGCTGAAAGGCATCATCTCGTATTGTGCAGGAGGAGAGCTGGTCTTGTGGTAGCAAGCATGAATTGTCCCCATAGATAAGCAGGGTCTGCCCTGGTTGCATATGAATGGGAGACTTGATGTGTGAGCACTGTAAGATATTCCTCTCAGGAGATGGGGCCACTCTAGGAAGAGCATCTAGGCTCCAAGTTCTCTCTCTGGCATCTCCAAGATAGGGCTGAGAGAGATTCCTGCCTGCAACCTTGGAGAAGCCGCTGCCGGTCTGTGAAGACAATACTGAGCTAGATAGACCAATGGTCTGACTCAGTATATGGCAGATTCCTATGTTCCTATGAGGCAATGGTAACCCCTCACTTCCTGTATTCTACCAAAGAAAACCACAGGGCTCTGTGGGCACCAAAAGTCGAAACAGACTTCACAGCACACTTTACTTTATTTAGAGGTGCTGTGTCAGATTTCAGTGAGGGCCAAAGAAATTTATTTGGGGCACAAGATTTTCAGCAAAGTTGAAAGGCCTGCTTTTATATATTTTTGAGATTAAACTGCAAGGAAAGCAGTGTGTTGTTTTAAATTGCACTTCATATCAACTATATCAATGTTATCAATACCAGATGTGTTAACCTTTCTTTTTAAGTAATGGTTACTGTGTGTGTGTTTAGCATACATGGTTAATACAAAGGCTACTTAATTGTTTGCAACAATCAGTCTCCCATTGTGAGCTGGCCAGAGATAAATGTACTTCTGAAGAACAGTTTCTTTTGAGGTAGGGGATTTTTCCATCTGTACTCCTTAAATGGTATCCTGGCTTGTACCACTCCCTCCACCTGCCTCTATGCTGACCAGTGTTTCAAGTTCAACAGCTGTGGAACTAGAAAGCACATTAGCTGTATTCCCATGTTATGTTCAACCCACGTACAATCTGTTTATAATGTATGCATGTACGAATCTGTACATATATACAGTTATTCACACATTCGTGCTTTTAAATGAGTGCATGTAAAGTCATTCACACAAAAAGTTGCAAATCTCTCTATATAAAAACCTAAGGTGGTCCATGGCAAATGGTATGTGGCAAGTCCCACCCTTGCAGCAGCCACAACCCAGCCACAACCAATGAAAACCTCCCCCGCTGCAGTCGCAACCCAGCTGCAACCAATGGAAACCATGCCTGCCGCAGCCGCAACCCGGCTGCAACCAATCAAAACATGTGCCTTCGAGCAGCGGCATCATGGCAGCAGCAGACTATGTTGGCTCCAACCGCTGGCCTCCCTCGCCCTGCCAGGTCTCCTCGTGAGGAGGACATCTGAGCCAGGGTGGGAGAGCACACCAAGGCCCATCTGAGCAGGCTGGACTGGAAGCCCCGGCTCGGCCATCCTCTTCTCAAGGAGGCTAGGCAGGGCAACGCAATGGAGGCCAAGCTAGGCTGCTGCCACCACCACAATGCCACTCTCTCTTGCTCAGCTGAGTGAGTGAGTGAGCAAAGGGGAGGGGGGAGGCCGAGTGAGCAAAGGGGAGGAGAGAGGAACATAGGAAACTGCCAAATACTGAGTCAGACCATTGGTCTATCTAGCTCAGTATTGTCTTCACAGACTGGCAGAGGCTTCCCCAAGGTTGCAGGCAGGAATCTCTCTCAGCCCTATCTTGGAGAAGCCAGGGAGGGGACTTGAAACCTTCTGCTCTTCCCAGAGCGGCTTCATCCCCTGAGGGGAATATCTTGCAGTGCTCACACATCAAGTCTCCCATTCATATGCAACCAGGGCAGACCCTGCTTAGCTATGGGGACAAGTCATACTTGCTACCACAAGTGAGGGTGGAGAGGTCTCTGGGGTAAGGGGGATGTGCCAGGGGACAATGGGAGCAAACAAGTACTAGCGCACAAATGCTCTGTGCAGGTTCAGCTAGTATGTATGAATAGCTGTACGCAACAGCAGTATAGTATCTGAATAGTGTTTTTTGTTTCTGACTAATTCCCTCCCTCCACTCTTTAAAAAAAAGAAGAAGAAGAAAGTAAATATACAGCTGGCCAAGCCCATTTGATCTGAATGTTATATTGGCTGAGCCATTGGCTCAAAAGTATTAAAAGTATCTTCATCATTTTTACTTTGGAAAGGCATAGTTGGAGGTTTCATTATGCTGCCAGTGTTGCTTTTGAAATCAGCCTCTACACTCCAGAGTTAGCGTCATTGAATTGTTAATTATGCAGTTGTTCAGGACCAAAGAGGGCTTTTCTCTCTCTTTCTCTCTCTCTGGAACTGCAAGCTTATAATTTACCGTAATCAGGCACTTGATATTTTGAAAGTGTAGAGAAATTAATTTACTTTGTATTTTTAAAAGATAAGGAAACATATACTAATTGAATCAGTGTTCATGCATGCATTTGATCTGTAAGTTTGTCAAGTTGCAAACTTTCCAGTGATTTGCAAACTAATATCAGTAATGGTCAGATTTTTTAAAAAATCTGCTAGTATCCTGCAAAATCTGGTAGCTAAAATATACGGCTGAGGTTATAATAGTGCAGACCTGCCCAACCTGTGACCCACTGTTGAATAAAGCCCTTTAGATTGTGAACTACCCAGGGACTTGCATATGGGGTGGTATAAAAATGTGTTAAATAAATACATAATTTTATTAGCCTCCTGATTTTGCAGCAGACAACAACAACAACAACAAAAAATGTTTTATTGAGCCCTGGGAGATCTCATACAGTGGGTCCTGCAGCCTAGTTGTAGAACATCTGCACTGCTGGGCATGCAGAATGCCCCAGGTAATCCCTGGCAGCATCTCCAGGTAGGACTGGAAAAGACTCCTGCCTGAAACCTTAGAGAGCCACTGCCAGATAGTGTAGACAATACTGAGCTACATGGACCAATAATCTAACTGGGCTTCCTATGCCCCTGTGCTTCCAACTGGCTCCACAGAGTGTTTCTTGCAGGATTTTGCTCTCCAGCTTGAAGAACTTGTCATGTGGCAGGTGATAATGATCACCTGCTAATCTGATATGCTCAGCTGGGTGGTCTACAAGTTGCTCATGGCACTCAGGTGGGTAGCTGCTGTGCAGCTCCAGCCACTTGGGTGAACTGATGATCTAGATACATTTCAGGCTGCTTTCAGGACTGATTTTGGCCTTGGTTGTTCTGATGGATGAGCTTTGCCGTGTTCCTAGCAATGTTTTTTCCCCTGCCGGCTCCCAGGAGCCCTCCCACCCCCACTTGGGTTTGAGTCTCCAGGCTTGGAGATCTCACTCTTGACATGCTCAGGAGCCTCACAGCATAATGAGATTTCCATTTGTGGCACATGGGGACAAGTCATTTAGTTGACAGTGGGCCAGCCACCCCTACTAAGAAGAAAATTGGAAAGGGGATCAGATGCGTGCCCTGTTGGGATATTCTAAGTAGACCCCAGAAGTTAACTTAGACAGGTTAACTTCCAGCAAGGCCACTATGCACTCACAGTGAACTGCCTCGGCCCCTCCTTTCACAAAGGATAGCACCAAGCTAATGCGCCAATTAACTCAGCAGGAAGAACGCAAATAAGGAACATGGAGGTAACTTTCCCCCACTCACAAAAGTAGTTGATACAGCAATAAGGACCTCAAGATGCACCCATTAAAAGTATTGATTGGGTTATTAGACAGATTTCCCCTTCTCACATCTATGCACTCTATTGTCATGACAATTGGCCTTGGTGTGCCTTGGCAATTTCCACATTGTTACACTCAGGAAGAGTGATCAGCAACAACGGAATCCTTGCAGGTTCCACCCAACACACCTATTCAGCAAAGAAGGGTAATAGGAATGTGGCCCTATATCACTTGGGTATATCAAGCCCCAATTTCATGATCCAGTGTGCTCTTTGCGTACCATCTACTTTGAGTCACCAGCTGTTTGGGCGATTTACTGTTCACAGGCCATCACAACAGGCTGTGTCCATTTCTTCATGCCACTCTCCAGATTGACTTTCTTGCCTAGCCTGATCTGCCTAGTCTTCCTTGCTAATGTAGGAAGCTGGTTCCACAGAGGATGCATCGTCATAGATTCACCACTATCAACTAACCCCTCTGGCCTTCTCACCCTTGCCTCTGACTGAGCTGTTTCTGAGGAACAAGGTACTTTGGTTGTTCCAGAAGCCCTGAGGTTTCTTTATCCAGATCAGGTGATATGAGCATTTGCCCCTCGCTGGGCCCAACTTTATCCCTATAACCTTTTCTTAAATCCAACCACCTCCCTCTCTAAAGCCTTTTTCTCTTACCCACCTGGGGATTTATACAATTAGGACTTTAAACTAAAAAGCCCCTTTGCAGTTGGGTTGTTCAGTAACATCTTTTTAGTAATATTGCTTTAACCACACATTTCTTTCGGCTGTACCCCTCACTCCAATAAAAACTCTCTTTTAATTTTTTTTAAACTTAAGCCTTCTCTCAGCCCAGTTATTTCCTGGGTCCACAACTTTGTGTAAATGTAATCTGACATGGAATTGTTCCCTTCTGAGCTACTTTCCCCACACAGGCCCAAACACAAATATTGGGTTGATCACCAATCACCCCAAGGCAGCTGAAAAAAGGATGGGGAGTGTTACCCTCAGGGGCATATCTAGGGTGGGGCAGGCAGGGCACGTGCCCCGGGTGCAACTTGAAGGGGGCACCATTTCTTAAAAGTAAATTATTATTATTTTTAAAGCCTGCCAAAACCAAAATGGCCACCACGCATGCTCAAATGGCCTCTGTGAGGCCCTAGGCCATACCAGGCCTCACAGAGGCCACTTGAGCATGCATGGTGGCCATTTTGTTTTCAGCTGCCTTTTTTTTTTTTAAAAATAATTTTAAAAATGGCCACTGCACATGCTCAAATGGTCCCTGTGAGGCCCTAGAGGCCAGCAGGGGGGAGGGGGGGACCTTTGCAGACCCCCAGCCACGGCCTTTAGGAAGCCCCCTGAAGGGGCTACAGGTATATATAGATATAGATATAGATATAGATATAGATATAGATATAGTCACTGTACACATATTCAGATATGTGACTTGTATGTGACCTTCAGACTTGTATTTTTCAGCTGATATTATGGTAAAGTTATCTGAAAGATGGGTGTCAGATGTTTGGACAGGGAGCGCAATTTCAATGCTTGCCCTAGGTGCTATTTTCCCTAGATACGCCTCTGGTTACCCTGCTTACACTCCTGGACCTGTAGGCAGTTTTTGATACCATCAAACACGATACTCTTCTGGATAGACTACCTGGGTTGGAAATACTGCACTAGAGTCATTCTGTTCCTACTTGGATAGCCAGTTCCAGAAGGCAATAATGGGGGAATTCTGCTCAGCCCCACCATTATAGGATCTTGCAAAGTTCCATCTTGTCCTCCGTACTGTTTAACATCTACATGAACTTGCTGAGTGAGGTCATCAGGACTAGGGATATGGGATGACAATCAGTATCTGATGACGCTCAACTCTGTCTGAATCAGGTGAAGTCCACCATATTAATTCCCCACATTGTTTCTCAAAGATTTTTCAAGTGGCCAAGAAGTTGAACTGAGGAGGCAATAAAATCATGTCATGTACTTTAATTGTTATACTGAAACAAATTCAAAGCTTTATGTGGAAAGACATTTTTATTGGAATACCTAATAAATCAAGAAAACATATGGACCTTTCAAACACTTCCTAGAGTGTGTGAAATCACCCAGAAACCATTAACTGCAACTTTGAAATTGCTGAACATGCCTAATATTGCATTGGCATCCATTCATTGTTACTAATTAATTTTATGAAGCAATTCTGGACACCCGGACAAGCACTGTGTGATCTTCAGGGACATATTTTGGTGATAGCAATAGCAATAGCACTTACATTTATATACCGCTCTATAGCCGGAGCTCTCTAAGCGGTTTTACAATGATGTAGCATATTGCCCCCAACATTCTGGGTACTCATTTTACTGACCTCGGAAGGATGGAAGGCTGAGTCAACCTTGAGCCCCTGGTCAGGATCGAACTTGTAACCTTCTGGTTACAGGGCGGCAGTTTTACCACTGCGCCACCAGAGAAAGCATTCTCTGGGGTGGGGAGCCAAAGAAGCCAAAGAAGCCAAAGAAGCTCACTGGGCACCCAATCTAATGCCTTTGCAGTTTGTTGAATAGCTGGTTTTAACTGTTTCATGTTTGGATGTTTTTCTTGAATGGAGATGCTTCTGAGTTTTATATTGTCATAGTATTTTTATTGTATCGTTTTAGTTTTAATCATGCAATGCCCTGGGAGTTTATGTTGAAGAATGGGTTATACATTTTCAAATAAAATAAATTCAGCATCATATAGCAAATTGCAGAGCAAGGGTGGCCAACAGCTGCTTCAAGAGGAAACCGCTTCACTTTCATTTGCCACATCTGCCAGAGCCATTGTAATTTTCCTTAGATCCCATCCTTATAAAAAGATGAGATGAAAGGAATTTGCTCTTTAAAATTCTCCTTTGTAAAGGTTGTTATCAAATTTTCTTCAGATATTTTCTGACTCTGAATATTTTCCAAATATTTAGTATCTGTCTTTCCTATGCCCAATGAGATTTGACTTCAAAATTCCAGGCACATAGAATTTTGCAGTCATTGACAGTGACACTTGGTGGCATTCAGTACTTAACCATACTGATTGCTGAGAAGAGTATATTGCAGTGTTTCAGATTTTCTACTGTCCGGGAATACTTTCCATATCAATAACTGCCTAGGAGCCTCTGTGTATTTGCCACAGAAGCCCTGTGCATTGAGGAGGGTTCTGGTGCATACTCAGTCCACATAGGGCAGTGTTGGTTCTTAACATAGTTGAGAAAATGAACTAAAAGTGGGCCCAAGAACACTCCCAGTATTCCCCTGTGGTTGTGCACCACAGAGGAAGATCAGTAGCAGAGGCCAAACTTTCTGCTTTTCTAACTGAAGAACCCTTGATAATCTTAAAGGGTTCCCTGAAAGATTGTTTGAAAGCCCTAGGTATATTTGGCAATATTTGATCTGCATTTCGTAGTATTTAATGTTAGATAAGGAGGCAGGTCTCATGATCAGTGAGACCCGCTTCTGCCGGTTTTGCAGGGAGAGTGGGATAAGTCCGCTCTCCTCGCAGACAAGAAGGGCGGAAGCCCTGGGCGGTCAGATTGGCCGCCCACACGACTGCCGGTTCTGTGACAGAGCAAGCAGGGGCCGGGGAGTTTGGGGGCCGCATGGCCCCCGGAAGCTCCAGTATGCCCTGCACAAGTGTGCAGGGCATACTGGAGAGACCCCCGAGCTGGGAGGCTGCTTTTCAGCCTCCCGCCGGGGGTCTACTTGTGAGTATCCACACTACGAAGCTGTGCCGCGGCTACTCATGATTTTTAAAACCGGGTTTGCAGAGCGCTCGCTCCACAAACCCAGTTTAAGGGGAGGGCTAGTTTGGTGGGTTAACTGCCAGGAAGCCACCGGGCTCACTTGCTAGGGGCTAGGCTCCCCTAGTCTGATTTCGCCTGATCATGGGAATAGCCCCAATGTCCGAGCTCTTTCTTAACCCCATTTTTCTGGATCATCTGCCAGTGTGCTGGGAGATTGCAGGGCTCCTGGCTGGTGTTGGGGGAATCTCCATAATGCCCTGTGCACTCGCAAGGGGCATTATGGGAGTTCTGGGGTGGCAGGACGATGCTCCCAGCCCCATGATCCTCTACACTGCTTGAGGAGGTAGCTGCACATCTGGGTGCGTGATTTCCGTGCCAAGACTCTTCAAGTGAATTGTCTGTGGGGGGAGGAAGCTTTTGAAGGCTTCCTCCCCTCACCCCTTTTGGGTCCTTTCTCCCATCATGAGAAAGCCCGATTTCCATGGAGCGTCAGAACCACCAGTCTCGCAGGCCTCCGGGCTCGTGGGAACCACCTTAGCCCACTTTCTGTGGAGCGTGGGAACCACTGGGCCCACAGACAAGCCCGATACTCCCACAGTGGCTAGCCCACCTAAAACACCCTCCCCTTAAATGAGGTTAATGGAGCAAGCGCTCATTTTGTTGCTCATTTGTTGCCACAGCACGTGGAAACACATTAGTAGACCCCCAGACGATCCCTGCAGTCCCTGCCAGCTCCGTGGTAGAGCTGGCTGTCACGTGGGCAGCCGATCCAGCCACCCCAGGGCTGCCCTTTGATCATCTGCGGGGAGAGCGGCTAAGCGCTCTCTCTCCGCAGACCTGACAGAAGCTCTTCTCATGGATCATGAGAAAAGTTTCAGTATCTTGTAGTTGACTTGCAAATGTATTTTGTGTTATTACTATGTTAAGAATATTTCTATACCACTTTCCAACAAAAAGCTTCTCGCTTTACATACGAGGAGGAATAATGTGGTTCTCTATCACTTTTAGAAGTGCCTCTTTGCCCAGTTAGCGATAGCATTTTGTAAATAATATCACATATTAGAATATGAGAGGGTGACAGCTTATTGATATCACATTAGAAGTCCTCCAGAATCAAAGCAATCAAGAGTATGTCTAAAACATTCAAACTTGGCTATAAATGATTCACATTCGAAATGTGAATTCAAAGGTTGTTTGACCATATATGTTTTCTCTCACTTGAAAACCTGTGTGATGCATTACTTGTTGAATGTTGAATAGCAGCAACTATTTGGGTCAACTCTTGCTTCAGCCGTACAACCTGCAAGGAACAGATGAAAATAATGAGAATCTGTGGGTCACAGCATTTAATGCCATAAGGGGGATTTCCTTCGTACATAAATTTCCTGGCCACTGCGGGTTTCTGTACAGTATGAGGCTTATACTATAAATAATGCACAATTATTGCAAGACTAAGGGGCAGGTTTACATTGCATGTTGTCAGTACTTCTCAAGCAGTGAGTTGCATGTGTGAATGAAGCATCATTAGTTAATTACCACACATAGAACATTCATTCATATCAGAAGATGGCTTTTTCTCTTTTTTTCTGAATGTGTGAACACTCATACATTCAGATCCAAGTGTTGACTGTTGAGTGTTGACTGCAAGGATCATCAAGTATTGATTAATCAAATGATGATAAATTGAGTGCTGAACAGACAGGCATAAACTATCCAGAATTAGTGTAGTGTACTGGTTAGAGCGTTTCTCTTAAGTTGGGGAGACAGGGTTGGAAGTGAAATTTTTCCAAAGTGACGTTCAAAGTGATTAGGATTCCCCTTCTTCCTCCCAAGGAGAAACATCCGAAAACCTTCTGAAATGGTTATTTCACATCACTGGGTTCAACTCTTTGCTGCGCTGTGAAGCTCAATTGATGACCCTAAGTCGGTCACTCTCTCACCTTATCCTATCTGACAGTGTGGCTGGGAGGATAAAATAGCAGGGCAGGGGAACACCCTGAACTTCTTGGAGGAAAGGTTTTGTTGTTGTTGTTGTTGTTGTTGTTGTTTTGAGGGGATACCTTTCTCTCAACCATACCAATATCCAACAGCTATCTGAAATGAGCATGGAAACTGAGAATAGAAATGCAACATTTAAAAACAAAAACCTGTCTTGAGTGACCACATTGTGGAGATTAACTCTCATTGGCAGTGATTAATATACACAAATAAATATAGAGTCAGTTTAATAATCTGAAGTAAAATGTGCAAGTGGTGTGTGTGTGTGTGTGGGTGTGTGTGTGTGTATCCACACACGCACAGGGATGTCTGTGAAATATTTGTAATAAAGAAAATATTCATAAATATTAATAATTTGAATAATAATGGAACTGAGTTAGGATAATACAATAACATGCTGATAGCATCTGCCTGACTAAACTATATAGTCTCTCAAAAAACCTGATGTGCCACCAAATTTCACTCAAAGTGAGGCTCAGGGTAAATTTGGTGGTTCCTGCTCCAGCAAAATATCTGTTAGATTTTGAAGAACATTGAAAGGATTTTGATAAAATTAGTTAAATTTCCTTAGTCGATTTGCATATAGAGAGATATACTTGCATTGCTTCCACACATGTATTAAAGGGATAAAGACAGCTGAAGGCCTGTGACTGCTTGGAGTGATAGAGGCAGGTGGGGGACGTGTAGGAACATTACAGATTAAACTTACATGAGCCACACCTGATGATTTCATCCCGTGCAGCCTGTGAAGCAGAGAATAAACAAAGTGTTGCTGAACTGCAGTCAGCATCGTTATATAATTTTGGCTGATGGAACAGACAATTGTGCTTTTTGCTTTCCTGTCACTGTGCAGGTTTATTATGTGGATAAAACAATTGCCTTTCTTTTGCTGTCTCCTGTCCCTTTTCATTTGGCTCTTGGGGGTGTAACACCACATGGTGGTCAGTAATTATGCATGATCCCTATCAATAATGTAGGTTTAACCTCAAACAGAGGATAGCAGAAATGTCCTAAGATCACAAGATTAAGCATTCTGAATCTCAAGTCTTGAATATTCCCTTTAGAAAGGATACATTTCCAAGGAATCCTTTAAAAAAGTGTGGGGGTGTGTGTGGATCCAATGCACACAAACTAAAACTAAAACCCATGGGCAAGAAATATGTGCATTCCACATTTTAGCAAGAAAAAGTAATAATTGACAAGTGGTATTTAAATACAAGTAAACATAAAATAATGTGCAGCAATTCACACTTGTAACCAGAAACAGTACTTACAGTAGAAAACTGTCCTGAAAAAGAAATACACACACACACGGCAAAATGGTTAAATTATAGATTTTTCTGTTGCGAAAATACATACAGCATTTCAGCACCTTGATGCAAAATTAATGTGGCACAGACTATATTTTAGAATACCAGATGGAAGGAATATGTGTACTACAGAATGTTCCTTTAGCTTACATTTGGCCTCAGAGAACCAAACAGAATGTTGCACAACAGCCTGGTGTGTTGTTAGGCAAGGTGGGTCACAAAATGGGCACTCCTCAAGTGGTGAGCAGGTGCAGGATCATTCACAACACCAGCTTGCTAAAAATAATTGAAAAGGTCACCATGTGTGAGACTGCACTTATAATAACTGAAAGGACCAAATAAGACATGATACTGCAGCCACATGTAATGTTGGCCTGAGAGCCTTTCTCAGGAGAGGATGCTCTGAGGACCTCTTGTTAATTTATTTTACAAATAGTATACATATAAATGAAAACAAGAGTGGGGCAGGGAAGAGAGCACTTCAAATACTTTACTTTTCCCTGCCACTCTCCTCCCACCCTGTCCCACCCTGCCCTGATATTCCTACACACCTAGCTGATCTCCTCCTTACCTTATAAATATTGGTCTTGAATCCCACGGTGGAAATATTTCTAAGAGGAAGATTTTCAGAGTAAGTGGAGCTGGCAAGGGAAGATGTAAATGCTCTTTTCCTCCTGTTCCTTTTCTATTGCAAAGCTGGGTGTTTGGCAAGAGAAACATGAGTACTTAACATTTCCCTTACCAGCTGTTTGCCCTGTGACTTTTAAGCCCTGTGTGCTGCATAGCACTTTAAGATCGTTCCAGCCATCCAGCTGTTCCTTCCAAATGTAGAAAACAAATTCTTGTCATGTGGATCAGGAGTTCTGTATTCTCTGCTCTTTATGAAGCAGTCCAGGTGCCCTTCCCATGGGCTAGGCAGCGAGTTGATCGGATGAGATGGGTAGATAGATAAGCATTTCTCACTGGGATGACAGCTGGGTCTTGCTTTCCCGAGTCAGAGGAGAGTTCGAGGCTCATGGTGCATGTGGTCAAACCACATCATCACTTCATTAGGGAAGACAGATAATTTGGAAAGTCTTTCTAACCAACTGAAACATGTGGGATTTTACCAGGAATTCATCAAAGTTCTTTTAAACCCCTGCTAACTGGGCAAAGAGGCACCTTTTACCGTGGTGATTCTCTTTATTTAGCAGGGGGAGAGTAACTGGCCCTATCCACCCCCAGCACAGTACTTCCAGTGACTGTTGCTGGTGTGTGTCTTATGTTTCTTTTTAGAATGTGAGCCCTTTGGGGACAGGGAGCCATCTTATTTGTTATTTCTCTTTGTAAACCGCCCTGAGCCATTTTTGGAAGGGCGGTATAGAAATCGAATTATTATTATTATTATTATTATTATTATTATTATTATTATTATTATTAAACTTTGGCCATCTTAATAACGAGCAGGACAGAACAAAAGGACATGTTCTTAAGCACCAGCCGAGTATGACTGGGAAGAGGCTTGCAAGCCTAAGTACTTACTCAGTTTAATCCCTGCATTGCCCAAAGGGAAATATAACATGCAAAAGTAGCACTTTATTTAATCAATGGTCAAAATCCTCAGTGAATATCACATTTTGTTGCACCAGCTTTGAAGCATACTAAACACTAACACTCTAATTTCCTAAAATAATTCCTTTACACTGTACCAACATTGTATGGATGTATTATGAACTTTATGCTGTCACGATTAGTAGTCAACAGCTAACAATGGATACTGATTAATGGACAGTCAGGGAACCCATAAAGATAACCATTTCTCCCACATATTTGCACTTGATGTGAGGCAAAAATGGTTTGATCTCACCTTTCAGCAGTTTGATTCTATGTATGGCCTCAAGGTCAGCTAGGAGTACAGGTTACATCCTACATACCTTTAGGTAGAGCCAGGGCAGAACCAGACAAATCCAGTGGGGGATATATGAAAGAAAAAAGGATTTTCAGAAGTTCCATCCATGTTCTCACTAAATGCGTGGAGGGAGAGAGGGACCATGCTCTCTGGCCTCAGCATCAGCATCAGCGTGCCCCACTGTCCTCACAACTTGACCTACTGAGAAGAAAGTCTCAAAGGAGCTCCTACATGCATGCAGCTGAACACACATATAGGCTCTTCCATGAAACTGAGGCTCCTTTTATGATCAGAGTCGGTCTTCCCTCTAACAGGGATTCCCAGACATTGTTGACTACAACTCCCAGAATCCCCAGTCAAAGGCCACTGAATCTGGGGATGCTGGGAGTTGCCGTGAACAACATCTGGGAATCCCTGTTAGAGGGAACAGTGATCCGGGTTCCTGATCATGAGGAGGATCTTACGCATATATAGCTGCACATATATAGGCACCTTTCTCCAAAATGCATGGACACTGGAGTGGGACCACCAAGGATAGTCCTGTTCCTCCCTCCATGTGATCAGAATATTGATCAGAATATTGTAGGTCAGTAACAGATCTAGGCCAGAATGTGAATGGCCATGGTCAGATCCTAACCAAGTTTCTGGTGAGTGTGTGATTTATTATTTATTTATTTGCTACTTTTGTATACCACCTTTCTGCCTTGACAAAGGCACCCAAAGCAGTTTACAATATTAAAAGAAGCAAATTACAGAAGATTAATAAAACGTCTCACGCTGTTGTTTTTTTCAGGAGCTGAGGACAAGAACTCCCTGGCCTGAGCGCATCCTTTCTTGCCTTCCTCTCAGGGCACATTGGTCTTTCCGTACTCCTGGGAAGGAAGGAGAGGGACTGCCCCAACAGTCCTCACAGGCCAGAGCTGGTGTCTATGGGGGCTGATGTTATGCTCTCCCCTGGCCTGGGCACCTCCTTTCTTGCCTTCCTCTCAGGGCACACTGATGGGTAGAACCTGGCAGCATCTGGAACTACAATATCAGAAGACAATATTGGTTACCTGATTGAATGCAGTTTTACAGACTGGACTACTAAAATATTGCCAGGAAGACAGGCTGACAAACCTATCTGCCTGGATGAACGAAATAGTTTTTGTACTTAGAATCTAATAAGAGAAAGAGAAGTCAGTCTAAGTTCTTGAAGCCGTGTAAGTAGCAGTAGTCTTCAGTGACTCCAGATATATGCTGCTGCCTGCTGTTCAGAGGAACTGGTGCTGTTTCACATGGGGATAAGGGGACAGGTTCATGTGTGGACTGGTAAACAGAGGGTAGGAATAAACTGAGTTTTCACAATGGAGGTTAATAGGAAGTGGGATCTACCAGGGATATGTACTGGGAACAGTGCTCTAACTTGTTCATAAATGATCTAGAAGTAGGGGTAAACAGCGAAGTGGCCAAATTTGCCGATGATACCAAACTCTTTTGGGTAGTGAAATCCAAAACAGATTGTGAGGAGCTCCAAAAGGATCTCTTCAAAGTGGGTGAGTGGGCGACAAAATGGCAAATGCTGTTGAATGTAAGAAAGTATAAAGTGATGCGTATTGGGACAAAAACCTCACATATATACTGCAGGGTCTGGGCTGGACTGACCAGGAGAGAGATCTTGCTTATGGTGAACAACTCAGTGCATGGCAGCTGTGAAAAAGGGCAAATTCCCTGCTAGGAATCATTTAGGAAGGGGATTGAAAATAAAAATGCTAATATGACCATGCCCTTATACAAATATATGGTGCAGACACTTTTGGAGTACTGCACACAGTTCTGGTCACCATATCTTAAGAAGGACATTGTAGAACTGGAAAAGGTACAGAAGAAGGGAATCAAGATGATCAGGGGCCTAGAGCGCCTTCTTTATGAGGCAAGGCTACAGCATCTGGAGCTACTAAGTTTGGGAAAGAGGTGACTACAGGGAGACATGATAGAGGTGTATAAAATTATGCATGGGGTAGAGAGAGTGGACAGAGAAAAGGTTTTCTCCCTCTCTCACAACACTACAACCAGAGGTCATCCCATGAAACTGAAGGCTGGGAAATTTAGGACCAAGAAAAGGAAGTACTTCTTCACACAACATGTAATTAATCAATGCAGTTATCTGCCACAGATTATGGTGATGGCCACTAGCTTGATTGGCTTTAAAAGGGGCTTAGACAAATTCATGGAGGACAGGTCTATCAATGGCTAGTAGTCTGGTGGCTGTAGGTCACCTCCGCCTCAGAGGCAAGCTGCCTCAATATAAGTTTCAGGGGAGCTGCAGCAAGAGTGAGGGCATGCTGTGTAAAACAGGATGACAGACTGGATGGGCCTTGATTCAGCAGAGCTATTCTTATGTTCAAAGGCTAGCACCACTTCTGAGTTACACGGTTATTTTACTCTAGGGGTGTGCAGAAACTGTTTGATTCAAATGTGGTTCAGCTCGAACCGGGCCAGATCGACCAGTTCAAACTTGAACCGCACTGCCCCCCTCAAGAGAGGGCCAGTCCAAGTTTGAACCAAATCAAACTGGTTCAAAAAACCAATTCGATGGTTCAAATCTCATGGCAGTCACCATTTGTCTGGTCTGTTTACAAGTTTTCTCCCTTGCTGATTGGTTTTCTGCGGTTCCTTACAATTGGTGAGTGATCTCCTTTCTCCTTGTCAGCTTGTTATTTTTGAAATCTGAGTGTTGTCAGGGCAACTCTGCCCCATTTGTTGGAAGGGAGGGATGAGGAAGGGGGATAAAAAAGGAGGGCATTTCGAAGTGTATTTAAAGCCTGGCCACAGTGCCTGCCTGGCTTCACTCTGCCTCTGGATTCTGGAGGAAGAGAGCTGTATTGCCTTGTGCATTGCTGCTGCCTTGCTGCCTAGCTCTGCTGCTACTGCTGCTACTAGTGATGCCTTCAGTGGTGCTGAGACTTCCTGATCACCGACAATGGTGCCAAAGTGCTGAGAGCAGCATGCCAGCTGCAGTTTGTGTCCATTTGCTGTATGGCATCCTGGTTGTGATGGATGTGCTTGGGAACATAGGGACTTCCCTTCTGGAGTGTCTGCTGCCACCAAGGCTGCTCTTGTGGAGAAGTGCTGCAAGATAGCAGCCTATTGCCCCTGCAGCAAGAAGGGTAGGCTCAGGGAGAGGCAGCATGAGCTCGGCCTAACTGGCCACATCCTCTTTAGGGATGTTGAGATGCGGTGGAACTCCACCTTTCTCTTGCTCCACAGCCTGCAGGAACAAGAAGCAGCCATCCAAGCCCTGGTCAGGAACTGTAGCTTGGTAGTTTGCGACCTGTCCAGTGCAGACTGGAAGCTGATTTCTGAGCTGGTCTTGACACTCGAGCCATTGCTTCTTTCAACAAGCAGCTTGTCTGCTGAGGCAGCAACAACGAGCCAGGCTTTGCCCACTGCTCTTCTCCTGGAGAAGACAATGGGTAACCTCCAGACCAAGCTGACCACTGGAGAAGCACATGCCCTGGCAGGTCGGATGAAGACTGTAATGGTGGATCTGCTCAGCAGCAGGTTGGGTCAATAGGCAGAGCATCTTTTGGCCTGCCTATGTGACCCAGCTATGAAGGGAAACACCATCACCCCGATGAGCTGTGCAGATGGAGGGCCCTCCTGATTCAAGAGATTAGGTGGGCAGAGGAGAGGAGGCTGGGTATGAAACAGGAGGAGGGAGCTTGAGTGCCTACTTCAAGTGTGGAGTCCACACCCAGCATCAGCACCACTTCCCAGTCCAGCAGCATGGTGTCCCTGTTAGTGCCAATGCAGCTGACACTTTGAGCTGTGTATTCCACCCTGTGGATCAAATGGGGGTACCTTAGCACCTTGCCAGGGGAATGGGAAGTGCCAACCATGCCCTGCAGCAGTGCTGAGCAGAGCATTCTGCATTACCTGCAGGAGTCAGTGGTGGCGGACCCGAAGATGGATCTGGTCTAGTTTGGGGCAATGCATCATCAAGTCTGGCCAGACTTGGCAATGGTTGCCAGATGGCTCTCACCAACCAGCTTCCAGAATGAGAGGGTGTTCTCCATGGCTGGGGATGTGGTCACATCCCATTGCTCACACCTGTATGCTGGCTTGGTGGAGCAGGTAATCTTCTTTAAGGCCAACCTGCCCCTGCTGGGCTATCCTGAGCTGAATGTGGTGGGTGAGTGAATCACAGTTGCCCCACCCACGGCAACACCACTGCCAGTTTGCCCCACCCTGGCAAATCCCCGAACCAGATGTGTTACAGTCTGCCCATTAGTGCTGCTGACACACACAGAAATGCACGCATGCCCACTGCCAGGCCCAGGATGATGATGGACTGGTGCCCTGAGGGCCAGCATCAATCAGAGACCATGGTGGAGCAGGAAGGAAGCCTGATTCTTTGTGTTTTGCTGATCAGTTGTATGTCTACTGTTAACCTTTTCCCCAAGCAGCATTGCTGCAGACATGCACACTAGGCTTGTGCATTTCAATTCGGGCACAAAACGTTTTGTGCCTGAAAATGGCAATTTTGGAGGTTTTGTAACCAAAACAAAATCAAGAATTAAAAAACAGAGATTTTTGTTTCCAAATCGAAATGACTGTGTTTCGGGCAGAATGCTTTGTTCTTTGCAAAAGCATTGCAATTGAAATTGACTTCTCTGACTCTCTCCACTCCAGCTGAAGCACTGAGTAATTAGCGGAAGATAAGATATGCAAAAAGCTAATGAATGGTTTAGTTAAGTATGTATTGTATTGTGTGATTGAAATGCAAACTGACCTTGCAAAGGGATTTGGAAGACAGCATTTTGAGACAGAAATACCCAAATATCTTTGGGAGCTCAATGCAGTTCCAAAGCTCTTGCTAAAAGCCATAGTATAAATTGTGTGGAGAAGCTTTTTGAGAAGCTGGTTAGGAAAGTTCTGAAATTACACAGGTGTTTCTTTCCAAAGGTTTAGAAAGAATCTCTTGACTTGTTTAGGGCTCTTTTGAAGAGTTATTTTGTTTTTCTTCTGATTTTTATGAGTTATAGTAGTGTCTAAGTTTTGATGCCCAAGTTGAGCAGTCAAATGTAATTTAGGCCACAATGTAATTTGGTGGGACATGATGTCTAAGCCAGTGGTTCACAACTTTTGCCATTGCAGGGACAGGTCATCCACATGGGACTACAGGAGACAAGAGGAGGGGGTGGGGAACACACCTGTCAATCTATTGACATCCCCAGGAATCTTAGTTGCTTCTCTCTTTCTTGTAACCATGATCCATGGTTTTGCACTTTCTTAAATGCAGTGATGATAAATCTCAACAATTCTGAACAGTAGGCTGATTTGTTTGGCCTATGGCTCACTCCAGTTCAGTTAAATGAACATTTGAAGCTGTTCCATAGTACCAAGGTAGTTTTATTTTATTTGTTTACATTTTATATCCCGCTCTTCATCCAAGGAGCCCAGAGCAGTGTACTACATACTTAGGTTTCTCCTCACAACAACCCTGTGAAGTAGGTTAGGCTGAGAGAAGTGAATGGCCCAGAGTCACCCAGTTAGTATCATGGATGAATGGGGATTTGAACTCGGGTCTCCCCGGTCCTAGTCCAGCACTCTAACCACTACACCATGCTGGCTCATTGGTCTATCTTGCTATCTCAAATGACCTGTGGTCACTGTTCCATGGAGAGGGAGTGTTTTTATTGAAAGATTGCTTGAATCCACAAATGGGTTGTGCTACTGTGCTAGTGCCACAGGGACAGGCTCCCGCCCGCTACAAAATTCTAAAGTAACTGTGCCAAAAATTAAGAGTTGTTGTTCATCATTCTCTTCACTCTTTCAACTTGTTTATGTGGGGCTTCAGGGGCAAAACAGTGGGTTAGGTGGAAGTGCCCCAAGGGTGGTGCACCCAGATTCCAAATAGGGCAAAGGGCTGATTTCTTAGGAATTTTTGAGGTTTACGCATCTTTAATATTTTCCCCATAGGTAATAATGGAGATTTCAGCAGCCCCATAACTCCACCTGGGGGGCACTGGGATAGCTCAAAGCAGGGGTGTATCTAGGGTAGGGCAGGCAGGGCACGTGCCCCAGGTGCCACTTGAAGGGGGGGGTGCCATTTTTTAAAATTAAAAAATTTAAAAACAATGGTCACCGAAAACAAAATGGTCACTGTGCATGCTCAGATGGTCTCTGTGAGGCACTAGGCCATGCCATGCCTTGCAGAGGCCATTTGAGCATGCATGGCAGCCATTTTATTTTCAGCGGCTATATATATATATATATATATATATATATATATATATATATATATAGCCACAGCACATGCTCAAATGGTCCCTGCAAAGCCCTAGAGGCCAGTGAGCGGAGGGGGAACCTTTTCAGATCCACCCCACAGCCTTTACGAAGCTCCCGAAGGGGCTATAGGTATTTTTTTTTAAATTAATATAATATAAGTCACTGTACACATATTCAGTTTGGCACTATGCACTGTACAGACAATCAGGGCTTGTGAATAATGAGCTGATGCTTATGAGTTAGGATTGTATTCATTTGCTCTTACTTTGCTTCATGTGATAAGTGAGTTAAATGTGATGTCTTAATAATATGGCTATTAATGGTGAGTTTGTCTTTGAATCAGTGTGAAATCCTTAATATTAAGGCCCACTGGGAGTTTCTTGCTCTCTTTCTCTCATTTTAACTGTCTTTCTGGAATACTAGAATATATTCCAGGCAGTGACACAGTTTACTCTGCATATTCTTTAATTATTTTCAGAGTATCTGGGAAAAGCCAAATTCTCCATTTATTTTTAAAACTTATGCAATAGTGATGCTACAATACATAGTAGAGAATTAGACATTAGTTTTCCAAGTACACCTCCACATAGGAGGGTATTTCATGAGCCCCACCATACTGACATTTGTAATTTTCCAGGACTTTTTGGTCTGGCTACATCCACAACTAAATAGTATTTGAAATATTAAAAGATTAACTAGCTTGACTTGTATTTTTGAGCTGATATGGTAAAGTTATCTGAAAGATGGGTGTCAGATATCTGGACAGGGGGCGCAATTTCAGTGCTTGCCCTAGGCGCTGTTTTCCCTAGATACGCCTCTGGCTCAAAGCGAGTGGTGGTGTAGTGCACAGAGGGTGCCAACCACCCCCCTTGATTGCTAACCCATTGGGGTACTGGGCTTTGTTGTTTCTGAGGTGTTGCGTTTAGATTCTCAGGTAGCAAATGAGATTTTTAATGAAAAACCATGAATCCACTCTCATATGCTACCGGAGAATCTACTCTCAGAACACCTCTAGAACAACAAAACCCTGTACTTCATGGGTTGGTAACCCATGTGGGTGGTTGGCACCCTATGTGCACTACACCACCACTTGCTCTGGGCCACCCCAGTGCCCCTCAAGTGGAGTTATGGGACTGCAGAAACCTCCATTATACCCTACAAGGAAAATCTGAAAGACATGTAACTTCATTAATTCTTTAAAAACCAGCCCTTTGCCAAATTCCTCGGAAAAATTGTGGTAGCATCCTTGCACCAACTGGGCACTACCAGAAACCACACTCCACTCTGGGCCACCCTTTCCCCCCACCCCACGTGAAGCTATACTTTTCCTGAAACCACCATACCCTTGTGAGACAATCTGAAAGACACGCAAACTTCAAAAATTCACCAGAAATCAGCAATTTGCCCAATTCCTTTGAAATTTTTGTGGTAGCTTCCACTCATTGGGCACAATAACCCCCACCCACTCTTTTGACCACATGACCCATTTTTAATCTGAATTAATTTGGATTCAGATTCGGATTAATTCGGATACAAAACAAAACTGGGGTGATTTGGAAGGCTTAATTTCAGACAAAATACAAAATTGGGTTTATTCGGATTTGGTACAAATTTAAACAGAAAAAATACAAAACTCACAACCCTAATGCGTGTGTGCACGCACCCCCCCAACCATGGCCCATGATGAGTGTGGACTGGTGCCCTGACATGTCAGGCCCCAACCAATCTGAGGCTAACTCTGGAAGTCTCCAGACATAAAGAGAAGAAAGGAGACTTCTTTTCAGAGGGGAGTATGTGGTTGGTTTTCTTTTGTCAGCACTGTTTATGATATGCTTGCAGTCCTATTGCTGTCTATCTGGTTTTGCTGGATTTCAGATGGAGAAAGGCAGAACTCTGGGTGCCTGCCTTACTTGAGTTGTGGTGGATGGGTTGGTTTGTGAGGTGAGATGGCGAGAAATGGACAGTGGCAGCTCTCTGTGACTGCTGCGAGGTGACTGCGATTTCTTGGTGACTGCTGCGAGCTCCATGTCTGGCATCGTGCTTCACTTACTGTTCAGTGCTCTGGTTGTGACTCTGCTCTGCATTCTGATTCTCAACTGGCATTGCATGATGCACTACTCTTAAAATGTGGCTGAAATGGAAGTTGCTCTCTGGTGGTCTGCTCTGTCTGCAATTTGCATTCTGCTCTGCAAAGTCAGGTGCACTCAGTCAAAAATGGGGCTGATGCTGAAGAGGTTGTTCTCTGAGTTGAGCTCAGCTTATGGCTTGCAAATGTGCTGCTGCTGTTGCAATGGAGTCATGACTGTGCCAGTGTATGAGAGAGCAACTTTTGCCAATGATGCAGCATGGACACCTGGCATTGTGGCTGGCAGAGTAAGGGTCAGTGATTCTTTTTTGGACTGTGCTTTGCACACTGTGCATTATGTACTGTGCTAGGAGATTCCCTTTTCACTTAAGAACATAAGAACACAAGAACAGCCCTGCTGGATCAGGCCCAAGGCCCATCTAGTCCAGCATCCTGTTTCACGCAGTGGCCCACCAGATACCGCTGGAAGCCTACAGGCAGGAGTTGAGGGCATGCTGTTACTCCCCTGCAACTGGTATTCAGAGGCATCCTGCCTTTGAGGCTGCAGGTGGCCTATAGCCCTCTGACTAGTAGCTGTTGATAGACCTCTTCTCCATTAAGTTATCCAAACCCTTCTTGAAACCTTCCAGGTTGACTTGTGTGGTGATGTGCTGTTTCGCCCAACGAGAATAATGGGGGCCTTGAACCAGTCCATTATTCTACATGGGCTGTGCCTAGGGACACCAAAGCAGGTTGGGTGGTAGGGCATGATGGGTGCTACCTACCACCCAACCCACAAAACAATTGGGCAATTAATGATTATTAATGATTTTTTAAAATTAGCTGCTTTTACCTCTGCTAATTGGGCAAGGAGATATATTTTAGAGTGGTGGATCTCTTCTACTTAGCAGAGAAAGAACTTTCCCTATCCAATCCCACCACATATGCTTCCAATGGCTGCTGCTATGTTATATTTCCTTTCAGATTGTGAGCCATTTTGGGACCGTGGCCATCTTTACTTATTTATTTTTCTATGTAAACCTCTTTGACCATCTTTTGTTGAAAAGCAATATAGAAATGTTCACAGTAGTATTAGTAATTTATACTGCAAGATATCACTGTTCCAAGCTACCCATGAATTATGTGGAACAGAAAGAGAGCTGATGGAGAAACATGCTACATGACAGCCCTGATCCATGTGGTGAATGATGCAGTACTTTATGACTTCAGGACAGGAACTTGATACACACAGCAGATGAGGATGTAAGCCTAATCCGGACTGTATTACTTCAGATGTAGGTGGGGACTCACATGACTGAATGCTCCTTCATACAAAAACATGCTGTGCACTGGCATGTCAGGAGAAGGCTATACTAGAACCCTTCTCACTTGTTCTTGTTTTCTATAGGCAGGGGATCTATCTATCTATCTATCTATCTATCTATCTATCTATCTATCTATCTATCTATCTATCTATCTAATCTATCATCTTTGTATGGAGGAGTGTTTAATCATGTAAGGTGCCCACTTATAGTCTAAGTGCTATACTCCTGCTAGCCCAAAATTCATGTCCTATTTTCACAGATAGTTTCACAGTGTTGAAAACCATAGGAACATAGGAAGGTGCCATATACCGAGTCAGACTATTGGTCTATCTAGCTCAGTATTGCCTTCACAGACTGGCAGTGGCTTCTCCAAGGTTGCAGGCAGGAATCTCTCTCAGCCCTCTCTTGGAGAAGCCAGGGAGGGAACTTGGAACTTTTTGCTCTTCCCGGAGCAGCTCCAACCCCTGAGGGGAATATCTTGCAGTGCTTACACATCAAGTCTCCCATTCATATGCAACCAGGGTGGACCCTGCTTAGCTAAGGGGACAAGTCATGCTTGCTACCACAAGACCAGCTCTCCTCTCAGGGAGTTCTCAGGGAGAACTTTCAAGGTAGTGTTATGGAGAGACTATGAAAGTAGCTCAAAAACTTTGATATGCAGGGAGTGGACAGAGGCACACCAGTCGATGCATTCTTGCTTGACAATGTGTTAGTGGGGGGATGTGGGGTGGTGACAGTGGCAGCAGCAGCACCCAGTTCCAGCAGCCACCATGGATTTCTTCCCAAAGTGTGCCAGGGAACAGTCATGACTCCAGGGAACAGTCATGACATCACATAATTCCCCTGTGCATTCTGGGAAAACTCTGTTTTTAATCTTATCACAGGGAAATGAATACCACAACTGCTTGCATATCGAATCGGTGCTGAAGTTTGCATAGCTTTTAATCTTTACATGATAATATATTGTAAGTTCTTGTGCCAGTGATAGTTTTGCCTCTTTTTATGTTATGGCTTCCTTAGGCAAGAAACTGTCCCCCACCCCCACCCCCACTCTACAAAATATCTACTATTTTGCATACTTTGAGGTGTCACTAAATACTTATAATCTGAAGAAAATGAAATGATTTTTGAAGCTTCCATTAGGTTGTTTTTTTTTTTTAAAGACAAGATCTTGCAGAAGCCTATTACGGTTTATATTTTCCCACCGGCTCACAACATTCTGCACACTTCTGAGGGGAGAAAAAGGCCCTCCTGTGTCCCTGCTGAGAGGCAGCTTTTGGAAATGACAGGCGCAGAGCCTCCAGATATAGCCAAGCAGGCTCACTGTTAATCACCCCTTAATGCCTGGCTCTGGTTCCTGTGATCCTAACAAGCATTTGAATCGTCCCTTGGGCTGATCTGCATGTTCATCCTCTGCCGAGGGAGGAAAAGTGCCCTTTCTCTGCCACATTGTTGAATTCCTGTCAAGATGTAAACTAAGGGCTTATTTAGTGATATATGGGATTTACCCAGCAGTGTCAGAGTGCCAGAAGGACTGTGCCAGCCCATTGGCTGGAAATGAAGGCATATTCATTGAGCACATATATAGGGCCAACTGCAGATCCATTGAAGTCAGTGGCATGACTCACATTGCCTATAATTGGCTTTAGATCAAGTTCTTGGCACATTCCCATATTAAAGCTGATCCCCAAAAGCTTTTTATTTTTTTTAATGAATACAATTCTTTCAAAAGCTGTTTCAAGATGTTCAAGGTTCAACATTACCAACAATCAACTTTTCAAGTAAATTCAGTGGGATGATGTCTTCTAAAGGAGAAAATATTCCTTTTCATCCACCTTGCTATGTTTTCTGTGGAATAACTGCAACATTGCCTGCAGCATGGCACCGGTATAGCTGTGCCTATAGGAACACACAAGCATGCTCTCATGGGGCTGGTCTACAAAAACAAAAGCTCACATGGCAAAACTGTTCTTAGAGTTTACCAGAGTGGAACAGACTGTGTCTCACAGAGCTGGCCTGCTAATGAGATGTAGAGAGTAGTGATGTGCAAAACGTTTCAGTTACAGAAACAGCCAATTTCGGGTGATTCGTTCCCAAAACGAATCACCCTCCTAGCCCCGCCAAATGTTTTGGAGCTGAAACGAATCACCCCCATTTTGGCTCCGAATTATCTGTTGTTTCGGCCTTCCATTTTGTGGCTGATAAAGTGCTTCTTCTTCCCCCTCCATTTTGAGCAATGACGTCTATTTGAATTTCCCGCCTTTTTGCCTCCCATTGACTTCAATGCAAAAAGGTCTGATCTGACATCTACTTTAATTTCGGGTCCCAGGGCCAAAAAGGTGGGGTGGGGTGGTAGTGTCTAATGGGTGGAGGCTACCACCCAAATTACAGAGGTACTGGGCAAAGGGCTGATTTATGATGAATTGTTGAAGTTTTAGTGTCTTTGGGGCAGATTTGGGGCATAAAGTGGGATCTGGGACAGAAGAGTGGTGTGGGGTGGTAGTACCTAATGGGTGGAGGCTACCACCCAAATTTCAGAGGGATTGGGTAAAGTGCTGATGTTTGGTGAATTGTTGAAGTTTACGCATCTTTAAAGTTTTTCCCCATAAGGTATAATGGAAGGTGTATCGCTTCACGTTGTGGGGAAAGGGGTGGCCTAGAGTGGTGTGGGGTTGGTGGTAGTGCCCATGGGGGGCAAGGAAGCTACCAGAATTTTTCCAAAGGATTTGGGCAGAGGGATGAGATTTTCAATGAGATACCATGAATTCACTCTCATTTGCTATCATAGAATCCACGCTCAGAATACCTCAGAAACAACAGAATCCTGTACTCCATGGGTTAGAAACCCATGGGGGTGGTTGGAACCCTATGTGCACTACACCACCACTCTCTCTGGGCCACCCCAGCACCCCCCAAGTGCAGTTATGGGGCTCCTGAAACCTCAATTATACCTTATGAGGAAAAACCTTAAAGATGCGTAAAAACCAAAAATCAGCCTTCTGCCCAAATCCTTTGGAAATTCTGGTTGCTTCCTTGCCTCCTTGGGCACTACCACCAACCCCACACTGCTCTCGGCCACCCCTTTCCCTCCAATGTGAAGTGATACACCCTCCATTATCCCTTATGGGGGAAAACCTTAAAGATGCGTAAACGTCAACAATTCACCAAAAATCAGCCCTTTGCCCAATCCCTCTGCAATTTGGGTGGTAGCCTCCACCCATTAGGAACTACCACCCCACCTCATTCTTCCGCCCCAGATCCCACTTTATGCCCCAAATCTGCCCCAAAGACACGAAAACTTCAACAATTCACCAAAAATCAGCCCTTTGCCCAATCCCTCTGCAATTTGGGTGGTAGCCTTCACCCATTAGGCACTACCACCCCCACCCCCCTCTTTTGGCCTTGGGACCCGTTTTCTTGATCTGAATTGATTCGGATTCAGATTAATTCAGATCTGAATGGAATCTGAGTTGATTAGGATGGGTCAGATTTGGACCCAAAAACAAATTGGGGGTGTTTCGATTCGGATCCGAATCGAAACACCAAAAATCCAAATTGCGCACCCCTAGTAGAGAGATGGTCACTTCACACACCACTCCTCAGTTACGCAGCCACAGAGCTACTCTATTGCTGCTGCCTCTTTACCTCCACACTTCTTCCACTTCCCATTTCCTGTGCTCTGCCTTTTAAAAAGCCAGGCAGTGGGTAGAGGTGAAGGAACAAGAGGAAGAGGCAATGCAGTAGTGGCAGCTGCATATTCCTAGGTAAAGGAAAGCAGAGAGGAGGGGGAAAAGAGCTTCCCTCTGGTGCTAGAGAGGAAGGGCCAGCATGCACTGCCAAGAATGGGTGGTGGCAGAATGGCATCTCCGACATTATTTGGGCTGGGCTCGGGTTTGATATGTTTGTATATTCTCCCATTAATCCCTGAACACAGAAAGCTAGCATAAGACCAGGCTAGAACATTTCTTCCTGACACCTATGTTTCTGTATATAGAAGTTCTCTGTATGAGGGTACATTCAATCATGCCTGCATTCTAAAGAATACAATATAGGATAAACAATTTACTATGTGATTTGTTGCTCATGTAAACTAGTTCTCCAGCAACTCTACCCTTTCTCTCTTGCTTTCCGGAACTCCCTCCTCTGTGTGGGGACCAGTGTTCCTTCTAACAGGGATTCCCAGATGTTGTTGACTACAACTCCCAGAATCCCCAGTCCAAGGCCACTGAAGCTGGGGGTGCTGGGAGTTGTAGTCAACAACATCTGGGAATCTCCGCTAGAGGGAACAGTGGGGGGGGGGGACCACCGACATGGTGACATTTCCCTTTCTTCCTTCAAATCCTGTGTTCATAGTAACCTTTCCCATGGAGCCTTTCCTTATGTAGCACTGTACATGAGGCTGCCTTTGATAACTGCTTGGGGACTGCAGTTAGTTCAAAAGACAGCTACTGGGCTGCTAACTGGGAGTCAGTCATTCAGAAGGGATCTTGCCAGTACTGTACTTAAAGAACTCCACTGGCTCGTGGTCTGAGAGCAATGCAAAGTGCTGGTGCTTACATTTATTTAAATCTCCACACAGCTCGGGGCCTGAGCACCTGAAGGATCACCTGTTGTATCCTGTTCCTCATACACTGAGATAATCTTCAGAGGCCCTTCTCTGGGTGCCCTCCTCATCTGAGCAGAGGCAGGTAGCAAATCAAGAGAGGGCCTTCTTGGTGGTAGCCCCCTGCCTGTAGAACACTCCTCCCAGAGAGGCTCTCCTGGCTACTCTTTTATTTTGCTCTCAATACCAAATAATATAATATATATTTGAATATATATATGCTGAATAACTTCTAGTCTGGATGTTGTCCATTATTGGTTTTATTGTAATTCCTAACCACTTTGAACATATATTTGTATTGGAGGGCAGGGTAAAAATCTATGAAATTATCCCAAGTCTTACACTTATTATTTTCTCCTCTCCAATATATCCCCAACCATAGCTATTTTTAAGTATGTGTCGCTGCTCATATTCATCCCTCTCCTCCTGCTCCATCCACACTGTTATACTTTACATTGTAAACTGTTTGGGGTAGTTCCTATATTTTTCTTATATTTTGTAAAGCATTATGTGCATTAATAGCCACCTAATGGTGCAGTGGGGAAATGACTTGACTAGCAAGTCAGAGGTTGCTGGTTCGAATCTGCACTGGTATGTTCCCCAGACTATGAGAAACAACTATATTGGGCAGCAGCAATATAGGAAGATGCTGAAAGACATCATCTCATACTGCGTGGGAGATGGCAATGGTAAACTCATCCTGTATTCTACCAAAGACAACCACAGGGCTCTGTGGTCACCAGAAGCTGACACCAACTTGACAGCACACTTTACTTTACTATTAATTAATGGAATGATAAATAAATAAGGAAATTATTCTGTAACGTTGTAGCTGTAAGGCGTATCATTATCAGTTCACATAATACTTTTGTACTTATGCCCAGGTCCAATAACCACTCACTGAACCCATTCTTACTGTGCAAAAAAGAATGTGTAAGAACAAGCTTTTCTTTTCCAGATAAGTCTGATCTTAGTCCAGTCTTTGAGTACCTAGCCAAAAATTATTCCTCTCCTGCTTTCAGTTACTTTCATGCTTTCATCTCATTTCAAAATGAGCATTAGGAGGAAATTCTCAGTGACATGGACCAACTTTTAGTTCAATCGTCAACTGATCCATGTCTTGAATCTTCATTAACTCATTTTGTATTCCAGGGCCATGGACTTGCACAGTGCACTGATACCACTGACCAAATTTTGAGAATGAATGACATGTGACATTTTTGGAGATTTGAGATTCGGCATTGATGAATAAGGGTTTCTGATCATTGTTAGTGAGATGGAGAAAAGGACGTGATTTAATTTTTTAGCAGGATAAGGTTATTATCCAACGACTGGGTCTCTGAAGAATAAGCTGTGAAATTTTTGTTTCAGTTGCCCTTTCTGGCTGCTAGTTGTTTGTTTTCCTGCCAAGCCCTTCTGCTGTCTTTACAGAATTATAGATCTTGACAAGGAGAAAATCTGCAGTTGTGGTTTTAAAAACCATATTGTTCAATAGTACTTTGCACTGGTCATTTCAAATTCCATGCAATTTGGAATTTGGTCATTCCATATTCCAAAAGTCACCCAGGAACACACTGGCCGATATTCCACAAAGGGGACCCAATAGGGCTGCTGCACAACATGAATGACAGCCCTGATGTTGTTGTACCACAAGGCAACTGTGGAGTTACTTAAAATAGCTTTTGCACAGTTGTGCAGCACAACTTACGTTGGAAACAATGGAATTAGCTCTGCACAACTGCCATGCAACACCATCAGGGCTGCTTTTCAATATGTTTAGCAGCCTTGGTGTGTATCTAACACCAACATTCCACCGTGTGCAATGTTAGCCACTGTCGTGAAGACATCATGCTTTGCTTTGCTTTACCAAGATTTCTAGACACAGTGTGTTTTGAGTTTTGTACATATACATAATTACCAAATAATCAATGGTCAGATTTTAACATTTTATGCCTCCGGATTATCAAAATATTCCACTTAAAGAATAAAGGATATTCAAATGAATATGACTCAAGCTCAGAAAGAATCAGGTTGCCAAAGGTTGTGTATAAGTTCCAATTTCCAAGATACAACATAAGCAATATATCGTATGGACATAAAATACTAAACTAGCATTAATAAAACACTAAACTAGTGTTAATAACATAGTTTAACTACTAAGATTAGTCTCACTGCTGAAGAAATTGCTGAAAATGTTTACAGTATTTGAAAAATAAATTCATGGTTATAATTAGGGATGTGCATGAGATAGATTGTGCGATTCATTTTGAGCTCAAAACTAATTACAAAATCCAGAAATTTATTCATTGAAACAGTGACCAAAGCTGGATGTTTCAACTGATCATCCTCAAAACACTCAAAACATTTTGAATGTCATGAGCACCCTTTTGAGGCATGGCTTTCTGGGAAGAGCTGGTCTACCAATTGGGGTTGGCAGGTGGACCAGCCCTCCACACCGGACTTGGCACATCTTCCCACCTCAAAGGATTGGTCTACCTGCCAACCCCAATTGGTAGACCAGCTCTCAATGGAAAAAACAGGACTTTTTCCAGGGAGAGCTGGTCTACCAATTGGGGTCGGTGGGTAGACCAGTCCTCCAAGGTGGGCCAACACACTAAGTCTGGGGCGGAGGACTAGTCTATTTATTATTTATTTATTCAATTTATATACTGCCCTTCCTAAAGTGGCTCAGGGCAGTTTACATTAAAATCAAAACATGTAATAAAACAATAAAAAATTTAAAAACCATTTAAACCAGATTAAAACTAAAACTAGATATGTAAAACACAGGCTTAAAAAAATGGGTCTTTAAGGCTCTCCTGAAGGTCTCCAAGGAAGATAACCCTTTTATATCCATGGGGAGCATGTTGTACAACTCAGAGGCAACAACTGGTGGCACCTGAAGATGGACCCCCTTCTGCTGATCTTAATGAGCAGTGGGTATCATGTAGAGCAGTGATTCTCAAACTTGGGTCCTCAGGTGTTATTGGACTTCAACTCCCATAATCCCCAACCAAAGGCCACTGAGGCTGGGGATTATGGGAGTTGAAGTCCAATAACACCTGAGGACCCAAGTTTGAGAATCCCTGATGTAGAGAAAGGTGCACTCTCAGATAACCTGGACCTAAGCCACTCAGGGCTTTAAAGGTAATAACCAGCACTTTGTACTTTGCCCAGAAACATATCAGCTGCCAGTGCAACTGTTTAAGAATAAGCATAATATGGTCTCTCCGGAATACCCCAGAGACCAATCTGACTATCACTATTTGAACGAACTGAAGTTTCTAAACTATGTACAAAGGAAGCCCTACATAGAGTGTATTGCAGTAGTCCAACCTGGAAGTTACCAGCTGGTGTACCACTGTTTCCAGGTCATTCTCCTCAAGGAATGGGTGGAGTTCTTGAATCAATCTCAGCTGGTAAAAAGCACTCCTGGCCACAGACTCAACATGAGGCACAGCCTCAACCAGAGGCCTGGTCTACCCACTTGAAGTGGTACTTGCATGAGGTGATACCCTGGACTTAATGCATTGGCCCACCTTAGAGGGCTGATCTACGTGCCAACCCCAATTGGTAGACCTGCTTTCCCATAAAAACAGGCCTCAAAATGGTGCTCAAAACACTTAAAACGTTTCGAGTCAACATGGGGTTGTTTCATTTAAAGCTCGAAACAGGCCCTTTATTTTAAGGGTGTTTTGTTTTGTGCTTGAAACTCTCTGCCTCTGCTGCCATCTCCATGGCCACCCCCCTCCTCTCTTCAAATAGCCCATTTCCAATCTTGTGAAAGTGTTTTCTCTTCTCACATTGACTCATTGATCTTTGGGACTCTCCTTCAGCAGTATCCCTGTCACCATAGCAAAGGGGACAATATGCACCTCACCTTCTCCTCCTGACTTCTCCCTCTGACTTCTCCCTCTTTTCCCACCAAACCTGCCAAGCAATTGGTGGAACCTATATTTCTGCTGAGGCCTGCCCCCACAGCAGGTTTGGAATCCTGATGTATACATTTTTTAATATGCACATTAGGCATTACCAATGAAACAATATGATTTCAACAGTTTAAATTGTTAGTTTATTAAACTTTATTTATATTGCATAGGCATTACTGCGGTACTAACCCAAATACTGTTTCAGCAGCTTAATAATTGTACAAATGTACTGAAGGAGAGAGAGGGCAATATATGAGCTGTGGGGAGAATATAGCCTTGCTTTTTTCTTTTAAAGGTTGCATACATATGAGGGGGTTTGACCACAGACTATTTCAGGACAGATACCATAAACAAATGTATATATCCCAGGCAACACTGACAGTAAAGCTGTCATCTGAACAAATGAACATTGCCAAAGAGCAACTTAGATAGCTTCACATTTGACCTGTGAAAGTATAGCTGGAGGCCAATTTTGAAGGTCCTGCTCAGGAAAAACATCTATAGGAATTGTACAGGAATAATTTCTCCTCTGGAAACAGAATTAGTTAACATTCTCAAAGCAGGACTTCACACACCTTAAATTTGCCACAGAATTTATCCAGAAGTGAAACTTGAGATGAACGTGGATGGCAATGTTTTGGTCATACAGTTTTAGGAGTTTGAAGGGAGTTACAATAATCTTGATAATGTTCATGAAAATTCTTTAAGGAGAAGGGGTAATGTTGAACCTATATCTGCCTGTAAATGGAAATAGATTACGTGCAAAGCAGACAACAGTGTGTTGGGAAGAAGAATCTGGAAACTATGACTAGTGATACCAACTCCGCCTATCCCCTCATTCACTGGTGTAATAAGGCCTATAACAAATCCTTCAGCCCCACCAAGAGATTGGCGATGCTCAAACAGAAGCACATAAATGGAAATAGCAAACTCAAAGGAGGGGACCAATTTGCAGCAGCCCACCTTTGACATATGACACGCTCTGCCAGAGTCAAATGGAGGCTCCGTTTGTCCTTTGCATACTGGGGCCATAGTTCAGTGGCAGAGCATCTGCTATGCATGTAGAAGGCCCCAGGTTCAGTCCCTGGCATCTCCAGGTAGGGCTTGGGTAATCTTTTGCTGAAACCCTGGGGGAGCCGCAACCAGTCAGTGTAGGCAGTACTGAGCTAGATGGACGAATGGTATGACTTGGTATAAGGTAGCTGCCTATGTTCTGTTTGCCTCTGTCTGCATCTTCTTTTAAGCATTTTTCTTTGCTACACTCTTACCCACTGCCATAATTCTCTGCCATTCTTAACAATGGGACAAGATTTCTCCTTTCGGTTCCCCTCTGCCCCTGAATGCCTCACAATGACTTTGTTGTTGTTGTTGAAGTGCTTAATCAGGAAAGATTTAGAAAGTCATTAGGCCAAGAACTCCCACAAGACAACCAGGAATTCAGAACATTTATTGCAAGAGCTGAATAACTGTAAATAACGTTGAACTGGCAAAGCAGTAACAAGGATAACTGTTTAGATATTTATTCGGTCAAAGTCATCAAACACCCCTCACAAACTGACATATGTACCGCAATAAGCAATGCACCCCTAGCCCATTTTATGCTCGTATACTGTGGAGGAAAGAAAATGTGAACTGCTATATACAAAATAACTTCAGTTAGTTTTATTTTTATTAATGTTTTGGTAAGAACAAATTAATCAATATTAGCTACCTTTATTTTTTGTATTTATTTTAAGACTGATGTTTAACTGTGGCATAAGATAACTTTTCGCTTTTTTCTTTAAGGAATTTGTTTCCCTATGTTGCATGCTATTTGTTTAAATTGTCTGTCATGCCGTAAGAAAAAAACGCCTAAGAATGTTCTGATCAGGATTTGTTAGACGTGCAACTGAGATCTTATTAACATTAGGAGTCACTTTGCTGGTTGGATTCAAGTGACGTGACACTGGTACCTGCCAGGCATTGACCAACTATGATAACAAATAGTTAAACAGCAAGAATTAGAGATTGAACCCTTTCGTTTCCCCCAACTAGCCTACCAGGAGAATGCTTGGTTACATCATGAAGGCACAACACATTAAATATTTTGTGGCTATGATCTAAAAACACTTGTGTTACTACAACATCAATGCAGATGAAGATCAACACAACCTCTGCCATTTGAGCAATACAAACTGTCTTAGTTATAGACACACACTTGGCCCAATTATAAAGAAAGCAATTATTAGATATTGGCATCGTGTACAATGCACCAGGTAGTTCTCCTGTGCAAGCTCCACTGAAAGAAATGGGCATCTGGGCAGCTCCGATTAATTTCAGTGGGGCTTGTGCAGGGGAACTACTTGGCAGATTGTGTTCTTGGCAAATTATCCTCCACCTAATGCAATTTTGATTAATATCACAATCTCCAGTGTGATTGCAGCTAACACCTCAGAGTTTCTCACGAAAAGTGATGTATTCAGCTGCTATCGCGACTGATGTCCCCTTTCAACCCCCTTTTGCTTTGCAAATCAGAATAGTAATAATAATAAATATGCTAAAATTTCAAAGCCCTTGCTCCAAGTCCATCTTTTCCCCCCTTTTGAATTGGCAAATAGTTGTTAAACTGAACAGCATCAAAATAAAAGGATTTTTGTTTGTTTTTACCTTTCCCCCCAGAGTTTCTAACACAAGTGTTTTGAGTTCCTTGGAACATTGTGTGTCAGACAGACTACCAACACAGAAACACCATCACCAAAAGAAAGGAATTTAAAAACAAAACAAAACAGGAAGCAAATGAAATAAGGTAGGAAAAAAACAACTGTGAAACACAGAATTATGCTACAGTATTTTTTTTAGGTGAACGTTATAAGTACACAAAAGTTATTAATAATAATTGATCCTATTTACAAGTACTTGAACACTGATTGACTTAACAAGTGTCCACTAACATAGTTAATAGCACAGTAGGTTTAATGTTTGTAATTTTAGTTGTTTTGTTTCAGTAAAGATGTCAAGTATAGCAGTCCCAGCACAAGATCAATGGCAACAAGAACACAATTTCCTAATTGGATATGCTTTTTAAGAATTGCAATCCACCTTTTCTCTCTCTTTCTCCCATTCTCCAAATGTATCTTCTACTGTTCTCAGCAGCAGTCCAGGGTCAAAAAACAAAGAAAAGAAAAAACAGCCCCGAATTCTCAATCCCTTCCCAAAATAAACTAGACAAATTAAGATATTTGAAAACTGGAGAGATTCTCTGTAAGAGTTTGATTATGTCTATTTAACAAAACCACACAACTAGTAGAAATGCTCTTTTGTGTTGCAGTTCCATGGAGCTACCACAAAGTTATGCATATCTCTGCTATGTGACGCATAGTTCTAGAGGTCTACCCAGTACATAAAGCTCTGACACACACACACACAGTATTAGCAAGTCTAACTAGGCTAAAGTCACTGTTCCAAAGAAGCCATTCCTTATAGCTGGTTCTCCTTTGGACTCTCCACTGCTCCTGAGGCTTGTTTATAGGACTTCAAGTTAGCCAAAGGAATGTCAGTCATGTGATTGCCAGGGTTGAAATGGCCTTCACCCGAACCAAATTGCTTTCGGTCACTGAACTGGTTTCTGTTGCTATCTTCTTTCCAGGTTCTTGTCAACGTGTGTCCATTCACCAGTTTGTCTTTCTTTACCCATTCTTTCTGAGGTGCAAAGGTGGAGAGTGGAGACTTTGGCTGCTGGTATGAACCCAATGTGGGAGGCATCCAGCAGTTGTCTGAATGACCCAGCACCAGGCATTCTTGAGTGCACATCTCGGTAGCTTCAGCTAATCCTCGAGGGCCAAGAGGTCCATCTGCAGTTACATGTGGGTAGAGACAACATGGGAAAGGGGAGGGAGGGGGAGAGAGAGAGAGAGAGGGAGGGAGAGAGAGAGAGAGAGAGATGAAGTTAGGCATTCGTTTTAGAAAGCATTATTTAACCATTTAAATTTTTATATCCCACCTCACTTGCATGCAGTTAAATCAAAACAAAATGGCATTGCTCCCTAAAAACAAGGCAATTTATACAGAAGTCAAAATAGATTTGATATCCAGTTAAATACTATAAACCACAATACTCCTCCAAAAACTCAAAAGGCAGACTCATGAGTAGAAATCTGTTTTCACTGTATTGTTGATCTTACTAGATCAGGATAATTGGTTAAGTGAGTAGCATAAAGACAATGTCAATCATCTCATTACTGTTGCTTGGTAGAGTCAGGGCTATTTCACGTTTTTACAATCCACATTTCACAATAACTAACCTAGGTTTGCCACTAAGTGTACATACAACAGAAGTTTTCATGTTCGTACAATCTTCGGCTCAGAGCTTAAGCACAGGCTCTATCCGCATGATCTGTACCCTACAGAAGTGTGGAATACAGATCGCATGTGCAGTTTGTATCCCATAGGGTTTTGCAGAAAGCTGGATTAACATGTGAAGGTTGGGGATGGGCCAATCCCGATGTCCCCATGTAATCATGATCCATGGCCATGTTCCCTCCAAAAGGCTACAGGAATAGCTTGGGCAAATGTCTCAGCCAAACAGGATAAGCCAAACAGCCTTCAGTACATCTAGGAAATGCATCCTGGAGTTTGCACAGCAGAGTGGGTGGGGGAGGAAGCTGTATCATTTTTCTTAAAGGTCAAAAAATCAAAACCACAACCTCTCATTAGGGGACAGAGTGTGAAATCTTTTTACATTTTTGCAAACTCAAGGGGGAAATACTAGCTGTCCACCAACTGTTGACAATGTAAAGTGCCTGCTTTTGCTTAGCGTATTTCTCAGTAGTATGACACTGCAGAAATTATTCATCTGATCAGTGTGTGGTGCAGTGAGAAAACAAAGACATTCCAAAACAAAGCTCCACGCCATCATAAAGGGCTTAGCCCTATATGCTTCAGTCTTCTCAATAAACTTGTTCATGTGTCTAAATATATGACTATTTCAACTGCAAATTTTCAACAGCAGAGACAATTTCCTTAATGTGAGATTCCTCTCTCCTCTAAGAAAAACTCCTAACATTGTTTTCTGTAGTCTTTCGTTGTTTCTTGATTAAAACCAAGTGACGGGAAAGAGATAGGAAGGAAATTACTGATCTATTTGGAACACCAAGTTAACTGATAGTCAGGAAGGCTGTAATAAGAAAAAAGTTTGAAAGGGCAGCACAACTCAGAGGAAAAAGAAAGAAAAGAGAAGGTGTAACGGATCACTGCCACAATAATAAAAAAAGTCATTAAGAAGGATAAAAATGGAGACAAAAGAAAGAGGACTTGCCAGGCATGGGACTGGTAGGTTCAAAGATCAAAGACTGAGGCTGCTGCTTCTTCTTTTTTTAAAAAGTAAGTGCATCCAAGAAATACCTAGAGCTACTTCTGAAATGTGACCTAGAGTGATTTTATGAGCAAACTGCAACATTTCTCCTCAGCTTAAACATTCATGGAATTTTGAGAGAAGGCAAAACCAATAGACTAGCAAAACCTCTCAAAAGAGTTCTCCACTCCCTACATGGTCACCAGATTTCTCCTGAAACTAAAGGAGAAATTCAAATTCTTCTAAATTCTTTGGTTCTTTCTCAGGTGAAAAATATTTGAAATGGCACAAGAAGCCAAAGGATGATTGATAAGACTGGTGAAAAATATCTTTCAGTGGGGTTTTGCCTACACTCGCTGGTTCTGTATGTGGCATTTCAGTGGCTGAGCAGATACTATGCATTCAGAAGGCTCTAGATTTGACTTATTGTAAGGTGATCCTATATTCATCTCTTTGTACCTGTGAGACATAATCCAATAAGGGCAATCTTCATGCAGAAGTCTGTTTCCATGCATGGATGTTCTTTGCTGAATTGGGAAGGCTGTATACAGGTTTGTTGACCTGGGGCTGTAAGATTTAGAGCAGGCCTCAACCAAGTTTCTTTGGCTCTAAGAGTCAGTCCAAACATTTCTGAGCCAGTCTGCCCTCTGCTCCATGGGTTTGTGGGGAGGTGAGGCATCAAACTCACTGATTGATGCCGGCAATGCCTGCTGCTACATGGGGGACAGGCCCACTGCTTATCCCAACAGCACCTTCTGTTCCTTTGCAGGCAGATTCTCTGCCTTGCTTGGTCATTCCTCCTTTTGGTCACATCCAACTAACAGGCAACAGACTGATGCAACCAGGAGAAGGAGGGATCAATCTGTCCCTGCCTTGCATGCTGATTCTACCTCCTGGTCATGTCTGTTCATTGCTTGGCTCAGGAACCATGCTTAAATTTCAAGGCATGATGATGAGCTGGCATCTGGGGACTGGCAAGCCCTGATTCAGAGGCTGTTGACATGTGCATGTGAAATGCAAAATGCATTGGGGCTTTGGCAATTCTTTGGCCTCTATACATGTTGCATATGTGTGCATGTGTGCTGCATGCACACACAAACATACACAGCAGGGAAGCCCAGCTGCCCACTTGCTGTCCTTGCCACCTCCACCCGAGGCCTGACATGAGGCATTATAACCAAGTTGCCCTGACAAACAATGATACATTATAATGCGCTGCAGCAGGCCAGCTGCCCAGAACAGCCAGCAGCAGCAGCAGCAGCAGGAGCCACAACAGAGCAGCGAGGACAGCAACTGGGCAGGTGGGAGGATGATGGGGACTGCCTACCTGCCTTTGGACCGTGACTGCTCACCCACCTACCCACCCATCAATGGAAGTGATGGGAGGCACCCACATGGGCAAAGGGGGTGGGGGTGCCAACAATCCTTGGGCTGGCCCTGTGTTATCTCAGTAAGTGCTACAGTTGTGCTGTATGGTAGGTGAGTTTTTATTACTTCCCCATAATATAGATGGGGATGGGTCTCAGGTTGAGAGATAGTGATACCTAAATCTACCTAGTAGAATCACAGATGATATTTGAATCACCTGTGATTCAACCTGACAGGGATTTGGTGCAGGGTGTTATCAGTATGCTGATGACACCCATATCTATTTCTCCATGGCAATTTCATCAGGAAATGACCTAACTTCCTTAAATGCCTCCCTGAAGGCGGTAATGGGCTGGATAAAGGAGACCAAACTGAGGTTGAATCCAAGTAAGACAGAGGTACTCATTGTGGGAGGTCAAATCTTAGGAATTGGTTAGCTCTGCCTGTTCTAAACACTCCCCCAGAAAGAGAGGTACGTAGTATTGGAGTTCTTCTCGACCCAAACCTCTCCCTGATTTCTCAGGTTGAGGCAGTGGCCAGAAATGCTTTCTATCAGCTTTGGCTGATTCGCCAGCTACATCTATTTCTGGAGATAAATGCTCTTAAAATAGTGGTGCATATGCTGATTGTTGGAAATTCTCTGTGGTGAGAGAATCCCTTTCTCATTATAGCAGAGTGCACAGAGGCACAACACAGCGGATTTAGTTAGGCATGTGTGTATGCTGAGAGTAAAGTAACTTGGAGCCAATTCATAGTTTCAAATCCATATATAAGGCATTTATTAAGGCACTCCATTCTAGATAGGAAAGTGAGGAGTTAGGATCTCTAATTTATCTATCTAGCTGGATGCAGATGGATTCTGCATCTTCCCTGCACACATGGTGCAGGGAGAGAGGCTTGCCATGTTGCAAGGTAGAAGGACAGGTAGGGAAGAGAGAGAGGAAGGAAGTTAATCCCTGAGATTAGCAATCAGATTAGCAATAGTGTCAGAGCAGTGGAGAAGGGATGACCAATGTCTTGACTCTCTAACCCTCTGACTCACTAGTCTGTCCTCCACTGTCTGAGACAAGAGACAGCGCAAAGTCCTTTAACTTCCAACACTGATAACATCCAGACTTGACTACGGCAATGTGCTCTACGTTGGGCTGCCTTTGTATGCAGTTTGGAAACTGCAGTTTGTACAGAATGCAGCAGCCAGGTTGGTCTCTGGAGTTACCCAAAGAGATCTTATTACACCCATTTTAAAGGAACTATGCTGGCTCCCAATAAATTTCCATGCAAAATACAAAGTGCTGGTTATTACCTATAAAGCCCTAAACAGCTTGGGTCCAAGGTATTTTAAGAGAGCGCCTTCTTCATTATAAACATCACCACCTATTAAGATCATCTGGGGAGGTCCAGTTGTGGCTGTCACCGGCTCAGTTGGTGGCAACTCAAAATCGGGCCTTTTCGAGAGTTGCCCCAGGACTCTGGAACACACTTCCTTATGAAAGTAGAGTTTCCCCTTCTCTGAATGTTTTAAAGAAGGACCTAAAAACATACCTGTTTAGTCAGGCTCATGGTTTATAGTTTTAAAGCTTTGGTTATAGAGTTTTTATTGTATTTTAAACTGTTTTAATTAATGTTTTAATGGTTTTATATTGTGAACTGCCCAGGGACTTTTTTGTATGGGGCGGTATGTAAATGTTAAAAACAACACACACACACACACAAGCTTACATTTCTGCAGCACAATCCTACGCCTGGTGATTCAAAAATAAACCCGGCGATATTCACTGAGGTTTACTCCCAGAAAAACCTGCACAGATTGTAGCTTTGGCCACTCGGTCTCACAGAAATCATATAAGATTTTTTTGATTTTTTTAAAGGAGCTTGATTAGCTCATATATTTTCAATTTTTCCATTTGAATTAATGTTTTTATGCCTTTAATTCATTTATTTTTCCATTTTATTTAAATGTTTCACCTGCTTTAAACTATTTACGAAACTTTGTGTAATTAAAAGAAATTAAATTAGATACTAAGAAGTACACAAGCATTGACTAGAAGCTTCATGGATTTATTCAGGGACAGCTGCAGACCTTGAGCTTAAAATCTGAGTCCCAACCATTTAGTAGAAGTAAAAGTTTATTTATTGTATAGCTCAGCCCTCTCCTGGCCTTTCCACATGTCTCTAGATTCTTCACTACTATAATCAAAGTGATATAGGTATTTCATGGAAGAGAAAAAACAGAAAGTAAAGAGAGCATTCCCAGCATATTGTTAACATTTCCAAAAGTTAATCTATAGGTTAAACGCTGATTATTTTCTTTTCTGCTGACAACAGCAATTTACTTTTAATTAGTTTTTCTCATCCCCCACCCCCACAAAAGAATACAATCCTATCTTGCTGACCCAAAAGGGATCGGTTTGGCAGGGATTAAATCTTCCAATGCACAATGAAGAGGGAAGAAGAAGAAAATCTCATTCACTACAGACTGACACATTTCAGGAAACAGACAGCATGCTCTTTGGGCTTCCAATTTTCAATGAAATTAATGGAAGCTCTCCGTGCCAAACTCTTATGTTTCGTGTCCTTATCCAGCAGCTAAATAAACTAAACTCAAGTTCAAATACAGCTGACATCTATTTTAGTTTGGGCTTTAAATGAGCAATAAGCTCTTTTTAGTGAGAATGAAAATATGCTTGTGGCCCTTTAAGCCATGTCAAATTAGTCTCCGAGAGATTTATTTCTCATTTAGCTTGCTTTCCTGAGTAATAGCCACTGAGAGCTAAGGCACTTAATTTTGGTGTAGGTTTTACACAAGCATTCTTGGCTGATAAGTTGGTAAAGTTTATATGGGGGTTTGGAACTGTTTGTCGGGAGCCTAATTTAAATGCTTATTCTTGGCAATGAAATGCTTGATGCGCACACATTCTCGGAGATGTGCCTAGAGCGAGTCAGTTTGCTTTTCCATCAATAACTACAATATTGGGTATATCTGGACAACAAGAATGAGATTTCTTTTGCTCCAGTGCTAGCCCTGTTTGCTGCTAATTATATTGTATCAACATTTATCCCTGTGTATAGGATGCAGCAGCTGGTGAAGAAAAGCTGTGCACATAAACCATCTCCTCTCCATGGAAAACCATTCTCCCCTCATTCTCCTCTCCATGGAGGCAGCTAGGAAAACTTTAGCCGACCACTCCTTTCCCTTGTCCATGCCATTTCTGTTGCTTCTGTTATGGCAAGGAGGGGGTGTATACAGTCACCAGCACTGGAACAAGGAAGCACACGGATATATTTGAAATGAAAACCTTCTCCAGCCACACAGCACACACCCAACGATCTCCTGCTGCTGTGAGGAGAAACCATCACAGATCATACACCACAGGGGAAACTTTCCTGTCACCTAATGCCACCTTAAAAACAGTGGTCAACATCCTGACTGACACTGCATCAGTGTCATGTTTCAGTGTCATGTTTCTGCAGTAGCACACTGTGGCAGCGGGGATGGAAAACTATCTCCCCTTCCTTCCATGGCTGTCTGTGCCACCTGAAAATATGGCCTCCCTGTTGTGTAAAACCACAGTCTTAGTCAGGAATGCAACACTGGTCCTTCATTAGGTAGGATATCGGCCAGTTCTATTCAATGGAAGTTATCCAGCTGCAAGTCTTCAAACTTACCAGGATTTCCAAACTATTACCGAATTTCCCCTTGCTATGCAATACAAAATGACAGTGAAGTGAGGAGCAACAGGCCTTGCTGTCATCCCAACATTAAGTGAGACTGCCCTAGCACATAGCCCACAATGTTGCAGGGCTTTTGTGGAAGGTGAATCCCGTTAATCAAACACAAGCCCTGTTGAAGACAAGAGTATTGAATATTGATTTATTTAGTCAAGTACTCTGCTTTGACTGCCAGAGGCTTTCTACGGTCTTGGCAAGGGGCCAGCCTCAGACTCTTTAACTGAAGATATCAGGGTGTGAACCTGGCATCTTCTGTATGCAAAAGCATGCAATGGAATAAGCTTTATGAATGAATTAGCACCTTTTCCTCATATGCTGATGATCAATACAGGATGGCAGGATTGCACTCTTCATTTGGATGTAATGCACACAAAAACACATGAGCTCCTGAGTGCTGCCACTTCCACTCCAGTATAATTACACTCCCAATTTCTATAGTTTTAAAGTCTATTCTTTTTGGACAGCATCACATGGCCAAGTGACAAATTAAGGTTGTAAATAGGCAGAGATGGGAAAGATCCTTTGTGGAATAGATACAGCTGGATTTTTTGTTTTGTTTTGTTCTTTTTGAATTGCCTTGCATGGAAAGCAAGCATAATGTTGCCTTAATAGTAATTATCTCTTTCCTCCACCGTCACCAGACAATAGCTTTCTCTCAATTTTCTGAAGTTGTTTCATCACCGCATACAATGACACCACTTTAAAAGCTGCTCCTGCTGCTTTAATTTTATAATTGCATTAATTTGTTTCTCTTCTCTTCATAAAAACGTCACTAGGATCTCTGAATCAAGTTTTTTGCAAGCTGAAGTATTCGCTCCCCCCTCACCTCCCCCCACCCCAAAGTATTTGTTCTCCAAACAATCCAGAATAAATCTGGTTATCAGTCTTGGCTGCTTGAATATATAATGACGCAAGTGCTGATAAAACTGTACAAGCCACCTGTCTCCACATTTAAATATTTTGAAGGCAAACACAGTAGTACATTAGCAAGAAGTCCTTAAAACTGCCTTTGTAAATATTTATATCTGATTGTGCTCAAAAATAATGCCTTTTGTTGTTGTGTTTTTATTCGGTTAATAGCTGTCAGGCAGCTGCGTATTTGTGTTGTCTCTGAAGCAGGCAGGTGGAAGGAGAAGCTGTGCCAGTCAAGTGCTGGCTCTCTCCTAATGGTGGAGATTCTGAGTGGTCTTTTATCTCATTTTATTATACCCAGAAGCTAACCTCTTATTCCATTGATTAACTCACTGCTGCAATTAGCAAGTAGCTGCTGGCTAGCTGACCGACTGTTTTTCAACTTGCTGCTTCAAAGGCCTTTTGCTCAAAGGGTGGAGAATTATCTTTTGACTGGAGAAAGTGTTGGGACCTCAAAAAAAATTTTTTTAAACCTACTCAAAGATGTTCTGTGGTATCAAGTAAGAGAGGTCGGATAGCCAACCAACAGTTGCAATGTGGATGAGAAACAGATAATTTTCTACCGCAATGTTGCTGAAGCAAATATTTCTCCTTACTGGATCTCTCCAATTCCCCTTATTGGGCTGGATAGGGACAATCATTTCCCCACATCTAGAATCTATGTGATACAGTTCTCGTTGCCGTTTGGCAGGATGATTCAGACAATCAAACTACTCTGAGCAGAGAGAACTCACCCTGGATAAGTTTGGCTATCCGCATGAGCTCAGAAAACTGGGAGGCTGAGTGGCTACACTTCTTCCTCCTCTGGGGGGCACAAACAAAATGAAAGCTTTATAGTTTGGGCAATGTAGGTGAGAAGGGAGAGATTGATCACTAAAGCCTAGAGATGTTGCCTCTGTCTGCAACAAGAAAGAGGTGTTGGGGAAATTTGCCACTAAATTCAAAGATGACATTCAAAGGAAATTTGGAGCTTACTGCTCAGGCAAAACAGCAGGAAAGTATTAAGGGCAGTTAAGAGCATCCCAATGAGACTTGTGGAACTGTTCAAGAGTACTTACTTGCACATCCCTGAACTCCCCCTATGTGAGATAGATTGAGTGGTTCAATCCCCAGCACAGCATCCTTCTAGTGATATGGTATGGATTTATGCTGTGTTGCTGGTGTCTATCTTATGTTTGTTTTTTTTAGAATGTGAGCCCTTTGGGGACAGGGAGCCATTTTATTTATTTATTTATATCTATGTAAACCACTTTGGGAACTTTTGTTGAAAACAAAATGAAAGCTTTATAGTTTTGGCAACACAGATGAGAAGGGAGAGGTGAAAGAGGAATATTCATCGCATGTGTATTCATATTAGGGCAAAACACCTGAAGAATTCCAAGAGGACTTCACCTTTTGAGTTAAATTAGCAAAATATCTTGGGGGACAGGCATTTTTTTTCAATTATTCCTGATCTTAGGCTTGGCATCTCACTCTCTGGAATTGAAAGTGGCAATCCAAAACAAAGCCTATGTGATATATGGGATCAGAGCTAGGGCTTAGATTGGTGGGGCTTGAGTTGCCATACCTGCTCTATCTAGTCTTCTGGGTAATCTTGGCAACTGCCGTCTAGTCCACTGGATGGTTGTTAGTATAAAATGAGAGGAGTGGGTGGTGGTGGTAAGCCACCCTAATGTCCCTGAAGGAAGAGTGAGGCACAAGTGTAATAAATGACCAGGATCAGGCATATGGGGATAATGAAGGTTCCTGGTCTGTGGGGGCTGCAAAGGCTCCTCCCGCTCCCCCATTCCGTTATCCTTTCCTTCCCACCCCACCCCATCGTGTTTCTTCTTGTCACACCACCCCACCCTGGCCTAGGCTGGGGTGTGTTAACATGCGTTGGCCACACCTCTCCCCCTATATTATCATGCCAATGAGGGCTGGCACTGGGAAGGAACACATGACAACCCCCTCACTCTCTGCAGCCCATGAGCCCTGCACGTGCTTCGCCAGCTGGAGGCATCAAGGGGAGTGTTCCATGTTCCTTCCCAGTGGCAGCCATGTCCCCTGCATCAGCATGATGATGCAGGGGGGTGAGTGTAGTTAGCACAGCAGTGGATAGGAGAATGCAGTGGAGGTGCTGGTGGAGAAATGCGGCAGGGACACGTCACTGGGCCACCACCCAAGTTGCTACACCTCTGATCAGGATCCAAATAGTTGCTTAGGCTCAATCAAGGGACATGCACTAACCCAGTGGAACCTTTTACTTTTTTGTTGAACAGTTCACACCCATCCCATATCACAAACCTATTTTAATGTTCCCCTCCGTTTCCAAGTAGTTTGTCATGGGGCAGAAGACTGCTGTCCAATAAACCCAAATCAAACATCCTTGCATACACCAAACTAATTTCATGGTTCTTTGTTGTTTATTCATTTATTACATTTTTATACCACCCTATTCAAAGGCTCTGCACAGTGCACAACAACAAAGAACAAGAAACTAACAAACAATCATTTGAAACTTCAGCTTAAGACAATATAATTTTAAAAAAACACAGCAATTTTAAAACATGTTTAAAAGCAATTTGGTCTGGAAGGCCAGACCAAACAAATAACTTTTAAGGGCTATCTTAAAGCCAACAATGAACCCAAGCTACGGGTTTCTGCCAGGAGTGCATTCCACAGCCCAGGAGCAGGCACAGAGAAGGCCCGGCTCTGAGTTGCCACTGGACGTACAGGTGGCAACTGGAGACAGACATCTCCAGATGACCTCAACATGTGGTGGGGTTCATACAGAAGAAGGCATGCTCTAAGGTAATCTGGACCTAAGCCTTTCAGCGCTTTAAAGGTAATAACCAGCACTCTGTATTGTGCCTAGAAAGCTATCAACAGCCAGTGCAACAGTTTAAGTTCAGGCACAATATGTTCTTTCCGAGTTACCTCAGAGACCAGTCTGGCTGCCACATTTTGGACTAACTGAAGTTTCTGAACTATGTACCAAGGCAGTCTCACATAGAGCACATTACAATAGTTAAACCTGGACGTTACCAGCTGATGCACCACTGTTTTGAGATCATTCTCTTCCAGCTGTCGAATCAGCCAAAGCTGATGAAAAGTGCTCCTGGTCATATCATCAACCTGAGATACCAGATCCACCTGAGCAATGCCAGGTTGAGGCCTGGATCCAAGAGCACTCCCAAGCATACCTGTTACTTCTGGAGGAATGCAACACCATCCAGCACAGGAAGATCTAACTCATCCCTAAAATTCCATTCCCCCACAATGAGCACCTCCATCTTACTTGTATCCCGTCTGTTTGCTATCCCTCATCCAGCCCATCACTGCCTCCAGGCAGACATTTAGGGAGAATATGCCTTCACCTGGTGATACTGACATGGAGAAATAGATTTGGGTGTCATCAGCATACTGATAACAACCTGCACCAAATCTCCTGATGACCTCATCCAGTGTTTTCATGTAGGTATTAATTTATATTTCTTGAGATCCTGAGTACAAGTTGCAAGTTCATAAGGGAGCATTGGAAATTATTATTGCCCAGATTTTAGAAATTGCTCACTTTGAAGCAGTCTCTGACAAATCCGGTAGCAATAAATTCCCATACTCTCTTATGGCCAAGCCTATAATACTTATGACCCACAAAGCGACAGGTAACCTTTTAGGCAATGGTAAACAAGCAACTTCAGTAGCCTCATAATCTTAATCAGTAACTATTCACTTGTATAGATTTTATTTTCTCATTCTGGCTTTCTTATTATTTTAATTTAGGCATGCATAACTTATGGTCTACCAATAAATTCAGTGCATGAGCTACATATGGTAACTCACCCAAATATGCAATGAATGGTGTGTGTGTGTGTGTGTGTGTGTGTGTGTGTGTGTGTGTGTGTGTGTTGTCTCTCTGATACTGAAAAATGTAGGGTGGGGGGAGCAAGTAGGTCATAATGTATTCTCTTCAAGAGGCCATAATACATAGCTGGTAGGTTGTCTGGGGCTTAGTGGGTAGCTGTGCAGCCCTAGTCAAAGTAGAGCTCCCAAGGGTTTAAAATGGGGACCTTGTACTGGTATGATTGGTCTCTGAGCCCAGCCCTGTTATCTTGCTCCTCTTTTTCTTCCTCGGTGTTTCAGTGTCATTATTAATTTTGATTCATTATAACATTCTTTATAAGTAAACACCTTGATTAAGATGTGTGAAAGGCAAGGGGGGGGGGGACCCACTTGCACATTTTCAAGTTTGCAGAGAAAATCTGCCACTATAAAAAGAAGTGTGTTTTGTGGGTTGAATATCAGTGTCACATTCTAGATGCAGGCAGTCACCTTGAAAAAAGCCGCGGAGGAGAAACCAAGCAGGATTCCACAAAACCTTTTGTTAGCAAATAAATAGGGATTACATTTTTACACGTCTCTCCCACAGATTTTATTCTTCGGTCACAGACGAAAAGTCAACATTTGGAGATGGAGATGGTCCAAACACAACAACACATGGGCAGCCAAAGCAGCAGATTCTCTCCCCGGGAGAATATGGTTATTTAGACAGACTTTATAGCTCAAAAAGAACAGATAGCAGAACATCTTTCTAAATCCGCACCTTCTATTTCATAGCATGGACCTCATCCATCTTTTTAACTGCTGAAGCTACTGCTGAGGAGAACATTACCACAACTAATTCTGCCTTTTTCAAATTAGCATTTTTGCCACATTTCCCATCTTTTCTAAATAAATTTTTTAAAAATTCATGCAGGGGATTGAAATGAACCTTCTACATTTGACATATTTGCTAATAAAAGCTGAGCACCCACAGTGTTGGATTAATATTCACTTTATTAACACATATTTTCTTTTATTTAGTTGAGATTCTTAGCCTGCTGCTAGAGAGATAAAATGAATAGACATGTATTAAGTTTACTAAGAGTTTTAACTCTGTAAAAATGCAAAATAATCTAGCCTAAATGCTGAGAATTATTTGGTCAACTGCTAGAAATGCAGGACTTTTCTGAAAAATGTATGTCCTCCATTGCTGATCAGTAAAGTGAAGTGGAGGTCTGGTGTGGGAGAGTGTTCACTTACTGGAGGCAATAGGTTGATTTGGTGGAGTGGGAGCTGTGTAGGCCTCCAGTGTTTCCAGAAATGGCCAGCGTGCAATTTTTAGGAATTTTTCACACCTTCCATCCAAATATGGCCTGGGGTGGGGCAGAAGAGCCAACATGGCAATGGAGTAACAGCTGGTCAAATAACTCTGGAAGGTTTTCTTTTTAATGTATGGATAATCTAAGGACAATGTTTATTAGAACAGTTTTCTTTTAAGATTTTATTGCTGCGTGGACTGCTTAGTCTTTTTGACCTTTATTTTCCATCAGTTCATTTGTTACTTAGATGGGTTAGTGGTCTGCCCTACGTATTGTTGCTTTTCAGGTCAGGTGCTCTTGTACAGAACCTGAGTGCTAAATCAGAACAATCACCTTGTCCCTGATTGGCTCTTGATGTGGGCCACTCTGCCCTGCATTCACCACTAACCACTGGCAGGGCCATGCCCAATCATTCTATTTTGGTTGTGCTGTGGAATCTACCCTTGCATCTCCATGTCTATCTCCCCTCCTATAAAAACAAAATACAACTCATGCCCCAAACAATATGCAAATAAAAATGAAAGTTTCAACACTAATTCCAGCCAAGACAAGTATACCACAAGCATGAGGAGCAAGGTCCCCAAACACAGTAGTTCTCAAACTGTGGGCCAGAACCCCCTGAATGTCACAAGCAACTTTAAGGTGGGTGCTGTCAGAGGGGAATTATTAGGCGTCAGGGGCCTTACCCAACATCTTTGAGGTGCAGAGATGGTCAGGGCTGACGGGAGGAAGGCAGGAGCTGACAACCACCCAGCTGGAGAGAGATCCCTCTCAGAAGACAAGCTTTTGTAAGTGTGTCCCAAGAGAGCTCTCTCTTCTGGCTCATTGAACTAACAAGTGCCACTGCTGTGCCTGCCCTTGGCTTTGTGAGCAGAAGAGGAGCTGGGTGGTTGTCAGCTCCTGTCCACCTCCCCATACCTTGGAGGCACTGGAGCAGCTCTTCAGGCCTGCTTTAAGTTCCTTATGGTGCCCCCCCCCCACGCTGAATTTTGGGTTTGTGTGCAAGCAGATTACAAATCAGTGTAAGTGATCAGCTAATCCAAATCATTTTAGAGTGAGAACGCTATGAAAATACTTATTCCCTTTGCAACACCCTCTTTGTGTAAATCAGAGTTCTCAACTCTAAAGAGCAAATATCAATCAAAAATAAAAGTTCAGCCCAAATTAGATGGGCAATCTCAAACAGAAAGCTTATCCTTCTCATTAAAAAGGTGTCTGTGCTTTATTTATCCCTACCTATCTAATCATTTGAGTAAATTAATCGGGTGGGGGAGGGTCACAACTTTATATATTGCTTTAAGTGGTCATAATATTAAAAAGTTTGGGAACCCCTGCCCCTAGCCTTTTGCATAGCTCTTCTTTCATTTGCATGCAGTATAAATACAATTCCTGTATCTGTCCCAATATCTGTGCTCTGTTCACTCTGGCCCATCCCTTCATGCTGTGGCACCTAGAATCCAGACAGATGTAAAGAAGTCATCCCCTTGGTATTGGCACCAGGATCCCAGCTTAGTGCCAACACTGCAGCTGCCTTTGCTGATGCAACATGGACATCCTCTGCCCTGCTTGCCAGGAATATGGCTGGGCTGCAGCAGGCACACAAGCTGCTGTCTGAAAAGCTGCAGCTTTAAGCTGATCAATAGGACTGAGTCTGTCCCCATCATTTGCTATTTTAGAAAGATGAATTTTACGAGAGGATTTTGTTGCTGCTGGCTATATTGCAAAATGGTATGCGTAGCATTATTAAAAAGAAAGCCATTATTTAATATTTAAGGCATTCTTTTAATCGAAGGGTCAAACTAGTTATGTGCACCAACATGTTTTTTAGAGACTTACTTCCCATTGGAAGCACCTTTTAAAAAAAAAAAAACAGCTGTGGGAGGGCCCGATCCTGAGTGGGACCACAGTGTATGGGGAAGAGCTAAGCTCATGCCCGCATGGTTGTCCTGCTGAAAATCAGCACACACACCCCGAAGCTGTTTTTTTGCTCCCAAAGTGGCTATAATGCAAAAAGCAACAGGAGGTGGTTATCACTGGGAAAGCAGCATGTGGGCAAGAAGCTGGCGCCATTTACCATCGTTCCAATAAAGATTTTTGCCCCATGGGGTTTGTGTGTGTGTTTGTTTTTGGAGTGCAGGAAAAGACGTGATCCTGCTTGGAAATATGTGTCTTAATATTGTGTGTTTGTGCACACTGGCTAACATGTTGCACAGTTCAATGCTGGTGTCTCTGACCTGCCAGGGCTGCTGCACATGTGAACGGTAGCCCTGATGGTGCTGAAAAGGTGGGCAATTGTGCAACGATCTAAAACAGTGAGCGGGCACTTGCGTCACACTACTTCCATGGTTTCCAATAGAAGTAGTTCTGCGGAAGTGACCAAGTGCTATTTTAAGTCTTTGTGTCACTTCTGCAACAGAGTTGAGGCTGCCTTTCATGTGCACAACAGCCCTGGCAGTCGAAAATGCTGGCATTGGATTGTGTAGCGTGTCTGCCACTAATTCTAGTTGGATCCTAAGATGCCAAAAATTCAGACACCTATTGCATGCGTTTCCATGTTACTGCATGCATAAACCTATGAACAGAATCAGACTACAGCAGTGGCATAACAAGCTCTGAAGGGGCCTGCGTGCAAAAACTGAACATGAGCCTCATCAGATAATTTCCCCATAGGGATCAATGGGGAACTCAAAAAGATTAATAACTCTGAGAATGATCAGCACTCTCTCCAGACTAGAACTCCCAGAATAGACTGGTATAAAACACATATATGTTTGTAATGTAGATTGGTGTCCACCAGCTACCCAGTGCTGAGGGATGACACTTTGCCCCCACCTCTGCAAGTAGCAATTGTGACATCACCTGTGGTTGCTCTATTATGATGTGCTCGTTGTCTCCTTGGTGATGGCTAAAACTCCATCATCAAGCTTTAGCCCTCAAGGTGTGGACGATGCAGCAGAAGAAGAAGCATCTCACAGAGGCAGCTTGCATGGCAAAGCAGTTGTGCTCCTCTAAATATACAATTAAGTGGTAAGGCTGCCAGGTAAGAAGTATCTTCCTGTTCTAGAACAGGAATTTGTAACAGCTGGGGAAAGTTTGAAATCAAGCATTCCAGGCAAGTATTTCAGCAGCTCTAGATGACAGTTCTGTCACTTCCTTTCTTTCTATGGCTCTGTAAATAACCTTTGCCAAGGCTTAATTCTAGAAATAGTAGGGGGGAAGATACTTAGGTTGTGCACACAATGTTAGCTGCTGGGGCTAGAGGGAAGGGAGGAGCTTACATTCCTTCCCCCCATAGGAGCGACAGCACCCTTGGACTCCGCCCCACCATGAACCCACATCAGGGTGGTGGTGGAATATCAAGGTGGGATCGGGAGGAGGAATTCCTACACTCTGCACAGTCGCTCCTTCCCTCCAGCTCACTACCTAAAACAGAAGCTGCCCAGTTGGGATCCCAGCTACCCAGAGTGATCGTGCACATGATCGCCTACCAAAGTAGAACAAACCAGCACTTTGTTCTACCTTGGTAAAGGGATGGATAGAGGAGCTGGGCTCCCCTGATCTGGAGCAGCCAGGCCTGGAGGGCTCCAGTGCTAGACAGATGAGCTACTTTCATGTTGTGTGAATAGGCTCACTATGTTGCCTGGAGAAGTGTCTTCACCCTGCAGATAGAGCAAATTGAACAGGAAGGTGCAGACAAATGGACAAGACAACTTTCATTTTGGGAATTATTTGGGAAAACTGAAAAAAAATAATAGATTCCATCAAGTTTAAGAAAATTAACTCATAACAAAAATCATGATTCAAGGTAAGGAATTATGCAAAGTAAGAAACATAACTTGTCGCACTGTTTAAGAAAAAGGGAAGTGGAAAACTTCAGATATGAACATCACCAACACAGAGGTAAGTGCTTCATTGCTAAAGAAAGCAGACATTGAGGCGATTCTCACGATCGCCAAAAAGCGGGCTAAGGGAGCCCAGTTGCTCTCAAGTGGGTAACCTGCTTGCGGAGCCCTCCCCTAAGCCCAGGTTAGGGGAGTGGGTGCTCCGCTAACCTGGGCTCTACGATCCTGTGTTGCCGCAGCATGGATCCACGCCGCGGCAACACATGAGGAGACCCCCGCCAGGAGGCTAAAAGCAGCCTCTCGGCTCAGGGTCTCTCCAGCATGCCCCATGCACTCACGCGGGGCATCATGGAACTTCCAGGGGCCGTGCAGCCCCCGATCCCTGCAGCCCCTGCTGGCTCTGTGACGGAGCCAGCAGTCGTGTGGGCAGTCAATCCAGCTGCCCAAGGCTGCAGCCTGCTCATGTGTGGGGAGAGTGGGCTAAGCCCACTCTCCCCGCTAACCCTCTCGAGGCGGGTCTCGTTGATCGGAAGACTCGCCTCATTTGGTTTCTTTCCTAGAGAATGAGAGGCAACACCATCACAATGTGCTTTATTAGCAGGAAATAGGTGGGCTTGAAAGGTTTTCAATTCATTTAAGAAAGCAACAAACTCCTAACAAAAAGTCTGATGATATACATCCTTGTTTCAGGAAGGAGGAAGTGTAACCACTGGTGGTCACCGCCAACATGGAGGTAAGTCCTTAAGAGGTATCTCCTTTCTCCAAGCTAAGTTTTAAAAAATACCTTTGTCCTGCATGGGAACAGACTTGCGCAGCGAACTGGGCGGCAGGGGTGGGGACAATCTTTATTTGCAGGGAATGGCTTGGCTAGAAAAGCATAAAGCAGTTCATGCTTTCCCACCAGCTTAAAAAGCAACAAACCCATTACAAGAAGTTGGGTGAGAGGTAAGGAACATCAAAATGGTTGCTTTGCTTCAGGACATGTGAATGTGAAAATAGACCCTTAAGAAGCAAGTCATTTATTGCTAATGGAAGTGGCTGCTTGGTTCCATTTCTAGCCCACTGGCCTTTTCAGACCAATTACTGAAGACTAAGTGTGCATACTTTCAAGGATATTGGTTTGCTTGCTGATTGTTAATGATTTCTTTTAAAAAGCTTTCTAAAACTGTTTTAAAGTGCCGTAACTGCTTTGTATCATGGCAGAACGTTTTTTAAAAGTCTGGAATTGAATACCCCACTCTCTCCATCATTCAGACCTCATTTGCAGGAAACTGCTTCTTGCCTTCATATAGAAGGAGTAGTACCCCATTTTTTGCATCCCAGGTTATGATTCCAAAATGGCTGGACAGAAAGTTCTCAGAATTCATATGGGCGTAACACATTAAATGTATGGACATCAAGGAGATCAGATCAGTTTTTAATTTCATTAAAAATCAGCGTGGCTATTCTCACGAATGGAGGCAGGGCAGGCAGTGGGGAAGGCTGTGCAAACCTTCCTTCCCCCTCAGATGATCTCATGGGAGGTTCTGCATCCTAGCCTCCATGTATCCCCCGACGCACTGCACTACTAGTGATGCACTGCACAACAAGCGCAGTGCATTGGGGGATACTCCCATGAGACGGGGGCTCTAGGTGCCTGTCTGTGTGTGTGCCTGGAGCACACCTCGAGCACACTCTGTTCAGAGCAAACTGCCTGAGCACACAAACAATCCTGGAGCCATGCACATCCTTCAGAGTTGGGTCAGCATGGGCAGGAGCGCTGGGATGTCCGTGCTCCACATAAGCAGCCTAGCCTGGCTGCCCTGGGCAGTCTCATCTACTGCCTGGGCTAAGCTGCTTGTGAGAAAAACCTTAATGAGTGGATTGATCTTCTTGAAGGTCCACATATTTCACATCCTGAGGAATACAATGTGAAATATCACAGCTTTCTGCCCAGCCATTCAGGAGTTACTAATTTTTTTTTTTTTTAGTTTCCCATTTATTCCTATGGGAAAATTATGAGTTGGAAATTCAGTCACAGCTCTCCCTAGTGGCAGCCTCTGATCATTGCACATATTGACTCAATTGTAACATCATGCTGACCACACAAATGGCATCCATGGGGCTTTTGGGGACATGGTCCGCCCCAGCAGGAAGCTGGAAGGGGTGGCGAAGAGCAGGAAAGCACCTGCTCTCCTTTTTCTTTTTCGAAAGTTCCCTTTCAAATTTCCCTAAAAGTGTTCGAACCATGGTTCAAGCATATCCCTACTTCCTTACACTATGTTGAGATAAGCAATCCACACTGATGCCCATATATATGGTTGTCAAAGTTGTATGGATCAAACTTGTATGGATCATAGAACAAATCAATCCAGAATTTTCACTCGAGGCACAGATGACCAGGCTCATACTTTGGACACATTATGTGAAGATCCAGCTCCCTGGAGAAGTCCATAATGCTGGGGAAAGTTGAAGGAAAGAGAAGAAGAGGATCACCAGCAGCAAGGTGGATGAACTCGATTACGACAGCAATGAATGCACCACTGAGGGACTTTAAAGGCCAAGTTGAAGACAGAACATCCTGGAGAGAATCTATCTATGTGGTCATTAAGAGTCGACACCAACTTGACGGCATTTAATCAAAGTTGTACAATTCTTCCTCATTTTTGATAGTATATCAAAAGCCCGCAAAACCTGCTTGACCAGCTACAACAATGCAACTAAAGAAATGTATGCATATGGCAAAGGTGCTGCCACCTCTGTTATACCACTTTCAACTCTCTTAAACAAACAAAGACTATTGTCCTTCTCCAGACAGAACTTCAAGTATTTTATTGAGACATCGGATTTACTTCAGCTATCTTCTATTTTACAATGCTTCAAGGGTGCTAAAATCCAGTCCTGCTAAATGGACACTATTACATCAGTGTCAAGGAAGTCTACTTCCACTGAGTTTATCAGCAATTCCAATTCTGAAAAACATGTATGTGCATGAGTGCCTTTATGGTTATGAATAGGTCCACTAACTGGAACAGGACTACTCATACCTTTAGAAAGTTACCTGTCTGTGTGCTTGCAGAACTTCTATATTAGTACAAATACTTCGACCCCCCCGCCAAAAAACCCCAAACTAATGCTTTCATACTGCTGCTCAGTTGAGCACTCTCTTATCTTCATATTTTCAGTCCTCCAAGCTACTAATGTGCAGAGAACCATGGATCTTCTGGTTGAACACTCTTATTTTCCCAACCATGAAATATTGTAACTGAAGAATTCCTTTGATGTCCTCTGTCTATCTTTATTTCGCACCAGTCACTTTTTTTTTATTAGGTCAGGGTGCTCATTGAATATAGTGCACTCTGATGTTGCTTAGAACCCCTGTGCAGAGTAGCTAGCGAGCATTAATCTAAATTACATATGTAGAACCTAACAGCCAATCTGATGTATACATTTGAGTATGTGTCTTCATTTTATGCAAATGGCGGCAAACAAAATATTGCAAAATGTGCAAATTGAGGCAAACAAATGCTTTGCTCATAAGCATGTTTATGAGGCAAGAGGTCCCACAGATTTCATTGGGACTTGCTTCTCGGAAAGGGTGCTTCGGAGTGCAGCCAAAGATGCATAAGCTAACAAAAAAGCAAAGGGGAAACACTTTATACCTGGTTTTCTGTTTCCACATTGAATAACAATAACAGCCATAAAATCTTCTCACTGTAGTAGTTACATACTTATGATAAACAATTATGTGTATTTCTAGACCACACATAAAAGACTATGCACTGTAAAGTCACAAAGGAATACAAACTGTACTCACAGTAGGGTTGTGCAGGAGCTGGTTTGGTGCCTCCTCTGGGAAGCGCCGCACCAGCTCAGGCATGCAGCTGTGGCTTTTTGGAGAGTGGGCACCATTGACTGAAAAGCAGCAGGGTGGCAGATGTTGCTGCTTACCTGCTTTTTAAGAGAACTGCTCCCCGCCCTGCTGGTGTCTGCCCGAGCAGTTCATTCATGCACATCCCTAACTCACAGGCTCATAATACAGAGAGATTAAAAGGAAGGCAAAGAAACAAGCTGACAAGGTCTGTGCAGATGTTCATCAAGTACACAAATGAACGTGTGGTCAAGATTTTGACTGTTTGACTAACCCCGCTAGGGCCACACATTCAATGATGTTTCAAAAGGGGCCTATGCATGTAGGTCCACTACCCACAATTTATAGGATCTCCAGCTTACAAAACTGGAAGGCATGCATCACACTTAGGGGTGTACAGTACATACATTGTACAAATGTATGTACTGTACAAATGAGATCTTGAACACATGGATGTTAGAGGATTGGCTGCCATATGTTTCAGAGAAATTACAGGAAGCAACTTTAACTGAAAAACAAGAGCATGATATTTATTACTAATTAAACACAGACTAAGAAGACAATAAAGTAACTCTTATGCAGAGAGAGGGAGAATCTCTCAGTTTTAAATTCAAGATAGCGAGACTATTCTCATGACCCACAGAAACCAGGCTAAGGGAGCCCAGCTCCCTTATAAACTATTGGAAAAAGGAGCCCTAGATGTGTAGGACTTCCTGAATAAGGAGTTACTAAAAGTGCAGTTACAAACAATTCCAAAGAGAAAGAGAAATGGGAGATATCTTAAAAAACAAAACAAAAACAAAAAACCAGTGTGGCTAAACAAATAGCTTAGTGATGAGCTAATTTTCTTTTTTAAAAAAACATACATAAGAAATGAAAGGAAGGACAAGTCACCAAGGACAAATGCAGACAAGAAGCCCAGAGTTGTAGAGAGTGTGTCAGGATGCTGAGTCTTGTGAGGGATACTCAAAGCAACAAAAAGGGCTTTTTCATCTTTGGGGAAGATGAAGGAAAAGATAGCACCACTATCCAAGATGGTGAAAGGTTAATGGGTGACAAAGAGAAGGAAAAACTCCTATTTTGCCTCCATCTCATCCCAAAGAGCAAATTACGTGTGACCTCCCAAAAGCAGTGTGAATAGCTAAGGGGTCAGGGTTGCAGTTCAGGTTCTACGGAATTAGTCAGGAAATATCTCTCTACCTTAAATGAGTTCAAGCCTAAGGATTCTCAGAAACTAAAAGAACTTGCTGAAGTACCATTAGAACATCTGTGACTGCATATCATCTTTGAGCAATCCTGGAGAATAGGTGAGATGCCACAAGACTGATTAATATTACAGCAATCTTCAGAATGAAGGAAAAGGAAGATTTAGGAAACTTCCAGGGATGATACTAAAACAGATTATAAAGCAGTCAGTTGGTAAGCATCTTAACAACAATAAAATGATTAGTAGAAGCCAGCATGAATTTGTCAAAAATAAATCCTGACAGACTAATCTTATCCTTCTTTATCAGGTTACTAGCTTCATGGATCGTGGGAATGGTGTAGACATAATTTATCTTTATTCACCAAACCATTTGATGAATAAAGATAAATTATGCCCACAACATTCCCAAAATCCAGCAAGCTCATGATGTTCCCTGTGATGTTTTGGTTAGCAAGCTGGTCAAGTGTGGACTAGATGATTATACCATCAGGTGGGTTGACAACTGCTTGGAAACCATATTCAGTAGTGTTCATCAATGGTTTCAACTGGAGGAAGGTTTTGAGTAGCGTTCTGCAAGGTACTGTCCTAGGCCCAGGACCCTTAAACATTTTTATCAGTGACGTAGATGAAGGGGTAGAGGAAATCCTCATCAAATCTGCTATGATACAAACGTAGGAGGGATAGCAAATGCCTCAGAAGATAGGGATAAAATTGAAAATGACCTTGATAGAATGGAAAACTGAGCTGAAAATAATATGACATTTAATGAAGGCAAATACAAAGTTCTTCACTTAGGCAAAACAAAATTCAAATGGTTAAGTATACGATGGGGGATATATGGCTTGGCAGTAGTATATGTGAGAAGGATTTTAGGATCACAGTCAGAAATGTGATGTAGCTGCAAAAAAGGCTAATGTAGTTTTAGGTGGCATTAATAGATTAAGAGTTTCCAAGTTATGAGAAGTAATAGTTCTATTTTATTCTGCCCTAGTCAGGTCTTATCGGGAGTACTGTGTCCAATTCTGAGTGCCACACTTTAAGATGGATGTAATTAAGTTGAGATAGTTTAGAGAACAGCAGTGAAGATGGTCAGAGCCTGAAAATAAGTGCTACAAGAAAAAAATTAGCCTGAAGAAGAGTAGCTGTGGTGTTGGGGAGCACATGATAGCACTCTCCAGACATCTGAAGGGCTGTCACACAGAAGAGGGCAAAAACCTGTTCTCTGCTGGCTCTGAGGGTAGGAACTAAATTTAGTCAGCAGCGTAAGTTGCAACAGGGTAGATGTCAGCTAAAAATTAGGAAACACTAAGCCTATTCTCACAAGCAGCCGAAACCGGGCTAAGTGACCCCATCCCAGATTTAGCTGGTCATAAGACCCAATGGGAACCATGCAGCTCCTGCTGGCAGAGTGGCAGTGAGCCCTTTTAATTGGCCCGCCACTTAACCCGGGTTTCGGGCACAGAAGTTCCTGAAAAGTGAGTTTAAAAATCGTGAGTCAGTGTGGCATGGCTCTGCACCACACTGACTCATGGGTAGCCTTCTGTGCTACAACAAACCTCCTGGCATCAGGAGGCTCCCCAAAAGGCACCGTGTTATGCGACTTCCAGGGGGTGGGAGGCTCCCGAACCCTGCAGTCCCAACCAGCTCTGTGATGGAGCTGGTAATCATCTGGGCAGCCAATCTGGCCACCCAGGGAGGGCTCCCTGATCATCTGCAGGGAGAGTGGATCAAACCTGCTCTCCTCACAAACCCCCTTTTGCCTCTACACACTGCTTGTGTGTAGATCCTCACTGCTTGTCAGTAAGAGCAGTTCAAACATGGAACCAATTATTGGAGTATAGGTGGATGGGATTCTCTGTTGGGGATGCTCTATTTCTCGATTCCTGCATTGAGCAGGGGTTGGACTACTACTAACTCTACTTCTATAATATTTAGCATAGCTGAAAAGGAACTCAAAATTATTTTCAAGATTTGTCGGGGGTGGGATCTCTATACTGCCTCAGAATGGTCATATAATTTGTGCATTTTTGAGCAATATCTTGCTTGGTTAATTTCACAGTTTTGTTTTGTTTTGTTTCTAAAGGCAGTTCTTGTTAGATTTACTTTATTTACAGTAACCCCCCTGTGGAAGTCATCAAATAAATGTTCCCAAGGCAACACAAGTAGCTACACTTGTAATCACAGTACCTAAGCTTGGCTAAGAGAGGATATGTTTGGTTTGTTCTTAAATATTAACAATTAATATTCTGTAAATTATTATTGATGTCACGAATGCAGTTTCTGAATAGCACGTCTATGCTATTCAACTGTTTCTGCTCAACAGATGCAATACAATATTTCTGTTTCTACATCTCTCTCACATGTAGCCTGATTCTTTTTACATTTGCTCAGAAATCAATTCCATTGATTTCAAGGGAACTTGCTCCCCCATAAGTGAACATAGGCAAGCAGATGGGCGCTTCACACCAGATGGGGTTTGTGTGGGGAGAGCGGGATTAGCCAGCTCTCCCCGCACACAAGCAGTCGCTTGTTGCTGGGCGACTGGATCAGCCACCCAGACAAGCAGCTGCTCCAGTAGGGCACTCCTGTGCCCGGCTGCAGCTCCGGGGTTCGGGGGAAGGGGAGTGCCGCTGCACAGCTCCCTGGCCCCCCGAACCCCCCACCCCAGTGTGTCAGCCACGGCTGCAATAAGGAGAATTTTAGCAGTTATTTTTATATACAGGGTATTAAAATTAAGGTATACCTTAAAGATAATAGATTGGCAACACCAGAAAGAATGGATTTAGCCCACTGATTGGCAACTCCAGAAGCAATAAACTTATTTAATTTTAACATATTTTAGCCCTACTTCCAGATACAGACACAAAAAGACTTTACATATAACATAAAGTAGTCTGAAACTGCAATTTTACAAAATGAAAAGCATTTCTACAGATTTTTAGGGTTTATTTTTGCAGTGTTTAACTTCCATGGTAGGAGAAAAGTACATGTGGTAGTTATCCATTACTGATCTGTTACTGGCTCTTTTTTGTTGTTGTTCTAATATGACTAAGTGGGAGGGAAATTGTTTATTTGAACCCAAGCATCAAGTCACCCTTGATAACCCTTGAGATTATGCTGACAATTTCACCCCTAAGAGACTGACTACTCTAAAACTACAGTTATGAGGAATTTAATTGCCATATTTAAGCTAATGACTCTCCATTTACTGGATGAATTAATGTGTTAAGCATCAACTTCCACAGCCTCAGAATGATTTAGAACCAATCATAGGCAATCAGTGATTAATGCAATGAAATTATCTGTTGGACATTGTAGTAAAAGGACCATTATAGAGTTAAAATTAGAAATTCCTATTATTGTGGGCTGGAGCCAGGTTGTCCAGCCCTTGGACAGGGTTGGACAACCGGGACTTTTACATCTTGTTCTTTTTTGTTTCTGTTCACTGTTCTTTCAAGCAAGAAAGCAGCATATGCAATGACCCACAATAATAGTAAGCATTTGATTTATAACAAAAGGGACCCGAGTCCCCCACCACACCCTGTGCCATATATATGTTTTTCCTTCAACCCCATCCCAAATTTGATCCCCTAAATATGTGTGGAGGTTCTTTTCCTGGATGTCTGGCTCCATAAATAGAACAGCTAGGCTGACTAGAGATTGGATGCACATCTGACTCATCCAGTTGCTCTTATGACATCTATTCTCAACTTGTGCCAAATTCCCAATGATCTGCACTGAAAGGGCCAATGTGGGGGACGCAGACTGGTTAGGGACATGAGCAATTTATTTATGTAGTTGTATACTAGTAGGTGAGGCCTGTCATTGACCAGGCAAAGTCATTTTGCATAGATTACACTTGTAGGAAAGTTAAATAAATTAAATATATATTTTTAAATTAATGTGCTTGCAAAAGAACAGGTTGAAATTTGTAGGATTAAAGCTTCAAACATTATTCATTTTATTCAAGAATTACCATATAGGGTAAATTGGAATCATAGCAAATCTGAGAAAGATTGGCTTCTCTTCAGCATGATGTCATTTTGGAATTATTCATCTGATTGATTATTGAGTGTTAAAAATCTGTTGAGAACTATCTATCTATCTAGTTATAATTCTCTAAGGCATACCCGTGGCTAATCCCATGTGTGGCAGCTCTCGCAAGAGTTCGCGAACAGAAGCACTGTGGTGATTGGGCTGTGCGGATTCCATATGCACATAGGGAGGAGGAGCCTGTGGCACCATGGTGATTTAGCAGTGGAGATTCCATGTGCAGATAGGGAGGAGAAGTCTGTGATAGTTAAGGTCATTTGGAATGCATTTGTTACTGGTCGGAAGATGTTATTGATTGTAGAGGAGAGGACGATAGATAGATAGATAGATAGATAGATAGCAGGGTCTGTGAAGACTGGGGTTGTGAGGGAGGAAAGACCCTCTTCAGGAGAAGGAGGCTGCCATTGTGTGAAGTAGATGAGGAAACAAGATGAACAAGATCTGTTAACTCAGGAAGGGAGAGGGAGGGAGGGAGAGGGAGGGTGGGAGGGAGAGAGAGAGAGAGAAGGGGGAGAAAGACAGAGGGGAAGAGTGAGTGGAGGAGAGAGAAAGAGAGAGAAAGAAGGGAGGGGAAGAGAGAAAGAAGAAAGGGAGAGGGATAGGCCCAAGCCTGTCAGTGGCCTGAGGGGAATGAGCAGCCATGACAGTGGTGGCAGTGAAGAAGGGCCCGGTCAACCACTCGGGGCTCGGGTGAGGGTGGAGAAGTCTCTGAGGAGGTCTCTGGGGATAGGGGGCTGTAGCTTGGCCAATAGGTGGCACAACACTACAGCTACAATCAAGAGGGGTGAGGGGGATGGAAACAACGGGATGGAGGAGGAGGCTAGGAGTGTGGCTCAGGTGAAGGTGGAATATGAATACGAATATGATGGATATTTATATACTGCTTTTCAACAACAGTTCTCAAAGCAGTGTACATAGATATAAACAAATAATGAGAGATCTCTGAGGTGAGGGGGGCTGTGGCAGGTTGTGAGGGGAACAATCAAATACTAGCACACAGATGCTCTGCACAGGTTAAGCTAGTTACAGTTAAAATATGATGATTGTATTCAGAATTCCATCTAAAATATTTAAATAATAATCATTTAAACCTCCCCCCAAGCATATTCCAGTGTAGAAGTAGTGCATTCAACTAATTTAAGTGCAGGATAGATATATATAAGTTTATTCGGTCATTGACCAGCAAATAAGTGGCGGGATTGTTCATGCAAACTTTGGTATCTGTAGGTCAACAGGAAGAAACTATATTTTGCACAAACAATGCCATAAACAAACTCTTCAAAATAAGTAATAGATTTGTCTCCTGGTTTTTGCCTCATGCCCCCAAAGCAGCTAAGAACATCATTAAAGCCATAAAAACAGTTAAAACAATAGAATAAAAAATGGTAAGACTAGCAAAGAAGGCAACATAAACCAACAGTCTATGTCAGAGAGCCCCCAACTCAATCTAAATTGAAGGCCGGGCGGAACAAATAAATGTGAAGGTGAAATAAGATGAAGCAAGTAGGATGGGACAGTATGAAATTTCTGGGGAAGGAAGTTCCATCATCTAGGACTGCCTCACATGCTTCCCAGCTGACCCTCATGTGCATGTGAAGCAGTGCTGTCCCCAAACGTCTTTGGAGGCAGGTAGCATCACATATGAGCAGGTGATTCTTCAGCTACCTTGGACTGAAACAATTAAAGACTTTAAAAGCAATAACCAGCACCCTGAATTGCATCTGGAAAGAAACAGAGCCAATGAAGTTCAAACAGAATTGGAGTACTATGCAAAATGCCCCCATGTGGAGCAAGTTGTGGTAGTCTAGATGGGATGTAACCAAGGTATGGATGATAATGGCTATATCTCCCTTCTGGTGTACACAGTTGGCGTTCAGTGACAGAGGACTGGCACTGTCCCTGATTCTAACCCTAAAGGCTGAATCGAGGTGCAGGAAGCTCAAGGACTCCCACATCTAAAGACAGTGTGAGGAACAGCAAGGCAGGGATATATATGATGAAAACCTGGGAGCAAATGGCAGTTATGTGGTTTCCTAAGTACTGATAAGGTAAAGGCAAAGTGCTGTCAAGTCGATTTTGACTCCTGTTGCCCCCAGAGCCCTGTAGTTTTCTTTGGTAGAATACAGGAGGGGTTTACCATTGCCTTCTTCCATACAGTGAGATGATGCCTTTCAACATCTTCCTATATCGCTGCTGTCCGATCTAGTACCAGAGGGGATTCGAACCGGCTACGTTCTGCTTGTTAGTCGAGCATTTCCCTGCTGCGCAACTTAAGGTGGCTGTAAGAGGCAATTATTCTTCAAATGTTACTCCTTTTTAAAATGGGTGTGGCTTAAAGGGACATTTTTCGTATTAATCTCTTAAGAGAGAGAGAGGAGAGAGAGAGAGAGGCCTATAGTTCTCCAGGATGGAATTATTTTTTCCCCTCTTTCCCCCTTTTTTCAAATGGCATACTACATTTATGCACAATTACATTTTCTTACTAGGTAAATACAAGGAACAATCACAGCAATCTAACTTGTTTTCCTTATTCAGGAAAGGTATCTGGAGATCACCTCACTTCACTGTTCCCTAATGAACAGGCTCCACTATAAGTTGCCTACAGCACTGAGTCTCTGCATAGCTGGCTCTAGGTTTTAAGAGGGCCTGAAGCAAATAGCCCTCCATGCCCCCACCTCGTACCTCCTACCTCACCACCACCACCACCATTACAGTAGCAGATATGCTTATGTCAGCGAACTGCATGGAAAAGTTGCCCCTAAAATTTTGCCTGAAACCAAATTTGAAGCAAATTTATAGGTTCCTCCAAAAACAAAAGGCTGAAGAATTCCAAGCAAATCAAACGTTGTTTTGAGATCTTAAATGTCTCAAAGAGGTTGAGAACCCTCCCTAGTGTTAACCATACAATTGCAACTGCACCAGCTGGTTATGCTCTCCCTCTCTGTTCCCAGCTAATGTTCCACTTAAGGTCTTGATTTTGTGCAGGGGGAAAGGGGATTGTTGTGCTTTGGAGTTCTCAAATGGAATTTTAACTGTAACACTGAAGTGTGGGGGGAGTTGCAGATTTATACTCTAATTCAGTTCAGGTGTTAGTGTCTTGGTTCCCCTGCTTGTTCTGATCAATAAATAGCCTGTATATTTTCAGCTCCTGCTCAGATACAATGATGTATGCACTGGATAGAAATATCAATGTTTGCCCTCTACTAAGGTAAAAAAAACTACACACAACAACAACAATCCGCAACAGCCAGGTTCTCTTTTTATTCTGTTTCTTAACATGCGGGTGGTGGGGTGGTGGGAGGGAAGATAATAAAGGGCAGTAGAAAGACATTTTAAAAAGGGATTTATGGTTTGAAATATCAAGTGGTACTCTAAACACAGACCTTATTTCTTCCACACATTGAATGTGGATTTTGTTCAGTGCTAATTAACCAATTCGGAAACATTTAGCAGCAAATACACTTAGTAAGTACTCAGCAGCTAGAGTGGCAAAGAAAACCTGCAGTCTGTCAGTTCACATATTATTGAAAGAGCTCTACACAACTTGAAGGAGTCACTCAAACAATGCAGGAGTGAGTTTCAGGACAGTGCCCACATTGCTGTTTTGTAAGAAGACATCATTAGAAACATTCTTATGTTTAGTAGCTACCATCCATCCAGTAAAAACACGATGGAATCATGACATGATTTCCAGTAAGGGGCTATAGCAGGGCTGCTCAACTTTGGCCCTCCTGCAGATGTTGGCCTACAACTCCCATAATCCCTGGCTATTGGCCACTGGGTTATGGGAGTTGTAGTCGAAAAACAGCTGGGGGGCCAAAGTTGAGCAGGCCTGGGCTTTAGGAATAAGGAGTTATGAGAGTAGGATTGAAGGACGCAATGGCCTATGAAAAGATATGGAAATGAATCAAGCTGAGATGGCTTCTGGAAAAGGAAGTGAACAAGGTCTAGTTATCACCTTCTTACTCAGCTCCAGCCCTTCTTGGAATTTAGTGACTGAGCTGTCAATCAGAAGCCTCCAAACTCTTGTGTTTGCTATGAATTCACAAGGTGGCTTAGCAAGCTGGCATCTTTCAGCCTCAGCCCGTGTATGCAATATGAGGATAGTAGTACTAGCTTTCAAAGAAATAAGGATCACTGAGATAATGTAAGTAATGTTTTAGTGGCAGACACGGTGGGGACACGGAACGAGTTTGCTTGGCTTCTCAATGCTGGTGGGCTTGCCTGAAGAGGGCTCTATGCTTCTAGGAGACGGTGTTATTCTGCTTGGAGTAGTGTGTTGTCTCCACCCCAAAGGAGCAGGGCAACAGCCATCTGGTTTGCTGGGAGTTCAGTAGTGGTGGTCATTGCTCCCTAAACCCTTGCAGATTTCATCATGCCTGCGGGATCCATGGAGGCAAGCATCCCAGTACAGTATGCACCTGAGCTTGGGTGTGTGGTAACAGTTCAAAGGGCCATCAGCCCAATCAGAGGAGGGGAGCTCCACCACCGCCACTGGCTGGAAAAGGGCCCCAGCCCAATCAACCTTAAGGTGCTTGAGGGCCTCCTAGCTGAATATCCATATCGGCGGGATGCCTTTTACTTCTGGCATGGTTTTAGTTTTAAGATCCCTTGTCAGCCCTGGAGGCAGGCCTTCTACACTCCCAATTTACATTTGGTTGTTGGAATGGAAGATGTCATTCAAAGGGTGATAGCAAAGGAAGTTGCAGCAGGTAGAGTCCTTGGGCCTTTCCCTCCCCACCCATCTCACACTTGTGTGTTTCTCCCATTGTGGTCGTCCCTAAGAAGACCATTGAGGAGTTTTGCCTTTTACACCTTATTTCCTTTCCTGGGGGTTCCTCGGTCAATATGGTAGTCCTGAGGACTTCTGCACTGTGCACCACATGTCTCTGGATGAGGCTGTATGCATCATGTGGGAGTGCAGAGTAGCTGCTCTTCTAGCCAAGTGTGATATTGAGTTGGCCTTCCACTTCTCCCTGTCCTCAGAGATTATTTTGATCATCTGGAATTTGCTTTTGATGTGTCTTTTTATTTGGATGGAACATTGCCCATGGGGTGCTCAGTTTCTTGTTCCACCTTTGAGGTGTTTAGTACTTTCTTCAAATGGGCTTTGAGGCATAGAGCCAGCTGTAAATCCACTGCTCACTAACTAGATGACTTCCTTTTTGTTGGCCCTCAGTCAGGTGGCCATTGCCACTGGCTGTTGGACTAATTAGTGCTGCTCACAAGGGAAGCGGGTGTTCCACTGGCTCAGGGCAAGACTGAAGGCCAAGCCATGAAGCTGAAATTCCTAGGTGTCAAATTTCATTCCATGGCCAAGTGTAGTCATCTCCCTACTGACAAATTGGCTGCACTGAGGGAGCATATTCAGGCCACCATTCTTGCAAAAAAGATCACTTGGAGAGAACTGAATTTGGCTTAGGTTCTGGTTACCTGAGAGAGTGCATTTCTCTACAAGATCCCCACCACTCATTAAGATCATCAGGAGGGGTCTGTCTTGGGATGCCACCGGTTCATCTGGTGGTGACCTGGGATCAGGCCTTCTCATTTGTCACCCCTAGGTTGTGGAATGAGCTCTCCGTGGATATGAAAAGATTATCTACCTTGGAGGCCTTCAGGAGAGACTTAAAGACCCATCTTTTTAGCCTGACTTTTAATGATGTCTAGTTTTGTAAATTTCTAATTATTTTAATAGGTGTTTTTTATTTTAATGTAAACTGCCCTGAGCCACTTTAGGAAGGGCAGTATATAAATCAAATGAATAAACAAACTGCAGGTAATACTGGGTCGCCTTAACTTTGCCTGCAGGGTTGTTGCTTCAGGACGGGCCTTTTTGCACCACCTCTGCAATGCTACAATGGGTGTCACAGAGCCTCACAACCAGCTGCGAGTTACTGAACAGATGAGGGCTGACCTTATGGTTTGAGATACATTTTTGCAGGATTTCAATGGTGTTTCTGGAGTTATGAGGAGCTCCTTGAATCTGAGCTTCAGGTACATTCTGATGCTGCAGGCAGTTTGGGCTTTGGCATTTATTTTAGAGGGCGCTGGTGCTTGGCCAGATGGCCCTCATGCTGGGCAGCCTGTGGTATCACCCATGACCTCACATTCTTGGAGTTTCCCCCCATTGTGGTTGCCATCCACTTGTGGGCAGGAAAGTTTCAGAATTCCACTGTATGCTTCTAGTGTGATAACCAGGAAGTTGTGCATGTGATTAATGCACAGACCTCCCGATCACCTAGCATGATCGGACTTCTGTGGGCTTTGGTTCTGCAGTGCCTCCAATTTAACATCTTCTTCTTCTGGCACATCCCTGGTCTCCAGAATGACATCACCTATACCCTATCTCACTGTTTATTTGTACATGCGGATGGAACCCCACTGACCCAGTTTCAGTTGTGGTCAGTGGCCTTCATCTATATGGCCTACACTAGAGGTGTGCATAGAACCAGGTAGCCCAATTCAGTTCGAATCAAGCTTGAACTGAGCCAGGCCCAGTTCTGTTCTGTGCACATCAAGCTGGACCCTAGTTTAGCTCCAAGCCGAACCAGTATGAGCCCAGCTTGAAGGGAGGGGGAATCCAAAAGCAAACTTTTATAAAAGAAAAACTTACTGCCCAGTCCGGCGACCTCCAGGGGTAATGCCTTGGCCACAGGGGGGTCTCCAATGGTTCCCGCTCCCCCTGCTGGCCTCCCCCCAGTCTTTTTAGGGTTGGTTCGGCCCATTTACTGGCCTTTTCGTCCCTCTCCCTGCTTGCGGTGGCCATTTTGAAGGCTATCGCTCATGCACACTGACCATTTGCATGCCCGGGTCCCAGTCTGGCTCAAAAGTAGGCCATTGAACAGGCCTAGACCGCGAGCTGTCTGCACACACTTTTAGAATTGGTGAGGCTTTTGTAGAGCATCAGATGGATTTTTCTGAAGCGCTTATTAAACATTGGCTGCTGCCATTCTAAGGTGTATCAACACTATGTTCACTTATAGTATGTTTGTGCCTGTTGTACTGCATTCCACTGTCTGATTTGCTTGGCAGGTGCTGACAGAGCAACTGCTCCTGCATGTGTCATTATCTGTGGCCATTCTAGTACTTTCTGGGCCTACAGAAGAGCCAGCACCTCCCAGATCGGCACTCAACATGGTTTGGGAAGTTGGGCTTGCATTTGCTGGCTGGATATTAGGGGTATGCTTTGGGGACAGTTCTTGCCAGCAATTGGGGAGTTTCTTGCAGTTAGTGACTTTTCTAGAGTGTTGATTGTGCATTTAGGGCAAAAATGATTTGGCTTAGTGAACTGGCTTGGATCCCATGGGTTGTTATTTTATGGTTGGACTTACTTCAGTGGAGAGTCTGGAAGGGGGGTTGAGAATCTGAAAGGGCCAGGCAGAAAGTGAATGCTGCCATAGGAAGGGACGTAGTGGCCTCTGGTGGTGGGTTTATACAACACCTGGGGAGTCTTCATTCCTTACCCAAGCTTTTTCAACCTGATGGGATTCATCTGTCCATGAAGGGGTGCAACCTTAATTTGGATGGTCTTAAGTGGGGGCTTGCTGAATTTCTGGAAGAGTGGGGGAGGAAGGCCAAGTGAGTCTGACCTCTCCCTGTGGCAGGTACAGTGTAGGTGGAGTGTAGGAGTAGTGGACTGGGTATTGATGATCACCCTTGGGTTCTTTTAAAGGCTGGAGTGGCTAATTGGAACTTAGAGGCTTTGCCGCTCAGGGACTACTATTTCCATACCACCTACTTCAGGTCAGGCTTGGAGTAGTGAAACCCCAGAAGTAGCCCTGACCTTCCTTGGTTGGCAAATTAGGGGGGAAGGATCATTCTAGCACTGATTCTGGCTTTGAGCCAGGGTGTGTTGCCCATAATAGACTCTGGGAAGGATACACTTAGTATGACTTCCAGGCTAAGTTAGGCCCACACTGCAAGGGGCTAGAGTTTCCATCAATCCAGTTCCTTAAATTGTTCTCTGTTTAATAAAGTTGTGGCCCTTTCCATCCTATTTGTTGTTCTGTGTTTATTGCCTTACAGCTTTGGGTGTGCTAGCAATTATTATTATTTAGCCAGTTCTTTTACTTGCTTTTTTTTTTTTTTTTTTAGTGATAGAATCTTGGATACTACATCACTTCCCCTGAGATTTTCAGATGTTACATCACTTTTCTTCAATGATTGCCTGTGAGTGCAATTTCCAGGTTACTTAAAAAATAATAATTTAAAAGCAACATATGATTGGATTCACTTGTAAATGAATACACAGAATTCAGCCATCTTTGCCAACTTTTAGAGCTCTCTTTCTAGCCATTTCCCCCCAGCATTTTTTAAAACTTTCCCCATAGACCTATATGGGGATTTCCACCAATTAAGCTAAAAATGAAAAGCTAAAAAGCTGAAAAGCTAAAAAAAAGCTAAAAATGAAATTGTGAAGGGTCCAAAGGATCTAGAACTGATTATCTGTGGTTCTGAATGCAATCCAATCCAGAATTTGTTATTGTGCACAGCCCTATTAATTAGTATTCCTACTATTTGTGGGCATCTCATCATCCATCTAAAACCAATCAGTTCCAAGTAAAATAAAGAATTGTAACTGTCAATTGGAAGATAGGGCTATCCCTGGAATTGTCTTTATAAGTATTTTCTTCCCCAAATAGTTAAATTCTGTATTATATTATCATTCCTGTACCTAGCAGACATATAACAATACCTGTCATATAATAATGGCAACACTTAGACACTGCCATTACTTGGAAATAAGTGCAGTTGTTTGTGGAATTTAAGATTATGTGTTTGTGGGTGAGGGGAAAGAAGGATGTGGGAAGACTTTGTGGCTTCATGCTGATCAAATGCCATAACTGATTAAGTAAGCTGGAGGGCCTGCTCAGCATATCCTGCAGCAGAGGGCAGTGCCCACCAGAGATGCTTGAACATATTGGATATTTACAAACAAGGCAAAGGGCCAAGACAGCAGTGGGGGGAAAGAGAAGTGCAGAATACCAGTAAAAACAGCTGCTGCAAGAGACTAGGTTATGGAACTATAATATCAAATGAAAAAGCTAATGTCTTTAAAGTGTTTCCATCCTTCCTTTTTGGCATTTGGGGAATGGGGAGAAACTTGGAGGAATAAGACCATGCAGAATTTTGTAGAGAATATCTTTACAAGAATATTGCCAATTGAAGCCCTAATTCTTTATTTGCAGTTTTAGTTTTAGTTTTTACTTCGCACTGATTGATTTTATAGATGCCTAGTGAGATGACCACCCAAAGATTGGGATTATGTGACACACTACATACACGGGGATGTCACCTGAATATTTCTGCAAGTCTTATGGAGGCTTTTTTGGCTTCCTTCCAATTTCTTTAGATGTTCCTCCAGAGAAGGAAACCCAAAATTCACTTCAGATTTCATTGTATACATTTTTTTTGGTGGAAACTCACCATATAGTTCAGAAGTAGTAAAGCCCTGTCTAAAATGACTAGCTGCTGCCAGTCATTGTAGATAATACTGAGCTCAATGGACCAATGGTATGTCCCAGTAGAGGTCTTCAACAACAACAAATATTTATCTACTGCTATCAACAAACATTCCCAAAACAGTTTACATAGAGAAATAACAAAACAATACGTAAATAAGATGGATTTGTGTCTCCAAAGAGCTCACAATCTAAAAAGAAACCTAAGATAGACACCAGCAACAGTCACTGGAGGTACTGTGCTGGAGTGGATAGGGCCAGTTACTCTCCCCCTGCTAAATAAAGATAATCACCATGTGAAAAAAGGTGCCTCTTTGCCAAGTTAGCAGGGGTTAGTCAGGGGTGTGTGTGTGTGTGTGTGTGTGTGTGTGTGTGTGTTAGAGATAGATCGATAAAGGCTTCCACATTTTTGTTTGCCACCTGGAGCGTATGCTGAGTTATAGCCTTCTTCCCAACCATGGTTGGGGAAGTGGGCACGGATCATAACGGAAATGGTGATCCTTGAAAATGAAAATCACCCTGTGCAGTGTTCCCTACCCCTTCCACAGGTCCTGTGTTGGGAAGATGGCTGGGGGTTGTTTTCTGCTGCTCTGAGTCTGCAAAGGCACGCAAAAGCACTTTCAGTAGAATCATAAGCCAAAAGCTGGGCCAAATAAGCAGGCTCCATGCCTTTCTTTAGCTTCATGGTTGTAATTCGGGAATTGCCTCACCCAAACAGCAGTTAAACAGATCTCCACCTCCTATGCTTGCTGGGGAGTGGGGAGCTTTCAACCTTTAATGACAACCAACCACAATTTTGATTGGCAACAAAGGCCAAGCCAAAATTATGGATGTGTGTGTGTGATATTTAGGGTTTTTGTTTTTTAAAAAATCTGAACTTGTAGTTGCCAAACCAGTATACAATGAGGCAGTTCACATGAGCAGTGTGAAGCATCCAAAGAATGTCTGCGGGGAGAGCAGGTTTTCCTTACCCGTCCCACAAGTGTTCCCTTAACTTTCCCTGGGTGGGCAGATTGCCCACCCAGACGAGTGGCAGGTCAGGAGCAGGGAAGCAGGGAAGCAGCACCATGCAGCACCCCACCCCCTGGAGCCCCAATAATGAACCGTGCAAGTGCGCAATGCATTACCAGGAGCCCCCCTCCCACCCGAGTTTGCCAGCTGCAGCTGACATACAATAAGCCCAGTTTTGGGGCGCACTTGCACCCAAAACCTGGGGTTACACGGCAGGCTACTTAAGAGGGCTCACCGCCGCCAGCAGCCACGTGGCTTCCAGTGGTTCTCATGTGTAGTGAAAACAGGCTGGGCTTCCACTGGTTTTTGCTGCTCGTGAGAATAGCTTCAATATTTTCCCTACGTTTTTGACACATATATTATTTAGGCACTTTTATAACAACTCTTTAGAGGCAATTTACTATTATCCTCGTATACTAATGGGGCTAGTGGTCAAAGGTGAGTGATAAATGCTTGATTTTGGTCTCATACCTGAGATGAGATTACACCCAGGGGGGCCAGCCCTAGAGTGGTTCAGGTTGCAGATTGTGAGCCAGTTCTCAGAAGCAGCATGGCAGGCAGCCCAGCCAGCAAGCCCTTCCCCTCCATGGATGGTATGTAGAGGAAGAAAGGCAAGATGGCACCCCAATGCTTTTCCTTTCCCCTTCCTAATAGAAAAGGAAGGAAGGGGGAGCAATTTGAAAGGAAGGAAGGAATGTTGGCGGGAATGTTGGCTTACAATTCACACGGTTTACCATTATGCTACAGGTCAGAACCTGAACACTTTTAATAATGAACTCTCACAAGAACCTATTAACCTGCATGCTCACCTCAGAAATGCAAAGCCAAAGGAGCGGAGGGGAATGAACTAATGGCAAAATTTACACTAGACTTAATCAGCACTGCCTCCCAACGTTAAAGCTGCCTCTCAGTTTTAGGTTCAAAACTGCATCTCCATTTTCTGGGTGAACAGCCAAAATTCTCTGGCAAAGCCTTTCAATCATAGTCAGGCCCCCATGTACAATGCCAGGTCTTTACAAATTGTTAATTGAAGATCAGGAACCAGTCACTGGGATGTCTTTTTAAGAAGTTGTTTTTAAGAGCCTCTGGATGGGGCAGTTTATACATGTAATAAATAAATCTTGGGGGGGGGAGTATACCTTGCCCTTCAGCAAAGCATGTTCTCATGGTGGCTCACAGTTGGTAAAAGCAGGTCAAAAGAGTAGGTAACATCCAGACTATGTCTCATTGAAAATAATTATCACTAACTTGTCACATTGACTTCAATGGTGCTTAATCATGACTAACTATACTGGATTGACTTCAATGGTGCTTAATCATGACTAACGATACTGGATGTTGCCCAGTAATGAAAATCAATAACAATGACAAGATTAAAACATAGTTAATAATGAAAGAAAAATGAAAGACATTAAGGATGTTCTCATGACCATAATACAGGCAGGGAGGGCGGAGGTGGGAGGCAGGGATGGATCTACCCTCCTCCTAGACAATCCATGATATCCTCTTTGGTGCACTGTTACACACCCACACTTTGTGCAGCATGGATCTCTGGAGGCCGGGACTCGTTTGCAAGATGTATTGCACCAATGCTGTAGGTGCCAAGCTCTGTATATGCTTGAGCTGAGTGCAGCCCGAGCATACTCACAACCTGGAGTAAATTCCCGGGCTTGCAAGGGAGGCAGTGCCAGGATTGATTAACCTCCGCTGACACCTGGCATCCTTAGGAACTAGTAGCAGCCAACCCAGGTTCCCAAGAGGAGGCTGCCCTACTCCAACTGCTCAGCTGGCCCCCACACATGTCCAGTGGCCATTTGAGTGGTCAGCACAGCAAAATGTCTCCCTGCTCCATTTGCCATGCTGATCACTCAAATGGCAGCTGCACATGCACAGAGGCCAACTGAGTGGTGGGGGGTGGGGCAGTTTCCCCTGGGTGCCAGTGGTGGGTAAGTTTGATCTTTTAAAAAGCTATATCCCACTGCCCTAATTGTCCTCCTGGACTGGCCTCACCAGCCAGTACTGATGAAAGGGGAGATGGAATGCATTGCCTAGGCAAGCGGGCCATAATTAGGGATGTTCAAACAGGTTGGACGTGGAACAGGTTCGGCATCAAACTGGTTCAGTTTGACAGTTCAGGGTCAAACTGAACCACCCCCTGTTCGGTCCAATCGTGGACTGAACACATACACACACCGGCCCATTCAGGGGGTTCATGTTTTATTTTTATTTTGAACATAGGCTCTCAGGGGTTGTTTTCCGAGGTGGCAGGATGGGGTCTGCAGAGGTTCCCCTTCCCCCTGCCGGCCTTCCTTCTGTTCAAAACCAGTCATACCGGGCTGGTTCTTTGGGCATGCCGGGCCATGCAGAGGCCCATTTTGCAGGCACGGTGGTCTCTAAAATGGCTGCCACTCTGGGGGAAAGGCCTGAACAGGATGAAGAACAGCCAAACTGGCCAGTTTTGAACAGAAGGGAGGCCAGCAGGGGGAGGGTACCCCATGTACCTTCATGTACCCCACCCCCGCTGCCTCAGAGAACACCCTCAGAGGGGGTAAGTGTAAGTGTGTGTGTGTGTGTGTGTGTGTGTGTGTGTGTGTAGTTTGCGAACCCCCTCAGACTGGACCAAACTGGGGGGGGGGGTTGAGAGGGTGCCAGACTGAACTGGCCCAGTCCACTTCAGGTCCAGTTTGGACTTGAACCAAACTGGACCAGCCAGTTCCGTGCACACCCTAGCCATAATTGCCTGTCTTGCTGTGCTACCATTTTCATTTCCCATCAGTGCTATGCAGCATAAATGTCTACATGATCCAGCTTTGTAATGACATGGCACTAGTTGCAGAAGTATGGGGTTGCTTATTCAGATACACATCTCCATCTCTGCCCCACTCACATTGTGCCACAAATTATCTATTGGAGTGCTAGCCCAAATTCATTGGCAGTGGAAACACACTTCCTCTTCCCTTGACTCCCATCACATGTGACCACTTTCATACATTTTTACAAAGATATGTGAACACTTCTCAAAAAAGGAAGTGCAGGGGCAAAACAGTTGATAAACATTCAGAGATACAGATGGTTACTTAAAAGCAAGGATACTGCCATATAAGAAAATACAGTTTTAAAATCTATTAGCAAAAAGAAATGTCAGCTATGAGGCAATGCTGCATTTGGAATGATGAGACTGAAGTCAGACAAAGGATCAGACAAAGTGAACTGATCTCCAACAAGAGGGAGTATAAACATAACTCTCTATTTGCAGTTGACAATTTGAGGCCAATTCAGAGATTTTTCTTCTCTGGTATTTAAAAAGGAGTTATCTGTAGCACACGGGCCTGACTTTGACTCATCCTATGCCACACAAAGCAAATACAGAGATAAGTGTGTTAGAATGTATGGGCTAGGAGCCCCCAGGCATCCCACGCTCATAGGGGACCAGGTAGTTATCAAAATATACATACCAGGGCCATTCACCCAACTGGGTGGGCGGGTGAGCAGGGAGGGGAATCTTACCTTCCCCCCAGATGATTCATTAACTGTTGCTGGGACCTCACTCCCAGATCATCAGTGGCCACACCAGGCAGCACAGAGCTCTAGAAGCTGAGATGGCCTCTGGGTATTCCACAGTGCACCAAGTGTGGTGCATTGGGAAATTACCCCAGGAGATGGGCACTCTAGGCTCATGTCTCTGTCTCTCCCCAGGCTGAATGCAGCCCGGTGCATTGGCTAATAGCAGTGCATTGGCCAATAGTGCATTGGCTAATAGCAGGGCTAAAAAGCCAGGATAGGTGGCTCTGTTCCACCAGGATTGGTACTCAGCTGCAGCCTTACCAGGTTGGACTTTCCTAGCCTGGGTTAGGCTGTGTGTGAGAACAGCCTCACTCTGTTTTGTTCATGTTGCCTAAACTCCTCAATGACAAAGAGTGAGGTGAGTGGGGAAAATAGCAAAGGAAAGTTTTGAATAAAGAGGTGTAGTGAATTCAGAGAAATGAACAAACCAAATTAGAAGCTACTTAATTCATTTTTAAAGGATCAACTGGGGCCAAATCTTACTTTACATGTTGTTGCCCTGTTATCTGAATACATCTGGTATACCAGTCTACTAATTACAAAAGACATATAAAATTTGGCAGGGCCCTGATCTAATTGCCCATGCTGAGCAGTTTGAAGTTTCATGTGCCAAATTTTGCATGTCCTTCTTAACAAGAGGCTTGCAGTTACAGAACAGTTGCCACTCAAACTTCAAACAGAATTTTGAGTTCTTGTTCAGGCAAAACACTTGAGGAATTTCAAAGGAAGCCCAAAGAGTTTTGATAACAGTGTCAGAATTTCTCAAGAAGAAATCCCTATTGTGCATATGACTGTGAATACTCAAGTTCAAAATGTAAAGTGAAAATGGACCCTAAACATGTGGGTATGGGGCAGGGGAGGAAAAGGAGACCTCAGATATTCTTTAAAAGGTTGTCAAGCCATTTTCATTTACCTTATCAATGTCATTGCTTTTTCTGAATGACACAAACTATCAAGAAAATGTGTTGAACAGTATGAATAAGTTAACTTCTGTTCAACTCAAACTTAGAACCAAATAGATGTCATATCAGTTGTGTTTGGACTTGTGTGTTTGTTTTCTTAAAATGTAAATTGGATTTGCAGTGTTTCTTTCAGGGGAGTGATCCGAATCCTGATCATGATAAAAGGAAATGGCTAAAGCCCTTTCACCCTCCTGATCCTGATGCCCTCTTTATAGCTGATAATTAACAAAAAATAACACATGCAGTGTAAAAAACACCCCAAAAACATTCTTAATGGGTAAGTTTCTAAAACGTGTGTTTAGGTATGCAGCTAATAATCAAATGAGTGTGTTGCACCTAAAAATTGTGTTGTTTTCTTAGAGCCTGAGGCAAGCTCTTCTCCCCAACAGTTTGGAACAGCAGCAAATTTACCCTTGCAATGGATTGGACAGCTGACAGTGGGGAAACTTTGCTGTAAACAGGAAAGATCTAGTTTTCTTCCTTAAGACCTGGGTACTTAGGAGCATCGTTTTCTGCTGGGAATAGGATACATAGGAATTATAGCTTCCCTTGCTTCCCAGTCCAATTAATTGATGTATTAGAACTGACATGTAATGCAGTCCAACAGGAAATTATGCTTCTGAGAATGATCAAAGGTGCCCAGGACTTAAGGAGGAAGTCTACATTCCTGTCAAAAGCAAGCCCTCAGTGCTTAAAGGTAAAGTGTGCCGTCAAGACGATTTCGACTCCTGGCACCCACAGAGCCCTGTGGTTTTCTTTGGGGTTTAACGTTGCTTAACAGGAGGGGTTTGACACTGCAGTTTCAGCATCTTCCTATATTGCTGCTGCCTGATATAGTACCAGTGGGGATTTGAACCGGCAACCTTCTACTTGTTAGTCAAGCATTTCCCTGCTGCGCCACTTAAGGTGGCGTCTTCAGTGCTTACTTAATAGCGTCCTCATTATCTTACAGTTCTTCGTTATTTTTGCAAGGGTAAGGGAAGCTAGTGGTGAATTCAATGTGGAACAGGCCCGAAAGTTTGGAAAGGAATTGAACTCAGCTCATATAAGGTTTGTATTCTGAACTGGGGAGTGGTGGTGAAGGGATGACTGAAGAGCTGAATTACTCCAGAAATCAATCTGGTCCTTCGAGCACCCCTGTTAAAATAAAAAGAGTGACTGAGTGTTCATTTTAGCCCTGTTCAAATGTTGTATAAAAATAAGGTAATTGTGCTCTCATAGGGTTGGTTCAAACAATACCAGCCCAGAACACAAGAAGAAAGGGGACAGACTGAGACAGGTGTGTACACGGACAGCTTGTGCACTCCCTGGGGCAGTGCGGGGCGGGGGGGGTGCCTTTAAGCAAACAGGTAAGGTGCTGCTTACCTGTCCATCTCCTCCCTGCCATTTCCCTCCCCACCCTCCACTGGCGCTTGATTTTGAAAAAGAAGTGTGGAGCTGCAGCATTCCTCCCTGCAGCACTGATCAGCGTTGGCACTCACAAGTCTGGGGTGGACATGCACCACCGGCCATTTCCATGGCATGCTGACTAAGCAAATGGCTGATGCACATGTGCCCCAGCCATGTGAGTGATGCTGCCAATTGGGGCTGCAGGAAGCATCTCTACAGCCCCATGCATCTCTTTCAAAAGTGAGCCATGGCAGGGGAAAAGCGGTGGGGAGGGGGTAGACAGATAAAGAGTGCCTTCCCTGTTTTTAAAGGCACCCCCACTGTCACCCATCACACTGGCTTGAATGCCAGTGTTTGAACAGGTTCGGCACTCCAAAAAGGGAGTGCTGAACCTGTTTGTGCACATCTCTGCACTGAGACTGTGCCCATCGGGATGTCCTCCATGTCTTGATTAGGGCTGTTCATATGAATGGACCCTAAACATAAGCTGTACATGCTTATTTAAACATATTTGTAGTGCATACTTAGAGCCATTTCAGATTAATGACCCCCGCACATGATCAAGAAACATACTGAAAGGGCCCTGGATGTCTGTGGACGATGTCCTGGCATGTGCACTCTCGGCACAGCCCCTCTTTCTTTACATGTGCTAGGCTAGTATTGTTTGAACTAGTCCATCCAATGTCACCGAGAGAGTGACACCGAGAGTGACACTATAGTGACATGCTCTGAACTCACCCAGTAGGTGGCTTCCCCAGTGTGCTCACAGTGAACGATCACAGAGAGGATCATTCCTCATGTACTGTGTTGCCTCTTCAAACATTGCAAACATGGAGATTGGGACTTTTTTGTGACTCCATGAACAATATAATTAATGTAAAGACTGAATAAAAAAGGAGCCAATAAACAGCCCTGTTTGACTCCTCTCTTTAATAAAATAGACTCAGATAATGACTTTTGTCGAATGCTGATTATCTACTTCAGCTCTCAGCTGAAGGGAGCAATTTCCCAAAGTCAGTGTCTACCTAAGAAGGGAACGTGGACATTTAAAAAACAAAAAACAAACTTTGAAAATCTTTTAAACACATTTGCTGTTTAGAAAGAAAAAACAGCAATCACAAAACTAACACTGTTTTCTAACAAGTCTTGGTTTTCAGACTAGCATTTAAGATGTTCACACTGTGTACCCATTCACATTTATTTGCCACATGCTTATTCTAACAACTGCTGGGGGAAAAAATATTGGTTCTTTTCAAGATTTTTTTTTTTTTAAAAATGTTCTAACAATAGGTAGATCATGGGGTTCTTGTATGGGGAGAAACAAATTCAATAGCTGCCCTTCTCCTGACTCTGCAGAGATACAAAATGTGGTGTTTAGTATTGACACAGGGGAACAACAGTGACTGCTCAAAGTCACAGTGGTTGGTGACTTCCTTTGAGAAATGCAGACTAACCTTGCCTGCTTGTTCTTCATTGCATCCACTGTGCCTAGACAAAAAATCCTTACAAATAAATGCCACCTTGTGTGATTCCTTGAACTGATGCATTAATATAATGCTACAGAGAAGTTCTTCAGCAAGCAGATCTTTCTCACATTTATATACAAAAAAGCAATCCAGTAATACTGAATCACTTTAGATGAAATGAACTTCTCCAAATTGTTTCCCTGTCGGATACCGTGTGTTTGTGTATATCTCCATCCCAGTAAAAAGGCTTGCAGTTCGCAAGCATTCTTCCTGTAGCACGAAATGACCATGTACTCTCCTTTCATTCCTTACTAGTTCATAACTAGAAGAGATGCTTTGTTTTGAGGATGTAATAGTGTTGCTGCCAAGAACCCATAAAAAGACAAATTCTAGGAGACTGGACGAGATAGATGAACAAAGATAGTGATCACAAAATTTCTGTGTTTTTCAGTTTGTGAAAATTTGGCATAGATAGAAATCCAGTGAACTGAAACAACATAAAAAGTGGACTGTGCAAGTGGACTTCCTGTCTGAAAAACTACCTGAAAAAACTACCAAAATTTGTCATAATTTCCCATGCATTTTCAATGGGAGAATTTTCCTGCTTTTTCCAGGAAATTAATGATTGTTTCTGGGGCTTTTAATTTTTTTGGTAGTGGGGGTGAGGGTTGGAACCTACCTGTAAAATAGCATGTTTCCATCTTTTGTGGTTTGGTCTGGGAGTTTTATGTAAGTGAGTGAGGTCCATTGTTCCCTCTAACAGGGATTCCCAGATGTTGTTGACTACAACTCCTAGAATCCCCAGCCAAAGGCCACTGCAGCTGGGGATGCTGGAAGTTGTAGTCAACAACATCTGGGAATCCCTATTAGAGGGAACACTGGTAAGGTCCAAGCAGTTTTATATTTATAGATATTCACATCTTCATCCCTAAACTTGAGTACTATATAGCGAGTGTGTGTGTGTGTGTGTGTGTGTGTGTGTGTGTGTGTGTGTGTGTGTGTGAGAGAGAGAGAGAGAGAGAGAGAGAAAGAGAGAGAGACAGAGACAGAGACACACAGAGAGAGAATCCCTCCATATTTTAGATCAAATATGATTATCCCCCAGATACACCAGTGGTTCTCCAATCAGCAACTAGTGCTATAAACATAAGTTGAATTAGGACTGGATACCAAATGTATAAATTGCTTTACTGAAATAAGAAGGATATGACCTGTGTTGTTAACATAGCTATGTGTATTAGGTTTATGCAGTTGGAATCTGCTGGAATCCCCAGCGTGCACTGCTTCACCCCCGACCTGTGGTGTGTGGAGGCGTGTGTTCTAACCATGACCAGCACCAGGCAGTACATGTGGACCTTGCTATATGAAGTACTGCTATTCACAGTTCTGCGTATCCACAGTCCAAAAATAGGCACCTGATGGCATACATGGGTACAGGAAGGGCCAGTACCCACATATCCATGGTTACTAGGTGGCTGGATGTTACCTCCATGGTAATTTTCGATCACCATTTTGTTTAAAGGAGCCATCTTGTGTCTCTTCTGTTGAAAATAATATTCCCCCCCCCACACACACATTTTTCATGGAAAGTTGGCCAAATTGTTGGTTTTGGGGGCATTGCTGGACAGATGGAGACCCACAGAGCAGCACTTACGTACAGCACTTACTTTCCATTATCTTCACATTGTTCACATTTTTTGGACTTTTTTCCATGCAGGAACCCAACCTCCCATTCCCATTGCCTCATTATCCTCAGTTTTGTTACCTGTAACTGAGCACATTATCTGTGGTACTCCCACGGATAATGGGGTACACCTGTAGTTACTGTTTACGGTGTGGGGGGGTGCCCTTTTACCAGAACAGGTAGCTGTGCAGGGGAGGCCAGGAAGGCATGCATGCATAAAAGCTTGCAAGCCTGTTTACTCTGCCCAAGTGGTTATTTATTTATTACATTTGTATACCACCCCATCCAAAAGGTTCTGGATGGTGCCTTTAATGGGCCTTAAAACAGCTGTTTTAACCTGTCTTAACAGCTTAAAAAACTGCACAGAAAAGTTGCTCCCATGACACATTCTCGAATGTTTAAAAGGGAACTTTATTGTATGGGGAGATTTTAATTTCTTTTCTCACCACTGACTTAGATCCAACATTTCCTAGGGGTCCAGAGCTGCAGGCATGGATGAGGATTCCCATATACATTCTACAGACACCTCTTGCTAAGGCATAGTGACTAGAAATATTTATATTTACATCGTTGCTTTGTGACTCTGAGAAGTAGGCATCAAAAAAGGAAAAGCCAGTCCAACAGCCTGTCTCACACTGAAACCAATTCTGCACAAATGGCCTAGGCGCTTGGAACTGCAACCATCGCTATGACCCACCCACACCAATACAGATTAAGTATTTCATCAGCCTAAAAGAAGCATAAAATCATTACTTATGATATAAATATTAAGGCTGTGCAAGGCTCACTGCATTTGTGTTTTCAAATGGTAGCATCTGCAGAGTCAGCTTGCTATTAACACCCCTGCGTCTACAGAGGAGATTGCTGACACATGAATGGGATGCTTTGTCAGCCTGGCACAAAATGTAGATGAAGCGCAGAGAAGTGAAGCAGAGAATTCAAAGGGGCTCTTGATTGCCTTCTTTAAAATGCCAAGAACTTAAGCTGCCCTTTCTTATCTTCCGCTGCATGCATGTGACACTTTAGGAGGTCTGTCTTATTGTACTATAATTCAGCGATTGTTCACTCCATGCACTGTTCCTTCCCTTGCAAAAGGGCAGCATGAGATATATAATTCTGGTAATGAACAGCTGCATAATTTAAGGGTTGTTCAGCTACGAGGGCACTCTTCCCCATTTGTGTTTCCTTAGCAGATGCCAGGATTTCCCAAGCCTATTTAGGACAGCATTTTTTTTAAACTACTTTCAATCCCACAATTGATAAGCACTGGAATTTCTCAGAAAGCAAATTCAGACATATGAGAACAAACTACATCTCTTTCGGAGGAACACAACCGTCTGCTATCATACTTCTGCTGAGAATTTATAGGCACTGCAATTTCTCAGAAATAAATGTGATCAGGAGAAATGTAAAACTAACCTCTCTCTCTCTCTCTCTCTCTCTCTCTCTCTCTCTCTCTCAGATATATATAAAATTTCAAAAATCAACATTCATTAACAAGAGAGAAATACATTTATAAGACAGGCAGTGGGATGTAATGGTTAGAGCTCTGGACAAGAATTGGAGAGGCAGAAATCTGAGTTCAGCTCTGCCATGAATCTCCTCGGTAACATTGGGTTAATCATGGTTTCTGAGCCTAACTTACCTCACAAGTTTGTTGTGATGATGAAGTGGGTGTGGAAACTCCTTGGAGAAATGGCAGAATAAAAATGAAATAATAAGCTGTGTTTTTCTCCAAGTACTACCTACTTTTCTGTCACCTCAAATAACAGCAGTAGTTAAAGTTAGCACTCTCCCATTATGTACAAGGGCTGGTTCACATATTACCCTCCTAATGAGGAAGCACCAGTGTCTTAATCCACCATTTGTCTTTTGCACCCAGAGAGCAGGAGCAAGAGAAGGAGCCTTGTTATCATTGGCGGCAGCAGCAGCCCTAGCTTTGTTTAGAAGGGTAGTTGCAACCAGACTAAATCATGCACGGTACTGCAGTTATAAAGAAAGGTAGGGGGTGCTTGTAGCCACAGCTGAATACGAGCGTCTCCATCTGTCCCATCTTCTCTCATGTGCAGTGCAAGGCAGGGCATGGCAGATAAGGGAGTTCCACAACCTCCTCCAGCCATGATTAATGCCTGTAGTGGATGCTGTTGGAAGGGAATGGATGCAACTATGAGGCCAGTTCAGACAATATTCCCTCCTCCTGAAACAGCCCATTCAGTTAAAAGAGGGCATATGTCAAGAGCACATATGTGCTGACCTCTTCCCCAAGAATTCTGACATCCTCCTGGTAGTTTCCTTTGTCATACTTGTCGGGGAGGGGCACTTCCATCTAAATCACTGCTTTACATGGTTCCAAATACTAGTTCAGATGTAGCAGGAGGATGTCAGGACATCCAGGAAAGGCATCAGGACATGTGCACTCTTGACGCATCTCCCATGAGCTAGTTTGAGGGAGGGCAATATTGTCTGACTGCCAATATTCTTTCATTAGGAAGGTAGCATGTGAACTGGCTCTAAGTTACACTAGGCCAGTCTTCCAAACAATAAGAAGATTCAAGGCCCATATGAAAGCTACATTCTCTGCAGCCTTGGAAATTGTTTGCCGTTTCCAGATAAAAGAATTACCCTGGATTTCCTGTCAACTATGTGTTGAAAGACTACTGTGGACCATATTCACAAATCCTTCTGTTTCTTCATCCACAGAGAAGGCCTTGTGTGTATGGTTGTAAATACACTTTTCAGGTGCCCTGAGGAGAACAAACTGAATGACGCAAACACCAATTGCAATTGAGAAGAAAACACAACCGGAAAGCAGTCTCATTAATAGTATTCTATGGCTTCTAGTAGCATTTTGATTATTTTCCTTTCTCAGAGAGGCCTTTTGCAATTTATTCTATTACGGATGGTTCAGGTTGGTTTGCAATGTGTGGCACAGCATAACACAAGTCCCCTTGCCGGAATCTCTCACATTAAAAGACAAGCTCCTTTAATTTATGGCTCAGGTTAGCAGCACTCCATTCAGATGGTAAACAGCAAGCGTAAGAGAGACATGACAGACTGAAAAGGACCAGAAATTGTCTGCAAACTGGCAGCCACTGTGGTTCGCTGACGACCTGAATTATTTTCCGGCAGTTCTGGCACATCTCCATTTGTCACACACAGACAGCTGCAGCCAATGATATTCAATTAATATTGAAAAACAGCATGTCTTTCTCCTTTTCTTCAAGGAGGAAGGGGGGAAACACAGCCATTTAGAATTCACAGGAAAGGTAGTTATACTAGACTTTGAGCTACAGAAGTAATGTAAAACAAAGAAGAAGAAGAAGAAGAAGAAGAAGAAGAAGAAGAAGAAGAAGAAGAAGAAGAAGAAGAAGAAGAGAAGGAAGGAAGGAAGGAAGGAAGGAAGGAAGGAAGGAAGGAAACCAAACACCAAGAAACAAAGGCTTCAACAGTTAACTTGCATCACACTCCACTGGTCATTATTCACCTTGGGTTATCTTCTATGCAGCACATACAGCCACTGTAATATTTATTCCAGACAATGGCTTTGCAGGCAAGCTGAATCCCCTCAGTTGTAAATCATGCAAACAGCCAATGCACATATTATATGCCTATGAAAGCACCAGAGAATGTGCTTTTGGAAATATCATTCATTCCCCATACCACCACCAAATTTGAGTGTGTACATCTCTCTGTGTGTATATGGGCACGCGCGCACACACACACACACACACACACACACACACACACACACACACACACTCTTGTTTATAAATTTTAAAAATCTATATCCAACTATTTCCCTCACCTTTCAAAGTACAGTGGAATGAAGGTTGGTTATTCCAAAAGTAGCAAAACCTTCATGAATCAATACAAGTTTTTGACACTATTATATAAAACCATCCATCACAGCTTAGCAATAACTATATATATAAAATCTCCCTATGACATAGTATTAGTTTATGTTTTCTGAAATATTGGTAGTATAGTTATGAGGGTCAGATTAATAAAGCTCCTCTGTTGACAAGATTCTTCAGATTCTTCTGGAATCACAGAAGTTTTCAGGAGATTTTTCTACTTCCCTAGAGCACAGGAGTCTAGTCTTCCATTGTTCAATAAATTTGCTATCTTGCTTTCAGAGGGGAATTTGATCATCAAATTATAATTTCATATTCAAGCTGTAAATCTGTGTTAAAACAGACATTCATGTGAAAGGCTCAAGAGCCACCTTTAAGGTTCCTTGATGTTTGATACTAAGCATAAAGTCTAATGCCAGTTTATGGATGAATATAATCCATAATTATACTGTATTACTGTAGACATGTGTTAAATATTTCTATAGACACAAGAGACTTAAGTATTTCCTCCAAACTTAATGAAGATAACTATATTATGAAGATAATCATGCTGGGAGATCTCTGACATTTAAATAGCCATCTAAAAAGTAATGATACATATAAATGCCAATATTGATGTCTCTCTTTAAAAATCCTTTTAGAATTTATGTTGATCTGTGTTCCTTGCTTTTTGAAATAATCTACTTCAAAGCAACATGAGACTAACAGAAAAATAACAAATGAAACCACCTACTGAAGGCAGATACAGCCAGAAACCACCAGTGTAATTTTTTAAAAGTTCAACTGCATTATTTGACCACTGGTACTCACCCAGCTCATAAGACCTATTCACACATTCAGTTTCATCACTTAAAGAACTGGAGTATCAATGACGACTTCCATTTGTGAATGAGCCATCTCTCATAAGATGCCACAAACAGTTTGCATCAAATCAGTTTGCATCAAACACTATGCCTTTCAATTGAGTCAGTTCAGGCATTTATCAAATGATAAGAGGACAGACATGCACAAATAGAATATGTATGCATAATTGATAGTGCTGTATCATGATATAGTTGTAATCTATATCTTTGGTGTAACACTTTTTCAGAATAACAAGAAAGACTAATAGATCTATCATGGCATATGTTTCCAGGGGCTGGAATCCACTTCATCATTTGACAATGCTAATGGATTTGGGTTTGGGGTTTTCCTCTACACTAATAGCAGATAAAAGTCCCCTATCTCCTAGATTCCAGCAAGGCAGAGGACATTGTGCTATGGTCAGTCTAGAAATGCTACATTTTCCATTTTATTTATTTATTTATTTTTACATTTTTATACCGCCTTTCGTTAAAAGAAAACCCCAAGGCGGTTTACAAAAATTAAAACATACAATAAAAGCAGTAAAAACATCAAGCTAAAAACATACATAAAACAAGACAGCAGATAAAAAACACACAAGAACAGCAGTAAAAAACGATTATGTAAAAGCCTGGGTAAAAAGCCAAGTCTTTACAAGCTTTCTAAAAGCTGTGATGGAGTCCGAGGAACGAATGGCCACCGGGAGAGCATTCCAGAGTCTAGGAGCAGCAACAGAGAAGGCCCTGTCCTGAGTGCACGACAGCCGGGCCTCCCTCATTGTCGGCACCCGGAGCAGGGCCCCCTCAGATGTCCTAGTCAAGTGGGCAGCAACCCTTGGGAGCAGGCGGTCCCTCAAATACCCCGGGCCCAAACCGTTTAGGGCTTTAAAGGTCAAAACCAGCACCTTGGATTGGACCCGGAAACAAACCGGCAGCCAGTGCAGCTCTTTCAAAATGGGGGTGATATGTTCCCAGCGGGCAGCTCCGGATAAAACCCTCGCTGCCGCATTTGGCACTAGCTGCAGTTTCAGGATATTCTTCAAGGGCAGCCCCACGTAGAGCGTGGTACAGTAATCCAGCCGCGACGTGACTAAGGCGTGGGTAACCGTGGCCAGATCTGCCTTCTTGAGAAAGGGACACAGCTGGTGCACCAGCCGAAGTCGTGCAAAGGCACCCCTGGCCACCGCCTCCACCTGAGCCTCCAAAAGCAGAGCCGGGTCCAGTAGTACCCCCAAGCTGCGTACTTGCTCCTTCAAGGGGAGTGCAACCCCATCCAGAACCAGTAAAATCTCCTCATCCCGATTGGCTCTCCTACTGACAAACAGTACCTCCGTCTTATCCGGATTCAATTTCAGTTTATTAGCCCACATCCAACCCATCACGGCCTCCAGCCCCTGATTCAGGACATCCACTGCCTCCCTAGGATCAGATGACAAGGAGAGATAGAGCTGAGTGTCATCCGCATATTGCTGACAACTCAGTCCAAAACTCCGGATGACCTCTCCCAGTGGCTTCATGTAGATGTTAAACAGCATGGGGGACAAGACCGAACCCTGCGGGACCCCACAGGCCAACGGCCACGGGGCCGATCAGTAGTCCCCCAGCACCACCTTCTGGATTTCCATAATTACTGCTCCTTCCTGGAGAGACACACCATGGGACACTGGTAAAGACTGCAAGGAAGGCAGCATCTCTGTGTTTACCAGTCCCCCGATCTATTCACATCAAAGTAGGAAACAACATTGCAAGTTGTCCTAGTTTTTAGTCCCACCTTTCAATTAGAGCCCACCCCAGTCTCTGGAGATGAGAGGGGGGTGGAAATTGTGTATATCATCTTTTCCATGGGAAAATGTGTGCTAGAGATAAACAAATGCACACTGCTGCCAATATTTCCCATAAATGTCCTCACTATGGGAGGGCACTGGAGAAGATGGAGGAGGATAGCATGGTGAAGCAGATTTCCCTCCCATAATTTTTTAAAAAAATAATTCCTGGTGCTCTTCCAGCACTAACTAACCAACCCTGGGTTGACAGCATAGATAGTTCTCTAACAGATGCAGTTGAAGCCATGCTGTGACATGCTTAAAAGTTGCCATCTCTCCCCAATTTCCGTGTATCTACCAGCTTTTAACCATGTTCCCCGGCAGCTGGTTAGCCCTTTAGCGAGACCAAGTTCCCAGCTTTAGTGTTTTTTTTGTTTGTTTTTAAAGCTAATCTCTAGCCTTTGTAAAAGAGGAGTTAAGGAGCAAAACTGCAGTCAGTATTCTGCTCAACCGCTGGACTTCCAGAGAGGCAGGTGAAGCACAGGAGGCTGGCTGAGAGAGGGTCACAATAAGTAATCCCCTCAGGAACACTGTCTTTTTTTGACAGCAGGGGATCACTATAGGGCAGTTGAAATGATAGCTTGGTTTTGATGTAAATCACTGCCTACCTGTGTATTGTAATGCTTACAGGTTTTGGCTTTATAGTATAATCCATTCTGTGCTTGCCTGCTTAGAAGTAAGTACCACTGGTTTCAATCAGATTTTCTCTCAAGTGTGTATAGGATTGCAGCCTTAACTGCAAAGCTAAGAGTATTTTTTGTTCTATTGATGCTATTAATATCTCAAACATAGCCTAGCCTTCATTTATTTTCTATAGATATCATTTTGTTTTTGTGTGTGTTTTAATTTTGCTTAAAGCCACCATGAATTCTCCATGCCCTCTGCTCTTTTCAAGTCTATACTAGTATTCTAAATCAAAATGAGTCATTTTGGTGTTACATTTTATGTACTTATCTCAAGATATAAATGGTGACCCTGACAAGGCTGAAGCCTCAAAGCCTTAATCCCTAGTGCCAGTTTTGTAGGGTCAATAGCAGAATTTAGTTGTGATGAAAATGCACTCAGTACTGTTCCACAGCATGAGCTTTGATTTGGTATCTTCACTAATCTTATCTGATATCTTCACCTTAACCATTAAACAGCATATTCAAATTAGCATATTTACACCAATAAATAGCATGTTTATTCAGCAATAAATAGCACATTCAGGTATTAGAAAATGGCGTTGGGTGGTATTTTGCAGTTGATGAGGAATCCATGACAGCATTACACACACCTAATTAGACAAGGTTAAAAACTGAACCTGTAGATTAGAAAGTGTTGGGATATATAAAGTATGGGTGTTTAATGCTCAGGTAAATGGTCAGGTAAAGAGATCCTCCCCAACTATTGTTGGTAGATATTCAGAGCAAATACAAGTCAACTGGACAGTGCATCAGTTAATTTGCATAACATGCATAATAAGCAAATATTTTGCATAACATGCACATTCAATCACTCTAAATCTGAGCATGCTAATTTGTATAACAGGCAAATTAGAGTGCCCAGATTTGGAGAGCTTGAATGTGGCAACCCTAGTCTTCTTGTGAATCATAACAGACCTGCTCCCAATTTTTGTTTGTTTCTAAGATAAAACACTGTAAGGAAATACCAGCTAGAATTTAAAAAGTGAAGACTGGAGATGACTCATTACTCAGAGGGAACAATAATGCCCCCAGAACACAACATGTATTTTTTGAAAGAGAACCATTCATATAGGACAACCCCATGCAGACAGAACTCCACAGGAAAAAAGTGTCTGAGAATATCTCATAAATCATATTGTTTTAATGATTTAATTAATTTGATCTTGTTAATGATGTTTTTATGAATGCTATTTTCATCTAAATGTCATTTTATAGGCTAGTGTAGAATTGTTCTAGCCATTGGTTGGAATAATGAAAAACATTACCTTTATTTAGAACTTCTGATTAGCTCAATATACCAAATGCTGAAGGAAAACAACAAGTAATCATCATGCCCAGCTAATGGCCTGCTGTTCTGTTTGAGTGAAAATGTTGGAGGAGATGGATCCTTAGTCTCACCCAGCAAGGCAATTTCTTACGTCCTTATGAGAACTTCTTTGGAGTAAGTCCTGTTGTTGGAATAAATGGGAGTTGCACAGGAGAATAACTGTGCTCTTGGCACAACCTCCAGTCATTTGTTCCGTGTGGGTGTTTTTACTATTAGATATCAGACTGATTGACAATGACACCAATGCCCCAGGGAAGCCATTAACGTACAGCTCCTTCAACAATGTGACTCTCTTTCCTCCAGCAGACACAGTTCCCTGTGATGGCAATGGGATTGATTTTATTTTACCCATATTTCTGTTATTGGTGGGAAATCACTCTACAACTACGGTCCTGAAAGTGGTATCCAGAGGATTGGTTGCTAGTTGCCTATTACTTACAATCTGTTACTTACACTGAGGGACGGGAGTGTGTGAGAGATTTTTGTTCGCAAGATTCTACTATTCTTAAAATGACATATTTGAGCATTAAACATCCAGTCACTTCAACCTTCAGCTGCACGTACACACAAGCTGTTTTTAGTTAAATCATACTGACACAGTAGACTTGTGGTCTTCTAAGGTACAGGTCTGTAATAATCACAGTAGGGCTTGCAAAAGCACTGCCTTTTGAGGACTGGGAACTATAAAATGTTAATTTATTAGCTCCAAAAATCTAGCCTTATGGAATTAGGTTGTGCTTTAAAACCACCACCACCCCTCTCTCATTTCTAATTCACCTTTGTGGTAGGCTCTTCAAATGCTTCTCTCTCTGCTTCCCCAGTGTCTCATCAGGCTTCCAAAGATCATGAGCTGTTAAAGATAATTTTGTTGAAAGGTGCCTTGCTACTACTGGGTTCTGCTTTCAGAGTCTAAGGCTGGCATTTGCCACAAAGGCAGGGTTGTAGTAATAAGCACTGAATGTAATGTGAAAGAATTACTTTGGAGGATTGTGCTGAGGGATTAGTACCTTATCCCAGAGAATACATTTGCACAAACTGCGCATGGAGATGAATTAAAACGATGTTCAAATCATTATTTTCCTTGCCAGAGTTGTTCAAAGGTTGAACACATCCTAAAGCTTAGTAATAATGAAAATGTGAGGATCTTTTTTTAAACATCAGCCATAACGTACAAGATACTATTGGCACATTTGCCCTGGAAGTCTTAGGAGGACAGAAATAGACAGCAAGATACACCATGTTGTTTTCACTCTATCAGTGTTTCACTATAAAAACTGGTGGCTATTACATTAATTTTGTGTCTTAGTGTATAGCTAGCTAGCTACCTAGCCACACACACACACACACACACACACACACACACACACAGAGAGAGAGAGAGAGAGAGAGAGAGAGAGAGAGAGAGAGTCATCCAGCCTAACAAAGCACCAGTGCTACAAAATATCTGCCATTACTGCTGAGTTTGATTAACACAGCACTGGTACTTGCACACAGGGGGAGTAGGGAATTTCAAGTAACTTCCCTTCCCTCAAAAGTTATCTGTGCCATCCAAAAAATAAGTCCCTGAGGACAACAGGATATTGAGCACAATATGTCCTTGAGGGATAATACTGAGGATAATAGGTCCCTGAGGATGGTTGTTTTTATTTATTTATTTATTTATTTGTATGTTTGTTTGTTTGTTTGTTTGGCATATTTTTATACTGCCCAAAACTTATGTCTCTGGGCGGTTTACAATGTTGAGGACAATATGTCCCAAGGATCTGTTAATCCACTCAGAAATATGTCTCCTGACTGGACTTTGGTTGGATGGAGAAAATTGGCCAAAGTACTTGATTTTGTTTGAATCTGACAGAAACAAAGAACATATGCACACCACAAGCATGTTATCTGTTCTGTACCAGTTTAGTTATGATGGAATTAGAACATAAGAACAGCCCTCCTGGATCAGGCCCAAGGCCCATCTAGTCCAACATCCTGTTTCACACAGTAGCCTACCAGATGCCGCTGGAAGCCACAGGCAGGAGTTAAGGGCATGCCCTCTCTCCCAGCAGGGCCTGTTCTTCTAGGTGCTTTACAATTTTATCCTTGAGGATGCTTTCCATCAATTTGCCTGGAACCGACGTTAAGCTAACCGGCCTGTAATTTCTCGGATCACCCCTGGATCACTTTTTTGAACATCGGTCTTACATTTGCTACTTTCCAGTCCTCCAGTACGGAGCCCAATTGCAGGGATAAGTTATATATTTTAGCAAGGAGGTCGGCAATTCCACAAATCATCCTGGGAATTGTCATTTGGCGAGGTTACTGAGCAATCTCCAGTAGAGATGTTTAACCATCTCCCTCCCAGAACTCCAGTTGTGATGGAGGAGGAATGTCTATGAAATCAGTCTATGTCTGTGGTGTATATGCCTGCTTATCATTTCTTGTTACTTTCCTCAACTCATTTCCAAAAGCTTTAATTTGCAAACAGATATTTATAACATTGTTTCATAACAGTATTTTGCAGTTCCCAAATAAAACTCCTATGAATTTGTACAATTCTTATGAAATCTGGTAATTTATGAATGGGTCAAAGAGGCCTGAAACTCCTAAATGATTGAGTATCCATTAAATAATAATCATGACCTAGTGTCCAAGCTAAATCAATACAGCTGCTGTAAAACAGGTTCCCTAACCAGGGAGGATAATCCACCTTTTTACAGACTGAAAGAACTAACCAATTAAACAGTGGGTAGGGTCAAGTTTTATTGATTGTAGATTCAATGAACTCTCTTGTGTTGCTTTTCCATTTTCCCCAGCTCTTGTAATTGGAGTATGATTTCCTTAAAAACATTTTTTTTAATTTCCAGAGGCTGTACTACAGCGATAGAATATGAGTGGTCTTGAAACAACATAATGATTCATTGACATAAAGATCAATAAGACTATAAAACCTCAGAGCCAGAAAAAGTGGGGGGAAATAAAATCATTTATGATTTAACTGCTACAGCATTTGAACAAATGATTTGTAACTCTTAGTAGGCAGGTGATAGAGTTTATAAAATATGTATATGGAACAGTGACAAGGAAAGGCAACGTTCACCTCTCAGGGCCCACCTGGACTGTGACTGAGGATAAGCACACTCCATGCAAGTCTTCTTACCCCAAGGAAGCCAAATAGATCCAACAGACCCTAAGCAGCTGAAGCTGGTTGCTCTCCCCACTCCTTGGATGACCCTTGGAGCTCTGGCGACCTAGTTCCCCCCCCCCCGAGGTTCCTGTCCTATCCCTATAAACGGAGATAGGAGCTGGGATGATCCTGACTTCCAGATAACCCCTCCATTTGCACTTTGCTAGTTCAATGGCTCCTTCTTGTCTCTAGTTGCTGCCTTATTAGCCCCAGGTACAGACATTCACACATATGTTCATCATTTGATGAATGCAACATCAAGTGGTAACTTGCAGGTGTGAATGGATTGTCATATATATAACAGAGAGTATGTGTGTTTCTCTGTGTGTGTGACCTTCTTTGCAGTGTGTGGACACAGAACAGATCCAGTGTGTTTTTCTGGCACAATACACATTAATATTATTTTCTATTATGGTGTTCTGTTATGTTCTATCATGGTGGGAGACCAGATTATGTGTTTCTATCATAGTGGTAAATGAGATCATATGGGTACAGTACTTCAGAATGGATTTCATTCAATTCCACATGATAGCTTTCAGAAGCAAAGGAAGAAACATTAAGACCCAATTTTCACTGGACTCCTCCCTCCCAAAATGTATAAACACACACCCTATCTTTGTGTTTGATCCAGAACTCTATGAAAATTCTCTAAAATTACATGAAACTCCTGGAAATGTAATTAGTTTTTGGTCATATTCCTGACTTTCTTCAACTTACATCTCTAACCAGGGAACATAAATTTCAGTACCACTAGCACTGTTCTTTTCAGTCTGGTTATACATCTTATTTTTGTTTTTACTCTGCTCAAATGCATTTTTAGCATTTGCTAAATACATTCTTGCCAGTTTGCTTTTCTGTGGCTCTACAGCATTCATCACGCTGCCTCTATCGGTTTCCCTTAAGATCACTAGTAAACCATTACTTTCTATCACATTTCTGAGAGCTAACAGAATTAGTCTCAGACTCATATGCCTGCCCCTCTAGCTGCAGGTAGACGATTTGCTGTCGAATTTTTATCTATCTGTCTCCAGAAAGTAAGTAAACATACAAATGGAAATACCAAGCTCTTGGAAAAACGCCATCTGGCGCAAATTTAATAACTAGGTGGCTCAGTGTTGTGAATGGGAAGGAGGAAATCTGGCATAAGAGAAAATCTGCTTATTCAAATCCAGTGGCACATTTGACTGTCATGTTCAAGACTGAAACAAAATATTTATCTTGGTTAATAGCACTAAGGTTGCTTGCCATTTTATTTTTCCTCTTATCCTAACTTGCAGATTGGCATGAGCAACTGAAATGTGTTAAGTACTTCCTGCCCACCTTACAGCTGCTTTTAGGCACATAATTTGTGACATATTTTAAAGCAATTGGATAGATAAGGTAGTATACACGACTGTTTCTAGGGCGGGCAGGGGAGAAGGTAGCGGGATGGGCCTGCCTTCCTCCCAGATGATTGTCCATGACTTCTTCAGTATGCTGCCGCATGCCCACATGTGTAGCATGGCTCTCCGGAGGCTGGGACTCATTCCCCTGGCCTCCAAGCATCCCACAATGCACGAACAATGAGTATGGTGCATTGGAGGATTCTCCTGCAAGTCAAGCACTCTAGGTGCCTGATTGTGCAAATGCATGACCCCGACACCGGGGTTAAGGTCGCACTCAACTTTACCTAGGGTTAAAAGACAGGTTAGGCGGAGCTGAAGCACTAGGATTGGGAGTAATCCCGTCACTCTACATGAGCAGCCTAGGCTGGCTAGAATGCTTGTGAGAATAGCCCCTATATCTCTTGCATCATGCTGACAACTTACTAAGAAAAATACAAATATGTAAAATGGAATTCTATATATTTGGCCTCTAACTATAAACTTCCATTTTCAAATTAAAATACCTTGGTTTTCAGTTAAAATGATATCATGTTATACATTTTATATTCTTGCTGCCAGTGTGCTCATGAGACATATTGTAAACCTTCCCCACCCCCCCGCTTTATATTTATAACATTCAGAATGCCATGGCTCACCAATTACCACAGCATCCAGCTCTACCCATCATCTGAAGAAAAGCCCACAGCTCCCATCCCCTTAAATGGGGTTAGCTGAGTGAGCGTTCCGCTAACTCCATTTTCCCAATTGTGATCTCTGCAGCCCCTACCAGCTGCATGACGGAGCCGGTAGTTGTGTGGCCAGCTGATCTGGCTGCCCAGCAACGAGTAACTGCTCGTCTGTGGGGAGAACGGGCTAAGCCCACCCTCCCCACAGAGCCCAGTAAGGCTCTCAGCCACAAATGGGTCTTGCTTCGGGTCTTGGCCTGTGTGCCTGATGGGAGACTCGGGCTGCAGTCCTAAACATACTTACTCAGAAGTAATGTGGATATCTCCTAAATCTCAGATAGCATTTTATAGAAATTGGATATTAATCCATTAAGCAGCACACCATTAAGTAGCATTGTGATTTTTTTAACACCCTACATAAAGTAGTTTGTTTTAAAACCCTGTTTAAAGATTCACATTCCCCTGACAGAGCAAGAACACCCTCCCATTGGCTGAGGGGATTATGACATCAGTGAAGCTCAACCTCAGTGGAGCCTTCTGATCTTTGTGGGAGAACTAACTTGAGTGGTGTGGACTTATTTTGCTCTGAATGAAAATTCAGGAAATCTGCCATTTGTGCATCCCTGCATTATTTGCTAGTGTATTTGGTGTTTAGGGTTAATCTATTCCTTGATCCAGGCCAGCTTTGGAAAGAGCTATAGTTACTTGTATTCCAGATCAGTCCTGGAGTGGGGGCGGGACTAACAAACAGCCAGCAGACTGAAAACAGACTGCACTGGCCTCTTGGTAAAGAATATCTATTTCATTAAACTCTTAATATTCTGTATTCCACTCCACTGCAACTCTTTCCCTTGGATTCTACAGCGGAGAGCAACTGTGAAAAGAAAGCGGGGGTGTAGAGTGCCTGTTTCCACTGAGAATAATTTCTGTCAGTGTTAGTGAACCCCCCCCCCCCCGAGAATGAGACATTTCTTGAAAATAAAGATCAACTTTATTACGCTTGAATGACGTAACTCAGGATTCTGAGGTAGATTGGACCTGCTCCCCTATATCACGTATACCTCTGCTGCTGCTGCTGCTGTGAAGCTAAAGTACAAGCCAAATATCAGCAGGTGCTGTTCCATCCTCATATGGAAGGTAAAATTTTACCTGTTGGATGTCTGCCTGTCATGCAACTGCTAGACGTCCTGGGCCCTCTGGCATTCACAGGGAAATCAGCGGCCCCTTCTGCTTATGAGGTACAAGATTGGAGGACTGTAAAAGCCAGACCGGAGCTCTGAGACCTAGCAGTTCTGAGGTAAAGTGAAGGGCCACTGTCAAATAGAAGCAGCAACACCGCTACTGTAAAGCAGTAGATGTTACCTGCCCTGGCAGCAATTAATCTTGGCTGTTACTAGAGCGAAAAGACAAAAAGAGGAGGAAACAGGCACTCCGCTCCTCCCCCCGCAAACACAGTTGCTCCCTGTTTTTAAGAAGGGGTAGGACAAAAATCAAATGTACATAAAAATACATTGGAGGATAATAAACATTTTATAATTCATACGTACTAACACTGAAATGGTCCTGACATATAAATAACATGGATTTCTCACTGAGCACATTTTCTCTTCTCACTACATTTACCCAAGCTTTCCATTATTTTTTTCTCTTTAGGGACACACACTCCCCACCCCAGTGTGCTTTTTGATGTGCTCTTGCAGAGTGGCACAATACACTACCGCAGTGATTCTCAAACTTGGGTCCTCAGGTGTTATTGGACTTCAACTCCCATAATCCCCAGCCTCAGTGGCCTTTGGTTGGGGATTATGGGAGCTGAAGTCCAATAACACCTGAGGACCCAAGTTTGAGAATCACTGCACTACCTGTACCTTCTAGATTTGTCAAAATCATGTTCTTTTGTTCAAATTACTGCAGGGAATCTTACTTCCCATACTCAGAATAGCCAGCGCTCAAAGTCATGGCTGTTGCTTCTTCAAGAGGGGGAGGCATGGCCAAGTAGCAATTTCAAGCCTTGATTTCAGCTTCATATGAACAGATTTAAGCAAAACAAAAAATTCCTGGTGAGAACTGAATCATGCGCGAGAGAGAGACTTGCGTATACACATTAAGCAAAGTGGGACTAACTTCTGCAAAAATGTGCTGTGCATAGGATTCCACTGCATATCTGAAAGTTTTAGTGTGCTTCCATGCTTAAGTAAATTGTGCTGTCAAGTCAGTGTCAACTCCTGGCTACCACAGAGCCCTGTGGTTGTCTTTGGTAGAATACAGGAGGGGTTTACCATTGCCATCTCCCACATAGTGTGAGATGATGCCTTTCAGCATCTTCCTATATTGCTGCTGCCCGATATAGGTGTTTCCCATAGTCTAGGAAACATACCAGCAGGGATTCGAACCAGCAAAATCAGACTTGCTAGTCAAGTCATTTCCCCACTGTGCCATTAGGTGGCTACTTTCATGCTTACTTGACCTGTAATCTGTGGTTTGAATCACTTATTTGAGTGATCTGCTTTGCCTGTGATTTGAGTTTACTGCCATGACTTCACTTACTGTCCTTTATACTAATTTTGATCTTAGTGCTTTTTGTTTGTGAAAATGAGTAAATGTTTTCTTCAGGGTCATCCAAATGTTAATTCCTAAAATATATTCTGTGCAGGCTCAACTGCTTGTTCTAGCTCTCTGCATGCACTTTTAGTTCTTAATTTCTGCTTGTGACATCTTCATGGAGTGATATACATTACAAAGAAAGCAACAATTCTCAAATTTTGAAATGGAAATGAGTAGACAAGAAACACAAGCAAGCCAAAAAAATAAAAAAATAAAAAATCCCCACACTTTCATCATAGATCTATTCTAGATATCCACATTCTTCATATTCAAATAGCAATACCACACTTCCATTTTTGTGGGTAAGAGTTCTGGATACCTGGCAGGTTTTGAAAGGAAAATAGCAGCCAATAGTAGCAGCCAAACACAACAGTGAGAGACTGTAGGGGAAAAGGCCCTTCTAGATGAAGAAAAACGAGAAGTCCTCCCAATTCTAAATTTCAAGATATAACATTAATTCCATGCTTCTTCCCCCACAGCCAGGCTTTATACTACCTAAAGACATGCTCTCTAATTGAGATGTGTCTTTTAAACCAATGGGCACAAAATAATTCATTTGATACCACTTTAAATAGCTCTCTCAAAACATATATGTGCAAACAGAATTTGATTCCACACAGCACAAAGATTCATACTATTGAACTTTTATGTGCATGTACCAGAAGCCAACTTATGGGAAGGCAGAAATATTCATGAAAAAGGTACTGACTGTGTACATTCCTACCTCACAAGTGTACTAAGCACCCCACTTGTTTGCCTAAATTTCCTTTCTGGACTTGCATCAAACAAAAGATGATACATTGATAAGAAATGTACTGTGTGATGAGATGTGTCAAGAAAGCGACATATGGTAGGAATAGTTATCATTGGGAGAAATATACAGAAAAGGGCATATAAAGAAGGGAATTTTGTTTTATTCAATTATTCACTATGGGATATCATTATAATCATGTGTGCATTAAGACAGCAAATTCCGTACTTTCAAAAGCAGTCCCTCCTATTTTGATAGGATCATTAGTATCATCATTGCAGCACCTACTGTGATGCATTATATTTTCAATGGGGATTCAGCAAGAACTTCTTTCATGATACATAATTATAGCTGTTAGAAACACTGTTAAATAGCAATCCATTCTCAACCATCACCGCCCATGTCTTCATGCCAATGGCAACCTCACAGCTTGGCAATCAGATTATTTAAACATATTCTTGAGGCATTTATATAGTCCTAACAATCATGGTTTGGCATATCTATCTATCTATCTATCTATCTATCACATTTTTATACCACCCAAAACACAAGTCCTCTGGGCCGTTTATAAGACAATAAAAACAACCAATAAAAAGATTAAAACATTTCAACAATTAAAATTTAAAATGTTAAAACTATTAAAACACAATTAAAACAATATCTAATTAAAAGCCTGGGTGAACAAATGTGTCTTGACTGCCTTTTTTAAAGTTGTAAGAGATGGGGAGGCTCTTATTTCAGCAGGAAGTGTGTTCCAAAGCCTTGGGGCAGCAATGGAGAAGGCCTATCCCCGAGTAGCCACCAGACGAGTCGGTGGCAACTGAAGATGAAAGTCTCCAGATGATCTCAATGGGCAATGTGGTTCATAGCAAAGAAGACGTTCTCTTAAATACTCAGGGCCCAAGCTGTTTAGGGCTTTATAGGTTACAACCAAAACCTTGTACTTTACCTGGAAACTTATTGGCAGCCAGTGTAGATCTTTTAAGATAGGAGAGATATGGTCTCTCCAAGATGACCCAGAGACCAACCTGGCCACAGCATTCTGGACCAACTGCAGTTTCCGGACTACGTACAAAGGCAGCCCCACATAGAGCGCATTTCTGGAGGTGACCAGCAAATGTACTACTGTTCTGAGGTCATTTATCTCAAGAAACGGATGCAGCTGGCGTATCAGCCGAAGCTGATGAAAGGTACCTCTGGCCACTGCCTCAACCTGGGACGCCAGGGAGAGTTTTGTGTCCAGAAGCACCCCCAGACTATGTACCTGTTCCTTCTAGGGAACTGTGACCCCATCCAGAACTGACAGATCAAAATCATCTCCTGAGTTCTGACCGTGCACAATAACTACCTCCATCTTATCTGGATTCAGCCTCAGCCTGTTACCTCTCATCCAGCCCATCACTGCCTCCAGGCAGGCATTTAGGCAGGTTATGCCTTTTCCTGATGACGTTGACATGAAGGAAAAGATTTGGGTGCCTGCAGCATGCTGATAACACCCTGCACCAAATCTCCAGATGATCTCTCCCAGCAGTTTCATGTAGATGTTAAACAACATTGGAGACAATACGGAGCCCTGAGGGACACCATACCTAAGTTCAGTTTTTTAAGAACAACAGTCTCTGAGGGACACCATCTGGAATCTGCCCATGAGTTAGGAGTGGAACCTCTGCAAAGCAGTGCCTACCAACACCAACCCCCTCAGACGTTCCAGAAGGATACTATGGTTGATAGTATAGAAAGCTGCTGAGAGGTCCAAAAGGAACAACAGAGTCAAACTTCCTGTGTCAATTCCCAATTGGAGATCATTTATCAGGCCGACCAAAGCAGTCTCAACCCCATTGCCCACCCAAAAGCCAGTCTGAAACGGGTCTAGATAATCAGTTTCATCTACGACTGCCTGGAGTTGGGAGGCCGCCACCTTCTCAATTACCTTGCCCAGCCAGGGAAGGTTGGAGTCAGGCCTATAATTGTTCAACTCTGAGGAATCAAAGGCAGTCTTCTTCAGAAGTGGTCTAATAATTGCCTCCTTAAGGCAATGTGCGTCGGTCCCGAGACCCTTTGGGATAGGCCCATGGTTGTCATAGCCACTATGAACTCCTGAGCCACCCCAGACAAATTGGCCCCAAAGTGGACATTGAAGTCCCCCAGCACCACAAGCCTGGGATACTCCAATGCCAAACCCAAGACCAAGTCGATCTGCTCAGTTAGGGTCTCTTTTGGGCAGTGGGGTGATTGGTACACCAACAGAAGTCCCAGTCTATCCCTGATCCCCAGTCTATCCCTGATCCCCAAACTTACATACACACATTCAATATGGTCAGACACTTCCACAGGGATCCTGGTCAGGGAGAGGTTATTCTTATAGACCATAGGCACTCCACTTTCCCACCTACGTCCCCACACCTGCTCCTCAATGGAGTACCCTGGATGGAGAAGCTGGGACCAGACTGGGCCACCAGCCTCCACCAACCAAGTCTCTGTAATACATACCAGGTCTGCCCCTTCATCCAGAATCAGATCATGGATGGTTTCCGACTTATTCTGGACAGACCTGGCATTACAGAGGAGCAAGGTGAGCGTCTGTGGGAGGTTAGCACTGCTCACCAAGGTCAATGAGCTGGCAGGGCAGCTGGAAGGAGAAACAGCTAATAGATTTCTGACTTCCCTGCCCCTGTAATGACGTGCTGACCTGCCAATTTTACTTCCTCTATTTCCCACCACCACCAGAATAGACACTCCACAGTCAGTGGAAACACCCCCTGTCTCCCCATCCCCAGACAAACCAAGGCACATCTGAAACACCTAGGACCCAAAAACAACAGAAGCCAAAAATACCACCAGGCCCTCGCCCTTGTTGCCTCCCAAAGTGGCTCCCCCAAAGGGGCAGCAGCCTTTTATAAGCCCAGAAAGATGGTTAATCTGAGCAGCTGACCCTCAGGAACTGCTGACTCACTCCCTCTGGCCCCGATCCCACACAGACTCACCCACAGGGCAGCAGCCACAGCCCCACACATTAGGGGGCACACAGGCTGGCAAACCGACAACAGCAGACAGCAACCACACTGGCTCTCACCACTGGGCAGCTGCTGTCTCTGGGAAGCAAATGTCAAGGCCTCCTCCTCCCTGCAAGACTTCTGGCAACTGAGGGAACACTTGCAACTGTGCCATGTTGCCTCTTTTCTTCTGCAGAAAAGCTGCATTTTTGCTTTCCTAGGTGTCTCAAGTCCCACAATGACATGTACAAAATATCTGGGCATATGATAATAGCCAGAGCAGGTCAATAATTAGCACTTTTAGCATCACAAATACACATTGATGTGTGAATATCTCTGTAGAGTTACTAGGGGCTATCGGCTATTAAATAAAAGATCACACCCAATTAAATAGCATACCACCCATCAATACTGATACACAGGGAAACTGTACACTTATCAGATGGCAGAAAAGGCCTTAGTTCTATCTTCTGCCAAGTAAACTAATACTATTTCTCTCTTTCTGCACTACTTCACACATTGTTTTCAGGATAAGGACAAGTTCACATTTCCCGCAGCAATCACAGATATAGGCTTGAGATTTCTGGGTGTTTCCAGCTTAGCCCCTCAACAGTGGCAAAATGCTTCTGTTCATGAAAATTGCATTCACAATGTAAATAGTAAAGTGCCCAGCAGGGGGAGCAGTCTCATGAAAACGAAGAACCCCAAAGAACCAGCAACTTTTTAATGCCGGATATATGTTATAGCACTATATCGCAGCAATTAAATTCAAAACAAAGCATTGGAAATATGAACGGCACCCTGCTGTCAGCGTAGAGACTGTGGTGTCACAACACAGGAAGTGTGGAAGCACACTTCAGAATTGTGACGTGGCCCCTTTGCAGGGCCTAATCTGGAAAATGCCCTGCACATCTGCCAGTTGTGTGAAAGCCATATCCTCCAAGTTGGCTCTCTGAAGAACCACTGTATTATATATGAATGCAGAGAATATTCTGTGATCATGACCCACTTTAAAGGGGTGGTTGTGTTACAATTAGGGAAGAAGGCCACTATGGCACAGCAATCAGCAGGTACAAACATGCCCCAAAACAAGTGCAAGAAAGAATGTCTTTCTTTGTGCAAAATTAAAATGTTTACCATGATGTTAGCAATTGTTTTGGCCCATGCAAGCGTTCACTTCTTTCTTCAGATAGTCTCAAACTTCAACAATCTTGGGGACCACCAAAGCTAATAAAACTCTGAAGTCATGTATTGTGACCTATCACAAACAAAAGTGGTTTATCCCAGATAGGTTGTTATACATGGTTGGTGGGCTGTTTTTGGCTTGATGGGTCCCAAGTTGTGTAGGCCTGAACTAGTCACTAGGATGTGACCTGATGATACAGTAGATCATATTGGGTGAAGCAGCTCATGGTACCTGAAATTGTTGATGAAGCTATTTTTGCACACTTATCCACAATTTAAGCTTTAATTCAATTCAGAATTCTCAACCCATCAGCTGAAGTACATTTCCACTATTTATAGTATATTAAGCTTCACTTTTCACTAGATATTCTCAGAATACTGGAACTGGAAAGCCAAAGAGGTATGTAATTATATTGTCTTGTGGGGATGGAGGGAAACCTTTTGGTTGCATAACCTATGGTGGGTGGGAAGAGAAACACATCACATTAATCACCAGTGCACTGAGAACAGTACATAATTAATTGTAGTTCTAATTAAAATTAAAATGCAACCTAATATAGGCAACCTAATTAAATTGCTTACAAAAATTAAAACTTTAATTTTAACATTAAAGAGTGACAATAGAGCATGTTAATTTTCAGCACTACAGTATTTGGAAATGTTCTTAACAGTAATGTTAGAACATTCATGTGGGCAAACTGCTGATTAAAGGAAAACTACTGTTTAAATTAATTGGAAAACTTATAATCACTGCCCATGGTTTAATTCATGAGCTATGCGGCATGAAAGCAATGCCTTGAATTCCAGTTATAAGTGCTACAGTCTGACATGCACTGAAGTTTAAGTCCTGTTGATTCTGTTGGTGGTGACATGTTTAAAGTGTGCTGGATTGTGCCCCATATGTAATTGCAACAACTATGGATTTTGTTTTGTCTTTTAAATTCAAACCTGTAAGTACCTGAAGCCTGAAACCCGAAACATATATTTAAGTAAATGTCAAATTCTACTACTGTTATTTTTTACTTCACTGGTACAAAGGAGATTAGAATTATAACTGACACATCTACTCTTATGTATATCCAAGCATAGATAGATGCTTGGAGTAACAATCATCCTACCCTTTAAAATATGAAATGGAGACAGAATTCCATGGGTTTCAGAAAGCAGCTGATTTAACTGTTTTCAACCATAGTGATATGTGAAAGCTAGAGTGACACACAGAAATTTTAAATACAAACAAGAAATTTTACTTTGAAAACAGTTCAATTTAAAACAAAAGTTCCTTTGAAATACTTAGTACCAAAACAGCAACCAAATGAGTGCAAGGAAGGAATAAAATGTGCGCAAAACTCATCCAAACTGACCTAACACTGGGCCCTAACTTCAGAGGCCCTCCCTAGAGTCTTCTGCAATCACCTCAGCTTCTCCAGCAAACCTGGCTCATCCCTTGTTTGGCCTTAGGTCCTGCTCTCACTTCACAGTTCTTAGGTTTTAGACACAGACTGTTGATGAGTGGTTCAGCTCTCCAGAGAGATTTACTCTCTCCTAGTGATTTTTCAGCCCTTATTCTCAGCAACTCTTTTCAGTTCTTTTCCCCACTCCAGCTTCTTTTTCCCACTCCATCAGCTGTGATGTCCACTTGTTCTTCACTCCTTCTTCAGTTCTCCAACTTGTACTGCACTAAAACTCTGCTGAAGGCAGCCTCCTTATATTACCTTTTCCCCTCCAGATTTTTTTCAAACAAAGCAATCAACACAACTCAATTTCCCTCCACTTTTAAAAATAATAACTAATTGAATAAAACCCTCTCTTCCTGCAAAAATCAAACCAGGACGATTAATTTCCCTCCCAAACCAAACTGTATAACAGGAGCCGTGAACATTTGACCCCTGCACACAGCTTTCTTAAGACAGGGAATAATCAAGGCAATTGCAACACAAAATCTTATATAGAAAAAGAGAAAGTTCAGGCTTCATTCCTTCACATCTTACTTATAATAGTATTTGGTTCAAGCCAGCTCCAAGTTTCAGAGGGCCCTCAGTAACCTGTCTATCCTGTCTGGGTGAACCCCAAGAGAGACTTACTCGGCCACCACCACAAGAAGGGGATGGAGCCATAGCTCACTGGAAGAACATCTTGCTTTGCATGCAGAATATCCCAGGTTCAATTCCTGGCATCTCCAGGTGGGGCTAGGAAAGACTCCTCCCTGAAACCTTGGAGAGCCACTGCCAGTCAGTGTAGACAGTATAGACTGGGCTAGATGGACAGAGGATCTTAAGCAGTACATGGCAGCTCCCATGAGAGCTGTGAGCACACAGGTGGCCTCATACATCAGTAATAGCTCTTTTAATGTGCACACCACTTCTTCGTGCATGGAGAATGCCTGGTTTTTGTCTATGATTAAAAAAATGATCCGTGAGTACAACAGGGACATCACATCACAACAAAAAGATATTGTTTGATTTGCGTTGAATATAATTTTGGGCTCTTGTGCCTGAGCTTGTAAGGTTGAAAACTTGATACATTTAAATAGTTAGATTATTCCATTGGCGAACCCTCAAAGTTCTAGTTCTCAAAAGTCATGTTTCCTTTGAGAATTAGAAATACAAAAGAACCCAGTGTTGAAACAGGAGAATACAGTAAATCATTCTCCCCAGACAAGATTTAGAGCCTCTGCTCACGATCTGTGAGAAGGGCTCCAAAGTGGGCTGCAGGGAAGGCAGCTTAAACTTACCTTCCCCGCAGACAATCAAGGCGTCATTGCTGGGCCCGCTTTCCACACACCCAGATGATTCCCCACATGCTGAGGCAATGGGGAGGGCCAGAGGCCAGGATGTGTCATTCCAGCCCCTGGAAATACCATGATACACCACGCGAGTGCACAGAGCATCATGGGAATCCCCCCCTCCACTCCTGGGCTCCCCGCAATCTGGTAGCCGCAGCTGCAAGCATCCACAGCTGCCAGATAATTTTTTTTTTCAAGGTTAAGGGAGCACTCACTCCCTTAACGTCATTTTCAAGGGTAGCTATTTAGGCGGGTTTGCCACCATGATCGGCCCAATCCCTCCCGGCAGTTCACACACACATGAAAAACTGGGTTGGGCTCCCTGAGCCCGGTTTTGCACAGACATGTGACTAGCCATATTCTCAAAGTGTGTTGGACACCGCCCCCCCCCCCCGTTCAATTGAATACCTTTTCCATTTCAATTTCACTTTTTTTGCCTCTTTCAGGAACAATCTATGCATTCAGCAGAATGAGAGGGGAATGAGTGGTATACTCCATATATTATGGAACAGCTATATCTGTTGACATTGTAGTGGGAGGGTCACAGCTTTGAATATTCCTCTATGTAAAACAGGCCTGCTCAACTTAGGCCCTCCAGCTGTTTTTGGACAACAACTCCCATAATTCCCTGCCACAGCCAGGGATTATGGGAGTTGTAGGCCAACATTATTATTATTATTATTACATTTCTATCCCGCTCTTCCTCCAAGGAGCCCAGAGTGGTTTACTACATACTAGAGTTTCTCAAAATCTGCAGAAGGGCCAAAGCTGAGCAGCCCTGGTGTAAAACATGAGGAAAAAATGAACAAAAATGTCCTACAACTAGAAAATTAGCACAATAATGAGAGCTGTATTAGAACCTAATGTACTACTTTACTTCCAGCAGGGAAGTTTCCTTTTGTTTTTACAATATTTCCCAACTGATAGTCTTAAATGGTACAGGCTGCCCTCTTGGGATTTTAACAGCTCATCCTGCTGCACAGAAAGACCAAGCCTTATTCTGTGACCTGTTCCATATTTAATTATGCATTTAACTCAAGTTGCTTATTCTTAAAACATTTTGTTTTATCTTAAGATTTCTCCTTTGGTGCTACAGTGAATTTGGAATGAGATTTATTCCATGTAGAACACAGGGAGGGACACAACATTTAATTCTTTATGAGGAGCAGTTGGAGCATTGTATGGTTGGTTGATGCTATAATAAATCAAACTATTTGAGCAATCCATACAAACACATGACAGCTATACTTTTTTTTCCCCGGGATAGAGAGGTCATCATTCATAATAGTGAAAACATCCAGAAATGTCCCTAAAAATAAAATAGAAACCCCCTTAGGTGTCTTTCCTGAACAACAATAAAAATATTGCTTGCTGTAAAATTTGTAAGAAGGTTCTATCCTGTCAGCTCAGAAGGAATGAAGATGAATTACATTCAAAGAGATACATCCAGAAGACCTATAGTAGTGACACACTGGTGGAACTCCCAAGAAACAGACATTTTTTCTTCCACCAACTAAACTGATGAAGTTTCTGCATTGTCTCAGAAAGAAAATGAAATATGAAAAATTAGCAGCAGTTTCTCACTTGTATTGCTTTCTGATAACTCTGTACTATAAGAAAACATTTTAGTTGTGAAACATTTAACAATGGAATGAAAGTTATGTGAGGAAATTGATTCATATGTGGCTGTACACGTATAGGGTCAATGCATGAGATTGTTTCCCCTCAAAAGGGCAGGGGAAATCAATCAATCAATCAACTAATCAATCTTTATTACGGTCAAAGACCAGCACAAGATATAGTACAGAAACATTAGAATAGTACTCATAAAAATTATTATAAACCAGGTAGATGGACCTAAAATGCTGTAAGACCATGGCTAGCCTGAAGGAATAATAACTATAATTATGATTATTATGGTTGTTGTATTATGATTATAATAAGTAAAATATAACTCTAACGCTGATAATGATTATAATATGATTGAGATTAATAGAATACAACTCTAAAACTATAGAGAAATTAGTAAAATAAAAAACTACAGGGTTAACCCTACAGTTTAGAGTAAGCCTAAAAACTGTGAAAAAAATTAACAACGTAAAAATGAAACAGGAGTAAGTAAACAGCTATCCTTAAAGGTAGGGCATCTAAAAGTATAGAATGACTAAGATAACCTATAAAACTACCATGTGAAGTAAAAAAGCAAATTAAAATTAGATAATCGAGTAAAATGATCAATAAAGAATCTACAGGGGGTGATATTAGCTGGCCATCAGGACCCGGCAGATCTTGCACGCCTCCCCACAAAACCTGGCAACATTATACATAAAAGACCGAATTGTCACCTGAAAGGAACATCTTGGTGTAGACTTGACTAGAGCGACCAGGGTAATTGAGAAGCAGGGGAGATATAAATTTGTCCCGACTGTCTTTATAGAAGGCACATGAAAGGAGCACATGCCCGATCGTTTCCACCTCCCCTGAGTCACAAGGGCAAAGCCTTTCCATAAACGGTATTTTCTTATATTTGCCTTCCAGAATGGCAGAGGGATGGGCATGACATTGGGCAAAGGTGAATGCCCTTCTGTGGCTTGATATTTCCAGTTGTGCCAGAATGCAGAGGAGGAGACGGTAAATCTGCGGCTATCCGGAGCCAGAAAGCCTGGCGCCCTAACATAAATTTGCCTGGCATTTCATGTCCAGAACCCTTTGTTTAATAGCCGCTTTCACTTTGTCCCGGCCCATTGCAAACAGGAGGGATGGAGAGAGGCCCAGCTATGCCACTTTATTGTAGACTGCCCATTTCCATGAGGATTGGAAATTGTCCTGAAGGTTTAGCAGGGCCAGGCTCCATGGACAAAAGGCTAGTTTGAGCCAATGATTGAGAACAGTCATCCAAACCTTAGCCTCCACTTTTATCATGCCAGTTTCTAGCTGAAGGGTGGCATTGGAGACACAGCAAGGCACTTGTAAAGTCCCTCTCAAGAATTTAGATTGAACATGTTCCAATATGGCAAAATTGGATGGAGATCCGGAGTGCGCGCCATACAATAGTCGTACCAGCGACTTGGCTTCAAATAGTTTGAGCGCTGCAGGTACGTACTGGCTGCCTGTAGAACAAAAGAACCTCAAAATAGAAGTGGAGCTCTTCTGTACTTACTTGGGGGGGTACTTACCTGCTCTAGGGGGATTCTCTGGGGCTACGGGAGGTCTCTGGAGATCCCCCCTCCCCCTTCCAGCCTTTGCTATGAAGCCAATTGCCCTGTTCTGGCAATCTTCAGCCCATTCTGTCACCTCAACCTTTTCACCGGGACCCAGGCCATGCAGAGGCCCATTGGGCATGCGTGGCATCCTCCAAAATGACCACCACAATGAGATTGAGGCCCAGAAAGGGCTGACGACCACTCAAACTGGGCAATTGGCTGCATAATGGAGGCCAGAGGGAGAAGGGAAACATCTGGAGACCAGACTCGGAGAAGCCCCTGAGAGGGGGTAAGTACCCCAAAATTAAACAAAAATTGTTTGTGAAACCCCCGCCCCAGACTGGACTGAACCAGGGGGGTTCGCGGGGGTGCTGGAACTAACTGGCCTGCTCCAGTTCAGGTCCAATTCGGAACCGAACCAAACCAGGCCCAGCTGGATTTGTGCACACCCATAGTCATTGCTAGTTGGCTACATGAAGCCTCCAGTTTCAGAGGATGTGGAGCTCTTCTCACAATCAGTGAGAAGAGCTCTGTGGGAGTCTGTGGGGAGAACAGGTTTTACTTACCCTCCCCACATATGACTGCTGACCCCTCCCTGGGTGGGTGGATCACCCGCCCAGATGAGCACCGGCTCCAACTGGTGGCTCCGGGGGTTGGATGCAGGGAAACACCACCACATGGCGCCCCACCCCCCAGAGCCCCAATAACACACCCCATGTCATCCCCCCCCCCGAATGTGCCTGCCATGGCTGCAAGGAGCCACGGCAGATACACAATCAAAAAATGAGGTCATGGGAGCACTCTTTACCTCATTTTAGCAGTAGGCTACTTTGGCTGGTTTGCTGCCGTGTAGCCACTGGGATCAAGCCCAATCCCGGTGATTCGCATAAGCATGCAAAACTGGGCTGGGCTCCCTTAGCCCGGTTTTTGCATGCTTGTGTGAATAACCTCAGTGTCTTTCTGAATATCATTTGCTGGAGAGCAGTAGTTATTAAGTTATTGTCTGCTTGTTTGCTTCTTAGAGCTTGTGGGAAACAGGATGCTAGACTTGATGGAATTTTGGCCTCATTTTATTTATTTAATTATCTATCTATTTATTTCTATTTATATTCCACCCTTCATCCTAAGACCCCAGGGCAGTTAACAACACGATAAAAACAATTCCATAAAAACAGTACAAATGCAGCTAAAAACTTAAAAGAGCAAGGGTCAGCTCATTGGCAAATAGCCTGACTAAAATGGGCAGAAGTGCCCTAATGCACCAGGGCTCTTCTTATGAAGTGCATATGCAGGCCCATGCATGTCTTAGACACATTCTAAGGTAGACCTGCATTTTTCATCCAGTCAAGCTCTGGCTAGCACCATGAATGAAAGATGCGCAGTACAGCAGAAATATTCGTGCACATCTTCCACAGCACCCAGGGTTTTGCGAGCAGGTGTATTTATTTGGGAAGTTTTGCCAAAAGTTGAAATTTTTGATGACCACTGACAGATCACTAAAAACTAAAGTGATATAAGTGTCCAGGTAAGACATAACCTGAGACCACTGCTAGTGGACGTAATCAAAGAAAGCTTTCCATCTGGGAGAAGTCTATACCAGACTGGCTTTGAGAAAAGAAAGGCTACCAGGAAGGATCTGTGCATGCCATCATCTGCCTTATGCAAGTATACAAAGCAAAGCTGACATCAACAGACAGAGACTGCTGTTTTACATATGTCCTTGCTTCAGGTGCTGGAGCAGCCAAGTAATATTGATACAGGAACAAAGGAACTTGGGGAGCTGGAGGCGGCTGTTTGTAGAAAGAAAGCTTTAATGGCAAGTTGTTAATTCAAAAACTACACTTCTCATGTGCAGTCTCTACCAAGGTCATCATATGCAAAATAGATCTCTCACTTCAGATGCTGGGACTAGGAGAGTGTTTATTAAGCCAGAAATGCAGATCTTCAAGAGGAACTTTTGCCTACATCCTGTCTATCATAATGCTTCTCTGCTTAGCACTACATTTAATTCTGAGTGCCCAAGATGTTATTGTATTTTTATTTAAGTAAGTAAGTATGTAAGTAAGTAAATTTAACATTTGGCAGACTTATTTCCAAGTCTGTTTTGGTGTATTGAAATAATAAGGCAAAAGTGTAAATTTCCCAATATATTTGTAACATGCTCTGCAAAGAGGACTGACTAAGAATATACATTCAATTGAGAGAAGAGCAGACCTTCCCATACAAATGTCTATGTCTCTGGAAATGTGTCTTTGGAATGTCTGTAAAAAAAACCCCAGACATTTGGTGTCTGGAATGTCTGTGTCTTTGGAAAAGTTTGCACTGCACGGGCCTAACTCCCAGCAGTAAATTATTAGGGGTGTGCACGAACTGGTCCACAGGCCATGTTAGAGGCCTGCAAACTGGTTCACAAGGGGCCTGATTCAGCGGTCCGACGCTGGAGTGGTGGTGGCTCTTTAAGGGAGGTGTTGGGGACCCCCCCCCCAACATTAGACCCAGAGATACCAACCCAGAATTATATGGAATTCAGGCCTGTGTCTGACTCCATTTTATAAGAGTTCAATTAAATGCCTGAACTCAAGGTGAACTGACACCCAGATCTCATGCCTGCCTCATGCACTGCTCTGTGAAGGAAGAGGTGATCCAGCATTGGATTGTGAAATGGGTACTCAAAGAAGCACAAAAGCCAGGCCAGAATAATCCAAATGTTAAAATCTAACCCATTATCAGATAATGTCTGTGGGAGAGGCCAGGGGCTGATCTCTGCTTTCCTGTTGCAAGAAGTCTGTGTTAATCCTGGTCAATGATTGCTCTACTATAGAAATTCAACATAGGTAAATGCACACAAAGAAAACACCTATAGGCTTTAATTCTTATTTTACTAACACCTTAACACCTCATGGGATGAGGCTGTCAAATCTGGGACAAGAGAAGATGCCCATTTGCAGCTCAGAGATGCAGATTTGCCTTGGGCAATGTCCCCTCCTCAAGATAGCAGCTAACAGAAGATGAGATTAAGATCTCCCTGGACTGGGCTAATATCTTGAATAATTAAAAGACATTATCCAGAAGGTAACAGCAAGTTGTCACCTTTTGGGACCCAGGAAAGATGATGGGAGATCAAAGGAAGATACAACTATAAAGAATGAGCCTTACTGGACAGAGAACTAGCAGTCTTTTGCCTACAAGGAATCTTCTGCCTACAAGCAAGACTTGCTCATGAGCAATCCAAGAGTTTGCTGCTAAGCCACGGGGCAACAAGCAGGAACTCTGTCCATGGACAGGAACTGTCTGTGACTTCCACTGCGCAGTGAGAAGTCAAGACTTCCCCCCAGCCATGGTACCTTCACTCTCTGCCTCGCTCTGAGCAAACTGTCTGCTTGACCACCAGAAGCCAGACCACCGCTCCCAAGTTGCTGTTCCCAGCTACAGCCTCTCTCCTTCAGCTGAAGGATCCACCGTTCTCAAGCCTCTGATCCTGGTAATATGCTGCCTTCACAAGCCTTGGATCCCTCTTCCTTCCTTCCTACTAATCACTGCTACCCCCTTCCTAAGCCCTCCCTTCCTCCTTCTTCTTTCTCTGCTTCTCTCTAAATGTTTTACTTAGGATTTGTTAAGATTATTAGATATCTGTAATTACTGATTGCACACACATATGTTAGTTAGGCACATTACACTACACTTTGAATCAGAAACATGTTTTTAATGTGGATTATTTTATCCTAATGAGCAACTCTTTATAATAAAGCCCATTGAACTTTCTGAGTGTGTCTCTCTCTATCTCTGTTTGCGCACCCAGATCCTACATGGTCACCATCTCCAAGAACCAATTCAGTTTGTGTATGATGTGACTTTGCCTCTTTCCCTCTGAGCATGTACAGTATGTGAAACCAGGTGTAGTTCACAACAGCGGGGGTGTTGTACTTACCTTTCCCACCACTTCCCCCCTCCGGCACTCCATTTTGAAGTGAATCTTTTGGGTCGGTAACAGTCCTCCCTGCCACCCCTGCCCCCTTGTTGGTGGTAAAAGCAGAAGTAACTTCCGCTCATGTGCCCACCACTGACACGTGCATGCACCGCACACATCACATGGCGCGCACGTCAGCGGCGGGTGCATGCGCAGAAGTTACTTCCGCTTTTACCATCAACAAGGGGGCAAGGGCAGCAGGGAGGACAGCTGCCGCCCCAAAAAAGTCACTTCAAAATGGAGCACTGGAGGAGGAAAAGCATTGGGAGGGGTAAGTACAACCCCCTGCCCTTAAAGAGCCATCCCCCGGCGTCGGACCACGCCTCTGCGGTCCGTGCACATCCCTATAAGTTATTGTGGTAGAGGGCAGAGTAGACAGGCCTTCTCCTTTGGTGCCCCGAGGTTTTGGAATCTGCTCCCTAGTGAAATAAGAGCCTCCCCATCTCTGACAATTTTTAAAAAGTCTTTAAAGACACATCTGTTCAACCAGGCTTTTAACTGATATTGTTTTAATTGTTTTAATGTTGTTTTTAGAATAACATTTTTTAAAAGTGTTTTTAAATTGTTGTGTTTTAAATTTTGTTTTGTTTTTAACTAATGTTTTATCTTTGTTTTTATCTGGCTGTAAACCGCCCAGAGAAGTAAGTTTTGAGCAGTATTAAAAAATAAGTTAAATAAATAAATAAATAAATAAATAAATAATTTAATCACATAAGTATTCAAGATAAAACCAGATTTTACATATCTCAACTCCTCCACTCTCTTTCTTTCCTCTGCCATTTCTACTACAATTCACCTAGGTCAAATGTGACCCTTCCCTCAATGGCATCATATTATTTCTCCTCTCCCTGCGGCATCATGGGACATATACAACTTTCTGTCATACTTACATATTTAGAACCCCCCCTATAAACTTAAACCTTTCTTTTCCTCCATTTTGTATTACCCGGCAAAGCAAAATGCCCATAGATTTCACTTTTCCCCACTGATGCCCCTCACCCCCTCTTCTTTCCTCTTTTCACACCATGAAATTGACCTGATTGATGTACTGAGGTTATATGGGATATTTGTATGGGAAGGACAAATTCCCTGTTTATTCCTTAAAACAAGAGCCTTGCTATATAAGTTTTGAATATTTTTAACTATTCTCTTTTTATGCTTGCACATTTTCAGTCAACTCACTAAGGAAAATGCAGCAGATCACACTATGGATCACAGAAATATTAGCCTATAGGCAATACACAATAGGCTTAAGGCCTCCTAGCTTGGCTCCTGCTGTTGGATAATTTCCTGGCATAATTACAGGCAGTGATGCGTGGTAACTGAGTATGGCAGATGTCAAATGATAACCTTCAATTATCACATCAATAATGTAAAGCCATGCAGGAGCTCGCTCTTAGCCTAAAATTTAATCCAGTCCTGGTAAAAAAAAAAAAAATCCAATTGATACTATACAGCTGCTTGATATCAAACAGCCAGATAAAAGACCCCTCACCAATTATCCAGTTCTCACAATTCATCAGCTTGTAAATTTCCATGATTGGGCAAAATCTCCCTGACTAGGCTAAAGCTGTGATGTAACCTCATTGATAGCAACATATTCTGAGCATCAAGAACTGGAAAGCACTCCCTTCAAATTGTACTTCCACTTCATTTCCCATTACGATCTCTTCCATCCTAACCCTGGCACAATAAGATAATCTACATAACATGTCCCTATTGTGTGTTTTTGTTAAGTCAGTGGAGTACTGATTCGGTAGGAAAACAGCACCAGACTACATTCAGAGGGACAGAAACTCCATTCCACAAAGGCTTTCTCCTTTGGCAGAAAAGGCTTCAGCAATAATCTCATAATTATACCTCTAGACTTCTCCATTCATTCCGAATTTTGCCTTTTAGCAGTAAAATATGCCCAATGCTAAGCACCCTTTTCTTCTGTATTAAAATGATACACACTGCATCGGGATGTAATTACTTGCTTTTAATAGGTGGATAAGGTTGAATAAAGTGACTTCTCAGTAATAAGAACTGGTGATTTTCTTTTCGAGATAAAATAGGTTTTAAAAAACCCTGACACATACACAGCACCTGTTCTGGAAAGATATTCATTGAGAGCTTGAAAACCCTTACACATGCTCTACAGGGGTTGCCTATTAAACTTGCATCGGCGAATGAATTTGATCTCCAAATGGTAGAGTGATTAAAAAGACAAATCTGCAATGAACAACAAACATATGTTACCTAAAGATGGCAACATAGGCAGGGCATTTCCAAATGTAATTTTTAAAATCATAACCATACAAGAGATTTCTCCAGGTAGATTTGGTTTGTCTCCTACGCAACTTCCATAAGGTCTTTAAGTACAGAATAAGAATTCCCACTTAAGTAAAATGCTTATAGTAGGATTTCTAAAGACTTATGGGGATTTTAAGCATACAGTAAGGTCATTCATACAACCAATGTGAGGAGGGTGGGCGGGGAGACAGGCTCCTACTTGCCTCCCTACACATGATCACCCTTCCTCTGAAGACTCTTCTATGGTGCATTCTGGGAAATTCCTGAAGCTGGGTCACTCCTTCCCCTGGCCTCTATCATTTTCATGGCTGTCGGCAGCATGGTTGTCTACACAATTGGGTGGTGAGGTAGGAGAGCGTGCACTCACTTTTAGCCTGGGTATAAAACTTGGGCTACCCAGGGGAGAAACGCAGCAATCCCGACAGTTCTCACAACCAGCCCCACCCAGGCGAGCACCTGGGAAAACAACATCACTGTGTTTGAAGTGACAACAGGTTTTTTGGTCAGAAAAACCTGGTCATGGGGGTGGGGGCAGGTGGGTCATATAGTTTTGTTTTTGATTTTAGGTCGCTGATGGCTATCGTAGGGACTTGATTGTCTGAAGGACTGCTTGCTCCCTTTCAGTCCTCCTGACTATAGGCCCTGCTCAGACTATCTCCCTCTGCTCTGATTTGTGGTGATAGTGACAAGAGACCAGGGCTTTTTGGTTATGGCACCTGGAGCTCCTTGCCTCTCCATCTAATCATTTTCTCTCATGATCGTTAAAACAGAGGTGAAAACACTGCACTTTCCCCTAGCTTTTTCTTTACTTTTCATGATTTAATGCCTGCTGATGCATCTGTAGGTTTTATTGAATTTGCTTTCAGCTTTATATTAATGGTTGTTTGTTATACTGCTAGCTGTCTTGGGAATCCTTGAGATGATATTTAAGTAAATAAGCAAGTTTTTAAAAAGGTTCACATATTCATGTAATCCATTAATGCAGTCCTCAACCTCACTTGATGTTTCACAGCTGAATGTGTGAACTGACACTATTGAAAAGCATTGTGTCTGCAGTAAATTTTCATATGAAATGTCATCGTGTCATTTTCACTGATGCTGCAGTCATCAAGTGATAAGGCATATGTGAAGTTGCTTTGAGTGTATTCCATGTGTCATCTACAGCAGAGATTTTTTTAAAAAAATTCTATTTCTTTATTGAGTTCAGCAACCAGACTTTGATACATAAAAGCAGAGTTGGATGAGGCTATGTGCATGGAAGTTATGCCACAGAATATAAAGAATGGCCTAGAGCACCTTTCTTATGAGGCAAGGCTACAACACCCAGGGCTATTTCGTTTAGAAAAAAGATGACTGCGGGGAGACATGATAGAGGTCTATAAAATCATGCATGGTGTGGAGAAAGTGGATAGAGAGAAATTCTTCTCCCTCTCACATAACACTAGAACCAGGGATCATCCCATGAAATTGATTTCCAGGAAATTTAGGACCAACGAACGGAGGTACTTTTTCACACAACGCCTAATCTCTTGGCGGCTTTCAATACTATTGACCATGGTATCCTTCTGGAATGTCTTGAGGGAGTTGCGGGTGGGAAGCACTGCTTTGTAGTGGTTCCACTCCTACCTTTCTGCCAGATTCCAGATGGTGTTGCTTGGAGACCGTTGCTCTTCAAAATCTGAGCTTTTATATGGGATCCCTCAGGGCTCCATACTGTCTCCAATGCTTTTTAATATCTACATGAAACCATTGGGAGAGATCATCTGGAGATTTGGTGCTGGGTGTTATCAGTATGCTAATGACACCCAAATCTATTTCTCCATGTCAACATTATCAGGAGAAGGCATATCCTCCCTAAATGCCTGCTTGGAAGCAGTAATGGGCTGGATGAGGGATAACAAACTGAGACTGAATCCAGACAAGACGGAGGTACTTATTGTGCGGGGTCATCACTCGGGACGCAATATTGATCTACCTGTTCTAGATGGGGTCACACTTCCTCAGAAGGAACAGGTACGCAGTCTGGGAATGCTTCTGGATCCATACCTTTCCCTGGTTCCCCAGGTTGAGGCAGTGGCCAGAAGCACTTTCTATCAGCTTCGGTTGATTTGCCAGCTGCGTCTGTTGCTTAAGGTTCATGATCTCAAAACAGTAGTACACTTGCTGGTAACCTCCAGACTTGATTACTGCAATGTGCTCTATGTGGGGCTGCCTTTGTACGTAGTACAGAAACTACAATTAGTACAAAATGCGACAGCCAGGCTGGTCTCTGGGTCATCTCGAAGAGACCATATTACTACTATATTAAGATCCAGCTGAGCCAGGGGCAGGTTGATGGGAAGAGGGCTCTGCTGAGCAGGGCCCTGAGTGCTTGCCTGTGTTCCACCTCTTTCAGGTAACCACCAACTAACTGCCATTTAAGATCCAGCTGAGCCAGGGGCGCAAGCCTCTTGGCGCGAGCCGAAGGGCAAGAGCACAAGGGCTCTCGGCCTTGTGGCTCTCAGCCAAGTGGAGAACAGCCGGTGGAGTGCAGTAGTCAGAGGGTTGAAGAGTCCCAGCAAGTTTGATGGACTTCTGAACAGGAGCACCAATGACAACAGTTCCCTCATTTCTCCCTGGAGTGTTTTTCCTTTCTCTATTTTCTCCTCCTTCTTCTTCTTTCCCCACAGCAGCATCAACTATGGGGCTCCTTTAAAGCTCAGGCTGGGCCACGGGCACAAGCCTCTTGACACTCTCTCCTTGTGGCTCTCAGCCGGGCGAGCTGCCTGGGGTCAGAATTCAGCATAAGTCTGTTTGACACCTGGTTTTGTTAGGTAGTGGAGCTGTGGTAGTTTTTGGACTGAGGAATGTGTCTGGGAGAGCAGGAAAGTGGGGTTGGTATGAGGGCAGCAATACCACTGGTAGCGGGCAGAGGGAGATATGGCGGTGGGAGCTGGGCTGGCCGTTACAGGGGGAAACGGTCCAGGCAACTGAGGCCTGTTCCTATTTCCAGCTCTTCTCCCAACCCTGAGACCCCTGGGAGCTCTGAGAACACTCCCTCAAGGATTAGGGTGCTGCTGCTGAATGCCAGGTCAGATAATGCTAAAACATCTCTCATCTACGATTTGATTGTGGATGAGCATGCTGACCTGATATGTGTGACGGAGACCTGGTTGGATGAGCTGGGTGGAGTTGGTCTCTCTCAGCTCTGTCCTCCAGGTTTCCTGATTGTGCAGCAGCCCCGCCTGGAGGGTCGGGGAGGGGGCATTGCAGTAATCTATTGAGAGACCCTCCCCATTTCCAGTTGCCCGGTCAGGCAATCTCAGAATTTCAAGTGTTTGTCCTTGAGGGTGGGCCTCCGAGATAGGCTAGGAATTCTGTTGGAGTACTGACCACCCCGCTGCACTTCAGTCTCCCTCCCTGAGCTGGCGGGGATGATCTCGGAGGTGGCCTTGTGTTCCACCAAGCTTATTGTCTTGGGAGATTTCAATGTCCACGCTGAGGCCCCCCTAGTGGGTGCGGCTCAGGATTTCATGGCCTCCATGGCAACCATGGGCCTGTCTCAATTGGTATCGGGCCCTACCCACATGGCGGGACATACTCTGGATCTGGTTTTTGCCGACCGGGGAATAAATGATCTGGAGGTGGGGGAGTTTGAAATAACTCCCCTGTCATGGACAGATCATCATCTGGTGGGGTTTAGTTTGACTGCTCTGTCTGCCCTCTGCTGGGGTTGTGGGCCAATTAGAATGGTCCGCCCCCGGAGGCTTATGGATCCGCTTGGATTCCAGAAGGCCCTTGGGGAGTTTCCAGTGTCCAGAGCTGGTGACCCTGTCGAGGCCCTGGTTGATCTCTGGAATGGAGAGATGGCCCAGGCTATTGACACGGTTGCTCCTAAACGCCCTCTCCGGCTTGGTGGAGCCCGTTCAGGTCCTTGGTTTTCCTCGGAGCTTAGGGTGATGAAACAACTCAGGTGATGGCTGGAACGATGCTGGAGGAAGAGTCGTCACGAATCCGACCGAACACGGGCAAGAGCCCATTTTAGGGACTACTTCGTGGCGGTGGGGGCAGCAAAGAAATGCTTTTTCTCTGCCTCCATTGCATCTGCTCAGTGCAGACCAGCGGAGCTGTTTTGTGTAGCTAAGACATTGCTGCACACATCCCCCCGGGTAATGGGGGAGGAACCATCCACAGCCCGCTGTGATCAGTTTGCGTGTCACTTTGTGGATAAAGTTGCTCGCATCTGTGCTGATTTGGACTCCAGAGTTTTGGCAGTTCCGGCAGATGTGCTTCTGGTACCATCTGGTCCTATTGTATTGGATTCTTTTCAGTTGGTACAGCCTGAGGATGTGGACAAGATCCTGGGCAGTGTGTGGGCGACATTGTGTGCTCTTGACCCTTGTCCTTCATGGCTAATAAAAGCTGCCAGGGAGGAGGCAGATAAATGGTTGGAGGTGAATATCAATGCCTCATTAAGGGAGGGCAAGATGCCATCGTGCCTCAAGGAGGCGATGGTGAGACCATTATTTAAAAAGCCCTCCCTTGATTCCTCCAACCTGAACAACTATAGACCGGTCTCTAACCTGCCCTTTTTGGGCAAGGTGATAGAGCGTGTGGTGGCGTCCCAGCTGCAGAGGGTCTTGGATGATACGGATTATCTTGACCCTTTTCAATCTGGCTTCCGCCCCGGATATGGGACTGAGACTGCCATGGTCGCTCTAGTGGATGACCTACGCCGGGAACTAGACAGGGGGAGTGCGTCCCTGTTGGTTCTGCTGGACCTCTCGGCGGCGTTCGATACCATCGACCATGGTATCCTTCTGGGCCGCCTCTCAAGTATGGGAATTGGAGGCACTGCGTTGCAGTGGTTTTCGTCCTTTCTTGGAGGGAGGGTCCAGAAGCTGGTGCTGGGGGACTACTGCTCGGCCCCGTGGCCATTGCCCTTTGGGGTCCCGCAGGGTTCGATCTTATCCCCCATGCTGTTTAACATCTACATGAAACCACTGGGAGAGGTCATCCGGGGATTTGGACTGAGTTGTCAGCAATATGCGGATGACACTCAGCTCTATCCTTGTCATCTGATCCTAGGGAGGCGGTGGATGTCCTAAATCAGGGCTGGAGGCCGTGATGGGTTGGATGTGGGCTAATAAACTGAAATTGAGTCCAGACAAGTCGGAGGTAATGTTGGTCAGTAGGAGAGCTAATCGGGATAAGGAGATTTTACTGGTTCTGGATAGGGTTGCACTCCCCTTGAAGGAGCAAGTACGCAGTTGGGGGGTATTACTGGACCCGGCTCTGCTTTTGGAAGCGCAGGTGGAGGCGGTGGCCAGAGGTGCCTTTGCACGGCTTCGGCTGGTGCGCCAGCTGCGTCCCTTTCTTGAGAAGGCAGATCTGGCCACAGTTACCCATGCCTTAGTCACGTCAAGGCTGGATTACTGTAACGCACTCTATGTGGGGCTGCCCTTGAAGAACATCCGGAAACTACAGCTAGTACAAAATGTGGCAGCTAGGGTTTTATCCAGAGCTGCCTAGTGGGAGCACGTAACACCCATTTTGAAAGAGCTACACTGGCTACCAGTTTGTTTCCGGGTCCAATTCAAGGTGCTGGTTTTGGCCTTTAAAGCTGTTAACGGTTTGGGCCCGGGGTATTTGAGGGACTGCCTGCTCCCAAGGTTTGCTGCCCGCTTGACGAGGATATCTGAGGGGGCCCTGCTCCAGGTGCCGACAATGAGGGAGGCTCGGTTGTCGTGCACGCGGGACAGGGCCTTCTCTGTTGCTGCCCCCAGACTCTGGAATGCTCTCCCGGTGGCTCTTCGCTCCTCAGTTTCCATCACAGCTTTTAGAAAAAATGTAAAATCTTGGCTTTTTGCCCAGGCATTTATTTGATTCTCTGCTGCTGCTCCTTATAATCTTTATTGCTTTTATGCTTTTTGTTTTAAAATTTTAAATCAGATTTGTTTAATATCCCCCCCCACTTAATATTTTAATTGTGTCTTTTTTACCATCTTGTGTTAAAATTGTTTTGCTGTAAACTGCCTTGGGATTGCTTTAATGAAAGGCGGTATATAAATTTAACAAGAAAGAAAGAAAGAAAGAAAGAAAGAAAGAAAGAAAGAAAGAAAGAAAGAAAGAAAGAAAGAAAGAAAGAAAGAAAGATTGCAGAAGTTGCACTGGCTGCCAATAAGTTTCCAGGCAAAATACGAAGTGTTGGTTATAACCTATAAAGCCCTAAACAGGTTAGGCCCACGGTACTTAAGAGAGAGTCTTCTTCTGCATGATCCCCATCGTCCACTGCATACATCAGGGGAGGCTCATCTGCGGCTACCTTCATGTCGTCTGGGGGCCACCCAGGGACGGGCCTTCTCTGCTGTCACCCCGAGACTTTGGAACGCACTTCCCATGGGAATAGGAGTCTCCCCATCTCTAGCGGCTTTAAAAAAGTGTCTAATGACTCATCTTTTTACCCAGGCTTTTTAAAACTTTAACTTTTTAAAAATTTAACTTTTAAAATTTTGGATTGTTTATTGATTTGTTTTAAACTGTTTTTAGTATTTAATTGATTTTAATGTTTTGTTTTTGTTTGTTGTCAACCGCCCTGAGACCTTGGGTTGGGGCCGTATAAAAAAACACCAAATAAATAAATAAATAAATAAATAAATAATCAGCTTGTAGAATTCTCTGCCACAAGATGTGGTGACAGCCAACAACCTGGATGGCTTTAAGAGGTGTTTGGATAACTTCATGGAGGAGATGTCTATCAACGGCTACTAGTCAGAGGGCTATAGGCCACCTCCAGCCTCAGACAGGGTCCCTCTGAGTACCAGTTGCAGGGGAGCAACAGCAGGAGAGGTCATGCCCTCAACTCCTGCCTCTAGGCTTCCAGAGGCATCTGATGGGCCACTTTGTGCAACAGGATGCTGGACTAGATGGGCCTTTGGCCTGATCCAGCAGGGCTATTCTTATGTTCTTAAAATATTACGTACATATAGAATTGATATTCTTTGGTAGAATCAAGCAGGTTGAGCAGAATCTTAAGATTCTGGAAGCTGAGAATCTGAGTTTAAAAAGCCATTTTAATCCACTTGGTTGAAATATTGAGAATGGTGGCAATTTTATTATGATAAGTCAGTCAATTTTATTACAGCCATTGGCCAGCAATTATTATGATAATATTTTTCAAGGTCTGAACTGGGGGAGTGGGGTTTTCAGTCCCATCCCATTACAGATTCCTGTCTCCATGCCCTTACAAACATCCCTCTCTTGTGGATATCTGTGATGCCCCACAGAAGTGGAATGCAGAATCCTAAAGTTTGTGTCTGATATCCAAAAGGCTGATATCCAAAGAACTTTAGGCATGCCATGAGCCTTGGTCATGTCTTTAGCATCAGAGACGTAGATAAACTATCTGAACAAGATCTCCTATGTTTCTCTTTGTTAGGAACCCTGAAATTCCTCTTCAGATTTCAGGTTCCTTTGGAAGGAACCCTTAAACTCTCAGATTTCACTTTAGAAAAATTTCATTCCAACTCTATGGTGATATGTGCATGCCCTATCACAAACTATTTTTGAAAGGATAGATTGTTAACTACTTTTGAATGGTTTGGGGGGAAAACCCTTTTTTGCCATGTGGCATGGTCCTGATTTCTGGTCCCTGATACAACATTGTCCCTGTTTTGCCTTTGAAGAGGTACTGGGGATAAATTTTTAAAAAGTTGTTTGTGTGTTTACGTATGCATTAGAGATTTTCTGATTTCAGTCTCCTCCTCCAGGGAAGAAGATGTATTTCTGAGTGAGGATGCAACTGGATTCTGATGCATTTGCATGAAAATGGCATGTACACAAATGGATACAAAATGCCAGTATACCACAGCCCTTCCTACCAACGTTAAACCTGATGCAGTTAGGAAAGGTTGCCAAATGTGTTTCCAGTTTCTCTGCAATTACAATCAGATTCATTCTGAGAGTAAACATTCTTAAGTATTTTTAATTTTCCTTCTCCTTAAAAAACTGCTGTTTTCTTTTTTAAGAAACTGTAAATGACTCCATTTCTTTGTTCACTCTGCTTCAGAAGCCAGTGCAGGACAGGTGGTGTTGCAGAGTGAATAAATACAATGAATGGACAGCAAGGGAAGAAGAGCTAATGTTCAAATGTGTTGGATTAAGTGTGCCTAAGGCAGAGATCTTTTTAATAATAAATATTAAAAATGTAAATAATTCCTGTATTCACCTGCAAGATATTAGAGGTTATGTAATGTGGTGTGTGTGGGGGGGGCATATTCTTCATGCAGAGGCCCATTCATTCATTAGTCCAGTTTTCATCATTCTTCCTCCCTCATATGCAGATTACATGCACTTAGACCTTTGTGTGCACATAGGCCTAGCTTGCTTGCGTGTGTGTGGTGGAGGAGGGAGGAGTACAATTCACTGCTCCAGTTTTGCAAAGAGGATCGCTAGCATGGAACTAGGTCACCCCCAGCAGTGTTTGCAGCAGGGGATTCTGGGAGTTGTAGTCAATAACATCTGGAAATCCCTGTTAGAGGGAACTACAGCTCCCAGAATCCCCAGCTGCAATGGCTTTTGTTGGGGGATTATGGGAGTTGTAGTCAACACCATCTGGGAATCCCTGATAGTAAAGTGAGCTGCTGTCGCCACCCTAAGCCCCACAACATCTCCTGCACAGACATCTGTTTTCCCCTCATTCGCCTGTGGCATGCAGAGTATGCCATATGACAATTTCCCTCTCAGCCAATCTCTCCCGCTCACTGGCACTCCCAGACTGCTTACCTGTTCCTTCTGAGGAAGTGTGAGCCCATCTAGAACAGGTAGATCGATATCGCTTCCCGAGTGACGACCCCGCACAATAAGTACCTCCGTCTTGTCTGGATTCAGTCTCAGTTTATTCTCCCTCATGCCACATGCTGATTTCCCCGCCTCCATTGTCCCTTGCCTGGTGGTGGTGGGAGCTGCCTCTCTCGCTCTCCCAGTCTGCCTTTTGAAATGGCACTATGCTGTTGCCACTAGATACGGTTGGGGCAGAGTGGCTAGGAACAGTAAAGTGACCAGCGGAGACAGGCACAGGGTATTCATTCTGCCATCTCTGCCAATCTACCACCTGAAGCTCCTCGGTCTGTCTCAGTACTGGCTGGTGCAGAATAGACCTAACATCCATGAAGTGGTGTTAGAGGCTAAGTTGACAGAACAACAACATCTGTACAAATTTTGTTATTTGTGAGGCATGGATGGGGCTCTGTATAAGGTAATCTCTCCCTCTGTAACTTTCCCACAGCAATTCAATCACCTAGCATTACTATAATGTTTATAATATAAAGACCAAGGCCCTTGGCAGTTTACCATAAAGCTATTACAAGACTATACATTCATAAAAATACACGAATGCAATAACCTTGAGATTTTCAGAAACAAGTTTGGCTTAGCACACAAAGAATTAGATACTTGGGTTAAAAAAAAATCTTGATCATGACCTTGGTTCTATTTAAAATCCCTGTCACTGTTATAGTGCTATGAAGCTATATGAAGATATTAATGTCCTAAGGAGTGGCATTGATTGATTGATTGATTGGTTGGCTGGTTGGTTGGTTGATTTATATATCGCCTTTCACAACAAATCCCAGAGTGGTTCACAACATATATATTTAAAACAACCAGCCTACATTACTAAAATATTCCCATTTGTAATTGACATTGCACTATCTTTGGCTATATAATCAGCAGCATTATGTTTTCCTGATGAAGTTTTCCATGAAACTCCCAAGTTTACATTCTCCTATAGCAAAAGTTGCTCTGATGAACATGTCCTACCTATCATTTCTTAAATATTGACCTTCAGATGAACAGATCTGTATAATTAAAGAAACTAATTGACATTTACATTTTAGCTTTTCATGTTTTTTTTTAACAAGATGGAATAAAAGTCATACACACAGACTGCACTTTAAACATCTGTAATGTGTCGCAGAGGGGCAATTCCTGGACTGCCCTGTTTTCATTTGATTAAAATATATTTCAAATGCAGGGATCTTACCATCTAGCTTTGAGGATTTGTTATGGATAGACTTGATAGATGACTGAGTTTTCTGGGAAGGGGTGGGGGGAGCGGAGCCCTGGCAGATTATATAATCAGGACTTGCTTCCTTGTCAGATCTTTATTATAGAAATTAATAATTAATTTTACAGGTAAGAATTTGATTTGCCACTCACTACTGACTGATGCATGACTCTCACCAGAAACCAGTACTTCCTTCTTAGGATTCTATCCCTGTTTTTAATATCTGCAGAATGTAATTGTACATCTACCAAAATGAGTTGAGGGCTTAGGTCAAACATCAGCTCTGTTTCAGCAAATTTTAAAGCATTAAGCAGCTACGCAAAGAATTTCTTATAAAGACATGCACGAAGCTTAATCCACAGTTCTCATACTCCATCTAAGCCAATATCACATAGAAGCAAGTTTCTATGTACAGATCTCTAACTGCAGGTGGGTGCGATGGATGCAATTCCTAAAGCAGGATCTGCCACCCCTTGAGGTGGCAGTGGTCTGGACCACTTATCTCTTGCCACTGGCCAAGGGACTGTCAAAATGAACCTGGAGCTGGAGGAAGAGGGCAATGGGTGTGTCTGAAAGCCACAGGCCTGGATCAAGCCACCAAACTCAAGTTGATGCCTGGATCAAAGATGGAGAGGAAACGGCATATTTTAATTGAGACACAACTCCCAGAGGTAGAGAGAGAGAGAGACAGAGAGACACAGAGAGAGAGAGCGCAACCCACAGACATGTTTAGCTTGCTGTGCTTGGCTCCTGAGCTAAAGGTAGTTTTCTAGAAAAGGAAGACGCACATGGCAGTAAACTCCATCCCTCCATATCTTAGATATGGAGAAGAGGAAGGATCATGTAGGTTCTGAAAGGACCACACATTGAATATCATAACATCACAGCACCACACAGCAAATCAAATTTCACTGTGTGGTGATGTCTGACTGGCCACCATGTTACGCAGCATAACACAGGCGGTTCTGAGTCACCCATGCTGCTGCAAGCTCCTAAAAAACTGCCAGCAGGGTTGCGCATTTGTGCAAGAGCACAAATACTTAAAGTAGTGTGCCCACACTTCAGGAGTGCTGCTTAGATTGGAAACAATGTAACATAGCACTTGCCAGGTGTGGACATACTACTTTGAGATTTGTGCTCTTGTGCAAAACCGCAAGACTGCCAGTGGTTCCTTGGAGGCTTCTCGCAGTGTGGGTCGCTAAGAACCACTCGCATGATGCTGCATAATATGTTGGCCACTGGGGAGCAAGAAAAGTCAACTGAGAGTGAAAAAGAAAGGGCATTGTAAACAAATAGGCACACATTTTTGCAAGGCGTGTAAATAAAACCCACAACACCTTGAAAAAGGAAGACAGTTATTGACACTGCCCAAAACATTAAGATCCAAGAGCAGAATTAGCTCAGTCCTACAGGTGCCTGTTAATTCCCTGGATCCTAGAAACTCATTTCAAAACAATATAGATACAAAATGCATGAATATTTCTCATTAATTCAGTTTATTCTTTTAAGTGTGCCTTATTTGTATGTGTTTATAGCCTCCTCTTGGTCTGTGCAAGGAATGTAACCTATCCCATTTTCTCCCTCTGACAGAACCAAATAATGGCATATAAGCCTCCTCTTTCCTTTTCCATGTAAATGGACTGCATTTCTGACTCATCAATGGCAGCATGAGTGGCAGTTCTTATTGCCAAAGTTGGAATCACTGCAGGTCCCCCCACAGCAATATTCCACTTAATGCCACACATAGTCTGGCTGATTGATGTGCCACCTCTGGAGGAAAAAAAAACCCTCAGTCATCTTCGTTTATTTGAAACAGTTGGCTCTCTCCCTTCAGATACTTGTCAACGGTTCTGGAAAGATGTTTTAACTGGCACCCTGTCAACCAGCATATCTAGAGTGGTGAGGCTTACTAGCTGTGAAATTTCTGCCTTTCTACCCCAGCAGGACTTAAACGACTAAAAAATTCAAACAACCCTCTGAAGAGAACAAGTTACCCTCTTCACAATGATGAAGAGGCTCCTTTTTGGACATATTTTAATTGCAACCATATGAGACTTACATATAAGCTGGAGGCAGTGGATATGATTGAAAGGTTTGTTGTGAAGCCTTAGACTTCTGGCTTTGTATGCATTTTCTGATGTATATCACTGTACAATAAAGCTGATGTCAATTTTCAGACATTCCTTTGATTAAAACACCCAGAAAGCTCCATTTCCAGGATTCTACGACACAGATGAAGCAAGAGCACATTTTCTTAATATTTCCTTATTTCTTGCAATAACAGGTTTCTTACAGAGTATCACTGATAGGTCAACTGCATGCTGTAAGCAGCCCAGAGACAGACGTTTGGGGTGGTGTACAAATATAATAAACAAATGCATTATTCCCATTAGAAACTTCATTAATATTGTTGTTGTCAAAATTTCTCAGATGTTTCACCTGAGAAGGCTTTTCCAAATTCGCATCCAAATGTGGATTTAGAGAGAATTCCATGGGAATCCTATGTATGTGTTTGTGCTCAGGGATGCAGAAGGTCCTAGAACAGGCATCCCCAAACTGCGGCCCTCCAGATGTTGCTGAACTACAACTCCCAGCATCCCTAGATACAATTTTTTGTGGCTGGGTATGCTGGAAGTTGTAGTTCAGTAAAATCTGGAGGGCCGCAGTTTGGGGATGCCTGTCCTAGAATCACTCCTTGGCATCTCCCTGAAAGATTGGAGAAGCCGCTAGAAGTCAGTGTAGATCAGGGATTCTCAACGTTGGGTCCCCAGATGTTATTGTACTTCAACTCCCATAATCCCCAACCAAAGGCCATTGGGGCTGGGGATTATGGGAGTTGAAGTCCAATAACACCTGGGGACCCAACGCTGAGAATCCCTGGTGTAGACAATACTGAGCTTCATAGACACAGTGTAAGGCAGTTTCCTATGTACACACACACACACACACACACACACACACCCCAAACTTAATTTAATTTGCATCCAAATCTTGATGTAGAATACCCTCCAAATATTTTCCAAATTAAATTATTGATTTATTTGACAGTCAATGATATTATTTCAATATTTTATATTTGTCAGGGAAATTGGGTTATAGCTCAGTGGAAGAACATCTGCTTTGAGTACAGAAGGTTCCAGGCTCAGTTCATGGCATCTCCAGGTAGGTCTGGAAAAGATCTGTGTCTGAAATCATCGAGAGCTACTGCCAGTCAGTGAGGACAGTCCTGAGCAAGATGGATCAATGGTCTGACTCAATATAAGCTGGCATCTTATCTTCTATATCAAAATAGGCGAAGAGCAGTAATGGACTTCAGTATTGGAACAACTTTGGATATTTTATATTTGAAATCTATGTTCAAGAAATGAGACTCTTACCTTTCAAATACTGAGGTAAACTCTTATAGACAAAATGCGAATTTGAATGCTGAATTCAACATTTTGTATTCAGAAAATGCATTGAACATTTATCACAAAACATTTCACTCGCTAACATTAATTGCATCATGTTTCTATTCTGTGCAGAAGAACTTATGGGTACCACTGGTGTAACAATCAGCTTTTTAACCATGACAATCAAAAGTCAAACCAGACACAATTTTAAACAAGCACTTTGCTCCTACATTTTGATTTGGTTTTTTCTAAATATTAGCCATGCCTGCCCTTCCAAATGAGAGGGAGAGTGGGAGAGGGGAAATTCAACCAATTGAATTTTGATTACACAAGAGCAGGAGAACTTCTTATCAGCACATAACCTTGTAGGAAAATACAGATTTTATTTATTTATTTTGTATGATGGAATGGCATGTTTCCTAATTTCAAAAAATAATCCCATAAAGCAATTCCTTGAACTTGAAATCTCGATTCTGGCAAAACAAATGCAAATTACACCTGTGCTCTGAAAATAAGGAATAAATTTTTATTTTGTATGTACCATAAATTAGAGCTGATCTGAAAATTTAGATCTTTTACAGGTAGAAGCAATTTCAGCAGAATTCAAAGGTTTGGGAAATTGGCTTAAGGGTTTCAGAATGCAGCAGGAAAGCAGTTTATGCCCCCCCTCTGCAGTTTCTCTGTAGTTGAAACTCTGTAGTTTCAATTTATGAAAGATTCTGGGGGAAATGGCAGCTGCCACTAAGCTAAGATATTTCTCATAGTCCCTCTTATAGTCTTTTATAAGACTATCGTCTCATAGGTTTTTATACTCGCCAGAAATCAGTGGCCTGAAGGACATTACACTTTAAGAATGCAACACCTCTCTGGCATTAACAGACGTTTCAATTCTAATCCATAGTCTATTGAAGTCATAGCAAAACCCTAGTTGATGTAATTGGAATTGGATTGTCCCGTCTGTTGCTTTTCTTCTGATATGTATGTAGTAGAGCGGAGAGCTGGTTATACAATATTGGTTCAAATAAAGTTACATCTGCACTGTTCCATTTTCTGTGGACATACCAAGTGAATTCAGACATAACACGAAACTGGAATTAAACAGGGAAGAGGTTGGAAGTCCACTATGTCCAAATGCGTGAAACTGCAGGTATCTCTGCTAACTGAGCCATGAGGCACTTTTCAAGGTGGTGATTCTCTTATCTTTTAGCAAAGGGAGAGCGACTGCCCCTATACAACCCAGCACAGCTTGACTCTGGCTTACAGCTGGCTGTTGCTGCTGTAATCTACTTTATGCTTAAAAAAAAAAAAAGATTGTGGCCTGTTTTGATACAGGGAACCATGTTATTTATTACTTACTTTTCTATGTAAACTGCTTTGAGAACTTGGCTCATATTCTGGTTCAAAAGGCTTTGCTCCCCCACACCCAATTTTTTAAAAGAACATAAGCCCTCAAGCCTATCACAACTGACTGGAAGTAGTCCAGACTTTAAGACTTGCTTCCCACTATTAGTTTTTGATACGCTAAAGTCTTTATTATGAGATTATTTTGCATTCACACCTTTCCCAGGGTGAATATTTTTTAAAACTATAATATTTAATCCCTTTTGTATACTACCATGTCAGGATATAATTAGATTTCAACCCCATTCAAATGGTAAATACCAGCAGTCATCTATATTTATTTTCCTCCCTTTTAACAGCTACTTCTTGGTTCCTCTGCCTAACTTTTATAATTTCAGTTCCTGACAGATCTTTTTAAGTGAGCAACTGATGTTTCATTCACCCTTACCCTATAATCAGCCTTCCTGCCTTGCGATGCTTACCCTTGAGATTGGAATTTTTCTTCTTTCTACCTGCAATCCTCCTGCTTTTGTCTTTCTCAGTTTTCTTGAGATTCCTACTATTTTTAGCCTACTTTCCAGTAGGCTTATGAGGTCACCCAGCATTTTGTGTGCCCATGTGTGTGTGTTCCCCCCATCAACTTTGCAATGCCTGGACCAATATGAATCAAATTGGGTACAGTTGTAGGAACACATAGTGACACCTCAATGGTGTAGTTTGTGATGATGTCATCTACCCCAGTTCACGATGACAGACGCATAAAAATTTGAGGCGCAAGTGAGCTAACTTGAGAACCAACTAACCGATTTGAACCAAATTAGGTACAGTTGTAGTGAGTGACACACAGGGACACTTCAATGGCGTAATCTGTGATGATGTCATCTACCCCAATTCAAGATGGAGGATGCATAAACTTTTGAGGCACAAGTGGACTAACTTGTGAACTGCCTAGCCAATTTGAACCAAGTTTCCTACACCCGTTGGGACAAATAGGGACACCTCAACAGCATAGTTTGTGATTATGTCACTTGATTCTGCACCTATAGGATGAGTTGTGAATAATATTTCTCAATATTTTTCATAATTCATAACTATGCACTGTGTTTTGGAGAGTGAAAAATCTGGGGGTCTACAACATATTTTGGATTATTAAGCAGTCACCTAATAGCGCAGTGAAGAAGTAACTTGCCTCTGGAGCAAGAGGTTGCTGGTTCAAATCCCTGCTGGTATGTTTCCCAGACTATGGGAAACACCCATATCAGGCTGCAGCGATATAGGAAAGATACTGAAAGGCATCATCTCATACTGTGCGGAATATGGCAATGGTAAACCCCTCCTGTATTCTACCAAAGACAACCACATGGCTCTGTGATTGCCAGGAGTCGACACCGACTCAATGGCACAACTTTATTTTACAGCTGTAGACTTCTACTATTTCATATTGCATTGTTCATACACATTCTAATACCCAGAGGACTCCTACAAAGAACATGCCAACCAAACATATGCCCAAGCAAAATATATATTTATTTTTATTTATTAAATTTCTGTACTGCCCTATCCAAAGGCTCTGGGCGGTGTACAGCAACACATATCCTTGGCAAATGTCTAAGTCTTGTGAAGCATATTTTAAAAGGAGTGGCTTGGCAAGCCAGGGGTGAATGGTAGGGCTCGCCCATCCACTGGTGAGCCACTAGCTGCAAACGTACAACAAATCAAAAGAGAAGAGGCAGGACCTCCACCACTTACCAGCGATGGTCTGTTTAAACAGCAGAGCAGGGGCAGAAGACTGAGCCAGCGTGGTGTAGTGGTTAAAGTGCTGGACTAGGACCGGGGAGACCCGAGTTCAAATCCCCATTCACCCATGAGACTTGCTGGGTGACTCTGGGCCAGTCACTTCTCTCTCAGCCTAACCTACCTCACAGGGTTGTTGTGAAGAGAAACTTAAGTATGTAGTACATCGCTCTGGGCTCCTTGGAGGAAGAGCGGGATATAAATGTAAAAAGCAAAATCAAAGCAAGACAGGATGAGCCAGAGACCACATGTGCTCTTGCAAGGCCAAACAGCTGTCTCGCAAGAGAACAGAAGGGACCCAGGAGAGTGCATGGGGTGCACAGAGTTATTGAAGGACAGAGCAGGGAGAACTGAACCAGGAGCCACTATCATAATAAGAAGCCACATGCTATTTAAAAAATAATAATAATAAGGGAGAATAGAGCTCCCACGGAGCACGTGTATACTAAAATAAGTTTGGGTGTTCCCTTAGGTGAAATTGTCTGACAGTTTCTGAGGGAAGCCCCCAGAGTGTTGATAATATTAATGAAATTCCTCAGAAAAGTTTCATTTCTTCCTCTTAAGTGCCTATATGGTTAAAAACATAATTCAAAATACCAGCAGGAGGCCTGCCAAAGCCCCATCACTGTAATGCTTCAGCCAGAACAAAAGACCTGTACATATACTATTCTATTGCTTCTTTAATTAGGAACTTGTGCAATTGTGATTTTTAACAATATTTTGCCACTTATTTATCATGACTTGTAAATGATTTTGTATGTTGCCTTGAGCATTTTTTTAAAAAAAAGTTGACCAAGAAAAGGTGTAGAGTCTAAAAAAGATCTTTCTGCCTTTGCTCTCAGTAAGAAAGTGGTTAGTCTTGGAGATTTTCTTGACATGCAGTATCAGAAGGAATCCGTCATCTTGTCAGTGAGTTTATCTGATGCTGTAGGATCAAAGAGTGGGAGTAACTCCTGTGCCTCACTCAATTGGTGTAATAGGTATCTGCAGTGCAGAAGAAGACCGTGAGGCTATTCTCATGAGCAGCCTAACCCAGGCGAGGGCAGCCCGGCCTGAGTAAGGCTGCTCGTGTAGAGCACCGGGATCGAGGCCAATCCCAGTGCTGCTGACACACCGAACCAGCCTTTTAACCTAGGGTTAAGGGTGTGAGCACACGCTTAGCCCTGGCACTGGGGTTGTGTGTGTGCTCAGGCTGCATGCAGCCAGAGCACAGAGTCGAGTGCCTGGAGTGCCCAACTCACAGGGGAATCTCCCAATACACCGTGCTGCTCATGCAGTGCATTTTGGGATTCCTAGAGGCCGGGACTCATTTTCCCAGCCTCCAGAGCTCTGTGCTTCCAGGAGCAGCACGGATCGTGTGAGTGCACAAGCAGCATGTCCCACACATCGACCAGGATCATCTGACGAGAAGGCAAGCTCAAGCTTGCCTTCCGCCCGTGCCCTCCTCGCCTGCCAACTAGAGTTCTGTGCACGGCCTTAGTGTATATAACATTAAGGTTGTATCATCCTACTAATTATAAGTGTAGGAGAGAATTGCATCACAATGCTGTATCTGGTTAGGAATCTGGAGAAACAGGAAGGCAGTAGAATTCTTCTCATCACTTGACAGGATAAGGCAGAGGGCGAATACAGACTACTAAACAATTCTGGAGGTGAGTGAGGTAGCTTGAGAATGTATCATGCTGCCAGGTGCTAAGGAGAATTTGATCACAAAAATGTTGCATATTTATGGTAAAATGTGTAGTAACATGACTGTTTCAGCACAGACTACAAGTTTAACAAGTGGTTATATGCACTTCAGGGTAAGTTACCCCTTCCTAAATTATCATAGTGTGTATACATCCATTGTTCACATAATGACAAGAAAACTAGCAGAAAGTCATATCAAGACTCAACAGCAAGAAATGATGAAGCTGTGGTGATTCCGGGGTGGATCTGTTCATTTGATTTTAATTATCCTAAGAGCTCTTATTCCTTTCATTTGTCCTTGAGAATAAATTTATGCTATATAAGCCTCCCTTTAAGAGTCTCTCCATCAGTATTTTCAAACTTTAGAACTCTTGTTGAGATTCCACTTTAAAACTGCAGTAAATTAAACAAGAGTTCTTAAATTGTCACTAAATGGCTGTAATTGAATCCTCAATTAGAAAGATGGTGTTCATTCCAAACTCTACATGATAAGGGATGTAGAAGAAAAGAATTATATCAAAATCTTGCCACTTGACCAGATCCCCTCATAAAGAGTAGAGATTAGCATTTTGGTGTTTATAGATGATGTTCAGATTAACAAAAGAGAGGTTGGCTTTCTTTAAATATCTGGGTCCTTTAATTTAAAATGGATGAGTCATTTTAGGATGAAGTACTGGAGAATTTGACATACTTTGGCTTTTTGAGTTGCTTTAAAATCAGTTGCTTTAAAAAAATGAAAAACACAAGGCATGCATGAACAGCCAGATACCAGCCACAATAGAGTAGAAGGTACCAAGGTACTTTTCTTGTTTTAATGATCACAGATGCTTATGTAGCATTCTTGAAAATTGTTGTGTAGGTGTAGGACAGACAAGTGCACAGCAATATAACTTCTTTGTAGTGAATTAAGTGACTTTTAGGATATTTTACAGTATGCATCCATGGTGCCACCTTACTTGCTATAGTATCACACATCCCTGTGTTTCTCTTATGATTTAGTCCTAATCTAGGCTTGTCTGGAGATGGGGAGACATGGGGTGTGTCCATTGATTACAGTGAGCCCCTGGTGGCACAGTGGTAAAACTGCCGCCCTGTAACCAGAAGGTTACAAGTTCGATCCTGACCAGGGGCTCAAGGTTGACTCAGCCTTCCATCCTTCCGAGGTTGGTAAAATGGGTACCCAGAATGTTGGGGGCAATATGCTAAATCATTGTAAACCACTTAGAGAGCTCCGGCTATTTATATATAGAGTATATAAATGTAAGTGCTATTGCTATTGCTACAGGGTGGCTATTTCGGTGGTGGGGAGGAATAGAAGAAGTAATATTGGCAGGTCAGCCAGCTGCTACAAGGGAAGGGAAACCAGAAATTTAATAGATGTTTCCCCTTCCAGCTGTCCTGCTAGCTCTTTGACCTTGGGGAACAGTGACAGCTACTCACAGAGCCTCACCTCGCCTCTTTGTAATACCAGGTCAGTCCAGATTGTGGATCAATGGGCCAACCTTGTATATATCACAGATACTTGGCTGGGATTGGCTGGTGGCCCACTCTGGCCCCAACTTCTACCTCCAGGGTACTCAGTTGAGGAGTAGATATGGGGACATGGGTGGATAGGTGGAGTGGTTGTGGTATATAACAATAACATATCCCTTACCAGGATCCCTGTCCAAGTGTCTGACCATATCAAATGTGCATAATTAAATTTGAGGACCAGGGATAGATTGGGAGTTCTGTTGGTGTACTGATCACCCTGCTGCCCAACAGAGTCCCTAACTGAGCTGATGGTCTTGGTCTGCGGCTTGTCATTGGAATCTCCCAGGCTTATGGTGCTAAGGGACATCAAAGTTCACGCTGAGACCAATTTGCCTGGGGTGGCTCAGGAGTTCATAGCAGCCATGACAACTACGGGCCTATCCCAAGTGGTCTCAGTACCAACACATGTTGCTGGACACAATTTTGATCTGGTCTTTTACTCTGATTGGGGTGGTGTTCTATGGGTGGGGACTCATGTTATTTCCCCATTGTCATGGACAGACCACCATCTGGTTAAGGCTGGACTCACAATCACGTCCCACCTCCAAAGGGGTGAGGGGCCTATTAGGATTGTCCACCCAAGAAGGTTATTGGATCCAACAGAATTCCAAGAAGCCTTGGAAGGATTTAGTGTTGGTTGTGCCGGTGATTCTGTTGATGCCCTGATGGAGAGGTGGAACAGAAAACTCACCAGGGCAGTGCACATGATTGCTTCTAAGCGTCCTCAATTGCCCACTTCAAAACTGCCCCAATGGAGCTGAAGCAGCAAGATAGACAACTGGAGTACAAGTGCAGAAAGACTCAAATGGAATCTGCAGATTACAACATAGAGCACATTTACATACCTATGCTCAGGCAATAAGTGAGGCACAAAAAGCGATTCTTTTCTGACTGTATTGTATGTGCAAGCTCACATCCAGCAAAGTTGTTTAGGGTTGTGAGAGGGCTAGTACATGCCCCTCTCCCTTGAATCAGAATTTGGATCCATCAGCTACCCATTGTGATGTTTTAAATAAGTTATTTGTGGATAACATCCCTTGTATTCAGGCCAACTTAGATTCAGATCTCACAGTTATTGTAGAGTCTACTGCAAAAATGTCCAGCAGCTCCTCTTATATGGTTAGGCTGGATCAGTTTCAGTTTGTGACTCCTGACAATGTGGATAAGTTGTTTGGAACAGTGCGGCCTACCACCTGTTATTTTGACCCTTGTCTGATATGGCTTATACTATCTGGCAGCGGAGGTTGTTGTAGAGTGCTTAGTAAATATTAGAAATGCTTCTCTGAGAGAGGGCAGGACCCCTTCCTTTCTTAAGGAGTTAATTAGACCTCTTCTGAAGAAGCCTGCATTGGATCCCTCAGAATAAACAAATATAGGGCTACCTCTAATCTTCTGTGGTTGGGTAAGGCAATCAACAGGGTGCTGGCCTCCCCGCTTCAGGCAGCTTGGAAGAAACTAATTATCTAGAACCGTAACAACTGGCTTTCAGGTGGGCTATGGACAAAATAGAGACTGCCTTGGTTGGCCTGATGGATGATCTCCCAGAGGGTATTGACAGAGGGAGTGTGACTCTGTTTGTCCTTTTGGATCTCTCGCCGGCTTTTGATACTATCAACTATTCTATCCTTCTGGACTATCTGAGAGGGTCAGAAGTGAGAGGCACTGCTTTGCAGTGGTTCTGTTCCTACTGCTCAAGCAGATTCCAGATGGTGTCGCTTAGAGACTGTTGTTCCTCAAAATGTGAACTTTTATATGGCGTACCCCAGGGCTCCAGACCATCTCTAATGCTTTTAACATCTACATCAAACCACTGGGAGAGATCATCAGGAGATTTGGTGCAGGGTGTTAACAGTATGCTGAAATCGAAATCTTTTTCTCCATGTCAAAATCATCAGGAAAAGGCGTACGTTCCTAAATGCCTGCCTGGAGGCAATGAAGGGCTGGATGAGAGATAACAAACTGAGACTGAATCAAAATAAGACTGTTGGGGATCCCCTGATGGGCCGTAAGCTGTCATGAGGGATCGGGCTGACATTTGGGAGCCTACCCTCCCAGTGTGGCTGGTGTCGATCCTTCCTGGCCATGCAGCCCTGGATGCGGCTACTTCAGCCGGGAGTGTCTGCCTGGCCATCACAGAATAGCAGTACACCGTCGCTTGAAGGCAGCAAGTTGTTGCAGGGTCAGGGACAACTCTCATGGATCTCAGGCCAAAGTCTTGCAAAGCGGTGAGATCTCATGAGACTTGCCCAACCTGCCAAGGGCAATATAAACCAGCACTGGCCAGTGATGGGCCAGTGCAGGAGGAGAACTACTGGGAAAAGGAGCTCTGTGACTCCCTTGGAGAGCTGGAGGCAGCAGGTCCCTGGGGCAATCTGTGAAGGAAACAGATTGCTGGAACGGTGGAATATCACTTCCCCAGTGGCCGTAATTCTGAGGCCACCTGGAGACCTCTACACAGGAGGCAGCAGCAATGTACAAAGAAGGAAGTACTTATTGAGCAGGGTCAGAACTCAAGAGGCAGTTTTGAACTGCTGGTTCTTGATAGGGTCTCATCTGCTGCTCCCTGCTGAAATAAGAGCCTCCCCATCTCTGGCAATTTTAAAAAGATCTTTAAAGACGTGTTTATTCACCCAAGCTTTTAAACCAGACTTGTGGTTTTAAATTGTTCTAAGGTTTTAATGTATGTTTTAATTTATTTTATGGTGCTGTAAACTGCCCAGAGATGGAAGTTTGGGGCAGTGTACAAATGTAATAAATACATAAATACATGTTTACTTAGAAGTAAGTCCTGTTGACAGAGTGAGACCTACTTCCATGTAAGCACGTTTGGGTCTACAGTCCTAATCAGATGGACATACAATTCTCTAAACCCAGAATTGTCATTAAAATGTCACTTGATAGGAAAGCTGGAAGCTAGTTGACCATTCTTCCTCAGCTGGCACATCTTAGAAGTTTTGAAGGAAGCAAAAGGTTTCAAAACCACCCTTAAAATGTCTGCATACTCTTAGGCTATTACCAAATTACACCTAAAACAAAACCTGAGGTCAATTTAGAGGTGCTTCCTCAGGAGAAACATTGAAGTGTTTCTCTCTGACATGGATATTAGAATTTTAGTATTATAGACATGATGCAGTCTCAGCACATGCAGGGTTAAATAAAAGGGTTAAATAAAGCCTGCTTTCTTCTCTCCTTCAGTGTGACAAGCCAATACAAATAACAGAAAGTCCATCATATCTTAATCCAGCCCTCTCTCTTGCCTGTATACAAGTTACTGGAGATCTGAATACAAGTAACTTGGAAAATCCTGAGAGGGAAGGCTGGATGTAGATATGTGAGGCTCACACAGACTTCCCATTCTGTGCAGAGTCCTGACCCAGGGTTGTACTTGCATGAAAACAGGGAGGCAAAGAAAGCTCATTCCTATGAAAACCATCTGTACAAGGGTGCTGCTCCAGCAGTGAGATAGGCTTGGGCTGAATAAAACCGTTTGTTTCTTTTCTATCCCATCTGTCTCCATATCATGATCATTATGACATGCTAAGGCTTCTTTGAACAATAGTTTCCACAGAGGTTCCTGCTTCAGGGATCTGCTGCAGTCAAAAGGACAAAGATGGTATTTTCTGACACAAGGCTAAACTGCCTGGTTGACAATTTACTTTTCTCACTTTGGAGCATGTCTTTCAGAACCTGTTTTTTTTCCCCCTTCACCAGCAGTTTTGAAACCCACCATTTGACTTTCTAGTACTAATCTGTCTATTGACCGGCCAGATAAATGCTTGCCCTCATAGGTTCTTTTCTAACAAATTAACTAGTAAATGCCTCTGGTTATCTAAATAAGGTGTTGATTGATCTTGTGGAAATAATTAATCAGGCTCCATCTGATATGATCTTTGGCCGTGTCAGAACTTTCTCCTCTCATTATGCTTACCTAGATAAGAATTTAAATTTGCAGCCAGTGGCAAAAAGTAATGGTTTCCAAGAGGTGTCTGTGAGTGAATTTACAAGAAAGAAGTCAGATTTCATTGTAATAAGCCTTTAAATGAGTCCGATTACATTTTAGTTCAAACAGTCTTGTTTCAGATATTATTCTGTCCATCTAGTAGGCTTTAATAGAAATCAACATCAGATTTTTGTACGTTGGGGAATAAGATGTCAGGGAATCATAGGCTTTAGTGGACAGGCATTTTAGTGTGTGTGTGAAAGAGAGAGAGCGAGAGAAACATTAATTGGAAACAGAATCCTGTTAGAGCCTTGTGTTTTCCTTCTAATAGAGTCATTTCTGAGAGACAACTTACATAACAGGATACCATGTACAAACTGACAAGCTGATTAAACACGTAGAGCAATGTTGATGATAGGGAAGATACGTATCTGACAGATTTCATCATACCTGTTACGATGCTGTACCTTTCCAACTACAGTTAACAAAAGAGAAGTACAGCTATATGAGAGTAGTTCTGTCCAGTAGAAAACCCTTCCACCTTGGATTTGCAATGAAAGTTCCAAGCACAGGAGATGGCCAAAGTCAGAACTATGACAAAGGACTTCCATAGTTCAAATCTTGCTTCTGCAGTAGATGGCCTTAGGCAAGCCACTCTCTCTCATACTCATCTCCCCAGCTGCAATACTGGAAAAAATAATAGCTACTTATCTTACAGGGTTGTTGTAAGGATTACAAGGTGCTATGCAAATGCTAAATATTATTGTTATGTCAGACATTTGTATCTGGCCTTCCTTCATTCCAGCCTACAAGTAGCTAATAACAACACTTGCAGCTATAGAGCATTAAGAACATTATCTCAGTAATCCTTACTGGTTCAAAGTTATACTAGAATAATAGCAATGGAGGCAGTCTTGTAGGCCATCCTAGTTGAACCCCTTGCTCGATGCAAGAAATTCAGAGCTAGAACATTCGCAACAGATGGCTACCGCCGGACTGAACCACCAGACTGCCAAACCCCCTGAACCTGTTTGCACATCCCTAGTCCTTAAATCTAGTCCTGGGAGGGGACAGGGACTGAGGCTATGAAAGTTTCACTGTAGGCTTCAGATGGAGAGATTACCTGTAGGAATGCCCAAACATGAACAAAACTCCTTATGTATAGAACATTATCAGCACAAAAGCGGGCAGTGGGGGGCGGGGGGAGTTCAGCTCAGCCTTCTCCCCAATATGCAATTTTTCTTATATATAATGTTCATGGGGAGCATTTAAATATAGACACGCCATCACTCCAGCTGTAACCCGAAGTACGTGTAAACCTTTTCCTGCTTGACTGGCCTGAGTCACCCCTGTTAACTGAGCAAAGAGACAACTTTTAAAGTGGTGATTTGCTTATATTTTGTGTTATGCTGGTCAAAGACCAAAATAAAGACTATACTATGCTTATATTTAGCTGGGGGAGAGCAACTGGCCATATCCAATCCCAACACAGCATCCCTCCAGTGGCTGTTGCTGGTATCTGCCTTATGTTTCTTTTTAGATTGTGAGCCCTTTGGGGACAGGGATCCATCTTAATTAATTATGTATTTCTCTTTCTATGTAAACCACTTTGAGAAATTTGGTTGAAGATTGGTATATAAATATTCATAGTAGTAGTAGTAGTAGTAGTAGTAGTAGTGGTGGTGGTTTCTTTGAAGGATATAAAAAGTATTGACACTTTTGAACTTTGGTGCTGGAGAAGACCTTTGAGGATACCACGGACAACCAGGAAAACAAACAAAAAATGGGTCATAGAACAAATCAATCCAGAATTTTCACTCGAGGCCAGGCTCAAACTATCATACTTATGCAAAAACCCAGCTCCCTTGAGAAGTCCATAATGCTGGGATAGGTTGAAGGTAAGAGAAGAAGAGGACAACCAGCAGCAAGGTGGATGGACCCAGTTACGACAGCAATGAATGCACCACTGAGAGACCTTAAAGGCCTCAGTGATCTGTCTTCCAGATCATCCTGGAAAGAATCTATCTATGTGGTCGCTAAGAGTCAACACTGACTTAATGGCATTTAATCAAATCAATCAGTCATAGTTTCATTGAGCTTTTGGTGGTTGAGGACTCTTCTTCTAAGCTTTGCAACTAGATCTGTATAGTATATGGTTTGTTTGTTTTATTTGTAGGGGCATACTATTTTGCACTGTTATTTTCAGATATTATTCTTATTCTAGTGTGATTTGTTAGTTAATGGCCTTAGTTATAAAAAGAGCAAGGTATACATAAATAATTTAGGGTATTTTGGATTGGTATATTAGCAATTGTCAGCCTCACTGGAGATACCATTCCAGCTTCTCAAGATCAGCTAACCTCTGCTTGCTAGAACTAAGGCTGATTCAAATATTTGCTCAGAAGCATTGTCAGCATCATTCAAGGATGCTGAATAGATCTGAGGAGAGAGAAACAAGTCATGGAGATTTCAGAGACGGATCAGAAATTTGCAAAGTATGTGAGGGACAGGTCACTGCTGTTTGGTGGTGGCAGCGGATTTTTCTTTTCTTTCTTTGATACAACACCTTTGTAGGAGGTGACAGCAACAAAATGAAGTACTTGACTTCCTCCTGGTCACTAGTTCTCTCTGACTGTCATTTTACCCCCAAATGTCCCAGGAATGACATTACTATTGTTAGTAATGTCATTCCTAGTATTACTAGTATTGTTACTAGTATTGTTAGTAACAATAATATTGTTAGTATTATTCCTTACGAGTTCTGGAAAAATGGCAGCTGGACAGGACCAGCTGCTGGGGAAAGCCCCAGCGCTGCTACTGATGCCGACAGGAGGATGCCATAAAACAAGTTTTTCAAAATGAAAGAGAGACACCTAATGCCACCACGAATACATTGTAAGCTGCCTCTCCATGAAACTTTAAGAATGTTGCACTCCACCCTAAAATAACTGAACTGCCCCCCCACCCCACAAACCCACATTTCCTACTGCCTGTAAATCAGGTCCATTCAGAACAGCACTAGTAATGGCGTAGTGTCATTCTGAGAAGTCTCAGAAAGAAAGGTAGTTGCCAACTGGGTGAGAATTTTCTCTCGGGGGAAATGGCAAGGGCACTGCGATAATAAATTTCCCGAAATTGCCAAAATCAGCTTCCTATTCTTGCCATAAGAATTTGGTGGAGAAAGTGTGAAGAGTATTTCAGATCAGCACTAGTTTAGAATTATGTGTGCTTTCAAACAGGCAGGCCACTTACAAACTAATTTTATCTCCATCATAAAGTTCTAAAAAGATATATGGAGCCCATCAAGGCAATGGTATAGCTTACCAACTTATATCTGGACAATAAATTAGGTTTCTTATGTATGCACAAATACTATGATGCTAAGAAAGGCATAACCACCAGTATGTACATGGAAAGCAAAAAACATCTTTTAAAAAAATGGCTTCATTTTTCATCTGTACTTCATCCACATTTGGCAGAACAGACATGACTACCAACCTCTCTCTCTCTCTCTCTCTCTCTCTCTCTCTCTCTCTCTCTCTCTCTCTCTTTCCGCATGCAAATGGAATCTTCTCTTTTCTGTTGTTTTAGAGAAAGTGTTTGAGAATTAATTAATTCATAATTGTGCTGATGAAAAAAGTTAATTGTCATTTTAATGAAACCACCACTAGCACAACTGATGGGCAATTGCAGCATTAAAATCAGCCACTAGACAAAGCCCATTCAGATTAGCACTATAATGAAAACACTTATAGCAACAAGAACATGCACAATTAGAATTTATTAAGAAGGTCAAAATAGCTGTAAATGTCTGCATTTGAGATGTGAATAAAAATAACTTCTTTTGCTAGGAATTTTCTTTTTCAAATCCTTCAAACTTCTGCAAAATGTATTAACCCTAAATAGCATTGGATTTGTACATAGGCTTTTGGTTTCATTTACAGGTTTTTAAACTGGACACATTTTTTTAAAACCCAGTGAGGCTCACAGAGGATTTGTTGCACTCGAACATTAACAGACTTGTCACATCACCCAGTGGTTTTTAAACTTATTGGATTGGACCCTAAGGAGTGTGAGTGGAAAAACTTGTGCAAATGAACTTTTCTGCCTCCTTCCTGAACACACACATGCCCCAATTTGTTCATGAGACCCAGAAGAACATGATAATAGGAACATGAGGGAACATGATAATCCCTCCAATTGAGGGAACATGATAATCCCTCAGTTGGAGGGATGTGGGGGGATTGGTAATAATCACATATTACCTCTTGTGCAAATGGAAGACAACTCTCTATTTTTACATATGGCCATATTGACTTGTCCACCAAAGAACCCCAACATTTTAAAGGGAACATACAGTATCTGCCCTCAGTTCAATCATTGTACTAACTGATCCATGTTGTGCCTCACTGTTGCCCTACAGAACTCTCCTGGAGAGTCACTTCTACTCCTTCTAGAGTTCTAGTCATCCTAGTTCAGCAGCCAAAACAGATGAACAATTGGCCGAACTAGGTCAATGTTTCTTTTACATTCTTATCCTTTCTGTCAAGGGTAAAATTGGCAGAATCTTGGGAAGAACTATGGTTCTTCTCCCTTGCCCCATTTTATCCTCACAACAAACTTGTGAGATAGGTTAGTCTGAAAGATAGTGACTCATCCAAGATCACCCTGGGAGTTTCAGGCAGAGTTTTTAAAATGCAAAACTTTTCATTTTGTAATACATCCCTTCAAATACCCAGCCATATCACTTCCCCTTCCTTAGGAGGTTTTTTCAAATCATGTTATCTTATCTATCTATCTATCTATCTATCTATCTGATTTATATACTGCCCTTCCAAAAATGGCTCAGGACAGTTTACATCAAAATAAAAGCAACTAAAATCAATTAACAATTAAAATCAAAACTAAATCAATTAAACAATTAAAATCATTTAAACATTAAAATCATTTAAAACAAACATTAAAAATTTAAAACCATAAATCTAATTAAAAGTCTGGGTGAATAAATGTGTCTTCAGTGCTTTGTGAAAACTTGCAGGTGGTATGGTTATTACCTGGACCAGCAACTACTTTTAAACCAAACCCAAATGTTTAATTGATTGGAAGTACCAGCAACATTAGCCCAATCACTCCCTTACAAGCCAAGCCACAGGGACAAGGCTACCTAAAGCAGGATTGGAACCAGAAATTTCCCAAAGTGAAATTTAAAAGAGAATTTTAGAAACATCAGAGAATTCCCTCAAATGGGTTTTCCACATCCCTAAGGTCCTGCTTTTTGTCTGCAGCATGAACTGCAAAACTTAGCTTGGTCACACTTTTCTCCTTATGCACCTCAGCTGTCAGTGCCAGCTTGGGAGCCACCCAAGCACTGTTGCCACAGCTAGCTGGAGGAGAAATGGTGAGGGGCACCAGCAAGCCACCTCCAACAGGCTGTGCTTGTGCCCTCATGCTGACACTCTGGCATTAAGGGGCATGGTCAGCATCAGGTGGTGGTCACCTTTTCCCAGCTGGCCAGCATAGCACACAGGTGAGAAAAGAAACCCCAGCCAGCCAGCCAGCTACTACTGCTAGTTGGCTGGGAAATGGTGATGGAGGAGGAGGTGGCGAGCAGCAAGGCAGGTGAGGCAATGACCCCAGGTGGTGGGGAGCAGGGTGTGATGTCTGCAACATGCTGCACCCACTGTCTGAGGCTATTGCCTCGCCTCACCACATTGTCATTGTCAGCTGTGATGTAGAGCCTCAGAAGGAAGCAGCTATGGTGCAAAACAGCAGAAGCATAATAGAACACGTTGCTGGGGAAGGAGAGGTAAGAGAGCTAAGGAAAAGAGAAACCAACATGCCAAGCACAAAGAGAAATCTTTCAAATCAGTTAATGATTGACACTCTCTCCTGCTCCTTCACAAGCCAAATTATGGAGCCATTTTATATTTTCCAGTTACCAAGACATATTGCCAAATGGTTGCACATCTATATATATAAAAAATGAAGTCTGTCTGTTCCCTATGCATTCTGACACCCTTTGAGCTACTGGGACCAAACTTGGCACAGTGACTGCCTGGGACCCTATGAGTAACATAGGGTACCCGGGAGCCCCGACAACCACCTCACACAGACAGACAGGAAGATATACAGTGGGTATAGCCACAAAACAAAGAGCAATGTCAGACTGCGCAAGCAACACTGGGCACTTATAGCTAGTATGCTTATATTTTAAAGGTATCATAAGGCTAAATCTCTTGAGTGCAGCCACAGTGCTCTTGCATGGAGGAGTCATGTAGGGCTCAGTGGAGCCAGGCCTGGCCGTACCATGAATCAGGGTAAAGCAGGCCACTTCAGGCAGTGTACTGTAGGCCATTTTTCAAGGGCAGCATAGCATTACCCGACATTGCCCATGGGAAGATAATCTGCAGAGGAACAAAGGTGAGATAGCACCATTGTTCCCTTCCAGACGTGCACATGTGTGTGCATACACACAATATTTTTGGTGTCTGCTCAGTTAATTCTAGATCCTGTTCAGGTTGAATTAGGAAAGCCCCACTCTGAATGAATGAATGAATGAATGAACTTAATTATGATCATAGATCAGACAGAGCCCCACTCTGAATGCACATGCACACACACTGCCTTAATGCTGCAGCCCAGAATAAAAGTCACTCCACACAGAGATGAAAAAATTAGAGAGGACACTGGATAGCACCATAAAGCTTTTCCTCTTCTCTTCTTAAAAAGACTAGGAAGAAAGGGGGAAATATTTGAAAAGAGGACAGAATTAGGGGTGTGATTTAGGAAAAAAGAATAAGGGAGGGGGCCACTGTAGGAAGTTGCCTTATACTGAGCCAGACCACTGGTCCATCTAGCTGTGTTTTGTATATTCTCCAATGCCAACGGCACAGGGGTACATTCAGACAGTGCAAGGCCATGTGGCAAATAGTGGACTGTCCATTTATGCTTTCCACTTCTTTGTCCAGGTCTGTTGCATATGCCAAAGAAATACAGAGTTGCACTGTGTTCAAGATCTGATAGTTGTATGTTTATATGCTAGGTTAGTCTGAAGTATCCGAGATGCCAGTACAATTTAAATTTATCATTAATATTTATCCTGGAAATGTAGGCATTTGAGAGTCACAATCATTTGCAAAATTGCTGTTGATTGACTTGGATTTTTGATTATTAAACACACTTAATGGATGCAACACAGATGTCACTATTAATTCTGTTATAAATTGGGGTCCTTATTCATAATGACATGCTGTGCAACATGGAGCAAGTTCAAATTTACCTGCATCACACTATTTTATTTCCCAACATTTTAAATTGAAAATTCAATATAATACAAAATAACGGAAATGAATATTTCCTGGCATTAATGGCATGGGAGGAGGGAGGTACAGGTATGCAGCTTGGGGGTACTCCTGGACCCAGGCCTCACCCTGGTATCTCAGGTGGAGGCCTTGGCCAGGAGTGCTTTTTATCAGCTTAGGCTGATTCGACAGCTGCGTCCATTCCTAGAGGAGGATGACCTCAGAACAGTGGTACACCAGCTGGTAACCTCCAGGCTTGACTACTGTAATGCGCTCTACGTGGGGCTGCCTTTGTACGTAGTTCGGAAACTTCAGTTAGTTCAAAATGTGGCAGCAAGGCTGGTCTCCGGGGCAACCCGGAGAGACCATATTATGCCTGTTTTGAAACAGCTGCACTGGCTGCCGATATGTTTCTGAGCAAAATACAAAGTGCTGGTTATTACCTTTAAAGCCCTGAACGGCTTTACCTTAAAGTCCAGGTTACCTTAGAGAACGCCTTCTTCAGTCTGATCCCCACCGCACGCTAAGATCATCTGAGGAGGTCCGGCTCCAGTTGCCACCGGCTCGTCTGGTGGCGACCCAGAGGCGGGCCTTCTCTGTAGCTGCTCCTGGACTGTGGAATGTGCTCCCTGCAGACATTTGTAATTTGAATTCTTTATTGGAATTTAGGAGACCCCTAAAGACCTACCTGTTCGGCCTGGCCTTCCAGTGCTCTTAAATTGTTCTAAAGGGTCTTTGATGTTTGTGCTGAGCTATTTTGTAAGGGTGGTCCAAAAATTGAATGAACGAACGAATAAACAAATAAATAAATAAATGTCAGGAATTAATACATTCTCTCAGATACATGCACAAAAGCTATGATCTAATGGACGGGTCTTTGCATGCCCAAGCAGGCTTTAGCATTTATGCTCCTATGAATGATGGGGAATTATATCCAGTAGATGCCACACTCATGGTATATATCCCAGTCTTTGCAAGAACGTGGATATGTGGTCATTCTTTTAAAAAAAAAACTGCTCAGGAGGGGAGCAGGTTGGATGGGTCCTGTTCTTTCACACTTTCTTAAACAGGTGAATCAGCGGAGTTTAGCCCTTTTAAATGAGCTACATTCAGGGCTGGTGTCAAGTGGTGCTGGAGTCGGGGCCTCACCCGCCCCACAGTGTGCTGATGCCCCCAATGACTTACTGAGCAGGTAGATGGTGGCAGCAGCAGCTCCTCCCCTTAGAAGATGGGACTGAAGAGGAGCTGCCACTGCTGAGGTCTTTGGCAGCAATTCTTTCCTACTCCCACCAACCAATCAGGTTTCTCCAAGGCACTGGGATTAAGCCCATTGACTTCTGTGGAGTGTTGGGAATACGGGAAGCAAGACAAGATTTGTGCAGCAGCTCTGCCTTCTCTATTGGCCAATGGAAATATCCCCTAGAAACTCTGAAACGACACTGGGACATCTGGGGAATGCTTCTGTTTGCAGGCGGGAATACCCAGCAGTGAAGATTGTGATAGCACCAGTCTGTTGGCCAACTTGCACCACAGCTGCTTTCACAAAGCATTGTGGGCATGTGTGGGCCCTTGGCTGTATGTGAGCTGTCACATCCATGCCTGACTTGGATTCCCCATGGCACTGCTCTGGCTACTTGGGTGCAGCCCTGGTGGCTCTGCATGGTCCCTCCTGAGTCACAGTTAGATGTGTAGAGGTACATTTTTCAAACTCCCCTTTCAGAGTGAAAGAGCAATGGAAGCACTTTGTTCACATCCAGTAATGATTTTATATGCTGATTTACTAGGTGATGCCATGAAGTAATAATTTGCAATATGTGATCCCTAGCTGGCTGGAATGATACAGTGAAGGTTCTTAAAAGTTAAAAAGTATAAGCATCAAATCACCAGCAGGTGAGTGGAGAAACAATGACTGTGTTAATTGGTGGCAGTGGGAGTGCAAAAGAGTGGAAGGTAGTTTTTTTCCATGGACCCTTCCTCTCTCTCCTAAATGGTAACTTCCATCTGAGCATTACAAAAATTCAGCTCAGTAGAAACTATTTGCTACATATTTCTCAGTCTTTCTCCACCACCCTCCTCCCTTCCCCAAGTTCTCTCTCTTGCATATTAAGTAGTAAGTTCAATGGGGGACACTCTCCTTGCATTCACTAATGGCAAACCATCCGGCTTCATTCACTTATATAACTCTATAAGAGATGGAAGCCAGTCCTACCGCCGTGCCTTTGGGTGATATTAATCTAATGCAAACAGCCTTGAAGAAACTTGCTGCTGCTCTTGCGTCCGTGCATGTGATGTGCTCCCAATCTAGGGGGAAACACAATAGGGATGTGTGAAACGTTTTGGATACAAAACATTTTGTACCCAAAACAGCCTGTTTCGGGTGTTTTGTAGACAAAACAAAACACCCATTTTCCAGATCCAAAAGTTTTGTATACAAAACATCCCTGTTTCGCCTACAAAACGTTTTGTTGTTTCGGACCTCCATTTTGTAGTGATCTCTGAGTCAGTCTCCATTTTATGTTTGACATCTCTTTGAATTTCCCACCCTTCCAGCCTTCTGACCAGAGACCTAAATCATGGGCTGACCTGCTGACAATTCCCTCCTTGTTCCCCATTGGCTATTTTGCTTCTTGCCACTCTTTACTCACCCCACATTGGCCAGGGGAAGGGTTGCTAACCTATGGGGTGCTGGGTTCTGTTGTTTTCTGTGGTGTTCTGAGTGTAGATTCTCTGGTAGCATATGAGAGTGGATTCTTGTTTTTCACTGAAAATCTCATTTGCTACCAGAGAATCTACAATGAACACCTCAGAAACACAAAACCCAGTACCCCAAGGGCTTGTGGGTATGGAGGTGGTTGGCACCCTATGTGCACTACACAACCCCTCGCTCTGGGAAATCCCAGTGCCCACCAAGTGGAATTATGGGGCTGCTGAAACCTCCATTATTCCCTATGGGAGAAATCTTAAAAGACACGTAAACTTCAACAATTCACAAAAGATCAGCCCTTTGCCCAATGGAGAGGAGAACTGGTCTTGTGGCTGAGCATGACTTGTCTCCATTGCTACGCAGGATCTGCCCTGGTTGCATCTGAATGGGAGACGTGATGTGTGAGCACTGCAAGATATTCCCCTCAGGGGATGAAGCCGCTCTGGGAAGAGCAGAAGGTTTCAAGTTCCCTCCCTGGCTTCTCCAAGATAGGGCTGAGAGAGATTCCTGCCTGCAACCTTGGAGAAGCCGCTGCCAGTCTGTGAAGACAATACTGAGCTAGATAGATCAATGGTCTGACTCAGTATATGGCAGTTTCCTATGTTCCTAATTCTTTTGAGATAATTCTGGAAGTTTCCTTGCCCCCATTGGGCACTACCACCCACCACACTCCACTCTGGGTCATCCCTTTCCCCTTGATTTGAAGCGATACATTTGCTGGAATCCCCATTATTCCCTATGGGAAAATTCTTAAAGATGTGTAAACTTTAAAAATTCACAAAAAATCAGCCCTTTCCCTAATTCCTTTGAAATTTGGGTGGTAGCTTCCACCCATTGGACACCACCACCACCCACTCTTTTTTGCCCTGGGACCCTTTTTAAAAATCCAAATTGATTCGGATTTGGAAAATTCGGCTACAAAACAAAACAGGGCTGATTTGGATTCAGAAAATTTGGGTACAAAACAAAACGGGGGTGTTTCGATTTGGATAAAAATTGAAACAAGAAAATTCCAAAATGCACACCCCTAAAACACAATTCAAGCCTTTGCCACACATCACAGCCTGAACCATTTGTTTAGGACACTTACAGATTTCATGAAAACAAAAAAGTGCTAATTTTAATGCCTGTTCAAGAGTTCTAAAACAATAAAGTCAACTCCCTATGGTTAGAATGGATTTCTAGCACAAAGCAGCTTCACTCTTTTCCAGCAATCAATTTTGCTTGAAACCTTCACAAGATTGACTCTGATCCTTTAAAAAGGTAAAATCATATTTTGGAATTCCTGGAGTTTATCACTTATTAAGGTGATGGTTGATCTAATTAGCTGACTCAGCTGACTGCATTTTTTCTCCAATTAATTTTAATCTAGTGTTGTACAGAATCACCCTGTCACGCCCTGAGAAGCACACCGTATTCATAAAATGCAGCATATCAAACAAGGGAGGAAGAGTTAAATGCAGATAAGAATGTAAAACAGAAGAATGATAACACAGTCTGCAATGTTTTCCCACAGCACGGATATTGCTCACAATGCTGTCTTTAAGGGGAAAAAGAGCCTGTCATAAAGCTAAACTTGTCTTTTTATTAAGCTACAGAAAAGACATATCTTCATACACCATCTGCACTGAAACAAAGCAAGCAGAGCAATTCTTTCCTGCAGTTACCATCTCACATTTTAGAATATGCCCCAAATTTTAAGCCCAGAATGCATAAAAGAAGGAAAAACATTTCTAAAAAATAATAAATTTTGCTTGTGCATTTATATCTATATTTATATAGATATACGAGAGAGAGAGAGAGAGACAGACAGACAGACAGACAGAGACTGACTGTGCACACACTTAAATTCTGCCAGCCTCGATCCACTTAGGTGTACAAAGAAGGAACAGAATTCTCACGGTCTACAATTCTACCCCAAGTGTGGCCTGGTTCTGTTGCAAGAGCCTCCATGCTGAGCATCCCTGTGAGTACTCCACAGTGGAGAAAGTAACATCTGACCTGGCACTGACATACACTAACTACTGCCCCATCCCATGGGTAGTTTGCATGAACCTGGCAGGTTAAAAAAAAAAATCACTCGTGTTAACATCACAAGGTAATAGCTGTCAATGTGGCCAGGCCAGGTCAGCAGTTACTTCCTTCATACCACCATGTGCATAGGGAGACACAGTTTAGAGGTCATAGAAATGCTTTAATTAGGCCTATCAGTTGCATAATTTTGGCCAGAGTGCTGATTTCTACTAAGAGATAATCACCTATGTTATAGTGTGCACAAAATCAGCTGTATTTTAAAGTCTGGACAATCAGCTTGGCCAAACTCCTTATTTCTAAGGCACAGAACATTCAGTTTTTCATTCTGCCTGCCTGTGAGGTGTCATGACAGCAGTAGACACAACCCTTCACTTTCCCTTTCTTGTTCAGTTTGCTACTCGATTTCCTGTTTAACACAGAGGCTGCATATGCATGTGACACAGAACCGCAGTTGAAGGGGCTAGAGGTTCCACACGTCCAAATTTGTGCAACTGAGGTCTGAGGCAGTTACGTACTCAAGGTTGAAGTTTTTCGCCTTCGATCTGAACCCTCGGGTTGATGTGAGTTTCATCGCTGCAACCCAAGGTTTGATGCAGCCTGCAGTACATCTAAATTTGGAACCTCAGGCTGTGTCCCCTGGAACTGGAGTGAAGGGAGGAAGCTACTCCCTCAACTCCTGCCTCATGGAAGGAGGAAGCCTGCACAGCCAGTTTCCCTCCTCTCTGCAGTCTTGCTGAGGGAGCTTCTCCAGTATGTCCTAATTCAGATGGAAGAGCAGGTGAAGCAGAACCGCAAGTCCACTGGACCTGCGGTTCCATGCTACGTGCACATGTGGACAGAGAGTCACTCTAGTCACTCCCTCATGTCCACAGAGGGTAGTAATATTTGTATACCCTTATAGCATTGGAAGTTTTAATCTTCTTTCCTTATTGAACAAGTTTACAAGTCCTCAGATGGATCAGTTGTAAGCCTTTCTGCCTAACCCATGATTAAAGGAGTTTTCTATCCCACAAAGATGAAAACAAAGGAGTTTCCCCACAATGATGACAATCATTTCAGCTGAGTTCTGTGCTGTGTGAGCCAGGAAAATCTAGTCCCCTCCCCTCTTGGCTTTTAAAAGCCCAGATGGAAATGTGTGCCTGCACATCAATGTGGCCTGTGCCTCCTTCCTTTATTCTATGAGAAGCTTCTGTTCCTCTATTTAAAAGTGTTCTGAATTAGAAAGCTTTTAACTGAAGAGTAAAAGAGAATGGAAATTAAAAGCTTCCATTGGGAGAGAGTTCTGCAGAACCTGGGCCAACATGATTTTAAAATTTAAATTCCCTTGGCCAGGTTACCTTAAGGAATTCATCTCTTGTATAAGCCCCATATGCTGGGGGTCACCTGAAGAGTCAATTTCTTTAGTTCAGTGGCAAGTTAGGTAACTAGGAGCAAAAGGGCTCTCCCTGTGTGGCACCTGCTCTGTTGAACTCTCTCACAGTGGAAGCTTGTCAGTCCAATACTCTTTCATTCATCAGTTAAAAACTGTTTTTATATTTCAGAACAATTTTAAATGTGCTGATGGTTTTACATATAATGTTGATCTTTATTGTTCTGCTGATTATTATAAATTTTCAGCACATTAATGTTGTAATGTTTAAGCTTAAAAAACTGATATGTTAATGTTGCAAGCTGCCGTATAGTCTCTTATGAACAGAGAGGAGGGGTACAAATTAAATAACAGAAACTCCATATTTTTAACCAGAGTGAATGAACATGTATATTTCTGTGTGTGTCTCACACATACCACTTATGCGACACACGTGTCACGTGAGTGTATCACATTCTTTTGAATCAGCAGTCAAGCAAGACATGTCACATTTACCAAACAATGGTTAGATGACTTAAGCAGTGGAAGGTCAAAATAAGAGAGGCTCCTTGGGTGATTTTTGTTCCAAAACAGTCGTCATAACATATCTGCTTGTTGCATAATGTGTCTCAAAAGCCAAGAGGTGTCCATATTTTATGTAGACTGTTGTCTGTGATCCCAAATGAAGAAGTTTCCTCTCTCTCTCTCTCTTTTTAAAGGAATGAATCCACATATATTATTGCCACTGGAGCTAGTGGTTCCCTGCAGGCAATGGACTGGTGCTATTTGGGAATTCAGCGGCATAATGCAGAACCAGTAAAGAATAGGTTTTGTGCACTACATTCTCTTCCCTTAACAGATGGCTGGTTAAACTCTGCACACACGGGAAATCAGTTTTAGATTTCCACTCAGGCCTCAGAAAATAAACTGCAACAGCAAAGCCTCAGGAAAAAAAAGTAATTTCTCCCCTTACCTTCATTTTTTCCCCTGACATCATTGATAAGCATTTCAGCTATCACACATATACACACAAAATTCAAAAATTCTTTCAAGACTATATTTTCGAAGCCTTGAAAGAATTTTTCAATGCTTAAGAATAATATGTTCATGTAAGATGCTAAATTATAGAACCTTATTGATGAGGGATATGTTCACAGGTCATCCCTTTGAAATGCTACCCCTGTGCATTTTATCCTAAAAAACAAAACAAAACAAAAATAAGATTCTGTACTATGCCAATCCAAATTCTGCAACATGAAAAGTATGTTCATGAAAAATATATTTTGCAACATGTATAAATTATGAAAATTAATCCTAGTTTGTAAATAAATCTAGTTTGAATAATTTACTGTTTTTACTTGTTTGTATAATTGATTCTCATTCTGCTAGCCACAGAAAGAAACGAAGAGGACCTACAGCTTTCCTGCCATCCCCCACCCCCTTCAGACCTGAAATCTTGGGATTTCAGCAGACATCACACATTTAGTCACATTTCATAGGCATAAAGGCCAAATGCTCTTTTAAAAATGGAAATCCGATGAAAACTTGTTTTGATGCCCAATCCCACATTCTGTGCTATTTCTGTGAAATTGCAGTCTACATACAGTTCTGCCCAAAGTGCTTTCTGAATTGGTATTACTTAAAAGTTCCTCAAGGAGAGAAGTGAAAGCGTTGCAAAAAATAATTAGTGTTAATTTTGAATACTAATACTTAATATTGAAATAAAACACATGTTAAAGAATTAAAATTCCAGAAAATGCTTCCATTAATAATGCTGTTAGTAATAAATACTAAACACTTTTGCAAAACTCTGTATATGCAACTCTGATATATAGCTGAGACACAACACAATGTGATTAGTGTGACTGATTAAAGTCAGGGATTTGACCACAGAACCCTACAGTTCCTTTAATGGCTATGGATGTGCTTCTGAATAGGGAATTCATCTGCAGGGGTGGATTCTCAGACAGATGCTCTGCAGGGTGATTGGATATATGTATAGGGAAAACAGAAATTTTGAGTTTTGAAAAGGGAGACAGAACTGAGACTTGCTGGAGATTGTTGGAACTGCGGTTTAGCCTTGTGGCTCTGCTTCTTGTAGAATGCCTGTTTGTTCCACTTCTGCTCTATTTTTATCTTTGTACACAAACCCAAATACTACAAACATACCATAAAACATACACACTTGTGCCAGACTTGTTTCCCACTTGTTTGGTTTAACTTCAGGTGCCTCTGTTCAGAATGGATTGTTCTAGAATAATGGCCATCGACAGATTTTTCAGAGTCAGCCAGGTGCTACAATTTTATCTACACTGACTGCTCCATGAGTAGGGCAGCTCCTCGGGGGAAGCATTACTGCTGAAGATGAAGGCAGATGCTGAAGGAACTATAAATCACTGCAATTTAAAACCTGCTAGAACGATTAAGAGAGAAATATGAGATGTCTTTGTTTCCAGAAGTCTAATGGGTATTTACATTAGGGAAAGAAAGGTAAACATTCATTCATTCATTCATTCATTCATTCATTCATTCATTTATTTAATCTATCTATCTATCTATCTATCTATCTATCTATCTATCTATCTATCTGTCTATCTATCTATCCGATTTATATACTGCCCTTCCAAAATGGCTCAGGGCGGTTTACAACAGGATAAAAACAATTAAAACCAGTTAACAATTAAAATTAAAACTATAAAAACAGAATAAAACCAATTAAACATTCAGACAGCTAAAACCCCTGGAAAACCAGGGCAACCATTTAAAACTATTTAAAACAGTTTACAGTAGTTAAAAACCCTGGAAGGCCAGGCCAAACCGATAGGTTTTAAGGGCTCTCCTGAAAAACAGTAATGAACTCAAATTAAGGATTTCTGCCAGGAGTGCATTCCACAGCCCAGAAGCAGATACAGAGAAGGCCCGCCCCTGAGTCGCCACCAGACGAACCGGTGGTAACTGGAGACGGACCTCGTCAGCTGACCTTAACGTGCATTGGGGATCATGCATAAGAAGGCGCTCTCTAAGATAACTCGGACCTAAACAGTTCAGGGCTTTAAAGGTAATAACCAGCACTTTGTATTTTGCCTGGAAACACATCGGCAGCCAGTGTAACTGTTTTAAGACAGGCATAATATGGTCTCTCCGGGTTGCCCCAGAGACCAGTCTGGCTGCTGCATTCTGAACTAACTGAAGTTTCCAGACTACATACAAAGGCAGCCCCATGTGGAGTGCATTGCAGTAGTCAAGCCGGGAGGTTAACAGCTGATGCACCACTGTTTTGAAGTCATCATCTTAAAGGAATGGGCACAGCTGTCGAATCAGCCGAAGCTGATAGAAAGCACTCCTGGCCATGGCCTCCACCTAAGATACCAGGGTGAGGCCTGGGTCCAGGAGTACTCCCAAGCTGTGCACCTGCTCCTTCTGGGGGAGTGTAACCCCATCCAGCACAGGAAGGTCTAACTCACCCCTCAGATTCTGAGCCCTCAAAATGAGCACCTCCGTCTTGCTTGGATTCAGCTTCAATTTGTTCTCCCTCATCCAGCCCATTACTGCCTGTAGGCAGGCATTTAGAGAATGAGTGCCATTTCCTGAAGATGAAAAGGAGAAGTAGATGTGGGTGTCATCAGCATACTGATAACACCCAGCACCAAATCTCCTGATGGCCTCACACAGTGGTTTCATGTAGATATTGAAAAGCAGTGGTGACAGAATGGAGACCTGAGAGACTCGATATAACAGCTCCTGTTTTGACGAGCAACTGTCACCAAGCCCCACCATCTGGAATCTACCCAAGAGATAGGAGCGGAACCACTGCAAAGCAGTGTCCCATATCCCCGACTCCCCCAGGCGATCCAGGAGGATACCATGGTCGATGGCATCAAACGCCACCAAGATATCCAAAAGAACGCCACCAAGATATCCAAAAGAACCAGCAGAGTCACACTCCCTCTGTCAGTTCCCTCGTAAAGGTCATCCATCAGGCCAACCAAGGCTGTCTCAACTCCATAGCCCGCTCTAAAGCCAGTTTGAAATGGTCTAGATAATGTTTTCTCCAAAACTGCCTGGAGCTGGTCGGCCACCATTCTCTTGATCACCTTGCCCAAACAAGGGAGATTGGCCTGTAACTATCCATCACTAAGGCGTCCAAGGAAGGCTTCTTAAGGAGTGGTCTAACCATTGCCTCCTTCAGACAAGGGGGCACCCTACCCTCCCTCAGAGATGCATTTATGATATTAACTAGGCCACCTCCAACAATCTCCCTGCTAGACAGAAGCAGCCAAGTCAGGCAAGGATCCAGATAACAGCTGGTAGGCCGCACCACCCCAAGCAGGTTGTCCACATCCTCAGGAGTCACAGATCGAAACTGATCCAATCTAATACTGCAAGAGGGATTGCTGGACACCTCCTCCATAGACCTTGCAGAAATAGTGGAGTCCAAGTCAGCCCGATTACAGGAGATCTTGTTCGCAAATAACCCATTAAAAGCACCACAGCAGAATGACCCCAGGGACAGATTTGAAGTAGAAGGAGCAGAGACCAAACTCCTCACAACCCGGGATAGCTCTGCTGAGTGCAAACCTACAGTCACCATATGTGCAGACCCAAATCTCTTTTTTGCTGCACGCACCGCCATCACATAAGTCTTCAAATCGGTCACATGCTGTATCCTGTCAGATTTGAACTGAGTTCTCCTCCTCTTGTGCTCTAGTCGCCTACCCAACTGCTTCAGCCCCTGCAACACCTTAGTATACCAAGGAGCCACTTTTGAAGCAAGTCAGAAGTGATGCTTAGGAGCAATCTTGTCTACTGCCCTGATGAGTTCCCTGTTCCTGGTTCCCACCAGGGCATCAACAGAATCACTGGCCACACCAACATCAAAATCCTCCAAGGCCTTTTGAAATCATACTGGGTCCAGCAGCCTTTTTGGAGGGATCATCCTAACAGGTCCACCACCCTGCAGGGGTGGATTGCAGCTGTGAAACCAACCTTAACCAGGTAATGGTCCATTCATGACAGGACCAAGTAAAGAACAAAGGACCAAATAAAAGAACCAGGAAACAAACTGCATCTACAGTAGACCTCAAAGATCTCACAATAATTAAAATAGTTTTGTTCCAACTTGCACTTTTGAGTAATGGACCAAAGTGAAATGTCACAATCTACATATCTTTATAAGTATCTGATTTAGTGTGGTCGAAATGTTGTCTACTACTACTACTATTACTACTACTATTACTTATATACCATTTTTCCAAAAAAGTATCCAAAGTGCTTTACAGAGAAAAATAAATAAATAAATAAATAAGATGCCCCCCTGTCCCCAAAGGGCTCACAATCTGAAAAGAAACATAAGGCAGATACCACAACAGCCACAGGAGGCATGATGTGCTCGGGTTGGATAGTGCCAGTTGCTCTGCACCCCCGCCCCTCTAAATATAAGAGAATCACCACTTTAAAAGGTGCCTCTTTGCTCAGTTAGCAGGGGATTCTGTCATTGCTTTGTGAACCTACAACGTTTATATGTTTATATTATGTTTAGACAGTATGTAACTGATGTCCTGCCCACACCCTTGAGAGGGGCATGTAACATCTGTGCTACATGCACATGCTGTAAAGTCAAACCACATACACATTGCTTTATACATCTGAGTGACATGGGAGAAACCATAGAAGTAGGAGTGACAATGTCATTCTCGGAACATGTAAAAGAAGTCTACTCTGATCATATCCGCATTTACTGGGAAGTGAGTCTCAATAGGTCAGTGAGACTTACGTTGTAATTCAATAGATACTTATTAGTGCATATAGGTTGGCTTGGGCTCTACATATTGTACAGGTTATGATCTCCTCAATCTTCTGTGGAGTCTCTCATATGTGTTGGGAGTGCCTTCTTAAGCACACCATACAAGTGCCAAGTGAGAACAAGCAGGGACACAATAGTAAGGCCATCATTCTATGAACGAGGCAAGCCATTTCTAACAACAGATTTTCAGCACCTTCATCACTACTGTTCCTATGACTCTTTGGGGGAAGCCATGACAATTAAACCACCATAAAACTAATACAATTTTATGGTGTTAATATGCTTCAAGTCTTCTTATTGGTTGGTCCCCAACACTAGAACTGTTTTCTGTGGTGTCAGAGACCACATATCTTCCAGAAGCTCCCTGAGATCCTTTTGTTGAGACCATTTTATTTGACGGGGGAATAAGAAAGGATTATTTTAGTTTAAAATGTATTGGTTTTATAAATATGTTCTGAATATTTTACAATAATGGCTGCCTTCTGCATCCTCCTACTTGGCATTTACAAAATTATTTCTTCTCCATAGCCTTATGGAGATTATGGAGCCATATTATTCTTTTATAAGAATATATATATATATATATATATATATATATATATATATATATATTTTCACACACACACACACGCTCATGCATTTCATTGTATCCAGAAACAATGAGGATATATCTATGCTACAATTTTATATTGCTTTTGGGCACCTTTAAGCCACTGCTTCTCCCCAAATCCTGAAAATTATAGTTTGGTGAGTGCTGAGAATTCTCTTGTAGTTTTGTAATTCTTTGTAATTATGTAATTCCCTCAGTTTTCTCATACAACCAAGAATTCCCTGGGAGGAAGGAATGATTATTAAACCAATTTTACTGTCCAGAATAGATATGCCCTGAGTCTTATGGATGATTAATTTGGCATTAAATAACCCCTTTAGAAGTAAACAAAATCCACCTCTTCTACTCACAGTTAAACTTACATCCTTGTATATTCCTAATCTGCTACATGGTTTCTTTCATATTGATCAGGATGTGCTCTCCTGGATACTATAAGCACAATGAATCCTTAGATACATCATTATGCTCCACAACTTGGATTGCTTCCATAGAAACAGAGATAACACTGTTCTACAACAGAACATTTTTGAAAGGATTATGTTTCGACTCCTTTTTAAAGAAAAAAATCTTAATGTAAATGCCTAAGGAAACACATAAAACTGCACTTTACTGTTCTTCTTGCTGAGCAAGTAGGGTCAAACAGTTTTTGAAACAAGGGGGGAAGAAGATGAATTCTGCATTATTTGCACATTAAACCTCCTGCTAAAAACTAAGTTAGGATTTAACAGTAGATGAGAAAGGAGGAAGAACATTTCCTTCATATGTCTAGGCTGCAGATCTTCAAGACGTGCTATCATCACATCTTTACATGGCAGAGCATCTGCATGGCAAGGGAGAAAGTGTAGAGGATTCTACCAGGAAAGACTGTTTCCAGGCCTACACAACTAGTGACCCGCCAAGCACAGCACATCAGCACACTTGCCAGGTCTCATAAATCCAACTAAGTGTCTGCGTTTTAGCCTCCTTTTCAAGGTCTCAGTGGAAAAGAGAAAAGTCTCATACTGAAAGTTCAGAAGCCATCCCAATGCTTTTTCACCATTCTAAAGAATTAGGTTTGGTGTGCAAACATGGCACTATAAAATAATTAAAAACATATTTAGGTAATACTGTTAGGCTTGAGCTTTTGCTATTGATGCTGCCTCATTGTCCATCAAGGCCCATGCCTGGTCCATCTCATACTGTCAGTCTCTCCCCCAACCCCCAATTATTCTAGGAAGCCCTTCTCACGATTGATGAGAAGGTCTACTCTCTTTTGTGAGGAGGAAGCCCAAAAGTGCTCACCTTCCCGCAGATTATCACAGAGAAGTCTCTTGGTGGGCAGATCACTTGCCCAGATGTGCGGTGGCTTCCCCAGCTTCTCGTCCAGCAGCTCCAGGGGCCGGGTGCGGGGAAGCACCGCCACATGGTGCCCGCCCCCCGAAGCCCCAATAATGCACCATGCAAGTGTGCGGTGCATTACTGGGATCCCACTCCCCCCGAGTGTGCCCGCCACAGCTGCTCGATCACTTAGCCTGGTTTTGGGGTGCACTCGTGCCCAAAACCCGGGTTAAGCTGCAGGTTACTTAAGAAGGCTTGCTGCTGCCGGGAGCCTCACAGCTCCCTCTACCACCCTACACAATTCAGCTCAGGGCGGTTCACCATATGACAAAAATAGAACAATATGACAAAACAATGAAAATGAACTCCATGGCGGAGATGCAGTCTAATGAAGTGCATATGCAGCAAAGGAAGTGTGCATGCAGCATGCTGTATTCCAGCATGGATACTTGCACGGGAGGAGCATTTTCACCGAGCTCCCTTTTCCTCCAAAGTGCTCTGTGCCACTTAAAATATACCCGTGAGGGATGTGCAGCTCTCAGAGACATATTTTTGGGTGGCTCAGAGCACTTCAGAGGGAAGGGGAGATTGGCAAAAATGCCCTCCCCCAGTGAGAATGCCAATGCTGCTTTAGTATGGAACAGAACACACTGCATGCATGGTTTGTTAGTCTGGATGTCAGCCCATTCTTTTCTTATTAGTAGTGATGAATTTATTGAGTACTAATGTTCCTTCTAAGCCACCTAATGGTACAGCAGGGAAATGACTTGACTAGCAAGCCAGAGGTTGCCGGTTCAAATCCCTGCTGGTATGTTTCCCTATGGGAAACACCTATATTGAGCAGCAGCAACATAGGAAGATGCTGAAAGGCATCATCACATACTGAACAGGAGGAGGTAATAGTAAACCCCTCCTGTATTCTACCAAAGATGACCACAAGGCTCTGTGGTCGCCAGGAGTTGACACTGACTCAACGGCACACTTTACCTTTAATATTCCTTCAGTAGCAGAAGAAGATAAAAGGGAGTCCTGCAGTCTGGATCTGAACGTACATGTAGCAGCCATCTTGCTGAGCTAAACAGACCTAGATCTGGTTAGTGCCTGGATGGGAGACCACCTAGGAGTCCCATGTACATCATTTTTTAATTCTACCATGGATGAAAAGGAGTATTTGTGATCCCAATGTTAAAATCTTGGATTCCCTAAAAACAAACCTCCTTTCCCTGGGCTAATCTGAGTCATTTTCTCAATTTCAACAGTTTGCCAAACTTCATCACTCCCTATGAATTATTTAATGTCCTGTGCCTGGCACACATATATATCTTCCTTTTGCATTTTTTAAATTTTGCATAAACCCCCTGAGCCTATAGCCTGCAATTTCATAAATAACCCCTACCATCATGATTTGGTATGGAGAGATCTTAAGATGTTTTTCCTTGAGAGGAAATTCACTTTGATTTTCACTTTTTTACATAATATCAGTGCCAACCATACCTTAGGGCAGCTCTTGTATAAGTGTAAAAACATCACAGTACACCACACTATGTATCCAGCAGGCATAAACATCTGCCCTGTGGATCCTATTTAATAGGGCTGTCCACATTTGCAAACATCAGAATCCGGTCTGATGAGATCTGACCTCATCCCACAAATATCAGTTCACGGTCCTTTGGACCTTTCAGAATGTTGGGGTTGGGGTTAGGGTCAGAAGGGGGGGGAGGTCCCCAGTGAAAATCCCCATAGATATCTATGGGGAAAGTTTTAAGATAGTCCCTCAAAAATGCTAAATAGGTAGCTCTGAAAGCTGCCCCACAAATGGGTGAGGATTTCCAGTATCTGTGTATTTAATTACAAGTGATTCTAACCATCAGATTCTGACCAAGTTTTAATCCTTTTACAAAATTTATTTTATTTTTAAAAAAACCACACACACACACACACACACACCAGCAATTTCGGGGAAATCCAGAGATCAACCACTTTATTTTTAGAATTGTAAGTTTTTAAAAGGGCTAATTTTTTTTAAATTTTTTTAAAAAGAGGAAATAAATGCATTTTCAGGTGGGCTGGTGGACAGTAGAGGGCAAATAATTTCTCCCCCAGCCGCTATTGCAAAGAGAGAGAGCAGGCCTCCATTTGGAGCTCTGGAAAGCTCTAATTCCCCCCAAATGAGGTTAGAAAAGTCTAAACTGAAATGGGAGGCACTTAAGGAACAAACAAACCAGAAGTTCCTATCAAATCAATTCTACATCATTATGTAGCATCATTCTAGAATGTTTCTGTCTGTGTGTTTTTAATGGTGGTCAATGGAAGGAGTATTGATGCTGGCTTGTGAGCCTCCCCTGCCCCAAAACTGATGGAGATTATGGCTCTTCTTTCACCTCACCACATAATTTTGAGGCAAATGTTCTCCTATAGTCTCAATCCTAGATACAGTATCAGTGTAGCCACAAAATCTCATTTTAATTCCTCCTTCTAAGCTGTGGGGTGTTTTCTAATAGGCCATGTATCTCTTATTGTACCAATGCATGAGTTTGTTTTATATGATGAAAACAATCCCATCATCAAGGTGAGATCAGCCACATCATGTGCTACTATAAGATTTGGCCCTGTTGACATGCCACATCCTGTTCCGATTCTACAATGCTGAAAGTTTACTCTCGTGGGTTTTTACCATGCCATATAATATGTTTATCATTCCTTAATTTATTACATTTATAGTCATTGTTATGCTAAGAAGCCTTGGAAGCATGGCAGAACTGGACTGATCTGACTGTCCCATATTTCAAGTATAAGACCCTCCATTTGCTACAAAAGTCAAAGTCAATGTGCTACCGCTGCAGTGCAAGCACATTTGTAGGATTGTATGTGGATATTTATAGACGTATAAAATAATCACAGAAGAAGAAATAATAATGTTCAGAAAAGGATGATCATTTTGCTGCTCATATTCACGAATGCTCATACTCATATTAAAAGTAAACACTTTTACTTGTATCTTCTCACTCAGAATGTGACAGACAGGAGCCACTGATAAGACAAATGTGTGCACACACCATGTTTGTGTGCATAACGACAGGAACCGAAGAAGCCGTATCCTTATGAAATCATGTAATACAAGTACATAATTCCAGGGGAAATCTATTGTCAGCATGAAAAACGAATGCTGCGGTTTGCTACTATAGCCACAAAATGCTAGCACTGTATAAATAAATTACTGCAGATTGTTTTAAGAGATAAACAACATAACCCATGGAGCAATTCTGAAGCCTTAACTCTGTGTAGGGCAAGCAGCATCATAAACAGCACCCCTGCAACAGGCTTGTACGTTTTGGTGCAACTCTTCCAGGAGCACATTAGATAGAGCCCATGACGAATATATTTCCACACTAGGGATGTGCAAAACGTTTTGATGTTGAAATGATCCGCTTTGAGTGTCTCAAGCTCAAAACAAAATGCCCTTTAGATAAAGGGCCTATATTGAGCTCAAAACAAAACAACCCTTTTCGAAACATTTTGATGTTTTGAGCACCATTTAGACCTGTATTTTCCTTGCTGACTGATTTTCTAGCACTGGCTTCTGATTGCCTTCTGATCTCCCTGCTTCTTGACTGGCTTGTTATCATACAAATCACGTGTTTCTTGTCAGACCATTTGTCCATCTAGCTCATTACTGTCTACTGTAAACAGAGTCAGAATTCTCCCAAGGCTGGAGTCTCTCAGCCCTATATCTTATATCCTAGGATCCTATAGGGTTTTTGAGGAAAGTTTAGAAATGTGTTAAAAATCACCTGCTTGTCCATTTCTTTTGTGAGTTGGGTGGTAGGTAGCATCCACAATGCCCTACTACTCAACCCACTTTGGTGTCCCTAGGAGCTACCTAGGGGGATAAATTGGTTGTTTTGAGTTTCCCCATTGTTTGCCATAGCTGAAACACTCGAAACATTTCAAGGTTTATTCCATCAAAAAAAACCAGGTTGACTGCTGTTTTGACAAGATATTTGAGCTTGAAACAAAATGAAAAATCTATTTTGTGCACATCCCTATTCCACAGCAATATATGCCAAATGCCCAGAGAAATTCTGGAACTGCTATTTAAAGATTCTTCAATATTTTCTTATACATGGAAATATGGACACATACTCACATATATGTTCATTTAACCCATCAATAAGGAAAAAAAATGCAATCTGTTCCTTATTAATGAAATGGACTAGATAAGAAGACAATTGCAACTAAGTTTAGTGAATTTCACGAATCCATCCATACTGGCCAGATTTGGATGTAACATGAAACCAGAGTTAAATGGGGCAGAGGTTGGAACTTCATTACTTCCGAATTCATGCAACAGTGGTTTTGCAATGAAAGCAACCTGTTGTTTTCTTCACCAAACTCCAATCTGAACCTTCAGTTTGCAGTAAGATTCACCGCTGAGACCTGAGGTTTGGCTGCTGAAGCGTTACATCCAAACATGGATGGTGCCATGTTCCGTGAAGCTTTAAAAACCACAATCATAGAGATGGTAGTGCAGGCCCGCCCGGGATCATGCCTGCTCCATGCCTGCTGCAATTTTTGCTGGATGCCTCACTGAGAACCAGCCCCACCCCTCCTGTCTCAGATCACCAATGTAATTGCCAGGCAATTGGGACACCACCACGTCACATCCCAAGCTTGTCAGCTTGTCAAGCGGCAAAGTCACACAGGGGCATGGTGACTCTGCTTTTCTGGGTCAATGGAAACTGGGGCTCGCCTCTCCTGCAACTCCCCACAGTGGCAGGTCTCCATAGGGCACAACACTGGCCTGCACAAAGGAATTTTGAGAGGGAGTAAAGATCCGTCCCCACACCTGGTGTTCCCTCTGTCCACACACACAACCAGGCTCTGACACATGGAGTGTCACAATCTCCTTTGGGTCTGTGCAAAGCTTCCCATGCAAGGAGGGGGTTGTGGTACAAAAGTTCTATATTTAACTAGAGAGAGCGGGGGCCCCACGCAAGCAAGCACCTCTTTGTTGTGTTTGCTCAACTTATGAGCATGCAGTCCAAAGGAAGACTGGGTGAACTTTGGTGTTCACCCCAAAGGTCCTGCCCAGTAGACTGGCCCTCTCATGAAAGGAGTATCCCACCAGCAGCAAGCTGCCAGGGGAGCAGGAGTCTGATTTGGTCTTTGCTGGGGTCAGCCCTTGTAAGAGCATCCTAGGTCATGGTGGGTCAGGACCTCCAGGATCCTTTGCCCTCCCTCATATACATATGCCTTCCTACGAGTCATCATGTTCCCTTCCCTTTCCTAGGTAACAGGGAAATAGTGCTCCCCAATCTCCCCACAACTCCTAGGAATCATGCTTGTTGTGGGGCTCTTAGGAGGTGGGTGATGCAATTGGTATCAGAAAGAGCACTGGCATGGCATGACATATAAAGGGATTTAAATGCCCTTTCCATGCCAAGGGCAGTTCCAAAAAGGCGCAATCATGCTCAGCACGCCCCCTTCAAAATAGTGGCCAACCTCAGCCACTCTGGTGACGTGCTGACAGTTTGCCCACAGACTTGCTATGGAGCTTGCTGGGATACAGCCACGGTGACCAAGAGCAGGGAGGGGCCACCCTGCCCTAAAACCAGAGGCTGCCGAACCGCAGTTGGACAAATGTCTGCAATGTGATTCATGATTTCAAATTGAAACCGCAGGTTCGTCAATCTCCAGTTTCACGTTACATGTGAATTCGGCCACTGTATTGCACAAACACAGTCCACCAGGCTCGTATTGTGGTCTGTCCAATGCCTGACAGTCTCTTTCATTTTTGCTGTACCAAAAAGGCATGAAGTTGTGAGAAGAAGGTTTACTGAGCCTCTGGTGGCCACTATATATAGCTAATAAATGTCTATGGGGATCTGAAAAGTTGCTGAAATTTGGAAGAGAGGGTGATAAATAGCCTTTGTCCCTTGTAGCAGAGGCTTCCTTGCTTACCCCATTACATTTCTCCCATTATCAATGCTAGTTTGGGGGCTACTGCCATGTTCATAGTAAGGTAAAGTCACACTCAAACACAACCAGGGTGGACCCAGCTTAGCAAAGCGAACAATTCCCCTTTGGAATCTGAAATTTCCTGGTAGCTCTTACTAAAATGTGCTCTTACTAAAGATTTATCAAATAGTTTTCCTGATGAGTCCTTATGATTTACTTCTGGTACCTTCAAACTCTGATTTTTCTTGTAATATATTGCACTGAACTAATGTATTTAGACAAGGTCTTATCTGAGGAACATCGACATAATTAATGGGGGCTCATAATCTTTCACTTTGACAATTATCTCCTATTAAGTCAGAACCTGGTTATCTCAAAGCAAATCTTTAGAGGCTGATTATTATTTTGCCAGTGAGTAGCCTCACTTAGCATGTCAATAAGGTTAATCTTCCCATTGAATTAGGTTGATATTAGTGGTGATATACCTCAGATTTATATGAATATCAAACATAATGTGTGCACAAGAATTCTTGTAGATCCTATCCAGTTTATTCTTCTGCTAATTCCAAACAAAGTTTGCAATGCTTGCATTTTAGAATAGAAATCTCCAATTTTTCCCATTTGACTTTGGGATATTTGAGACTCACCCCCAAGAAATTTTGCTAGGTTAGCAAAAACTCTTTTGGCTTTCCTTGGAATTATTTGAGCATTTCACCTACAGAGAAAGTCCCACATTTGCATTATATGCAAAAGATAAGCAATAGGATAACAGAATGAAAGGTCACTGCAAGTTCTCAGACCTAATTGCTATTGTGTGAGGTTCTGGCAAAAGCAACTGCATGCTTCCTATGTCCGTTCACTGCTAGGGACGCACTTTCCAGTGTTACTCAATGTTACACTAACATGCTCCAAAGCATGAGACTTGCTTTAGTTTATTAATCTATTGCCAGTATAAAGAAACTTTTGTGTTTTTACCCAGCCTATTAACTACCAAATTTTAAGGTGCTGAAAGGTCTCCAGAGACATCTTCACTTATCTGTACTTGGTTAGTATGTTGTTTGTGAATCTTGTGAATTCATGTACAGTGAATATCTATAATTCACAACCCTTCCTTTATGATTTAATTTTACTTTGCAGAAAACCATCTCACTTATATATAAGAATTTATTATAATTAATAATTTTATAGTATAGTATAGTATAGTATAGGCCGCCTAATGGTGCAGTGGGGAAGCAACCTGCCTAGAGAGCAGGAGGCTGTTGGCTTGAATTCCTGCTGGTATGTTTCCCAGACTATGGGAAACTCCTATATCGGGCAGCAGCGATATAGGAAGGTGCTGAAAGGCATCATCTCATACTGTGTTGAAGAAGGCAATGGTAAACCACTCTTGTATTCTACCAAGAAAACCACAGGGCTCTGTAGTCACCAGGAGTCACTGACTCGGTGGCACAGTTTTTTAAGATATGATATGATATGATATGATACGATACGATACGATACGATATTATACGATACTATACTATACTATACTACTATATGCTTCTTTATATCGGATCGGAATTATATCTGATAGGATCCAATACTGGGAATATCAGATCAAAATCCAATATTCTGGATCTGGTATTCCGCGGGCCTATTGCCCACCATTACTAGTCTCCTAATTCAGGAACCTTTGATAAGCTTATAAGGAACCTTAGAGTTCCCCAGAATTTAATATGAAAACCGGTGAGTTACAGTTGTTGCCTCTGTATAAGGTCTTACTCAAATCTGGAAAGAGCAAGAAAAGAAATGGATCATTCTCCTCTTCACTTGCAGAACCAAACAACAGCCCTTATATCATCTGTTTTACCAAACTCTACCCTCCCAGGCAAACACAACAGCAAAGGCTGAATTGCAGCCCACTTTCAAACACCAAGCTTCTTAATCCATGTACACTGTCTCTGTATAACAACATCAACTAAAGATGGAACCATCTGTCATATTTTATGCTTTCCCTTAACCATGTATTTGCTGGCACAGCAAGGCTTAGGTTCAAGTTGCTAGTTTGTTTTCAAAATGGATTTGTCAGACCTTGGAGAGAGCAGAGTCACGGAGCCAGCATGGGCTGCAGGGATTGAGGCCACATAGCCCCCGCAAGTTCCAGGATGTGCCACGCAAACGTGTGGAGCATCCTGGAGAGACCCCCCGAGCCCAGGAGGCTGCTTGCAGCCTCCCAGTCAGGAGTTTACTCGTGTGTCGCCATGTGCCACGGCGACACACAAGCAACCAAATGAGGTTAACGGAGCGCTCGCTCCATTAACTTCATTTAAGGGGAGGGGGAATTAGGCAGGCTAGCCCCCTTGAGAGCACCGCGCTCGCCTGCAAGCCTGGTGGTTCCCACGATCCCTGGAAAGTGGGCTAAGCTAAGCCAGTGATCGTGGGAATAGCCTCATTGTGTAATTGTTGTTTTATGGTGTTTTTATCATCTCTGTTTTAATTGTTAATTGATTTTAATTGTTTTGTTTTAATTGTAAACCACCCTGAGCCACCCTGAGGGCAGAATAGAAATTGAATGAATGAATAAATAAACAAACAAATGTGGACACACGCACATGAACAAACTCTATTAACAATATTAAGATTATTCTAGGAGAAAAGGGGCAGGGGGTATTTTATTGTTTGGTGGACGAATACTGCATTCTTCTGCCTGTGAATGGTGGCATTAACAAGCCCTCTTCAGACATTATGCTGTACGTGCATTCTGGTGTCTGTACACTTCTACATGTTTTTGTGTGAATGACTGTACATGTATTCACTTTAAAAGGGGGCCTAGGTATAGGCCCCCTCAAATGAAGGCAACAGATAATAAGTGTGCTACTGTTCGTGCATTCAAATAACATGTGTATAACAGTAAGTGCGTACAAATCAGCACATGCATATACTATACACAAATTGTATGTACTGAATAAAATGTGTAAATAGAATTACTTTAAACTGGAGATGTGGTATATCTATTTATGAAAAGGAAATGGAGAACAGAGACTAATTACTTCTGGAAGACTGAACATTTAACAGAATTTGAGCCAACAGACGCTGGAGTCAATGCATGTCTTTCCATTAACATCAGCCAGGTTGTAGGAAGCTGAGAATTATGATTTCCAAAAAAATCTAAAACATACAAACAAATCAAGCCCACACAAACTGATGGAAGCTAACATTCTAGAAACCTACAGGAAATAAAAATAACCAACATCAAGACCCTGCTTTCAAAAAGAAACCTCAGTGATCTTGACACAAGCAGTTAATCTTCAGTACCCACAGTTAATGATCTGTACTCGAACGTTAATGTTCTGTACCCAAGCCTAATTGGTATAACTTAGCATAGCTTGGGAGAGAATCATGTATTTAATGTAAATAATGAAGCTGGCCTACATTCACAAGGACCACATTTTCCTCCCAACTGGTATCTTGCCTTGCACTTTTTCTACATTGTACAAAGGGAAATAAACTTGGCACATTCTTTTTTCTATGTGTCCTATCCTGCTTGGCTCTGGGAAAACCCTGAAGTAAGAAATGTCTCTAAAATAGAATATGGCATTTGGTCAGTTTTGGCCCTTCTTTGTGATGTTGGGCATGATGCAGCCAAAGCAAAAAGCATTGAAGTTCCATTGATTAAGGTTAAGCACACACTTAATTCTCTCATTGATATTCATAGGGCTTCAGAATGCTTACATTTGGCTGGATATTGCACTCAGAGTGCAAAACGACAAGCTACGTTAACAATATGCTTGTGCCTGATGCACTTGATTTTTATTTACTAAATAGCAGCTGTTGGGGAGTCTGAATGGGACCATGGCAGGGGCGAAGCCTCCTACCATTCCAAGATGATACAGATAATGCCCTCGTGGCTATTTAGAAGCTTTAATTCTGCAGTGGCAGCCACAGAAATCCCCATCCAGACCAGGACCATGATGGGGCAAGCCCTTCTCTCCCCGCTCACTCAGTCCTGGTCCAGATCAAATCCCCTCATGTCTATTATTGGGCAAATAAAATCAAGCACCTTAGGTCCAAGCACAGAGCATGCAGTTTGGCTCTCAGAGTGCACAATCCAGCCAAATTTAAGCACTCTGAAGCCCCATAAATGTCAATGGGAAAATTAAACGTGCGTATTATTAATCAATGGGACTTCTCAAAGACCTTAGCTGTGGCTGGATTATATCCAATATCACCAAAAAGGGCCGGAATGGGCAAAATGTCATATTCTATTTTACAAACATTTGTTACCTCAGGATTTTCACAGAGTTAAGCAAGTACCATGCATGAAAAATAATGTGTCAGGTTTGTTTTGCTTGAAGAAAAAGTGCAAGGGAACTGTTCTGTCAAGGGTGGTGGGAGTGGGGGGAGTCTTTGTGAATGTAGGCCAGGTCCATGACTTATTAATAGGATGGCTAGATGCAGTTTGGCCCTTCATTTCTACTTTGCAGAAAATTTTGAAGCCTGAATTCTAACCTATTTATGTGATGTCTAGGACTATCTAACATTCTTCATAACAACTACTGTATCCTGAAGTGATAAGCTATCCTATGGGTGACTTCCCCAAAGTACATATTTACTGTTTTTTTCTCAAGCACCAAAGTCAGCAAGAGATCATTCTTCTTACTCCAGAGAAAGGCTTCCTCTCACAGCACATCTGCTGCTCTTCTTCAATTCAACAAAGTAGGGATTGGCCTAGACTTGTCCCTAGTTATCCAAATAAAATAATTCCCTCCCTCCCAGAAGCTGTGGGCCAAAGTACATATTACATTAATAGCATGTTTGACCCTACCATATTTAAAGTAAAGTAAAGTGTGCTGTTGAGTTGGTGTCGACTCCTGGAGACCACAGAGCCCTGTGGTTGTCTTTGGTAGAATACAGGAGGGGTTTACCATTGCCATCTCCCACACAGTATGAGATGATGCCTTTCAGCATCTTCCTATATCACTGCTGCCCAATATAGGTGTTTCCCATAGTCTGGGAAACATACCAGGGGGATTCAAACTGGCAGCCTCTGGCTTACTATTCGTGTCATTTCCCTGCTGCACCATTAGGTGGCTCTTAGTTTTTGACTTGAGCCTATAGCATAGGGCAGAGTTTATTAACCTTGGGCTCCCACATGTTGTTGGACTACAACTCCCAGAATCTCCAGACATGGCCTTTGTGGTTTTAAGCCTTTGCCCTGGTTTTAAGCCTTTGCCCTGCTATTTGCCCAGGGAGAAAAGCTTCCACTGCTACAGCTTTTCTCCTGGGCCAAACAGCAGCCAAAAGAAGCCTGATGCAGAAGAGCCCTACTCCCTGTACGCTATGGAGTGAGGATCATTGACTTTGTCTTGTAAAACTTAAGCGATGCCAATGAAAATCAAGCCTGCTCTCGTCTGCATAGTCCTGCCCTGCATTCTGTTTCATGGCTATTTTTTGATGGTCATGCTCTAATAGGATGAAATGTTGGGAACTGACATAGATAAAGATAGTGTTTTGCCTTGTTATAATGAAAGCAAGGTTCTGTGTTTGCCTCATGCATAGCAAAAGTGGGACTCCAACTGATCAGATGGAAAGCTTTCTTTCTCTCATTTTCTTCTTGAGTCGTATCTACCAGTTTTAAGATGTTGAGACTTTTTGATAAAGCAGAATAAAAAGAAATCAATGCTGTGGAGTAGACCATCACAAGGCCAATGTGCTACTTAAAGTTTAAATGGTGCATTGGCCTTTTGATGGCTTTCTGCCTGAGGGACACATTTCATCCATTACATAGAGACATCTACAGATGAGCTTCTAGCTCTACATTGCCGGTGCAAACTGGGCCCACATTTTTCTTGTTATAAACCTATGAACCTTGACTGCAGTTGGGCCTACACCAGCTTCTGGATTTGGCCCATCATGTACTATTCTGGCTTGCAAGGATAATGAATCCTATAGACAATTTAGCAGAACTACAAGGAAGGCCAACTAAAATAATAGAAGACTGAAAAGTAAGACGTATGAAGATGATTCAAAATGATACAGTGATCGTGTCTAGAAAAGTGAAGACTCAAGGGACATGATGAGTGCATATGAGTACCTTCAAGGTAACAATATAAATGAAGGAAGGGATTTATTCACAGCCTCAGAATGGTAAGTGGCCTGAAGCAAAGGAAGGTAGTTAGTAAGACAAAAAGGTCTTAAAAGTAAGATCAATTGGTTGGTCAAAAGTAATTCCTTAAGGAACTGTTAAAGGAAAGTACCATCTTTGCAGATACACAAAAAAGGTTGTTTGATGAATCACTGTGCATTATCACAGCCTAAGGGTAGTAAAACTACTCAGCAGTGCTTAAGATGCTATTAGGATACCATAGCTGGCCTAAGAAGTCATTGCACCAGGCAGGCATTAGGGACATTTGTGTCATACAGCTGTCCTTCAGCATAGGATGAGGGATGCATCAGGAAAATCTTCTTTCCTCTCTGCTCTCATATCTCTATTTACCTAATCCAAAATGACTAGTTTGCTGTCCAAAATGACTTCTTTGCTGCCTAGCATAACTGGAACTCCTTTTCAGAACACCAAGATGACCTACCCTTCTCCATTCTCACAAAACAAAGCTCAAATTCACCTCTTCTATTAAGCTTTTGGCTTAACCCCGAAGCCTGCAGCCCAGAAACATGAGCCCGATCCAGACGTTATGCTACACACTAATGTTTAGGTGTCTGTACACGTGTACATGTTTGTGTGAATGACTGTACCTGCTTCCCTGTTAAAGGTGAACCTAACTACAATTCCCTCAAATGCATGGTACATCATTTGTGCATTACAAGTGCATTACTATACCAGACAGGAAGTGCACCTAGGAAGTGCACTACTGTACCTGTGTTCAACATAACATGTGAATGACTGTACCTGTGTACACTGTACACTTGTTGTTTGAGTGTTGGACCAAATGTGCGAACCTACCAACATGTCCCTATTTCTCCATTCATCTGATTGCAGCCTGTCAGGCCAGCCAGCTCAGATGACATGGGAAGCCAATAAAATCCTTCCTCTGTTGAACTTATAGGACTACTATCTCAGTCCATGTGGTACCTCAGGGTTATACTGAGGGAAAGTAACGGGCTCAAGTTCATCCAGTATGCTTCATGGCTGAGTGAGAATTTAAACCCAGGACTTCCTGGTCCTAGTTCAATTTGCTAACCACTCTACCACACTGGCTTCCAGAGATAAACAATGTGACATTATTGGTGTCATTTGACCCTGTATGTTTACTTTTGGGGTTTTGTTTGTTTGTTTTTTTGTAATATCAATAGCAGCTCCATAGAGCCCCAATTCAGATTCAGACCATGGTGTGTATGAAGAGGTTAAACTCCCTCCACTGTCAACTCTATCCAGATTCCGCCCCACCCCCACCTCATGGCGTCTATTTATCTCAGGAGTGAAGTTTCCAAAAGGCCTTATTTGTTCTGTGATTACACCGGCAACTTACAGGATAAGGCAATAAATCCACATATATATACACACACCAATAGGAATTGCAAATGGCAAACTGGAAAATACTTTAACTTGTCCTACATTTCAGTCTTTCTGTCAATAATATGAATGGAGTTATGACCTTTACCTTAATATATAATTAACTTGGAGCTAGTGAACTGATGTTTAGTAGTCTTCATTTTCAAAGTAGGAATGCATTCCTATTTCACTCCAATCCTTTGAATACTAGTGTATGACTAAAAGGAATCAAAATCTCTTCCACCAAAGGGACCATATGACAAGATACACATATTCATTTCATCTGAAGTCTGTTAATCATCTGTAAGGGAGAAAACAGGGGAGGGCATTCCTGTAGCTTTGAACCTTTGTAAAATGTAAGCCTAAAATATTGTTTGTATATTTAGCATCCAATTAATTGTTGGTTGATGGAATTTCTGGACCTCATGTCAAGTGTCGACTGCTGGCTACTGAGGGCAGCCACTGCTCATTTTTCAAATCTTCTTTGCTTTTTTGCCATTTATAACTTAAATATTTTGTTGCTGAATGTCATGTGCTGCTTATAAGAAGATCTTACCAAGGAGAAATACTCCTCCTGCTGCTCCTGCAGCTGCTACTACAGCCATAGAGTCCTTTCTGTATGCACAGTTTTGTAAACGTGTATTTCTTGACTGGCACCAGCAGATGGCCAACAAAGATACCATGTTACAGCTTCTCAAATTTGCAAAGCGGAGACAAGAGAAGAAGTTTGAACTTTACTTCTGGGTACCTCTTTATGCATTACATTTCTAGGTATATCTGCAAAACCATATTGCTAGTACACCTGAAATGTGTGACTGTGGCAAAGATACACTCAGAGTGCAGGGAGTTATCTTGGCTTTCTAGTAAATGTGCCGTTTAATGTATGAAAAGGCCTGGGATCTTTTGGAAAAATGAGATGAAATCTCATGTACTTCCTGTAAACTTGAGAAACTTAGCAGGGGATATTTTGGTTAACATCTATTTACTAAAGTGTTTGCAGTATAGCAAAATATATTTTCTCCCACTGTAAACTAATTAGATTGGCCCCAATCCAGGGGTCTTCCAGAGCAGCTGCTGAATGCAAGGATTTTTCCACCTAACAGATGGTTGGCTGTGTCAGCTTGACAGTACTGATCACCCATTGTGGGGGAGAGAGAGAAGAGGGTGCCTGCAATCAGTCTCCCCACCCCACCCCCCAGGGAAAACAACAACAACATGTTATTGATATTGTCAGAGGCAACAGCATTCAACATCTCTTGGGCTGCTCACAGGGCAAGGAATACATTTGTCCCTCCTCCCTTGATCATACTGTTATGTCCGTATGGGGCCTAATCTAGAGTGCAGCCTATGCTCAGATTGATTATGTTAATATAATGTTATAATGTTAATATTTTAACAACAAGAACATTTGTCCTCATAAACAGTGATCTCAAGTCTTGCATAGAATAATGAGTATTAAATAAAGTCATACATATTGAAGAAAACCATATATTTCTGCTCTCTGCCACTGGTGGAGTGTTAGCCTCTAAATTTATTTATTTCAAATTTATTTTAATACACACACACACACACACACACACACACACACACACACCTTCTGTGACATACTCCTTCCCAGACTGTACCACTTCATATTGTGGTGGGGAGATGGCACATTTCGAATACTGTGCAAAAAAAAAAAAATCTTTATAGTTACCTGCATGTACCTAGGAAGTAAGCTCCTGCCTATATTTACCTTTGATGTTCCTGGTATCTCCATGAAAGGAGGGGGATGTCTTTCATTCTGAAAGAACTAAATTTTGCACCCCCTTCCCCGCCGTTGAAAGTGGTACAATTAAAGAATGCCTTCACCATGTGATTTGGCTGAGCATGTACATAAACCTAAAGGTTGAGAAGGCTTTAAGAAGGCTCAGCTGGCCTAAACGGGGTCTTCAGGCTCTGCACAAGCAAATCACTGTTGATCAGTGGTGCAGTGGTAGCTCGTGCCCACTGGGGCACAAGGGGCAGTGAGCAAGGCAGCATATGCCTTTATAACACAGTAATAAGCAGCTGCCCCGCCAGTTAAAAATGTGAGGGTTTTTACTGGGCTTAACCCTGAAATGGCTGATGCACCTGCACCTTGGCCAGCTGAGCAGCAGCAGCAGGGCTTATGACTATGTTAAAGGCATATATTGCCATGCTTACCACCCCTCCTGCCCCAGCAAGCACCAACTTCCACTACAGTTGATGTGTCATTGCTTGCCTTCTGGCACTTGCAGTGTTGTTTCCAAAATGCACAAGGAGGAATCACCAGTGCTCCTCTTTGTCGCATATGCCCTTAATACAGATTTTAAACAGAAAGGTTTTATTTTGCTCTTAACTTGCTGCACATAAAGTATGTGTGAAATGACCCTGAGCCAGCCCAGCCTCTCAGTGGTATTGAAAAACGAAACCTCTGAGAAATGTCACCAGTCTTATTGAAACAGCTTTCAAGACTCCAGAGACATTTGGCTCAAGGAAGAGTATCCAAAATCATTTTGAATTTCACTGCAGGCAAAATGTTAGTGACAATTCTACGTAGATGTACAGCTGTATCGGGAGCAGCTCCAAGAGTAGAAACATGCTTCTGTAGCTGGATGACCCTTGCTGGAATGAGATGGCCAAGAAGGAGTACTGAAGCATTCAAGGTGTGGAGAATACACAACGTTACTAAAGTATGCCAACTTGTAGGTAAAGAAGGGTGCAAGTCTAAGACTGAATTAGTAAATTAAATGGGATGTGCAATCCCCTGGTTTGACTATCTACAGGTTTGGCGTTTCCTTATCTGGGGGAAACAGAGCACCGAACAATGATAGAGCAATTGATTATTAAAAGGTAGGGTACCAAAAATATCTTTTCGGTGTTATATAAATGTTTGTTAACTCAACCTAGTACACCTCTTATCTATATTTTAAAATGGGAAATGGATGCAGGCCACTCATTGCAGGAGGCTGGGCTAAAATCTGGTTGTTTCATCCTTGAAAATATTTTTATATCACTCAGTATAAAGGCATCTGCTATTAAAGTGCTGATGAGATTATATCATACCTCAGTGCAGTTGGCATGGAAGAATTGTAATATGTTTTCTGTTTGCACGGAGGTCACTAGAATGAGACGGAGAACGTCAAAACTGGGCTGCCACCGGCCTGGGCTACTCTGGAGGAGGCTGACGGGGGGTGGGGGTGGGAGGCCAGCATTGCCCCTGCTGCCACCCCTGCTGCTGCTGCTGAAAATTGAATTAAATACCCCTGACTCCCCTCCAGCCCCCTCTCTAATCTTAGGGTGTCCCTGAGAACCCAAAGGGTCAAAGATCCCAGGTCACTGCGCTCAGGAGCTGTGCCTCATGCCCCAGCCACTCGCCCTGCACCTGATGTCAGACATGGGGCATGGTTTTGCTCACAAATGAGGCTGCACACCCCATTTGTGAGCAAAGCCACACCCCCTGTGTCTGACGTCGGATGCTGACATCTGATGTCAGACATAGGGGGCGTGGCTAGGGGGCAGCTAGTGGCAGGCCACTGCTGGCCTCCCTACACAACTGCCCCTGCCACTTTACTGGTAAAGGAGAATCCTCACTAGACCAATAGCCCCCCAAACCAGTCCATGAACTGGTTCAAACCAGTCTGGCAGTTGGACCAGCTCCAGAACCAGAATCCAGTCTGGGACTGGAACCAGAACAGGTTGGTTATAATCTGGTTCAGATTTGAACTGAACCAGCAAAACTGATTCCGTGCACACCCCAATAAGTAGTAATGGGAGACACACATATCCAGCTAAATTGGCTTGAAATAAATTGAACTATTTCTCCCACTCCCCTAGTCAGGAAATAAATCAGCTTATTTCAGCCAATTCAAAACAAATGAGACTTTAAATCAAATCATGAAAATTAAAGGCTATGTATACCTGATATTTAAAGCATCATTAGCTCTGATGAGCTTAATTTTTATTTAGGGAAAACCTGATGCATCAGATCCCCTGTGGATTGCAGCTCTGAAAGGGGTTGAGGGACTTGGACCCTACCTGTCACCCTAGAACCCGTCTGCAGGGGACTGACTCCTGAAAGAAAAACTGAGCCCAGCAGGGTTAAGAATGCTTTAAATGGCACATTGCCTACTAAATGGGCAAAAAGGCACCTTTTCAAGTGGCTGTTTCTGCTGTCTACCTTGAGTTTCATTTTAGATCGTGAACCCTTTGAGAACAAGGAACTTTATTATTGTTCCTCAACGTGAACCACTTTGAGGATGTTTTTCTTGGGGGTGAAATGAAAGAGGAAGAAAATGTCCATTGGTCCTAAGAGCCAGAGTGTCAGGTTGAGGCTGGAGAAATCTGAGTTCAGCTCTGGGTTCAGCCATGAAGCTCACTTGGTTGCCTTGTATCAGCCATCTTCTCTTAAGCCAACCTACCTCACAGGATCGTTCTGAGGATGAAATGAATTGTGAGGATATCATGGGAGGGCACACTGAGCTGCATGGAGAAAAGCTGAACTAAATAAAAGCTTCCCACTGGAAGGTTTTTTAAAAAATAAAAACCTCTCAGTGAGGTTTGCATGGCTTCATCATTTTGTTCTTTTAGATGCCAGGTTAAGACCTTTTTGTTCACTCAGGCCTTTTGATTTTTAAATTTGATTGTTAAAACTGATTTTTTAAAAGTTTTAAATTGTTTTGAATTGTATTTTGTACCGCCCCTGACTTGGCGTGTTGTGATTTAATGTGTTATATGTTTTTATTTTATGTTTTAATAATACTAATTTTTTTTAAAAAAGATAGCTAAACAGAACCTCCATGTTCAGGAGGCACATGCTTCTGAATACCAGTTTCTGGGGCTAGGGCAACAATGGGTGAGAATTATTGCCTTTGTACTTTGCTTGTGGGTTTCCCAGAGGCATTTATTCATTCCTTTATTTATTACATTTCTACACCACCCAATCCGATGGCTCTGGGCAGTTTACAAACCAAAACACTGTGAGAAACAGGATGCTGGACTAGATAGACTCTAACCCAGCAGGGCTCTGAACCAGATCTTAACGAATGGCAGCAGAACATGTGAACAGACTTGGTTGGAAAAAATGTGTTGGAAATGCAATGCCTTAGTGTGGTAGTGCTCTTTATCATGGTGGAATGGGCTGGCCCTTTCACAAAAGCACTTATTGATGCCATAATCACCAAATGATGGACATGCATATTCGAACTGGCTCACAAAGAGGACATATTATGGATTAATGCTGCTGCTTAGAAAGAGCACAAGAAGAAGCACTCCAGAAACTGGAGATAACACTACCTTCCTTTAAGGCAAAGCTTTAGTGACTAATGTCATCACCACATTTGGAATTGACTGACTTTTTAAAAATAGATTTTATGTTTACAATGTCATTTCAATTTCATTTGGTCTCTTTTATTTCTGAAATGAACATTTTTTTAAGATTGTGAGCCCCTTGAGGTCATGGGTATTAATATTTATGGGAGGAAATGCTGTAAGCCACTATGTGCCCATGGGATAGAGTAGGATATACATCTAATTTTTTAAAAAAGTTACCATGGTAGAAAGTAAAGGCAAACATTCTCCTGTCTATCAGAAAAGACAACTGCTTTGTGAAGGATGATGATGATTTATCAATTAACATAACAGTATTAGCGTTGAAAAGGAAGGTAGAAAATGCTTTAGAGGAATTGGGAGAATACTGTGAGTGTCTTTATTTTTTGACATTTATAAGAGCATTAGTACAGTACACTCATAGGAAATTAGCAGATAGATATAATTTATCTGTCTTCCAGGAACCATTGAGTAATCAGGCATCAATAGATTTACAGACTAAGAGGTGCTGTGAGAGTTAGATGAAAAGATTCCTCTCAAATTAACTTCTCCCCATGTTCCTTATGTTCACTATGATGGTATCACTGCATATATATATATATATAAATTTTAGGAGTTGAAAATGCCATCGAGTGCCTTATGGATGACCAGCAGTTCATTTTCGCTACCTTTTTTGCTAGCTGTTCTTTAATCTGGCCATGAAAAACTGACAAGAGCCGAGTAATGAATAATCTAGAACAGGATATCCTGACCTCAGGTGAATAAAAGGGGCATAGAAGTGTTGTGTATTAACAACATTGGATCCCTTATTTTAATATAAGTTGGACTTGCGACACTGTTGCGGTATATTCCCAACACAAAAGAGGAGTGTGCCTGCTCAGAGTTCCAGCCTGCCTAGATCAAGTGCAGTTCAGGTTTCCATGGAGTGGAATAGGCTCAGGAATGGGGAAAGGTACCATTTTCCTTTCCCTCTTCCTTGAGGCCTCCACTGAGCTGTAGCATAGCAGATAGCCCTTGTGGTGTTTTTGGTTAATCCATTCCTTGATCCAGGCCAACCTTCGAATGGGGCTTTAGTTACTTGTATTCCAGTCCTGGAGTAGAGGCAGGGCTAACAAACAGCCAGCAGCAAGAGCACTGAAGGCAGACTGCACTTGCCTAGAGAGTACATCTATATATTTAATTCTCTTTGGACATGCGTGCCCAGGATTTGGCAGCGGAACTCTCGCAAGACATTGCAAGAGTTCCTGGGCCCAGTGAGAGTTGAGGGGACAGAACAAATGGGGGGGGGCGCAAGCAAAACGGCCAGAGGTGGCAGCCTCGGCTGGCTGCTGGGAGGTGGTGGGCCCCCGACCTGGTGGGATGGCCTGGCCATGACAGGTATGAGTGGCGGTGGCTGCAGCCTGAGCAAGCGGGAGGCAGAGGCTGCGGAACGGCCTCGCCTGGCCAGGCCAGACGATCCCAGGTATGAGAGGCGGAGACGGCGGCCGCCCGACCAAACAGGAGGCGGCGGGACGGCCAGGCCAGACCTTCCATGATATGGAAGAGGTGGTGGCCTGGCTGGGACTGGCTGGCGGCGGTAGGAGGCATCGGAGGCCAGGATGGGAGGGACACTTTTTGGCCCCCCACCACCCCGGTAAGAAGGACCTGGCTGTGGCGGGAGGGGGAAGGGGGCAAGAGAGAGTGAGTCTGGAGAAAGGGGGAGGGGGCAAGAGAGAAGGGGGCAGGAGGGAGGGGGACAAGAGAGAGTGGGACAGGAGGGAGGGGGAGGGGGCAAGAGACAGTGGGGCAGGTGGGAGGGGGAGAGGGACAAGAGAGAGTGGGACAGGAGGGAGAGGAAGGGGGCAATAGAGAGTGGGGCAGGAGGGGGGAACAGCAGGCCCCCCAAAAGCGCACAGATGCTCTGTGTGGGTCAGCTAATAATATCTATTTCATTAACTATTAATATTCCTGATTCCACTCCACTGCCTTGTCCTCGCATACCACAACTCTTTCCCTTGAATTTTACAGCCCTGAATCTTATTGCATATTTCCTCTCTTCAGACAAGGTCTGGAAATGTAAGGAGAGGAAGTGTAGGGAATTAACACTTATTTGATTGTCAGTGGTTTAGAATGACTGGAGCAGTTCTTATACAGCTGGTTTGGTTTACGTTCTTGACAACAGTTGTTAAGGAAGAAAACTATGTGGCTGTCATTAGATATATTTACCACAATTGTAGCCTAGTGCATCCTTACAATGAGCTCCAGGTCATTCCAGACTATGAGATTTGCAACCGTTAATGCATTGCAAACTGTGACAGAGTAGTGCAACGGTTTCAAAACAAGAGTAAAAGGTTGTTTAATGCTTCATTGTAAGCTGGTGGCCATTCATATTTTCCATCTGCTGAAACATATTTTCCAGGCAGGAATGTCCATATTCTCATTGAAGCGCATGTATCTGCCCCTCCTCCTGCTCCATTTAGGCCAATGGAATGATGAGAGAAAGGGAATCTGGTGGCGAGCATGGAAGGGGGAAGAGAGGAACTGGCATGCCTGGGTGGGCACTCTCTTCCATGGTGGTGGCAGCCAGAGGCCTCTCAGCTCCCCCGTTGGGGCTGCTGAGGGTGGCCACAGCAGCAGCAGCAGCAGCCTCTGCCACTCCTCCTCAGTCGGTGGTGCCCCAGGCAGAGCCTCCCTAGGGCCAGAGAGACTTGTGGCAGCGGTGGAACACCTCTCCACTACCATCCTCACCATTTCCCTCCTGCTGGGCCTTCTCCTGAGGAGGGAGGATGGTGGCGGTGTGCCTCCAGAGAAATAAATAAATAAATAAATAGGAGGGGAAAGGCGGAGGGGAGGCAAGTGCTCCTCCAGTGAGGGCTGTGGGATTGCAAGAAGTAAATGAATCATGATTTACTTCTTTGGGTATTTAAGAGAACGCCTTCTTCGCTATGAACCACACTGCCCACTGAGATCATCTGGAGAGGTTCGTCTACAGTTGCCACCGGCTCGTCTGGTGGCTACTCAGGGATGGGCCTTCTCCATTGCTGCCCCGAGGCTTTGGAACACACTTCCTGCTGAAATAAGAGCCTCCCCATCTCTTACAACTCTTAAAAGGGAAATCAAGATACATTTGTTCACCCAGGCTTTTCATTAGATATTGTTTTAATTGTGTTTTTAGTAGTTCTAATGTTTTAAATTTTCATTTGTTGTAATGTTTTAATCTTTTATTTGTTGTTTTTATTGTTTTGTTGTAAACCGCCCAGAGACTTGCGTTTTGGGCAGTATACAAATGTGTTAAAGAAATATATGCTATTTCAGTTCAATGGGATTCCTGTTCTATCTCCCTTCCCTTCGCCTTCTAGTAGTATATATATTTGCAGGGATAGGCTCTTTACAACGGAAAAACACAGCTACTTTCCTGTAGTGCATTTATAAAGTTGTAGGGCAAAAACTCATCATTAAAATTTGAATCAAGGCTTGGGAAATGTGACAATGCAGCGACACCAATGTGGAAACACAGGCAATATGGAGGGGCACTTAGCAGAGTACGCTGCAGTGTGTAATCTGGAAAATGCCCAGGAGTCTTGAACCAAGTACTCTGGTGATGCAATTCAGCCTTGCCCTTGTGCCAAATACTTCTGCAGTTCTGGCCCAACAGAGTCAGGTGTTACAAGGAGTCAATAGGGCCACACTCTGTCCTATAAAGTGCTGCTGCATTTAATGCTAAACAGCTCATAGACTAACTCTCTGTTTGACTTCACACCATCAGCCTGGACTTAGGCAAGACCTAAGCCTTTTTGATGACCTAATCGTTGGTTATAGAAAAAAAGAGGTCAATTCCAAAAAGTCAATTCAGACAGATGAGGCAGGTACAGGAAAGAGGCAAACAATTCTGGCAGGAATGATAAACTGGACAAAGACTGAAGTTCTGTGTGATTATACACACACAGAACCAGTGTGTATAATCCAGAGGAAAGAGTTGTGGTATACAAGGCCAAGACAGTAGAGTAGGAGTGTGCAAACAGGTTCGGCTGTTTGGGGTCAAACCGTACCACCCTCTGTTCGGTTCGACCGCAGACCAAAAACCTCCCGATGTTTGGGGAGTTCGTGAGCTTGAAATTGTAAAAAAAGATTACCTTTACTCTCCTCGGGGAAGTTCCTGGAAGCGGCAAGCGGGGTCTGCAGAGGTTCCCCCTCCCCCACTGGCCTTCCCCATGCCCCCATCGGCCAGTTTGGCTGCTCTTCGGCCCGTTTTTGGCATTTACCCGGTGGCCATTATGGAGCCAGCACACCTGCACACTTGGCCACGCAGAGGCCATGTGTGCAGGCACGCGGCCTCCATAATAGCCACCATGCTGCCAGGTGAAGCCTGAAAACCACCTGAAGAGCAGCCGAACTGGCCAAGGGGGGCATGAGGAAGGCTAGCGGGCATGTGCCTGCACACATGGCCTCTGCATGGTCAAGTGTACAAGTGCGCTGGCTCCATAATGGCCGCTGGGTGAAGGCCAAAAACGGGCCGAAGAGCAGCTGAACTGGCTGATGGGGGCATGAGGAAGGCCGGTGGGAGAGGGGGAACCTCTGCAGACCTCCCCCCGCCACTTCCAGGAACTCACACGAGTTCGAAAGGGGTGCTGGACCGAACTGGCCCAGTCCGGCCTTGAACCGAACCTGGCCAGCTGGTTCTGTGCACATCCCTACAGCTGAATCAGAATATTAATGGTTTGAAGAGACAGATATTATTTACAGAGAGGCAAGTGCAGTCTGCTTTCAATTCTGCTGGCTGTATGTTAGCCCCACCTCTACTTCAGGACTGGTATAAAAGTGACTAAAGCACCATTCAAAAGCTGGCCTGAATCAAGGAATGAATTAACCAAACACACCACTCAGGGAACAAAGAAAAAGTGGGAAAGGGCTAGACAAGGAACCAGGAGGAGTTGATCAAGGAAAAGGCATGTAAAACTACTTCTGTCCCAGAAGGCCTTTGGTATTTTGACAGCAATCAGCATCAGGGTCAAGTAGAATTATAGCTCAGCTCCTGGAATTCACTCTTTGAGTCTGGCCATGGCTAATGAACCTGATATGATTTTAATTTCATCTTCAAATTTTATATGGGTCAAAATATTTAAAACTGCTGATTAAGCCAAAAGGTTCTAGTGGAAATATTTTATATCTCACTTCTTTTCACCAGAGATCTCTTTGAACAAACCTGGAAATAAGGTATGCGGCAGTATCTCTGTGTGCCTCAAATTGATCTGCTTATCTTATTTGTGAGCACGAGCTCAGAATGTGCTGCTTTTCTAGGAGAGCCCATTAAACATACAGACACATTCAGGAAACCATTGAATATGATTGTGCCACTGGCTTTTCTCAAAGCTGGCAAGGCAGTACAAAGGTCTTATCATATTACATGCTTTTGAATTAAATTAATTGCATTTTTATCATATTAGCCAACTCCCCTCTTACTAATACCATGTGAAAGCCCATAATATGTTAAAACGTTTAAAGGATTATTTGCAACCTTAAAGTGCCCCCCCCACCCTTTGATGAGGAATAGTAATGTTTTCAGACTGTTTGTAGTCAAATATGTTTAATCTCATGTTAGATTGTGTCATTTAGATTCCATCCCCAGCACAGCATCCCTCCAGTGGCTGTTGCTGGTGTCTATCTTATGTTTCTTTTTTAGATTGTGAGCCCTTTGGGGACAGGGAGGCATTTTAATTATTTATTTATATCTCTGTAAACCACTTTGGAAACTTTTGTTGAAAAGTGGTATATAAATATTTGTCGTATTCATATTTATCAAGACAAAAGGCAGATCAAAAGATAGGACACATAGACTTGTCCTGAATATAATTTTCTAAAATACAGATTTTGCCTTTTTTCATTTTTTGGTCAATTCTTTTGCATGAAAGAATATACAGTGGTCCCTCGACTTACAAACTACTCGACATAAGTATTTTTCGAGTTACAAACGGCAGTTTTAGATCCGGTTTTAGATGCGGTTTTTCTGACTTACAAATTTTTAGATGGGGTTTCCTCGACTTACAAATTTTTAGATGGGGTTTCCTCGACTTACAAATTTTACATGCGGTTTCCTTGACTTGCCTGCCTGTTTACTGCCTGTTTATTCTTGAAAAGAAATGTTCCTGTGCAGTTTGCAAGCCTTACTGGGGGTCTGGGTCTTTTTTCTAGGCTCCGGAACGCATTAATCCGTTCCCAGTGCATTCCTATGGGAAACCGCTTTTCGACTTACGAATTTTTCGACTTACAAATGTGCATTCGGAACGGATTAATTTCATAAGTAGAGGGACCACTGTACATGATTGAATTAACCTCTCAGTGAAAGCCGCTCCAATAGTTCATTCAAAGTACTCATGCAAAAGTACTCCAAAGTAGTGTACTGTTTTTCAAGTGAAAAACGGAAATAAAAGAAATATAATTTTCCAGACCCAATTCCATACATGTTTGCACCCAAGTACTGTCAGGTCTTTCCTATCCTCCCTATTCACTATTCAGTCCCTAGCAACACATTTCAAATTGAAGCAGGAACTGTACAAAATAAAGGGGTGGTTCTCATGACATGGGCTGCTTGGATAGGAGGTAGTTTACCCAAGCAGCCCCTGTTGTCTGGATGACTGGGAGGTCTGCCGACCAAGCAGCTGCAGGCCTGGTAGCCCAGATCCGCCACCTGGGAAAATGAGTCCCTCCTATGTCACATTTTGGTCATCTGCCACGTTGGGGCTCTGGAAACAGCCACTGGGAGTGGTGGCCATAGGGTCCTGAGTACAGTGTAGCCAGTGAGAGGAGCCATGAGCAGGCTGCCTCTCCACTGCCCACATGGTGCCTTGTGGGTGCACTGTGCATGGGTGGCAGAGCCTCGAAGAGGCACTGATCATTGGGGGAAGGTAGATAGGATCCTAGCCCTCCCTAACCCCAGCCACTATGGTCGTGAGAATGATCTCATAGTTTCCTGTTCAGCCGGGTGTGTGTGTGTGGGGGGGGTGAATGAGAGTGCACCAACTCATTATGCCCTGGCTAGATCCCCCTTTCAGTGCTTACCACTGAAACCATTAAATGTGAGGACACTCAGGGGGCATAGCAGAGGGTGAGGTCATTCTCTCAAATGTAGGAAACCTCAAGTATCCTACCCAGGTTTAGGAGCTGTGTGTGCACCCAATTTCTGGTTGTGTGGGAGCAAACAACTAGTTAGGCCATGCAGAGGCCCATTAGGCATGCACAGCCACTTCCAAAATGGCTGCCACAATGGGGGTGAGGCCCAGAACAGGCTGAAGAGCACCCAAACCAGGTGAGGGGACCGATTTAAGAGGCTGACGGGGAAGGAAGAGCCTAAGGCGCACACACACACCCATGGCCATGCTAGCAACCACCGGAGGGGGTAAATGACTAACAAATTTTAATTTTATTCGTGAAATCGCCCCTCTCAAGCAAACCAAACAGGGGGGCATTCAAGGGGGTGCCAGACTGAACTGGCCTGGTCTGGTTCAGGTCCAGTTCAGACTCAAACCAAACTGGGCCAGCTGGTTTTGTGCACACCCCTAGAATATGGCTGTCCAGTGCACTTCTGTTCCCCCTGGCCCTGTATTCAGTCTAAATTTGGGGATAGTGTCTGCTGAGAGCTATATTATTCAGTGAATATATGCTTATTTGCTCAATTTATTCCAGATATAATTTGGCCTTCTCATCCAATCAGAAACTACAAAACCAGAGTGTAAAATAGAGCTGGTTCACAGTCATAATCATATATATTACCTGGCGACTACACCACAGCATGAGTTGCATGTCTGAATGTTCAAACACCACAGAAAGAACTTGCAATCTCAAAGACAATTTTTGTGTGTGGAATAAGGTTGCATATTCCTTTGCAAGTCAACTGCATCCCTGTGGCTAATTTCCTAGTACGACACACCACATGGGTCAGGGCCATCTGTTCCAACACCATCACAATGGGCCAAGGCAGAAGAAACCTATTATGTAATGGCCCCAACTCATGTGATGAGTTCTACTAGAAGACACAGACAGATACTAGAAGATACAGACATTCCTTACAGTGGACAAAACCAGCTAGATCAGCTCCAAAAGGAGCATGTTTAATGTTGCACTCAGAACAAAAGTCTGAAAACTGACTTAGCTTTCAGTTCATGAAAGATAAGCTTACAGTCTGCGCATTAATATGACTGTGAATATCCTATAGATACACAATGAGGACTGACTATCTGCTTCTTTTAAGATCATTCTAAAAATACCATATTATTTAATGTCCCTTGGGACTTAACGGGATCCAGAAACAACCAAATGAACTTGATACAGGCCATTTACTTTACTGCATTGACCCGAATCCAAATCTAGGTTTTTTCCACTTTTTTAATATTAGAAATCAGGAAGTTGTCTTAAATTCAGAGCCTTTAAGAAAGTGCAGGTATAACCTGTATTTAACCTTCTCTTTTTAAGGGGGTTCTCTTAAATTCAGAGTCATCTTTGATTTGGGTAAATATGGATATACCGTAGTATTTCAATATTACTTATCTGCTTTTCCTAATCCCCAAATCTTTGCTATTTAGCTCCCATACAAAGTTAGTGCAGAATATTTTTATCACCAGAATATCATCAGTACAGTCACCCCTCACCAACCGTGAGGATTCCGTTCCCGCAAAACCTTGCGGTTGGCAAATTTGAGGTTGGCGAGGCATTGAAACCAATGTAAAACAGGGGGTTAGGGGAACCACAACCTCAAAATCACCTAAAATGCTTTTAAAAGAACCCCAAATTACCAAAACTCCCTGAATTTCAACAGGAATGAGCAGATTGAGCCCCTTGAAAATTCTTTGAGCCTCTTGAAACACCCCCCCCCCCAAAAAACACCCTCTCAAATGCACTTTAAAATCACCAGGAGTCAGCAAGTGTTGTCAAGAGTCACCAAGAGCAATGAGCAGATTGAGCTCCTTGAAAATCCCTGAACCCCCTTAAACCTCTCAAGTGCACTTTAAAATCACAAGAAAACAGCAGAACACAAGAAATCTTAATGAAAAGCTTTTCCTACCTGAGGAAATGTTTGATGAACCTGTTGATCTTTTCAAGGGTCAACTTTGCTGTGGCCCTGAAGTCTTCCTCTTCTTCACCAGCTTCTTCCTGATCACTGGAGGATTTGATCAGGGCCTCAAGGTATTGCTCTGTGAGCTCCTCAGAGTGTGACTCCAGGAGCTCAGCAACTTCAGCCGGCTCAATGTCCTCAAAGCCCTCACCGTCAAGTCACCTGTCACAAGCCACTATCCTCCCAACCCCTTCCCCCACAGTTGGCACAGCAGTGTTGTCTCTCACTGCATCCTTCCATACGTTCCTCCAGCAGGCATTCCAGATGCTGCTCCTGACCTCTTCCATCACCTCCTTGATGATGGTCAAAGCATGGGCAATGTTGTAGCCCTTCCAGGCTTCCTTCAGGGTCATGTTCCTTCCTTCAGGTCTCCAGCCATCAGGTCAGGGTCTCCATCCATTATGCTATGTGCAGTAACTTTTGAAAGCCTGGATGATGCCTTGGCCCATCGGCTGGATGAGCGATGTGGTGTTTGGAGGCATGAACACCTCTTCCATGTTGAGGTGGGCAAACATCAGGTCTGGAGGTTGCCCAGGGGCATTGTTCAAGAGCAGCAGCACTTTGAAGACCAGGTTCTTCTCTCTTAAATAGTGCTCCACCTCATGCACAAAGCATTAGTTATACAAAGGCATGAAGATGGAGCGTGTTACCCAGGCCTTCGCATTTGCTGCCCTGAACACAGGGAGGTGGTTCATGTTCTTCCCCTTCAGTGCCCATGGATTCTTGGACCAGTACACCATCATGAGCTTCACCATCAGGCCACCTGAGGTGTTGGCACAGAACAGAAGGGTCAGCCCGTCCTTTGCGGCCTTGAATCCTGGAGCTCTTCTATCCTCCTTGGCAAGGAAGGTGTCGTTAGGCATCCTCCTCCAGAAGTGTCCAGTCTCGTCCGCGTTGAACACCTGGTCCGGCACATAGCCCTTCTCGATCAGCTTCTTCAGCTCGACAGGAAAAGCAGCTGCAGCCTCCTGGTCTGCAGAGGCAATCTCCCCAACAAGCTTCATGTTGTGAAGGCTGAAGTGCTTCTTGCAGTTTTCAAACCAGCCCTTGTTGGCTTGAAACTTCTCAGGGTCTCCCGCTCCAGAATTCACCACCAAGTGCTTGTAGATCTGCCACGCCTTGATCATGAAAGTGCTGAGAGGGACCTTTTTCTGTGCCTGGTCCTTCACCCATATGTTCAGGGCCTTCTCCTTTTTCTCAACACTGGGGTCTCATGGCATGTATGAGACCTTGGGAGTGGACTGGGTCCGACTGGCAACAGTGCCTCTGATAGTATCCTTGTTCTTCTTGATGCTGTGGATGGTAGATTCATTTGCCTCGAACAATCTCCCAACTGCACTGTTGCTCTGGCCAGAGGCGTAACTATAGGGGGGCAGGGGGGGCACGTGCCCCAGGCGCCATCTTTTCTGGCCACGTGGGGGACGCCGGCATGACCAAATTCTTTTTTAAAAAAAATTTAGTTTTTTGTTAATACAAATGTTTCCTGCTCAGTGCAGCAGCGCTGCAGCAGTCAAGGGAGCGCGTCGGTGCCCCCTTCCCCACGAGTGGTCCCTTCCGCGCCGCCTGCGCCCCCCCATTGCTTTGCTGGCGCCTGGCGGCCAGTCAGTGGCCTGGCTTGGCGGCGGCGGCGGGTGCTTGTGAGGAAAAACCTAAGTATAATGTAGTATGTTGGGGGGGGCGGTGGGGGGGCACGGTGGGGGGGCGCAATTTCAGTGCTTGCCCCGGGCGCCGTTTTCCCTAGTTACGCCTCTGGCTCTGGCCTTCCTTCAGACAGTCCAAGATTTGATCTTGTCCTCTAGGGACATGACATTCCTTGGCTGCTTGGCCACAACTTCTTCCTTTCCCTTGTCTGCTCGCTTTGGACCCATTTTCTGATATCTCTCTCTCTCTCCACTGTTCTTCTCTCACCTCTACTTCTCTACCTCACCCTAAGAAGCAGTGCAAATCAGCAGTGAAGTCACAGAAGCCATACAGCCCCCAACGCCCACATTTACAGCCCCCAATTTCCACAGCTCTCACCTCTGCCTCTCCCAACCTCTCTCTTTACTTGATTCCAGTACCTCTCCAACACTCCAACATGCAGTGAAGACACAGCAGCCATTACTGAACAGCTCCCCAACTGTACAAAAGCAGCAGTTAAGACACAGCACCCTTAAACCCATGCAACAACAATAAATATGCAGGCTTCCCCCAGCAGCAAACAGTGCAAAAGCAGCAGTTAAGACACAGCAGCCATGCAGCCCTTCAACCCCTGCAGGCTCCCCGCTGCAGAAAATAGTGCAAAAGCAGCAGTTAAGATATAGCAGCCATGCAGCTCCCACAACCCATGTAGGCTCCCCCAGCCCCAGCATCTACAGCTCACAACATCTACAGCCCCCAATTCCCATAGCTCTCACCTCTGCCTCTCCCAATCTCTCTGTACCCAACTCCAGTGCCTCCAAAACACCTCAAACCCCCCTAAAAAACAGCTCTGCAACACTCCTCTGACACCTCTCCAACACTCCTCCAACTTTCCACAAGTTTCCTGTTTCTCGCGCCAACAAAAACCTGCAAGATTCGCAGATACTCAAATCGCTGTTGGCGAGACCGGTCTCATTTTCCCACATGTGGATACTCAAAACTGCTATTGGGAAAAACCCGACTGATGAGGGACGACTGATTTTATCACAACTAGTTAGACTCCATGGAGAATAAGCCATTCCAAATCATCAGGGTATTATGAATTAATATTTAGCCTTCTGCACCTTTCAGTTTCTTTGCAGAAACTTTAACAAAAGCAGTCCAAATCCCAATGCGTCCTTGCCTGGGAAGATCAGGTTATTAATCATTTGATCAGAATGAATTCAGTTGGCTAACTGTGGTTTCCATGGTAATCAGGTGGAACAGCAGATCTCATCAGTTGTAAGACATCATTAGAATTGTCCTACACTTTTAATTATGACTTCTAGGGTTGACTTTTACTTACTGTAGCTCAGAGGTGTACAAAGATTTAAACTGGAAAGTTTCCACTGAGAAAGAAATTAGAGTGCCTTTCTTCAAATCAAGCAGGGCCCTTTTTTTGCTCAAACTAGGAATACTGAAAATTAAGGGATTTATGTAAAGGAATTTGACATAGAGTAGAGCAAAGATATATAGCTCCTATAAAGCAAACAGACCTTTGGTGTGCGAAATGACAGTGGCTGACATCTTAACAAAGTGGTCGCACTTCAAGGGACTACGGGAATGCACTGGGAATCCTTACACAGTTCTAGTCCACCTGAGTGTGTGCTGTTGCTGGAACTGTTAGACTGCAGAGGACTCCCCTGCTCTGGAAGAGTTCTGCAAGATCCGAAATATGTCACTACCCTCCATGATGTGTTTCTAATCTTAAAAAGCCCTTCTGGAGAGTTCTCTGAACTCTAAGGGGTTTGAAACAACAGCATGCACACATAGGAACTAGGGGAGTGGAGGGAGGGTCCCTGCAATCACTATTGTAAAAAATGTTCTACCACAGTTTTGCACAGGGTATAATTACCATTAAAATTTAATACTATATCAGTCGCCTTCCTAGCAGTAACACAGTACAAATTCCATCGTTTGCATCAATCCTGAGGATGTTAGATGGACTAGGGTGGTGAAATGCAGACTCCTCTCACTGAACTATTTTTGATTACTCCTCTCTCTCTCTCTCTCTCTCTCTCACACACACACACACACACACACACAGCCCCTTGCTCTCAGGTTATGTTTCTCATGAGACTGAGTCAAGAAGGAAAATGTGCTTTCTAACCATACAAAGAGGAAGAGGCAGAAGTAAAAAGACCAGTCAAGAATCTCAGTCCCATACAATTTAGAGTTGTCACCTAAAGTAAAATACAAAATGAATCTGGAGAATCCTCTTCAGCTGAAACATCTGAGGAGTTCTAAGGAAAGCCAAAAGAGTTGTCAGGACAACTAGCCAGTTTTCTCATAGGGATTCCAGAAATCTCTAATTTCAACTCATGTTTCAAGAAATACTCTAGCTTGTTAGGAGTGTGGAAATATTTACTCTTGATTGCTAATTTTACTCCCCTATAGCTAAATCTTAGCTAGGATGTTATTGAGTTGTGACCAGCTGTTTGTCCACTCCCCAGAGAGAAGAAGAAAGTCCCCCAAAGAAAAAAAAACCCAAAAGGAAGAGGAAAGTTTTTCCTCTTTTCTCCCAGAGGGGAGAAAACACCCAAATGTCTCCACCCGCAAAAAGCAGGGCGGGGGGGAGAATGAAAAATCTCAAAACCAAACCCATGGCCTAAACCTTTATAATCCCTTGTCTTAGGGGAATGTCCTTTCCTCCCAAGAGGATGGTTTGGGGTACTAGTTAAATTTTGTTAGGCTACATCTAATTAGAAGATAACACCCATCTTAATCAGAAAGACATCATTTTATAATTAATTCAAAATTGATTAATGTTGCTTTCTTTGCTAAAAGTATGAATTTGCTGACAACTATGCATCGTCTGCAGAAAATATATCTGGATGATTAGATCTCACTGTCAGTTGACAATAACCAAATGGCTAACTCAGTCTCTTAGCCAACACTTGGCCATCTTGTGGTTTTTCCCACTAGAAAATCAGCTAGTTACAGCACCTGTTGGAGGTTCTTATCACTCACACATATTAACTATGATGATTTAAAAATAGAGCAGGAAAAGAGGGAAGAACAAGTGTCTATTACAGTAATAAAATAAAATATGGGGGGAAAAGGGAGGAAGGTCAGCAACAAAGAAACAATTCTTCCCTCAAGGACAGAGAAAGATATATAAAGATTGATAAATCTCCTCTTCCTAGTGATTCCCTCTGGATAATCTCTGACTCTGGGATTTTTTTATGAAACCCAAAGGACACCAGTACTGGACTGAACACCTTTATTTAGGTACTTAGTACATAAAGTGATTATTACTATAACTGAGTTTCTCAACCCCACATCAGAGGTGATTATCTTGGGAAAGATCATTTCCAAGCCGGATCATTTCCAAGCCAATCTGAATTCATATCTGAACCCACACCCCATTGCCATGAGTCCTCAAACCACCTCCCACCCACTCACCCATTGATCCACAAAATTCCCTCCCACTCCATCTGAGTAGAAGGGGAGGGGGAGTGGAGAAAAATAAGTGGGTAAATAAAGCTGTATTTGACCTTTAATTGAGGTGAACCTTACAGTCTCCCAACATCTATATTTGTATAGATTTGTATACATAAAGTTGCATTTGACCTTTAATTGAGGTGAACCTTACAGCCTCCCAACATCTATATTTGTAAGTTCAGAAATGTCAGTCTCATCATCACTAATTATTAATAACAATAAGCAATTATAGGGACATTTCCACCTCCAGCATTTCAGTTATTGGTCTTCAGAGGCGTATCTAGGGAAAATAGCGCCTAGGGCAAGCACTGAAATTGTGCCCCTGTCCAAACAGGAATGATGGGACTTGTAGTCAACAATATCTGGAAATCCCTGTTAAAAGGAACACTGTACCATCTAGACATGGTTGTGGATCAAAACCTGAAAACATGACCCATCTCTGTTAAAGACTTAGAACAACAGTCAGGAGTTATGTGAGGATTCCAAGTGTCATTTTCTCTGTCTCATATCATGCTTTTTTAAAAAAACAAAACAAAACATGACTTTGTCCTAGAGGATCACCTGCCCAAATAGCCACTAGCAAAATAGGGGAAGAAGAAGGTGGCGGGGGTGGTGGTCTATAAACCAGTGAATGATTCCTGCCAGCCTTTGTCTTGTGATGACTGTTGGCTCATGATGGGGTATATGTGCATTCACCACACTGGTGCTTACTTTGACACCAGGAGGGAGGAGGATACATTAGTTTGGCACACTAGACAGAGGAACTTGCAACAGGAGCAGACAGCCAAGTTCTGCCAGGGCCAAAACCAGCCCCTGCCAGACTAAGAAATCATTGTAATTTGCCCCTTCCTGTCATTAGCAGTGTGCTGTTCTTTTATTATTGACTCTAAATCTCAAATATCCCAGTCATGGATGGAAAATTCAGGGTCAGTTTACAAGAGAAACATTTTCTACATGGAAGTTTCTTCTTCTGTGCAGGTGTTGTGCAAAAACCCATGTGTAGTGACCGCCAGGAGCATATCAAGGTTGCAATGGGCCAAGATGAGATTTTAAAATGGGCCACCAGCCCCTCAAAGTCCAGGGCATCCACACACCCCAGGCCCCCAAGGATTTAAGTCTATTTCAAAATAAGTATGTTGCCTGAGAATACATTTCACTGAATACACACACGCACACTTCACAATATATAGTGATATACATTGAGTACTATATATTTGTGCTACTTTTAATGCCTAGAACACACTAGAAACACTAATTATTAAAATACCCCCCTCGCTGCAGATTAGCAAAGGAGACTTTCAACCATGCAGGGTGAGCCTATGTTTGTTTTCTCAGAATTCTGAACAAATTCAGTAAAGTTTGATTCCAGGAGGTTTTTCACACGAGCCTTTTAAAGCCCTTTAACACACATCTCCTCTGGAATGGAGGTGCTGCATTCACATGTGGGCCAGATTTACCCCGAAGTCCCTGCGAGTTATTGGAGAGCAGTTCACACACAAGAAAAATAAAATAAAATAAAATAAAATAAAAGCACAAGACATGCTTCACAGTTCTCACTCAGACCTTCTGGGTTGCAAAACAACTTGAACATAAGTGCATTTATACATGAATGAATGAATGAATGAATGAATGAATATAATATTGTTTGTTCCAGACGTTTTTGTAATTTTCTGCCATGAAACAAGCCACTTATAGGCCTTTTTAGATAGTAAAAAGCCAGAAATTTAAAGCCAGAAATTTTTCAATCTGTTTTAAATTAAGTATTCAGAGACTTCTCAGTCTCTCCCCCTACAATATCAAAGCCCTATGGCAAGCAGATCCCTATATACCCAGGGTGGGGGGGGGAACCACAAAAAGGAATTCACAGTCTATCTTGCAAAAGCTGTGCTGGTTGGTTTGGGCAGAGGGTCTTCTGCTGCAGAGAGCTCTCTCTCTCTCTCTCTCTCTCTCTGCCTCCTTCCTTGCTTGCTTGGGGCCTGCCGAGTTCAGGCTTCAAGGAAGCCTACACAGGAGGCCTCTCTGGAAGCCCCGCCCATCTGCCAATCAGCTGAGAGGCGGGAAGATAAGAGCTCTGCAGTTTGCAGACCTGGCCGATCCTTGGCCAGAGCCGGAGGACAAGGCGAGCAGGATGGCAAGTGGCTGGGGGGCCCTGGGGCTGGGCAGGTGGGCAATGGGGTGGGGGTGGCAGGAACTGGTGTGGCACCCCCTCCTCAATGGCACCTAGGGCATGTGCCCTGGCTGCCCCCCCCCCAGTTCCACCCATGTTAGTCTTATCAAAATTATTTTGTTTCCCCTCATGTTTCACCTGAAGAGAAACCTGCCCCTAAATTAACTTCTGTTTTGCTTTTGATGAAATGTCAGAGTCAACTCTGGTGCTATATGGCAATTTGATATTGTTCAAAAGAGCCAACAGGTGATTAGACAGCAGCAGGAACCACTTTTGCAAATTTGCAGTGTAAAATCTCAAGCACTTTGTATTTTCTTTTTTAAAAAAATGTTTAGGAACATCCATTAAGAGAGCTTCATCACAGTGCCCAGCTGGTTTCCTAGCAGAGCAGTGGCCAACATATGATGAGCATGCCAAATCAGCACTTAATCCTTATTTTAATGGCAAATTCAAGTGCTGGTTGTTGCCTGTTTAGAATACAAATTATGCTTGCAAAAAAAAAAGAAAGCAGCTGGAAATAATTATATAAAAGGCACTTTACTGAGACACGCTGTATTTCAAAGATGGTGATGAATTAACAAGAAGCAATTGAAACTGTTTTTCTTCTTCCTTTTGACGAGAAACAAAACTAAACTAAAAGATGGTGGCAAGAGCCAAGATATTTGGGGCTTGAATTACTTTAATTCAGAAAATAAATGTAAATTTTAAAAAGAGTTGATAGAGATTTGGGTAGCAATCCAAAACAGAAGCCAAGCAGTTGGCTAAATTCAGCCTAGCTAAAAAAAAACCAAAATAAAAATTGGGCATTGGGTTCCATATATTGTTACCCCAGGTGTTTTTTTCATGAAAATCAGTAATGGCTGCTTCACCAGCTTTTGTGGAAAGAATCAGTTGGCAGAAAGCAATGCTACCAATTTAGAGCATGATATTGCTAAAACCTTAAGACGCAGGGTTTGTTGCAGGTTTTCAATTGTCTGGCTTAACATTCCTCCTGTCATTTAATTTGGACATTTTGAAGAGTTGTGAAATCCAGAACTAAAGGAATTATTCATCACTACAACAGTATCATCCCAATCTGCCTGCTAGAGTTTATATATGCACAGGCTTCCTTGTACATAGCCCTCCCTTGATGGGAAATTGCATGTCTAGGAAGATACTGCATATATAATTCCATAGCCCAATCCAAGAGATAGATACATTCCTGCTGATATATCTACCCTCCATGAATGGAACAAGGAGGGTAGATTCCGCCTACCATGAAACTGATTGGTGGAAAATCATTTCCCCCCCTAATCCACCCTGTCCGAAGGCCTATATGCCTACAGCCCAGGCTGCTGTATGCTCACTTTGGATTTGAACATACAGCCCTTTTCAGGTGTGTGGTGTGTGTATGTGTGTGTGTGTGTGTGTGTAAGAGAGAGGGGTTGGATTGATAGAGAGATTACAGCAGCAGACTCTAGCCCCAACCTTCATTGAAACATCTGTAGCACGCCTATGCATACAACTAGACATTTATTTTATTTATTTATTTTAACATATTTTTATTCTGCCCAAAACTCACATCTCTGGGTGGTTTACAACAAGCAAACAAAATGTTAAAACATTAGTTAAAATAAATAACAGAAAACGTAAAACAGAAGTTAAAACAAAATAAATGACACAGTAAAAGTTAAAACGTTACAACAAATTAAATTTTATAGCATTTTAAAACAATGTTAAAACTGTTAAACAATATTTAATTAAAAGCCTGGGGGAATAGGTGTATCTTTAATTACTTTTTAAAAGTTGTCAGAGATGGGGAGGCTCTTATTTCAGCAGGGAGCATGTTTCAAAGCTCTGGGACAGCAGCAGAGAAGGACAGTCCCTGAGCAACCACCAAACGAGCCGGTGGCAACTGCAGACGGACCTCTCCTGATGAGCTGAATGGACGGTGGGGTTCATAATGAAGAAGACATTCTCTTAAATACCCAGGGCCCAAGCTGTTTAGGGCTTTATAAGTTATAACCAGCCTGGAAACCTATTGGCAGCCAGTGTAGATCTTTCAATATGGGAGTAATATGGTCTCTCCAAGATGACCTAGAGACCAACTTGGCTGCCGTGTGGTATAATGATGTCGTGGATGACAGGGAAGCCTGCCACCATAAACACGCTCCACCTCCTTGACATTTATTAGAATGTCTGGATGGATATCTTAGTTATCAATAACAGAGCAGCTAATGGTCTTCCAAAAACATCAACAGGGCAGGGAGTTGAGTGAAAGATAGTTGGTTTCACTCACAGTGCTGGTGGAACCCTTAAAGAGAAACAGTAACTTGGTCTGCGATGTCTGGTAAGGTGCCGGGAAGAAGAGTCCTTCCTTTCCAGACATTTCCCCATACATTTGTAATGTCTGGTCCCCACCTGGAGGTTTTCCTCACATTTAAAAAGATGGAACATCAGAGCTTAACCCAGAGCCCTACAGAGTTTTTGACTGGACTGAAGCATTCAATCTTTCCCCAAAGCCTTGGCCAAATCGCCACTGAGCAAGCAGAATGGACTTCTACTCATACATTGGGGGATGTTGCAGAATTCTCAGCAATTCTCCCTTCCTGCTGGTGCCCCCTGCACCACATGCCATACATTTCAAAGGATATCAAAAGCTGTCAGAAGCAGAGGGAAGAAGGAAATGGAAAAATGAGTCATTCACAGAAGTTCAAGTTCAAGCCATTGTAACTGTAAAGGACCATCTCCTCAAAAGCCACAGGTTTCTGTTCTCACTTCAGGCTACATGAGTGCAAGTCTGCAAAAAGAATATCCTGCAAAAAGCTGCTTCATGTTACCCTCTCCCTTTGATGATTTCACTATTGTGATCCTTTGCATGTGTAGCTTAATACAAAATGGTGCTTTTGTATCCGAAGGTACCTGTCATAGTACGATTGAGCAATGTTAATACAACTATAGGCCAGGATCCCCCCAATCACTGAACTGGTTCCTTGTATGCACTGAGGCTCTTCCTACAGTAACCACTACCACCCACCAAGCCACTCATGAGACTTGGGAGAATTATCTGGCAAAGCTTCTGACCCAACATGAGGGACTGCTGCTAGAAACAAAAATCAGCAAATGTCTGTGTGCATGGAGGAGTGCTTGAGGTGCACACTAGGTCTTGGGATCCTGGCCAGAAGTTATCTCCTTGCATGATGTCTGTCCACTGGCTGGAGGCATGTAGAATTTAAAAGGTTTGGGGGTTTTTTTGAGGGGGGGGGACCCTTCTTGCATATAAGAAAAAATGATAGTGAAATGTGTCACATAATGACACAAATGACAGTGATAACCACATGGCTTTATCTGAAGACAAATTTTTAGAAATTAAAATGAAAGAGCAAAATCTGAAAACAAAATCTGAAGCATGAAATAAAAACAAGGGAAATCCGTCAAGGGTGAGTGCTTGCCCATCTGTAATGCACTATTAATCTTGGGAAGCTCAATTCATTAGCAATCAAAAGTCATAGCAATCTGAAGGCTGTTTAGAAGCGTATACAAATTGATTTTGTGGTTTCTGTCCAGCTTCTCTAAGACAAATATCAGTTCCTGCTGGTATCATCATTTCATATTTATATTGTATATATAAATGTACACGTTGGCAATATGAGGAATGAAATTGAGCTGGAGATAGCTGTGATGGAATATTAAAATACTCTGTTAGAAAGTAAAACTAGGTGGAGATGTTCAATAGGTTGTTCTAAAAGCAAAATAGGCTCACAGAGCTCACAATAAATAACAGTTTCTTAGCTATTTAACAACAGTCCCCCTTGCTTAATAAACTATTTCAAGCTGTGGCATTTTTTATTAGTCTAAAATCTTAATATTGAAAACGTAGATTGGTTATTAAAAAAAATAGAGACAGATGTGTGATTCCTATTGCTGATATAAAAATGTTATTTAAAATGTTGTGGTGAAAGAGACTGGGAATGCACTGGAGGCAGAGGCATTGCAAGACAATATTAAACAGATTACAAACTACATACAAGGGCTTAGATTCAAAGGTGCTCTTCTGCTTTTGGAAAGGGCTATTTCTGACTTCAATAATATTTTCTTTCTTTTTTTTCTCTCTTATGGCACTACAACACATACATTCTGTGGTGGCAGGTACACATTTTTAGATAACCACTGTAAGCCAACAAGAAGTCCTTAAATATTCAAAGGGTAGTAGTAGAGCATCTGCATGAACTTAGTAGGTAGCTAACTGATATCACCTAACTCCATTGCCCCCACTGATCCAATGCAGTTTCTTCAACAGTGATCTAATAATTCCTCCTTGAGACAAGGAGGCAAAGTGTGATCTAAGCAGCTTGTCCACATCCTCAGGAGTCACAAACTCTGCTAACTTGGCAAAGAGGCACCTTTTAATGTGGTGATTCTCTTTATTTAGCAGGGGGAGAGTAATTGGCCCTATCCACCCCCAGCACAGTACCTCCAGTGACTGTTGCTGGTGTCTAATGTCTAATGTTGCTGGTGTCTAATGTTTCTTTTTAGATTGTGAGCCCTTTGGGGACAGGGATCCATCTTACCTTATTTATTTATTATTTCTCTCTGTAAACCACCCTGAGATTTTTGGAAGGGCGGTATAGAAATAGAATAAATAAAAATAAAAATAAAGAGAGAGAGAGAGAGAGAGAGAGAGAGAGAGCAAGCAATTGATCCAATTTAACCATACAAGAGGAACTGCTGGACACTCCCACATAGGCTCTGCAGAGTCTAGTTCTGCTGGAATACATTCGATAAGTTGACGAATCAGAGATAAGTTGTATCAGAAGGAGTATCCGAGAGGTCAGCCCTGCCCAAGATTACTTTATGCCATTGAGCTTCATGTGATTGGCTGAAAATTCCATTTGCTTAAAATGTCTATTGCCTGTTCATTTGAAACAGTGAAGAAAAGTGATCCCAAATCCAGGAGTTCCTTTGTTTGTGGAAGCTCTTCCAAAGGAGCTTTTCTTTTCTAAGCTTTTTTTTTAAATGGCCCTCTAGAGTGTATGTGGTATGGCATGAATATTGGTTTTTCACCATGTTTCTTGTATTCAACTCCTGTACATTGTAGCACAGCACTGTGATGTCGTCCACTAATGCTGGCAGAAGGGTTCGTGGAACACTAAGGGTTCGTGGAACACTAAGAGTCCTTCTCCTCACAGTTCTTCTGATACAAGCGAATACATCTAATGTGCTTGAATTCATGTTATTTAAATTATTATGTGGGCAAGCCACATATGAAGCCTCCTTTTAAAATGAAGTTAAGCTCTCCCTTAACCTCATTTTTTCATCATCTGTCAGCCATGGCTGCAAGCAGCTGCGGCCAGCAGATGGCGGTACTCTAAGGAAGGGGAGGGGAGGGGAATCCCCATAACACACTGCACACTCATGCAGTGCATTATTGGAGCTCTGAGGGTGAGGAAATGTGGGGCAATGCATCCCGGCACCCCGACCCTCAGAGCTGCTGGCAGCAGCTGGTGCTCGTCTGGGTAGACAATTTGCCTGCTGTAGGAATGGAAACTGCTCGTCTGCAAGGAGGTGAGCTCTTCAAGCCTCCCTCCCTGCTAACCCTTTTGCCTTTTCTCACTGGTTGTGAGAAAGGGCTCAATAAGTGCTGCCGACTTCAGCACTTATCTGCTGTCTGCAGCAGAGTTACCTCTTCCCAGTGCATAGACACATGGCTAGTGAGGGTGTCAGCCAAAAACAGTGCTGGCCCATTTTTGTCAAGCTAAGAATCTTCACAACTGTGCCTAAACAAATGCTCAACAAATTGAGCATTAAAGGGGGCTTTCAAAGGGACAGAAAAGCTCTCTAAAAGGATCCCTTGTCTGAAAAAGAGTAACATTTTCATGTTTCTGCTGTTGTTGTTGCAATCAGTTATGAGGTCGGCCCCATTTTCTGCCTAAAAACTAGCCCATCTTCTTAGTAACATCTATATTTAGATAACTGGCAAAGAACTTCAGATTAGGAGCTGTGCTTCCTGAGTAGTCATTGCGTTCAAACTCCAGCAGTTCCACCAGCCATCAGTGACCAGATCTGATTGGCTATGTTACTGTTATTTGTTTGTTTATTTGTTTAAGAAAAATGTTTGTTTGTTTTTTTAATGGCTAACTAGGTTCAGCTCACAACAGATTCCTGATGTCACTTCCAGAATGAAAGGCATTGGGTCAAAGGTCACTTAACTGTGTGCTGAAAGTAGCACACTATCTCCACAGCAGCAGTAGCACTCTCTACCCAAAGGTCAGCAAAAAGAAAGGAAGAGAAAGACCCCAGGAAAGAACTCTGAAGAAGTTGTGCCTGCATTTTGCAGTACAAATTCAATTTAGCCCTAAGAAACTCCAGGGTCTTATGCAGTCAGTAAAATAATGAAGCCATATTCCAATATAATAGAATTACTGGAATAATTGACATGGTGGTGAGGGCGTTATAAGTCTTGCTCTCTACAGCTTTATCGGTCAGTACATGGAAAGGTGGGGAATGAAGTGGCTACCATTGCAACACTGTTGTCAGTCATCCTAGTTCTTTTGCACTCATTGGCCTGAACACACTGGAAAGTTGGGGCAGGTTACACTAGTGTGGCAGGCTTGCTGGTGGCCCAGGGACAGGCTGCTGACAATGTGCTCCCCCATAACTTGCCCAACAGTGCTAGTCATGCCCCTTGCACCAATGTCAGATGCATACCGATGCAGGAGGCATGTCCAGGACTGGGCGGAGGAGGGGGGGGGACATGCAGCCCTTCAGTCCTTCCTAGCCAGCTGGTGCTTTGTTTGCTGGCTGGGCATTCTTTCGCTCCCTTAATGTGAGAGTAAGGGGAAGAATCAAAGCACCCTGCTGGTGAATGAAGCGCTTGCCAGCTAGAAGAGACTTATGGACTATGTCTATCTCTCTCAGCCACAGATGTTTTGTTCACTGGCTGGGTGCCAGGGGTGCCATGGAGTTGGGATGAGGGGTATGATGACAGCCCCCCAGATCCCAGCATTTGTCTCCCCTCATCCAATGGTGGCTACGCCCCTTGCAGGTTTCCTTCTTACTTGGCAAACTGCACAGTATGCCTGCACATTTCCTTTTGCTTTTCATGAAAGCTGAAAATTCAAGGAAGAGCTATATGGCAACTGATGTTCATCATCCCATTTGTTTAACAGAAAGGAAGCTGCACAGGAAACAAATTCAGATTTGCCTTGTGATTTTTAAAGCAACATAATTAACAAATTATATTTAATGCTGCAAAGGAGAACAGCAAAGGAAGCTGAAAGTGCTACAATTATAATTACATTAGAGCATGAAAACTAAAGATCCAACTTTGAACCCATTTTATCAGTGGCAAAATTGCCATTAATGCTGACTGGCTTTAGAAAGGATTATGAGAGAAATAACAAAATCCAAAATATCAAAATAATGAGGAGACTTTGTCTGAAATGCAGAGTGCTTAGATGCTGTGTCAAGAAAATATTCTCAAATTAATTGTGGGTATGGGCTATGCCCATGGGGTAGGTTGGATGATATGTCCAACCAGCCCACCATGCATGGGCTTTTCATCTGGATTGCCTTCCGCACAATTATTTTGTGCTGGGTGGGCCAGTCAAACATTGTCCAGAATGGTCCAATATAAATTATGGATTATGAAATTAACTGGCGAGTGAGGTGGAATACTGAAGAGTGATCTCAGTATCCTACTCAATCTACTCAAGAGGACTGCAAAAGTCCTCTTGCCCAGAGCCATCTTGAATACAGTAAATATAGGAGGCATTCCAGAAGTTCTACAGATTGCATTCTAGAAGTTCTCTATATGACACTGGACTGTTTCTCATGACCAAAAGCTGGGTAGGAGGATCTGGATATGATGGGGTGGGACATGCTTTTCTTCTACTCTTGACACAGTGCTGGGCACACAATGTGGGTTGGCCACCGCCATCCTACCCAGATCATTGCTAGCACATGATCCCTTCCCTCTCCTCCGATCTAGATTTCTTCTGACACACAACTATTTCTTGATTGTGCGCACAGTGCTTGGGCTCTGGCTGGATGCTCCTCCTATCCAGCATTTGATCATGAGAACAAGCCTAATATGTTACACTCATATAGTGAGGCAACTAGGGACCTTCAGAGGACCTTCAGGTGCAATTGGAATCTGAGGTGCACCAAGTGATTTTGAAGCCTTGACCTAAAGGCCTTTGGAGGCCCACCCTCAACCCCTGCTGCAAGTTAAGCAACCTCCTCCTGCACACACTGTGACACACACAGTATTTTTAACATGAAGGTTCTTGAGGGCACAAACAGCAACTGAATTAATAAGAATGTACGAATATAAGAATATAAACCAAGTACATTTATGGAAATATGCATTAGCAGAAACATTTCAACACACAACTTAACATACTCCCATCCCACATATTTCTTTCCCCACTCACGCCTCTGTCTCTAAAGCAGAGGTCTTGCTTGGCTGCCCAGCATGGGCTGGCAGCACACCAACCACACTACCCAGGACAGACTAAAGACAATTTGGGGACCACCAGGAGGTGCGGAGGCCCTGGACTTTGGCCCCGAAGTCCAGGGGTAAGAGCACCTCTGACTGGAATACTCAAATTGACTATCATCCTTTTGCCATTGCAGCTGTCACTACGATCTGGACTCCAGGGCTGCCACTACCATCACTATCTCCCACTATCCCATCACTACCATCACTGTCTCATCACTACCATCTCTCCCATCACTACCTCCCACTATCATCTGTGCTACCACTACCATCCGGACTCCAGGGCCACTATCATCCTTTTGCCATTGCAGCTGCCACTACTTCAGGAAGACAGAACTATGTGCACAAAAGTTTCCCACCATAATAGAACTAGCACTAGAAAATGGACAGAAAGAAGAATTCAGCTATAGGAACATCCAAGTTATTCCCTTGAAAGTCTTCCCATATGAGAAGTATTATCTACTGCCTTTTAAAATGGCAGGTCCAGAGAGCCTTGAAATGAGACAAGCTATGTGAGAAACTGGAGAAAACTGTTCAACTTTTGCAGCACCAGTCAGTGTGAGCGGTTGAGCCTGTATGATTATCTCAGGGGCCTGAACTGTCCTAGGCCCAGATGGACCAGACACCAGAAACAGTGGTCTGATAAGCTGCATTTGTAGTTTCAGTAATCTAAATGTTTCTGCCTGAGCTTTTGCAATGAGTTGGGAGCAATCCATTGTTGAATTATTAGATGTCTTCTTGTACAAAATGGCAGTGCCTACTGGACATGCGTGCTCACAGGAAAGATTGTCTAGAGAACAGATGGAATGACCTCAGATTCAAGATGGTACCTGGAAGGGGTAAATCATCATGGTGGCTCTGATGCAGCTCCCCATGATGGATTTGGACTTCGAGTAAGATCTTGCACTCATGTGCTGACTAAAAAAAACCCCTACATGGAATTTATGTGGGGAGGGCTGGGGAGGGGGATATTCCTAATATTTTCAGATGTCAAACTTCTGCATGTTGCAACTTCTCCAAATTTGCCCCAGCTGTTGCTTTTGGTGCTATGTTTGGGGCAACTCCAAGCAGAAGTCCTGAGATAAAGTGGCCATGAGCCCTTTGGGGACAGGGAGCCATCTTTAGTTATTTTGTTTTTCTATGTAAACTGCTTTGAGAACTTTTGTTGTAAAGCGGCATATAAATATTTGTAGTAGTACTAGTAGTAGTGATAAGTGTTCCATGGCTAAACCTTTGTGATCCTGACTCCAACATGGTTTCATATAGGTTTTTTCTACATGCAACTTTGAACGCTTTGGTGTTCACAGTAGTGGTGAAAGAGGTGAGCTTGCTTCCCAAACTGTGTATGATATCCAGAATTGTAAGGAAAGGAAGTGTAATTCATGTCTCACCCCTTTTGTGGAATGTCTACAGTAGTTTTGTGAGTCAATCTACACAGGAAGCAAAATCGTACAGTACAGCTTTTCCTAGAATGGTCAATTTCAGACTGCAGGTGGAGGATCTTACATTTAAATAATTTCCATACAGGAAAAACCCTACCTAGGTTATTCTATTAGCCACAGTTTTCCTATGTGCAGGAAGTTTTCTCTTTCTTATTAAACCTCATTCCAAAATGAAGTGCCACACCTGCAGAATGAAATAGTACAGTCCAAGGGAAATACACATAGGGTTCCAAGTGATGTATAGATCAGTTACATAGGAACATTGGGAGCTTCCATATACTGAGTCAGACCATTAGTCCATCTCGCTCAGTACTGTCTACAAAGACTGGCAAAGTTCTCCAAGGTTGCAGGCAGGAGTCTCCCTCAATCCTATCTTGGAGATCCCGGAGGTGGGGAGACTTGGTACCTTCTGCATGCAAGCATGCAGGTGTTCTTCCTAGAATGCCCCCTAAGGGGAATATCTTACAGGTCTCACATGTATCCTTACAATATCTTACAATGCTCACATGCATTCAAATGCAACCATGGCAGGCCCTGCTTAGCAAAGAGGACAATGCATCCTTGCTACCAAAAAACCAGCTCTCCTCCTTGATGCTATAAGGTGCTAGTTTTTATAGCATCTGGCTAAATTAATGGACTCATAAGCCCTATTCACACATTGAAGCTATTCCCATGATCAGTAGAAAATAGGCTAAGGGAACCTAGTCTGCTTTCTACTGACTGTCAGAACCACCGGGCTCTCGGGCAAGCCCGGAGGTTCCAAGGCGGCTAGCCCACCTAATCCCCCCTCCCCTTAAATGAGGTTAATGGAGCGAGCGCTCCATTAACCTCTTTTTTTTTTTTTTTTGCTTGTGTGCCACTGCAGTGCGTGGTGACACACAAGTAGACCCCCAACCGGGAGGCTGCAGCCAGCCTTCCAGACTCGAGGTCTCTCCAGAATGCCTCGCTCACTTGCATGAGACATCCTGGAACTTCTGGGGGCCTGGGGCCCCCGATCCCCACAGCCTCTGCCAGCTCTGTGACAGAGCCTGCAATCGTGTGGGTAGCCAATCTAGCTGCCCAGGGCTTGGAGGCTGCTTGTCTGACCCACCAGAGGCTCTTCTCGCTGACTGTGACAAGAGCTTCATTATGTTGTATGTCTGTTCATGTATACATACACATGTATGTGTTTTTGTTTGAATGACTGTACATGCAGCCATTTAAAAAGTGAACCTGGGTACAGACCTTCTGAGAGGTCTACCATTGTATATGCTTTGAACACAACATGTTAATGACTGTACAGAGGTTAACATAGTGTGTGAACAGGACTATGATCTGCTCCAGCAGATCTCTTTTTTGTACTTAACTAAGGGTGAGTTCCTTAAAAACTCTTGATGGAAAGAGGGCTTAGTAAAAGGCCTTATAGCCCTAGGCTTCAGAAGAAAGGACCTAGTAAATGGTTCATTTAACTGTATAAGTTCCTCCTGATCCCAGAAATCTCAGAGAATATTCATTGAGCCACGATGAGTTGCTTCAGCTCACCTAGCCTACAGTTTTCTATTCACAGACTTAATAAAAATAGTACCAGATAGGATGCCCAGGAATATAGATGTTCTTGGAAGGAAATAGGACATTATATAGCAAGCGGGAAAGGAGCATAATTTCTTTTGAATTTCTGGAAGTGTAAAACCCTAACTCAAAGCCATTGCTTTTTTCATAACCCAGCAGGAACAGACACTGTAATATCGAACTGCACCTGCATTTGTCCAGAGATTAAGGAAAATGAGTTAAGTTGACAGGTTAAAACCCCCCTAAGGTAAAAAGTCGGGGGGAGGAAAGCTTAAGAATTCCATCTATGACCAGGGCTCATTTTTGTGTACAAGTTTATATATAGTGCAGATAAAGCCATTCCAGAAGAACGGTAAATTGGACTAAATTTAAAGGTGCACATCTAGTCTTTTAGCCAAAGGGGAAATAAATGTTTGGCAATAGCATTGTTTGAAAGGTATGAAGTTATTTAAGAAAGAAATAGGTACACAGGAAGCCCTATTTTGGAAACAGAAAGGATATTATAGAGTATGAATTCCAATATGACTTTTTTAAAAAATAGGCATCAATTGCAAATATCTCAATCTGAGCAGACTTAACACACCTCAGCTTGAAGAAAGCATTGCTCACTGTCTTTTTATATAGCATTAAACAAGTTACCTGTTTGAACTGACTACAGATTTCTGTACTCTGACATCACTCCAGTCTAATTATATTTTTGCTTTCTTTCATATTTTCAGTTAACTGGGAGAGGTGAGAAGCCTGAAGAAAAAACAATTCTTCATACAGCATATAGCTCACAGAAGTGTCTACCAGTCCTCCATTTGTATAGAAACCACCAGCTGATTGTACTATCAAGTTAATTAAAAAATTCAAGATAATATTGCTATATCACACATATATAAACACAGAATACCAATTCAAAGCAGAAACATTACAATTAAAATGAAATTGTTAGTAGTGAAAGGTGAGTTCTTCCCAGCTCAAATGAGATTGGCTTAGATTAAGACAATCTCTCTCCCTCTCCCTCTCCCCCCAACCCCCATGGAAATAGTTTGGTTAAATCTCTTCTGATTCAAATGGATTCAGATTCCCTCATGCCTCTGATTAAGGAGGCAATGGGTTCCAGTTGCTATCCCCTTTTCCCTAACCAGCTCCCAATCTCTTTCCCAAACCACATTCTCATTTCTTTGAAACCCAGTAATTTGGCTGCTGCACAGTCCTACATTGTACACCATATGCAAGTAGTTGTCATAAGGGGTACTGATATCAGAATCCCAAATGGGAGTGAGAAAAAACTGCCTCCCCTTTCCTTCTGGTTGCCACCATTGCCAGAGCAGGAGTAGTAGCCAAGTAATTGGGAGGGGAAGATATTCAGTGGCTGGCTGGGCAGAATAAGAAAGTGTAATTCTTCTTGGATCAAGACAAGACATTTCCCTATTGGATCCCTCAGCATGAAGCAACTATAGGCCTGTCTCCAACGTTCCATGGCTGGGGATGGTAACTGAGAGGGTGGTGGCCTCCCAGCTCCAGACAATCTTGGAGAAAAAAGATTATCTAGACCCCTTTCAAACTGGTTTTTGGGTGGGCTTTGTGGTGGAGACTGCTTTGGTTGGCCAGATGAATGATCTCCAATGGAGAATTGACAGAGGGAGTGTGACTCTGTTGGTCCTTTTGGATCTCTCGGCAGCTTTCGGCCATAGTATCCTTCAGGACCATCTGAGAGGGTTGGGAGTGGGAGGCATTGCTTTGCAGTGGTTCCGCTCCTACCCTTCAGGCAGATTCCAGATGGTGTCACTTGGAGACTGTTGTTCTTCACAACATCAACTTCTATATGGTGGCCCTCTGTGCTCCATACTGTCTCCAATGCTTTTTAACATCTATGTGAAATCACTGGGAGGGATCATCAGGAGATTTGGTGCACGGTGTTATCAGTATGCTAATACACTCAAATCTCCCCCCCCCCCATTTCAACTTCATCAGGAGAAGGCATAACCTCCCTAAATGCCTGCCTGGAGGCCGTAATGGGTTGGATGGGAGGTATTTCTTGTGTGGGGACGGAGCTCAGGAGACAATTCAGATCTGCCAGTTCTGGATGGGATCACACTTACCCAGAAGCAACAGGTATGAAGTCTGGAAGTGGTTTTAAATGCAAATGTCTCCCTGGTGTCTAAGGTTGAGGCAGTGGCCAGAGGTGCTTTCTATGATATGCCAGCTGCATCCATGTCTTGAGATAAACGACCTCACAACAGTGGTACATATGCTGGTAACCTCCAGACCTGACTACTGCAATGTATTCTAGTTGCAATGGTGCTGCCTTTGCCTGTCATCCAGAAACTGCAGTTGGTACAGAATGCAGCAGCCAGGTTGGTCTCCAAGTCATCATGAAGAGACCATATTACTGCTATATTAAAAGAACTACACTGGCTACCATAATCATTTGTTTATTTATTACGGTCCGTGACCAGCCAATGATTACAATAACCAACAGTTACAAGCAATATAATTTAAAATACTCCGATATTAAATAATGATTGATGATGCTGAATAATACTAAGAATACTAACTCACCGCCAGAATAACACATGTACCTTACATAACCACTTAGAACCTTTGGAGTCAGGTGGTATGTACATTAAATGATTAAATAAATAACATTAGGGTTACCCATTTGTTTCCTGATATTACAGACAGTTGTAATAATAATAATAATAATAATATTACAGGCAGTTGTGCAAAATTTGGCCACACAGCAGGTAATCTTGGCATTGGAGTCAGAAAGGACTAACTGGGCAAAGTGCAGTGTTCCCTCTAACAGGGATGCCCAGATATTGTTGACTACAACTCTCATTACCCCCAGCCAAAGGCCATTGCAGCTAGGGATGCTGGGAGTTGTAGTGAACAACAGCTGGGAATCCCTGTCAGAGGGAACACTGGCAAAGAGGCAACTTTTAACCTGGTGATTCTCTTTATTTAGCGGAGGAGAGTGACTGGCCCTATCTACCCCCAGCACAGTACTTCCAGGACTGTTGCTGGTGTCTATCTTATGTTTCTTTTTAGATTGTGAGCCCTTTGGAGACAGGGAGCCATCTTATTTAATTATTAATTCTCAGTGTAAAACACTTTGGAAACTTTTGTTGAAAAGTGGTATATAAATATTTGTTGTTGTTGTTGTTGTACCAGCAAGATCTTTTCCCCAAATTGTCACTTTTATCACCACATTCTTCACAAGTGGAGGCAGTCATATTTCCCCCAAGGGCTGCTAGTTGCTGTATATATATACATATATACATTCACACACACACATATATATAAATCTGGAATTTATGGCCTTACATGGTTGCAATGAAGACTGATAAATAAATATTAACTTTAAATGTTAACAAGTTGTTCTGGTAAGAACTAATCTGCCTACCTTCCTTTCACTATCCCTACAACTGGACTAAGTGTGGTCCAAATTGGTAAGGCAGTTCACAAGTTAGCCCACTTGCACCTCAAATGCTCACACATCTGCCGTCTTGAATAGGGGTGGATAACAAAGTCACATCATAAACTATGCCTTCGAGGTATCCCTATGTGTCCCCACAACTGTACCAAATTTGCTCCAGATCGGTTCCACTTGCACCTCAAATGTTCATGCATCTGCCATCTTGAATTGGGGTAGATTGGGGTGCATCTCAAACTACACCACTGAGATGTCTCTGTGTGTCCCTACAGCTGTAGCAAATCTGATTCGAATTTTTTAGGCAGTTCATGAGTTAGTCCTTTTGTACCCCACATGTTCACATTTCTGCCATCTTGAAATGGGGTGGATGACATCATCACAAACTTCACTGTTGAGGCATCCCTTTGTGTCACTCAGTACAAGTGCACCAAATTTGCCAGCATGGTGTAGTGGTTAGAGTGCTGGACTAGGACCAGGGAGACCCAAGTTCAAATCCCCATTCAGCTATGATACTAGCTGGGTGACTCTGGGCCAGTCACTTCTCTCTCAGCCTAACCTACTTCACAAGGTTGTTGTGAGGAGAAAACTCAAGTATGTAGTACACCGCTCTGGGCTCCTTGGAGGAAGAGTGGGATATAAATGTAAAATAAAATAAATAAATAAAATTGGCTAGGTGGTCCACAAGTTAGCCCATTTGTGCCTCAAATGTTCATGCATCCACCAGATTGAATTAGGGTGGATGACATCATTACAAACTATGCCATTAAGCTGTCCCTATGTGTCCCTGTACCTGTAAATCCCCTGCTAACTGGGCAAAGAGGCACCTTTTACTGTGGTGATTCTCTTTATTTAGCAGGGGGAAAGTAACTGGCCCTATCCACCCCCAGCACAGTACCTCCAGTGACTGTTGCTGGTGTCTATCTTGTGTTTTTTTTTTAGAATGTGAGCCCTTTGGGGACAGGGAGCCATCTTATTTATTTATTATTTCTCTGTGTAAACCGCCCTGAGCCATTTTTGGAAGGGTGGTCTAGAAATTGAATTATTATTATTATTAATAATAATAATAATAATAATAATAATAATAATAATAATAATATAAATAAAGCACCTCAACACCATAGGGGCCACAGAAATCACCATCAGCCAATTACAAAAAGCAGCTTTACTGGGAACAGCCTATATTCTGTGACGATATCTATAACAATTGACAATAAAATTCAGCCATCCCAGGTCCTTGGGAAGGACTCGATGTCTGGATAAAACAAACCAGTCAATAACACCTGTCTGACTGTGTAAACAAGAAATAATAATAATAAACAATTTGGTTCAAATCGGTTAGGCAGTTCACAAATTTGTGCACTTGTGCCTCAAATGTTCATGCTTCTGCCATCTTGAATCGGGGTGGATGAAATCATCAAAAACTACACCATTGAGGTGTCTCTATATGTCATTCACTACAACTGTATCAAATTTGATTCAAATAGTTTAGATGGTCCACAAGTTAGCCCTCTTGCAACTCAAACATTCACATGTCTGCCATCTTGAATTGGGGTGGATGAAATCACCACAAAGTACACCGTTTAGGTGTCCTTATGTGTCCCTACAACTGTACCCAATTTGGTTCATATTGGTCCAGGCACTGAAAAGTTGTGGGGGTGGGGAACACGGACGGATGGACGGACACACAACACACACACATACACACACACACACAATGCCAGATGATCTCATAAGCTTACTTTCCTTAAGGGAAGTTGGCTAAAAATAATCTTGTGGACACAAAATAATGGTATTAACCAGTAGCTCTGAATCAGACAACCATCTGGGAATTCAGCTTCTTCAATTCATGACCCTAAATTGGATTATTTTGTATAGCACAAATAATGCTATTTTGTATAGCACAAATACTACAAATACAAAAAGCCCAGTTCAACCACAGGTTGTGTGTTTCAGTGGTGGGGTGAGGTCTGATAGTGATGGATTCAAAGAAGAACTCAAGGAGCAAGGAGGGAGACAGAGCAAACTTCACAGGACCCAGAGAGATGAGCAGCTGTGCAATTTAAGGTAATTATTCCCCTCTTTAGTTGCAAGTCTCTAACATCCAGGTCTCATAAAAAGTCTGTAGAGATCCCAGTCATGTCCATAACATACATCCTATAAAATGGCATGACGTTCCCTAATAGAGGACCAACGGCTAGTAGAGGGGCACCTTTTTAATGGATGGCTGTCATATTTAGCAGGGGGAGAGCAACCCTATTCACCCAGCATGCCTCCAAGTGGCTATTGCTAGTGTCTTTCATGCATTTCTTTGTAGATTCTGAGTAATTTGGGGACAAGGAAGCAATTTCTCATTCCTTTAGCTTAGAGTGCTACTCTGAGAACCGTTTTTTTTTTTCCAAAAATCCGTAGATAAATATTCTCCATCATTATCACCACCACCACCACCACCACCACCAGGCTTAAGACAGATATTATAGAAACAGTTTGTTCGCTGGTTAGAATGAAGGTCCATGTTCATTCTCCCAGCATGATAATCTTAACATAAAAGACAAAACCTTTTCAAAGGACAAAATAATGTCATTGTTTATTATCAGCCTTGATAAGAATTTATATTAACAGCATCTCCAACACCGTGGGGTGTGTGCTTATTGACAAAAAGCTGATAAGTTCCAATTCTATCATACAATTCTCTCTTTTTAAGGTAATGCACTATGGCACTATTCCTGTGTCAACATTTCAATGTCCTCCCAGCATGCTTTCATTCCATTTCCCCCACTCTGCAGACAGGAGAGTTTAGGCTACTGATTCAGAGAGACAAATATTCTATATTAGTATTTCCAGGCTGGGATGGGTGACATTTAGAAAGAAACAGTTGGAATTTGCATCCTATTTCGCAGATAAAGAATCAAAACGTTGAACTGAATGAGGATTCAGCAGTCCTGTAAATATTCTGTCATCATCCGAGCAGCTCTAAATTGCTGTGCTCTTATATATATGAAGGAAAGTAACATTTAATTCTTGGGAACACTACACTTTAGCCACTACAAAGATCTAATGCAAATTGTCTATACAATTTATAGGACATCTACATTGTTCTACAAAGGTTGATTTACTTGTCTGCATAGAACTCAACTGTAAATACTATACAATCCTGTGAGATTCGAATAGGTTGCTTCTTTTGTGACCCAGTCCCCTGAGGCTCAGGAGTCACAGGAGGTTAATCTGGTTTTGTGATTTCTAGTTTACTCAAAAGTCCCTCTATCTTTATTCTCGTGAGGATTTCCTCAGGGCTGTGCAGTGGAGTGGACACAGGAGCAGGCAATTGTTTCTCCGGGGCTCCAGCACAAACCTGAAGCAGAATGAGCTTTGGCTACTGTTTCTGTTGCTGTGCCTGATAATAAAGGAATGTGATTGGTTCACAAAGACTTAAACATGGAATTGAATTATTTTACAGCAAATACTGACTATTTCCCAATAACTGGAGCAGACCAGGACAACATATCAGAATATTTGTTACCTGAAAGAACTAAGCTCAAAGGAGAGAGAGAAAATGCTTTAAAAACATGGTTCATTTCTGTTTCACTTCCATCCACCCTTCACTTTCAGCATTACTGAAGCTTCAGTAGAGAAGAAAGCAGAACCACTGTCCTGGAAAAGGCCTCCCAGATAGAAAGACTTTTAAATATATATCTACAAATATCACTTTTTTTTCTTTGTTAAGCAATTCAATCTCCTTTGGCATGACCAATGCCTCAGCAACAACCACACATTTATGTTGATGTATGATTTGCGGTATACAGTGTTTCTGTATACTCCTCAGCAAACAAAACTCTTTAAAATGGTTCCCTGAAAGCAGAGCATTTAATAACGGCTGCCATAGACTGCCAGATTCCCTCCCAATTTCACGCACTTCTGTGATGATTTTACAAATGACTACCCCATGGCAAACAGGACCAATAAAATAATTCCATCTATATCTTTGGGCTGGATAAAGGCAATAGGCTGGTTTTTACAATCCTAATCAGGAGCAGCGGGGAAGTAACTTGCCTAGCAAGCAAGAGGTTGCTTGTTCAAATCCCTGCTGGTATGTTTCCCAGACTATGGGAAACACCTATATTGGGCAGCAGCGATATAGGAAGATGCTGTGCGGGAGATGGCAATAGTAAACCCCTCTTGTATTCTACCAAAAGAAAACCACATGGCTCTGTGGTCACCAAGAGTCGACACCAGCTCAAGGGCACAACTTTAATCAGAGGAGCGCCCAGCCAGGGTAGGGGAGCCAGGTGCACTCCTAGTCAGTGGTTGGTCTCCTACCAAACAACAAAGTAGGAGGAGGGGAGAGAGATTGTGTAGTAAGCAGGAGCTGGGTAGGATGGCTTTTTGTCCACCCTCAATAAAATGCTGGGGAAAGAATCTGAGTAGGGCATGACTCTGTGAGCCAGCTCCTGCCTCCTATATGATCACTTTTCTTTCCTCCTACCTTGTTTGGGTTTACACAACTGCCAGTTGGGAACAGGCCCAGCTCTCCTAGTCTGGTTGGGTGCTCTTCCTTCCCTGATTAGGATAATGAGAACCAGCCTAATCTGTGACCCTGGTGGGACACAAGAACCATTTTTCTTCCCAGCACACTCAGCACACTTCCCCTGCCTCAAAATGCCACAGTGTCTACATATAGGTATAATGTTCTTAATGGTGTACACCCATCATATCCAGCATACAGAACATGTGGCTGGTTCCTTAATTTTAGGGTGGAGTAGGAGGCAGGACAGATGTGCTTCACTCCCCACAATGAATAGGTTTGCAGATCTGGGTAAGTGTATTGTCTAATCTGGTTGTTTGGTTCCAGGGATTTTGCCAGCAGTGCATGATTAAATTGGTTTACCTGCTGGTAAAATATTGGAGAGGCTAAAAGTAGCAGTACAATTATTGTAGCACATGATCTCTGCTTTGTGAAAGCAGAAGACAGACAAATTTAGATATAACTAGTAAATCTCTGGCAAATTGGCAAGCACCTTAACGATGATAATTACAATGCAGAAAGTTGTTTTTGAGAAAAGTGTCAATCAAGTTGATGTATTTCAATTTGAAAACTGGTTTTTCCTCTAAGGCACTCGTCTTCTAAGCTGGAACCTGCTCCTTGGTGCTTACGTCATCATTCTGTTACTTTGCTATTTAACTTAGGTTTCTCCAAATATACATCAAGGTCATTCACACAACTGAACACCATGTCCTACCCAGGTTTGGGAGCTGTGTGTGCTCCCAATTTTTGATTGTGTAGAGGTGATTGTGTGGAAGCAAGGTAGGAGAGAAAGCTACCCAGTTTTACCTCCTACCTTGCTTCCACACAATCACTTCTCCCTCCTCCAAAAATTGGGAGCACAACCAAAAATTGGGAGCACATACAGCTCCCAACACTCCCCCCACACACACATACACAGGGCTCCACTTGCTCTAAAAGTTTACTCAGTGGGATAGGGGACATCACAACACTTTCCCGCGGTTTTCATTTATTCATTCTGTCTATATCCTCTTTGATGCTGTTACTGTTACTTCTACTTGATTCTAAGGAATGCACTCTCCATCTACTGTATGACTGAGGACATACAGACATGAGCTTTTCGCCCATGACTGTCAGTCAGGCTGAGGCTTTAGATGCATGCAAGTGGAGCTTGTTCTGCCAGTTCAGGGTCCCTGAAGTCAGCAGTGTATGCTGGAAGTTGGACAAACTGGAAGCCAGATCTTAAAGCTCAGTGAGTAGAAGGAAGTACTTTGTCAACCAGAAAAGGAAAAGAGCCAGCCAGTCCAGAGGCTTCATACTGTCTGCCTCTTGCAGGGGTCTTTGGTGCACACCCCTGTTCCCTTCTATGTCTGAAGGTGGTTCTGAGGCCTGAGCAGCACACACTGCCCACTATAACCCACCACATCAGCTCCTAACCTCAGATCTTGAAGTTCTGCAGTTCAAGTCAAAGAGTCCCTGACACAACCCCAAAAAGAAGCAGTAGCAATAGTTGAAGGATCCAATTAAGGATCCTTTTCTCCAGTAAGAACAGGGCCAGAGAGAGAAAGTTTAATAAGATTTGAAAGCACAATGGTAACTTCTCCCAGGCGGCCTCTAAAACAGATTTTCAACACTACAGTTTATCACTGAAAATAATGTAAGCTAATTAGTGTCACTGGGTATCACTGCAGTATTAATTTCTATAACATATACTTGCATAAGATAGTAAGCTGATGATACATAATAGCATAACAGCAAAACATAGAAACTAGATTAAAAGCCTACTTAAAAGCAATTGTAGGACTGGGAAGGCAATTTTCATTAAATACCAGCATGGAAACTTTTGGGACTATAAGATAAATAATTGCAATTATAATAAAACACTACAACACATTTTCTGTATTCACCTTTTTTGATCACATTATGGCCAATTTCTCATAAAATTGCCCATGAGCCCAGTGGTGACGACAGTCACCAGAAACCAGGCTGGGCTCCCTTAACCTGCTGATCGTGGGGATAGCTTCTAGTAATTGTGGGGATAGCTTCATTGTTAACTGATCTTTATGCTTAACTATGTGCTTGGAGACATTTGTAAAGTTTTAAGAGATGGGGAAGCTCTTATTTCAGCAGGAAGCACATTCCAGAGTCTCGGGGCAGCAACAGAAAAGGCCAGTCCTTGTGTAGCCACCAGAAGAGCTGGTGACAACTGCAGATGAACCTCTCCGGATAATCTCAATAAGTGACGGGGCTCATTGCAAAGAAGATGTTATCTTAAATCCCCTGGGCCTAAGCTGTTTAGGGCTTTATAGGTTATAACCAACACCTTATATTTTGCCCAGAAACTTATTGGTAGCCAGTGCAGTTCTTTTAATATAGGAGTAATATCGTCATTTTATGGATGTTGGGTTGGCGTGGTGTGGTAGTATGACTGCTGCTGTAATCTAGGACTAAACTTTTACCTGAAATCGCTGTCATCATGTGAAATGCTCCTATAAAAAACTAATTACATTAAATGTCTGGTCTTTGTGTCTTTGAAGTATCCATGTTGGCATTCTTGTTGTTGTTTTTTAATTCATGGAACACTTGAGTCTTCATGCATTTATGGAGAATACACTAATACAGACAAGCAGCCCCAGTTTAGGGACAGTGTCAAGTTAGCTTAAGTTCAGAAGGAGTGGGATGAGAGGGATGCTAAGAGCAACAAGAAGAACACCTTCAAATATGTTTGAAGGAAGAAGAAAATATTAGGTCTGCTCAGCAAGGATGGTGAAAGATTGATGGGTGACAAAGAGAAGGCAGAACAGCTTGACTTTTATTTTGTCCTCCCTAAAGGTTGTCGTGTCATGCTGGGCTATGCAGTGCTGGTCTGACTCACCGAGGGGGTCAGGGTTGCCAAGCCAAGGCCAGAATCCAGGTGGTCAGGTCTGTATGAGAGCAAGATAGTGAAGGTCCAGGCACAGTCTGAGGTCAGAAGCCAAAAGATCAAGTTCACACAAGGACAAGATAACAGGTCAGATAAGATGCCATGGTCAAGCCAAGAGATCAGTTTTATGAAGGTGCAAGGTAACAATAAGGGTCAGGCTGAGAGCTAGGCAATAACCTTCAGCAACCGCCCCTTTCAGACTGAGTTATTAAATAGGTGGGAGTTCTCTGAGTTCTTAAATAAGCCTGCCCCAGTATCCCAGACCAGAGGTGTATCTAGGGGAAATAGCGCCTAGGGCAAGCACTGAAATTGCACCCCCTGTCCAAACATCTGACGGACCCATCTTTCAGATAACTTTACTATACTATCAGCTGAAAAATATGTCAAGCTCGTTAATCTTTTAAAATTTCAAAAACTATTTAGCAGTGGACATAGCCAGACCAAAAAATGCTGGAAAACTACAAATTTCAGTATGCTGGGGCTCATGAAATACCCAAATACTATGTGGAGGTGTACTTGGAAAACTAAACAGAAGTGCCTATCTAATTCTTTACTATGCATTGTAGCATCACTATTACATAAATTTTAAAAATAAATGGAGAATTTGGCTTTTCCCAGATACTCTGAAAATAATGAAAGGATATGCAGAGTAAACTGTGTCAGTACTTGGAATATATTCTAGTATTTCAGAAAGATAGTTAAAATGAGAGAAAGAGAGCAAGAAACTCCCAGTGGGCCTTAATACTAAGGATTTCACACTGATTCAAAGACAAACTCACCATTAATAGCCATATTATTAAGACACCACATTTAACTCACTTATCATAAGAAGCAAAGTAAGAGCAAATGAATACAATCCTAGCTCATAAGCTTCAGCTCAGTATTCACAAGCCCTGATTCTCTGTACATAGTGCTAAACTGAATATGTGTACAGTGACTTATATTATATTAAATTAATTTCTTTTTAACCTGTAGCCCCTTCGGGGTGCTTCCTATAGGCAGTGGGAGGGGGCGTCTGCAAAGGTTACCCCTCCCACTGTTGGCCTCTAGGGCCTCGCAGAGACGATTTGAGCATGTGCAGTGGCCATTTTTTAAAATATTTTTTTTAATGGCCACTGAAAACAAAATGGCCACCGTGCATGCTCAAATGGCCTCTGTGAGGCCTGGCATGGCCTAGGGCCTCACAGAGGCCATTTGAGCATGTGCAGTGGCCATTTTGTTTTTGGTGGCTATTTTTTTTTAAAATTGATTTTAGGAATTTGCGCCCCCCTTCAAGAGGTGCCCCGGGCACGTGCCCTGCCTGCCCTACCCTAGATACGCCCCTGTCCCAGACACAGGCTCCTCCCTCTGCTTCCAGTGACAGCAGTGCTCAAAGAAGCCTTGACCTATTTTTAAATGGCCTATTTCTTAAACATATGCTCTTCTAGTTAGGCGATGACTCCTCTATCATTGATGGTGGTTCCAGGGAATCCTCAGAGGATATGGGCAGGGGGGTGTCTTCTGAGTGTGGTGGAGGAGGTGGCTTTTCCTACAATACTGTCTCTTGCAGTGCCAGCTCTTCCCCAGAATCCTCTTCCTCACACCCTGATACTGTTGGTTCTATGTTTGAACCCATTACCCACTCCTCGGAACTGTGAGATGTTAGCCCCACCAGAGAGTTTGTGACCCATCTTTGATCCTCATCTCCTGAGCTTTCTGATGGGTGAGGCATCAGGCTTGGGTTCATGATAAAGGAAGTGCAACCTCACAAAGGCTGCATGTGAATGGAGAGTGATCAAGATTGCAGTTCAAGACTGATAAGAAGATGGACATGAAACATCTACTTTAAATGGCCAAGTCAATGAATGTAAAGTTCTGTGATTGGATGAATGCAACGTTCTGCACTTAGGTAAGAAAAATCAAATGCTCAAGTATAGCATGGGGGAGGCCTGGCTTGGCACGTGAAAAGGATTTAAGTGTCTTAGTTGAACATGAGCCAGCAACGTGATGCAGCTTCTAAAAAAGCTAATGCAGTCTTGGGCTGCATTAACTGAGGCATAGTGTCCAGATAAGGAGAAGTAATCATTTCACTTTATTCTGTACTGGTTCAGTGCTGGCCCATGATATTTTGCTACTGAAATTGAGCACCAAATGGGGCCATAGTTCAGTGGCAGAGCATCTGCTTTGCATAAGGGAAGTCCCAGGTTCAATCCCTGGCATCTCCAGGTGGGGCTGGGAAAGTCTCCTGCCTGATACCATGGAGAAGCTGCTGCCAGACAGAGCAGAGCTAGATGGACCAATGCTCTGATTTGGTATAAGGCAGCTTCCTATGTTCATTATTTAGGCCTAGTACTAGGTGAAATGTCTTGCTCACACCTTGAAAATCTACTGTTCTTATCTTTATGATATTACCTTTGATGTACTGTTATATTTATCCCTCTCATGCCTGATTGTTGTTTCATTTATACCGCTTCTCGCCTTTTGGCTAAGATCAAGTGTAGAACAGTTTCATTTATTAATCTGTTGTATCTAAAAATCTTTGGGGGGAAATTGGATATAAACAGTTTTTAAAGTCATCTGAACAAGGAGTCAATTATGAATGGAGGACAAGCACTTTTCAACACCCATCTCATAACCACTGATAATTAGACTGTTAAACTGTTCTATCTGCATCCCTCCCTCCCTCCCAAATGAAATAACACAATTAAAATAAAACATACTGTAATTCCATTTAAATGGGTTCTAACAAGTGGGCCAAATTACAGAAGCAAGCTTTTCAATTCCCTCAAAATACACCTCATTTTGTTACACTAGATAAAAAAGTGTAAACTAATTGAAACTTCATACCACCACACTCATGCCAAAGTTATTACTTTATTCTCTTGCAACATTTGGAGGCTGGAAGAAAGGCAACTTCATGAGTCAAGCAGCATTTCATCCCATGACATTGTATTTTACTATCATAAATTGATGTGACAAAACACATCTCTCTTCTCCATCCATTCCTTCTGTACTCAGAAACCGATAAGCACCTAGACATCAACTATTTAGTTACCAATCAGTCTAACTGGATTTTATACCTTCTGCTAAGGGGATGACTTTGACAGTATTTTTACAGTGAAGTTAGTCCACATTGGCAGGTTTAAAATAAACAGAATAACATTATGTTGGAATATACTGATAAGGGTCATCCAAACCCTCATGCCAAGTAAATAGACAGTTCTTTCTTGACAGGCCACACTTATAACTAAGAACAGTTTATACTTTATTTAGACTATGAGATGACATTACAGATTAGTTTACAGTAAAAACCTATGGTGGGGGGATTATCCAAGTCCCAGTGAGAGAATGCAGTATAGAGCATTACCTTTTTTGTGGTGGTGCCATATTTATGCATTGCCCTCCCTAGGAAAGCCCAGCATGTTTACCTTCCAAAGGGTTGCTAAAACTCACTTATTGAGCCCATTTTTTGAGGGTGTCTGAGGCAATCTGAGAGCCTGTGGTTGATTTTTTAGTATTTTTAAAAATATATTCTGTGGTTGATTTTTTAGTATTTTAAAAAAATATATTTTATGTTAGAATTGTTGTTTATGTAATGATATATATGGTTCTTAACTCTTCTGGATGACTGATGGAGAAGCAGTTAGTCAGTGCAATAAATAAAGTCCTCTAGTTTCAATGGACAATTATTTTACAGGAAAACTTCATGCATAATTCCTCACATTAGCTGATAACAAGGGACAACTACATTATTCACTCCTCTGTATCAACTGGAGAACAAAATGTGTTTATACAATTAGCAGTGTTTCATCATGAATAACACTACTGGATTTGATGCTACATGCCCTAAATAAATCACATTATTATTGCACTGGTATATCATAACGTGGATTCCAAACACTTGATGAAGCGGAATCCAAAGAACTATATTATGCATGCCCAAAGGTTTGGGAAGCCTGGTGACATTTGTTAAGTTTCCCCTTCAAGGGAATCTCCCCTCTGCCCCCTGCCCCATCTCGCATCATAAAACTGTGTTTTCACATTTCCTCCAGTTTTAAAAGATGCTTTCCACACAGGGAGCGGGTGGTGTGGTTCAAGAGGCAGCAAAATAATCTTCCTTTGGATGCACAGAACTAGTCATATGATTCTTTGGTTCCCAGATGTGGTGTTTTTGGTTAATCCATTCCTTGATCCAGGCCAGCTTTTGAATGGGGCTTTAGTCACTTTTATACCAGTCCTGGAGTAGAGGTGGGGCTAACAAACAGCCAGCAGCAAGAGCACTGAAAGCAGACTGCCCTTGCCTCTCTGTAGATAATGAGGCTCTACACACGACATGTCTGTAGAGCCTAACCGAGCTCTGTGGGGAGAGCGGGCTTAGCCCACTCTCCCCGCAGACGAGCTCGCCCTGGGCAGCTGGATTGGCCACCCAAACAATTACCAGCTCTGCCTCTGAGCCAGTAGGAGTGACAGGGACTGGGGGCCACCGGGCCCCCAGAAGTCCCAGCATGCCCCACATGAGTGCATGGGGCATGCTGGGTAGACCCCCGAAGCCAGGAAGTCTGCTGTAGCTGCCTGGCCGGGGGTCTCTTCATGAGTCACCAGGGCACAGAGCTGTGCCATGGCAACTCACGATCACAAAAGCAGGGTTAGCAGAGCGTTCACTCCACTAACATCATTTAAGGGTGGGGGCATTTAAGGAGGTTTGCTGCTGGGAGCCACACGGCTCACATTACAGCACATGACCTCCCAAAAGCAGGCTGGGCTCCTTTAGCCCGCTTTTGGGAGGTCATGAGAATAGCCTCAATATCTGCTGATTAAACTGTTAATATTCTGATTCAACTCCACTGTCCTGTCCTTGCATACCACAACTCTTTCCTCTGGATTCTACACCAGACACAGCCTAGGATTCAAAAAGCTGCTCATAGCTATAAGCTAGGCAGGATTTTGTTATACTGGCAGCTGTGTGTTTTCAGGACAAGGATAAAGTGAAGATGTGATGTTCAGGAGATAATAAAGGTAATGCAATAACTCCTCGTAGCTTTGGCCATTCTCCTTAGTGTCACCCAGTGAATAATGGCAGCAATACAATCTGAAAGTACATGAAACCCATTCCAATCCACATGGGATAAGAACTGACCAGGGCTGGCCCTAACATGAAGCAGGTTGCTTCAGCTGGCATATAAAGTGGCACCATCCTGTTTTTACTCTGAATAAAAAAGAAAGGAGAACTTTGAAAGGAAAGAATTGGGGAGGCAATTTGATTTATTAAGAGCATTTAGATACCGCCCAAACTCACACCTCACGGTGGTTTATGCACTTCAAAATATAAAACACAAAAATTTAAAACAAGCCTCAATTAAAAGCAATACAAACATTTGAAAACCACTTAAAACTATTTAATTGGATTGAATATAAAATTAAAAATTTCTAAGCATTTTAATAGAAAAACAGAGAAAGGGGAGGGAAGGAGAAATGGGGTGTCATTCAGTACCTTGCGTCAAACTGCAAAAAGTCATGGGCCAGCACTGAGGCTGAAAATATTTGGGCAGGCCTAACTGAAAACCTGCTATGGTGGTTTCAGAAGAAATAGTTCCAAATGTTAGTTGAGCTAAATGGGACAGGGAGGGGTTGATATTGCCATGGAACTAATACATGTACTTGCAGCTGCACCCTATCCCTGCTCAACCTGTACTTTTGTAAATGAATATAATAATTAGGAAGATACCATGAGTCTCTAATGACTTGTTCTTCAAAGAAACCAGACTTTATCAGCCCTGGTAAATAGGGCTTCCTAATTCCTAGCCAATTAGGAAGGTGGGAACCTAAAATTTGAGAGGAGAGCTGGCCTTGTGGCAGCAAGCATGAATTATCCCCCTTGCTAAGCTAAGGGGAGCATTGTAAGAAATTCCCCTTAGGGGATGGTGCTGCTCTGGGGAGAGCGCCTGCATACTTGCATGCAGAAGGTTCCAAGTTCCCTCCCTGGCATCTCCAAGATCGGGCTGAAAGAGACTCTTGCCTGTAAACTTGGAAAAGCCTCTGCCAGTCTGTATAGACAATACTGAGCTATTTATTTGCTTACTTATTTAACACATTGCTATACCACCCCATATGCAAGTCCCTGGGCGGTTCACAATCAAAACACAACCATTAAAACATTTACACAATTAAAACAGTTCAAAATGTGGATAAAGCCTCTAAAACCTTACACTTTAAAGCTATAAACTAAAGGCTAGATGAGCTCATGGTCTGACTCAGTAGAAGGCACATTCCTATGTTCCTAACAATGTGTTTGAGCATATAATCTTTTCCCCAATACCTGTACTACAACTATAGTGATTTATCTTATTTATCTACTTTCAATAAATACACTCATATGACAAAAGGCATTTTAGGCAGACATACAGCCCCACAGAAAAATGTAAAACACAATAAAAGCAACAATAATACATGCAAAGAACCATCCAGAACTCTGTCATGGAAAGGAGAATCTCTCCAGGAAAGAAAAATGAGCACCAGTCACCCAAGCATGTATTGTGCTAATTAGTGTCTACCGACTAAAGAAAATCCTTTCTTCTATAATTTGACACAGCACAATGTCAACATCTGCCATTTGAAATTAAAATGGCTATAGCATGAATGTAAGGAAGACTTTCAGCTTTGGATCTCCTCATGGATCTAATTACTTGGGGCTTTTTAAAAAAAAATGGTGAACTCGTTAAAGGTCATAGGTCCATAAATATAATGAAATGTTGCAGATGTAGCTGGCCTCAGCCTTCGGGATAGTTTGGGGTCTAAATCCTACAGTACATCTGCAGCCCCTCTATGCCTTGTGGTGGTTTTGCCTCTGCCAGCTGAGCCAAGGAGCACACTGCACCATGGGATGGGTCAGGCATTAAGACTCTGGGCCATAGGCCACAGCCCTGCTGTTCCTATCCAGACAGACCATACACCTCCATTTTCTCCAAAACTTATGCTACCTGTGTCAGAGGTGGGCCAACCATACAACAACTGTGTGATGCTTTGCTGACTGAAATAGTCATCCAAAATTAGCTATTCCAGAGATAACTTTTTACAATTCTATGGGCCCATTCACAAGATCACTTGGGAGGGCAGGCGGGGAGGAAGGCTGCATAAACTTACCTTCCGTGCAGACAGATTCCTGCCTGCAACCTTGGAGAAGCTGCTGCCAGTCTGTGAAGACAATACTGAGCTAGATAGACCAAACGGTCGGACTCGGTATATGGCAGCTTCCTATGTTCCTACGATCACCAGGATGTTGCTGGTCGTGCAGATCACGTGCCCAGGTGCTCCACTACTGCCCCTGGCAGTGCAAAGGTGTGGGGGCTGTGATATGTTGTCCAGCCCCTGAGAATCCCACAATGCACTGCACCCATGCATGCTGCACTGTGGGGATCCTCCCAGGGACAGGTGAGCGCCCCTCAGTGTTGCAGCGCTGGCTTAAAGCAGTCAGTACTGCACACAGTCATGTAAATGGGGTTAAGGGAGCACTCGCTCCCAGGGGCAACCAGCGGCAGCCAGGGTTCAGCCTGCTACCACGGCCCTATCCCCGCCCCCTGCGTCAGATGCCTCTGACATCACACACCCTGCATCTGACATCAGATACAGGGGACTTGCCTTGACTTGTCCCCTTAGCTAAGCAGGGTCCGCCCTGGTTGCATTCAAATGGGAAACTACATGTGAGCATTGTAAGATGTTCCCCTTAGGGGATGGAGCTGCTCTCGGAAGAGCATCTAGGTTCCAAGTTCCCTCCCTGGCATCTCCAAGATAGTGCTGAGAGAGACTCCTGCCTGCAACCTTGGGAAAGCCTCTATATGTCAAAGAGAGGCATTCTTGATAAGCAATATTATAAATTATACTTTTCAACTGCCTATTTTATTTTATTTTATTGCCCTGACCCTGACTTAGCCAGGTCTATAACCATGTATTAGTCTTGTATTGATTTTAGCCACTGTCTATTGTACTTGCCTGCTTCGCTCTCAGCTAGTTATCCTGTTAATATTTTAATAATAGTTATCCTAGTTAATAGTTATCCTAGTTCATATTTTAGCCACCCCATCTATAGAATAAATATCTTATGTTTTATCCTCTCATAGACAGATGCATATAACTTTGAATATAAACATAGTGATCTTATACTCATACTTTTGCCTCTGTTCTCTCCCTATTTTAATATATTTTATTATATTTAGTAAAATTTTACTGTATTTAATCTAAGCTGTAGTAATAGCTTTACAGACCTCTTCACAACTCTAGGGTAACATTTTATAGTAATTATAGTTTATAGTAATGTTAATGTGGTAATGTTAATGTAATATGATTTTATTGCTTCATAATCTGTCCTATCCTAATGTATGTACTCATAATTTGTTACTGCATCATGCTATCTTATGCTGGTCTTGGACCATAAGTAAGCAAATCTCCAAAACAAACAGGCAAACTCTAAAGCTTGGCAACTATGCCTTCAGCTAGTCTTCCAAACTGTCCCAAAGAAGTCAAACAACATGTCAGGCATGGAGACTGGAGTTCCTGGGCTACTGGATTATAATCAGTTGTGCTGTGTATAAACTAGCAGTGACAAAGGGAAGAGTTCAGCCTATGTAGCTGTCCTCATGCAGACAAACCAGCAGCCCCCTTCAGCAGCATCTGCAGGTGTGCAAACCAACCATGACGATTTTCAAGGAAGATCCCTGCAAACTGCACTGCTAGTCCAGCAAAACCACTTTCCTGTACTTCAAGGAGATTTAAAGCCAATGCAAATTGGCAGGTGCAGAAAGTCAAGATAGCCAGCCTGTACTAACTGAATATATTTAGAAGGGCAAGCATTGACTTTTTTTTTTTAAAGGAGTGGGTAAGAGGAAGGATGGACGGAGAACCAAGACAGCTCTGTCAATTCATTTGACATCCCTGCTGCAAATATGGATTGCGCTAGACACTGAAAATGATGGCATTTTATTTGTTTTCTTGTGGGCTAATGATTAATATTGATGTGAGAACTGTTTTCATTATCATTTCACAACAGTAACACAAGAAAATATTTTGGTAGCAATTATCAGAGCCTGAAAAATTAAGGATTTAAAATTTAATGTGTTTTGATCTTTTAAAGATCCACAAAGCTAGAAACAAGCTTACCCAGGGTTTTCTTTTTCTTTTTTTAATTATAAATGTCTTGAGAAAAGGGAAGTTTGTTGCCATATATAGCAATCATTAAAATGGATGTTTCTCTACTCTCTTTGGCTGTGGTACATAGACTAGAATACTTGGATTTACACTGACACAATCTCATTAATTTAAGGGAATTCAGCAAGCTTCCATCCAAATACTAAACCTGGCTGCTTTGCAGATTGAGTCACCCGCCTCCTATGTGCCATGGGTCTACACAGCCAATTAAAAGAAACAAAGCAAGACCACCTTCAGTGGTTTTGAATGGCATGACACAGTCGCCATATTTCATGCTGTCCTGCTAGTTTAAGATACTTGAGTTTAAAAGTTTAGACTGTCAGTGGTCAATATAACAACTGAAACATTCAAAAATAAAACTCTGCTCAAAGCAACTCCCACTAATTTTAGTTAGAGCATTGTCTGAGTAAAAAGCTTAATCGCTGATAGAGTTCTCCACTATCTTAATAATGGATCATTTCTTTAGCCAGTGCACGGTACTTACCTTTTTTCCTGGTTATAATCAAGGGAATCCTTTTACAGGATTTAAAGAAAGCTGCAGTTGTTGGGTAGGATCCAGAGTAAGTTAGTCTTGATTAGGCATCACTGAAATATACAGTGAGCCTGTTCTCATGCGCAGGCAAAACTGGGCTAATGAAGCCAAGCCTGGTCTTGCCTGCATGTGCAATCACACCCAACCTACATCAGTCCCAGAGCAGCCAGCCCAGATTAAATCCTAAATCACTGACCCAAATCCTAATTCAGTGAGAAGATCATTGTGAGAACATGCCCATATAAGACAATGAATAAAACAAAATAAAAATATTGAAATAAATTAGACATTGAAATAAATAAGAAATTGAAATAAACACTGAAATCAGTAAGACAATCAACGTTAGTAATGACCAATGTAGGTCTCATTAATTTATGCGGCATAGTTAGGGCCTACTTAGTCTGGATTCTGCTCACTAATTATAGTGAACAAGGTTTGCAATAGATTGGCATAGTCAACTAGAGAACTACAAAGATCCACACCCGCATGGGTCTCTGCAGTGCCAGAGTTAGCAATGCAAACCCTGCTGGACTGCAGTTGCTGTTTAGACTGGAGAACTGCCTCTGTTCCTATAGAACCTTCTAAAGAACTGGTAAGCATCTGAGGCCTATTACAGAACATCGAGCCATGCTGCAGGACCCCATATTGAAACAGCGGACAGAGGTCACTTTTCTGAAAAGTTGCTCACTCAACTCATGAGTAAGATTCCAGATCGTCATTTCAAGCGGCAACTTTGTGCAGGATGATGTTCCTTGACAAATACTGGAGCTATTCTCGCGGCCAGCCAAAATCGGGCTAGGAGAGCCTAGCCTGATTTTGGCTGATCGTGGTGGCTTACAAGTGGCTAACCCACTTTTTAAGCCCTCCCCTTAGCCCAGGTTTGCGGAGTAAGTGCTCCACAAACCTGGGCTTCCCGATTGTGAGTAGCCGCGGCACGACTCCGCGCCACAGCTACTCATGAGGAGACCCCCAGAGTCCCCGAAAAGCCGCCTCCCGGCTCCAGGGGTCTCACCAGCATGCCCTGCATGCTGGAGTCCCTGCCAGCTCCGTCACAGAGCCGGCAATTGTGTGTGTGGCTGATCCGGTCGCCCAGGGCTCCCTCCCTGCTCGTGTGTGGGGAGAGCGGGCTTAGCTCTCTCTCTCCGTGCACTCTCAAGAACGGGGTCTCACTGATCATGAGACCCGGCTCACTGACTTCTTTATAACAACTATGGAAGTGCAGGAACACCTCTAGGGATCACATGAAGACTGCACTGGAAGTTCCCAGTATGCCATTCCTGTGCAGTTTGTGGCCCAGGAAGCAGAACACAGACAACAAGCCATGTATTGCTTGCCCAAGCAGGCATCCAATACAAGACTCCAGATGGGCTTTCAGATACTGTAAGAGAAGGGACAGTCGTCATGCTTAGTAGAGCACAAGTTGTGCAGACTTTCAATATCTACTGGAACATTCCCAGAAGAGGGCACCAGATGCCAAACCTCATGGCACACCTCCACCAAAAGGTTTGGTTAATATAGTACATCTGTGAAGTGAGGGTCACTGCAGAGTCATTGCCAAAGTTATTTCCCACATTGCATCATGCAGGCAGCCCATATTGTGTTAGAAAGCGGATTCTGTGGGTCCTTGCCCCTCCCATCACCTGAGTGCTGATGTTTGCATAGGAAATGCCCACAGGATTTGGACCTTCTAACCTGATATGAGCATCCATATGTTAGCTAAGCTTTGTGGGCATATAAACTGGAGGTTAGTTTTTCTGGGGATGGAGGGAACCAATATGTAGCAATGCAATTGCAATTCTATTTTCTTCTAAAATATCCCCAACTGCAGTGGATTGTGTCTTGAGGATTTGAACAATTAAAATACTGAATTATTCATAATAGTAGCAGTAATTCAAAATAGTTATTCATCTGTTAGCCCACAAAAGCTGCTCTATCCCTTTATTCTTCACAATTTGTTAACAGCTCTTCCTCCTCTGCTTGCTCTCTTTTCTTTCAAGCAGACGGAAGGAGTAAGTGTACAGCACTTCTTAATTTAATTGAAAATTCAGTACATCACCACATAGCCACATCAGCAGGAGGACGGGACATGGCTTTGATCCTATCTAAATTGTTATTCCAGAGAGCCTGTATTACTGTACAGAAGATGAGCTGTGACATTCAAGGAGTACGTTACAATCGCCTAGCTTAGGTGAACACAACCAACACAACCTTTTCGGTATTTCTCCGCAGCCCACACTTACCAGACTGACAGTATCTCTTAGATCATAGTAATGAAAATGACTGATCAATTAACTAACCGGTGATTTAAACAGCATCAAATGCAACAAATTAAAAGTGAAGAAGCCCTGGATGATCTAATGTTACATTAATGCTAGTTATGCTTCCTGTCATCTGAAATATACCGTAACCATCTAAAGTTCTACACAGGGAGCATTAGAAGAACTTAAACATGAAACTTATGCCATCTCCTTTAATGGCTGTAGGTGGCAATGAAGATAAACTTCTTAGATCTCAAATTCAGCTGTCTTCCAGAAATCACATTGAAAGAAGTGGCAAAATGAAGTTTCTCTCACTTTCTTGCACCTGATTCACAAGTGCACCACTTCATGACATGAAGAATGATTGGCATGTGCAAATGGCCTACCAGAGATCTCACACCACACACAGGAACCTTAATTTTATATCACATGAAGTGGTTTTCAGGTGAGCCATTTCACACATTCAGCTGCCTTTCATCAAGCATATACGAATCAAGTGCAGAGTACTCCATATATGTAGATGCATGTGTGAACTATCCAAATGTTTCACCTTAAACATTTCTTAAACAGCCCCTAAGAGTTGTTTCTTCCCTTCATCCCTCCAGGTAAGGAGCATTGATGACTTCCACAGCAAGGGATACTTTTTAAATTGAAATTAACAAGAATGATAATCTAAATACAAATGTGAATTCAATTAAAATATAAATAAAAAGAAAACACCACAGCCAATGAAAATAAATCACACAACCCAGTGCCAGACATTCCATCACATACTACCAGCATGTACAAGGAACAGTGTTTGGTGGCAGGATATGCAGATCAGAACAGCTTTGGCTCTCAATAATGGGAGCACATCAAGAGAAAGGGAGAAAGTTTGAATTTTCCCCCAAACAAAGGAGGAAGTGCACCCCTTCACTTTCTCCATGTCAGTGGCTATCATGCCCTCTATGTGAAAAAAGTAAAACATTGCACTTGGAGTGCCATTGTGAGAAAGGAAATTCCTATAAGAACTAGGCCAGGGTTATGAGTAGCTGCACCAAATCTAGGAACGAAGGATGAGGAGAAACTGAACCCTGAAGTGCAGCTGATACTGCTCTGTTAACCAGGCAAAGACAGAAACCAGCCTCATATTTACACCATGTCTGGCCACCCCGCAGTGTCTTCATACTGCTAATCACAGGGGCTGATGTTGAATGGCCCAAAGCACAGGAGGGCATTCATTCTGGCTTGCTGTCATGCCCTCCCTTCAGAAATGCTAAAAGGCTGCTATAGAAGCCTTTTGTGTCTCAGGGGCAACCACCTCTGAGTTTCAGTCAGCCCTCTGCAAGTTGCCCTTTATACATCCTGGATACCCCTTCTATCTAGGTATGTCACCACCACATGAAGCCTGCAGAACCATAGTCTAAGTCAGGGATTCTCAACATTGCATCCCCGGATGTTATTGGACTTCAACTTCCATAATCCCCAGCCCCAGTGGCTTTTGGTTGGGGATTATGGGAGTTGAAGTCCAATAACATCTGGGGACCCAACACTGAGAATTCCTGGTCTAAGTGGTTCCCAACCTGGGTTCCTCCAGATGTTACTGAACTACAACTCCCAGCATCCCTAGCAACTTGTAGCTGGGGATGGTGGGAGTTGTAGTTCAACTGGTTAGGGAGCCGGTTAGGGAACCACTGGTCTAAGGGATCAGAAATGGGCCCTTCTGAGCAACCTGGACTTCAGCCACTGTACAGTGATGCCAAGCACTAGTGCTGGCCCTGTCTTTTCTCTACTTGAAGAGGAACCTGGCACCTGCTAATAAGGATTATCCAGGGACACACACATACGCTGTGGTCGTAGCAATACACATGGAGGCTATTCACATGTGTGTGCAAAACTGGGCTAAGGGAGCCCAGCCCATGTGTGAACCACCCGGATTTGGCCCATCCTGCTGGCACCACAGCAGCAAACCCACCTAGGGAGCCCAGAGTCGCTCTGTCTCATGGACCTTTGGGATCTGGTCTGTGGCCTCCAGTCTTGGGGTGGGTGGGTGTCAAAATATTCTGCAGAGGCCTGTCACCACCCCGAGCCTGCCCTTCTGCTGCCCCACCGCACCAATCTTTGCCATTTTTGCTGCCATTTGCACAGCCGGGTGGTGGTGGGTGAGCCGAGCAGGCCTCCCCCATGGTGACAGCAGTGGGCACAGTGGCTGTTGGGCCTTATACCTTCTGTGTGGGTCATGCAAAGCCATGTCATCCCGCCACCTGCCTGTCCTCCCAGCCTCCAGTCCTGAGACGTCCTCCACGACAGCTCCAGCTTTGCAGCTCTGCTGCCTCCTCAGCCCCTGCCTGAGAAGCCTTGGCTTGCAGAGCCTCTGCTGTTGACAGAGGATTGCCCTCCTTCCCTGCCGCACGGCCGACCAAGGGAGGGATGAAAATGGACAATCCTGCTGTGGAGAACGCTCTTCTGTCTCCAACTCACCCACCCATACTTTCCCAGCTCTTTTCCCTGGGAAAACATACTTTCCCAGCACTTCACCTTGCCCAGCACAAAGGAAAGAGAATGGCACAGTGAGGGCATGTTGGAGGACTGCTGGGGAGGCCCCCCAGACAGCTGCAGGCCCCCAGGAAGAGTGGTGGGCGCACAGTTTTCCCTAAAGTGTGGAGGGGGCCACACGGGGAGGGGGCAATGCCCTTTAAGTCCGGGCTTCCAGAATGCCTAGGTGCACCACTGAGGGAGCCACCCTTTAAAAGGAAGTTAAGGGAGTGAGTGCTCCCATTTTTCTGCTCATAGCAGCCATGGCTGGCAGACTCGGGGAGGGGAGGGAGTCCTCCTAATGCACTGTGCACTTGCACATTGCATTATTGGAGCCCCAGGAGGCAGGGCAATACGTCCCAGCACCCCAGCTTCCTCCCCTCAGAGCAGGTAGCCCTTTCTCAATGGTCATGATAAAGGGCTCGTTCTCTGCCCATCATAACAGCAAGCCCTGCACTTTCTTATATTTCAGTGTTCCACTTTAAGGAGGCAGCCAGTATGACAGTTCCGTGTCTTAATAATGTAAGAGTGCACTTGAGGATTCAGAGGCTGGTTCTGCAGCAACCTCATTGCAGCTCCCTCTCAATGACAAAACAAGCCCTTGCTCACAATCGGAGAGAAAGGACTACAGGGCCAGTGGGGAGGAAGCCTTAAAAAGCTTACCTCCTTGCAGATGATCCACTTCCATTTGTTGGGCAGGTGGATCACCCCCCTCCCGATGATTACCAGCTGCTCCTGGCAGCTCGGAGGGTCGGGTGCCAGGATGTGTCACCCTGCATCACCCCACCGCCTGGAACTCCCATAATGCAGCATGTAAGTGCACAGTACATTATGAGGATTCCCCCTTCCCTCCCCAGAGCTGACCAGGAGCCCCACAGTCTGCCAGCCCCAGCTGTAAGCAGTCGGGGCTGGCAGAGAATTAAAAAAAAAAGGGCACTCGCTCTCTTAAGCCTATTTAAGAGGCTGGCTCCAGAGGCGGATTTGCTGCTGAGGCACAGCTGGGATCGGGCCTAGTCCCAGCAGTTCTCACACGTGGGCAAAACCGGGCTTGGCTTTGTTAGCCCGGTTTTGCCTGAGTGTGAGAACCGCCTCACTATCTTCTTGAAGTTCAAAAACGCCATTTTGCAACAAGCCTAGTTGTAGCAAAAGCTATTTAAAGCTATTTAAAGACAAACAGCGGAGCCCTCCAAGCTTCTGCTGTGTAATGCTCTTGCTTGAAAAACAAAAACAAAACAAAAACCCATGTGCGACAGAGCAGCACAAAATTCAGAGGTTCTGTGTATCAGAAAGAAGTGAGTTAGTCTCTTCTAAGTGGTTGCCTTTACAGAAGGACTGACCTGGAGGCAATGTATTCCATCCAGCTGAGTACCACAATAATGCACACGCTCCCAGGGCTCAGCTCTGGGGATGGTTCTGCGTCATGCCACTAACCACAGCTGTCAGCAAATACATAACAGCAAGGAGGGAAGGGTAAAGGGGTGAATAAAATCGTTAATGACATGCAGCATGACCCAAAGACACATCTCTGCGGCTGCACACAGTTGCCGATCTAATTTGTGGGCTCTTCTTCCGTCAAACAAAGCTACATGGAGCCAAACAAGATGCAAATAGGTTTTAAGAGTGGCAAACATGACAGGCTGTGTCTGAAGATGAATTTCCATCATTTGCGTATGGCTTTAGAAGCCTAAATTATAAGAATGATGGAAGCCCTAAATAACAGAAATGATAGTCTATTGGTATATTAACAAAAAGAAAAAAATGTTTTGCCAGCACCCTGATAGTATCCCCAGTTTATCCCTGTTTTTCAGTCACAACATGGGTCACATTTTTATTTATTTATTTATTTACATTTTATATCTCACTCTTCTGCCAAGGAGCCCAGAGTGGTATACTACATACTTAAGTTTCTCTTCACAACAACTCTGTGATGTAGGTTAGGCTGAGAGAGAAGTGACTGGCCCAGAGTCAACCAGCAAGTATCATGGCTGAATGGGGATTTGAACTCAGGTTTCCCCGGTCCTAGTCCAGCACTCTAACCACTACACCATGCTGGCTCTGGTGGCATCAATATGACATCTGGTGGGCCACTGTGTAAAACAGGATACTGGACTTGATAGGCCTTGGGCATGATCAAGCAGGGCTGTTCTTATGAGAGGCTGTAAGTTACGAACAGAGCATGTAATCTAATTGGTTGTTTTAATTTCATTTCCATCCTGCTCTTCCTCCAAGAAGCACAGAGTAATATACATGGTCTTCTCCCACCTTCTCTCCTCATAACCACCCTGACCCTGTGATGTATGCAAGGTTAAGAAATGGTGAGTGGCGTAAGATCACCAAGTTAGTTTCATGCCTAAGTGGGGATGTGAACCCTGGTCTTCTAGGTCCCAGTCTCATGTTCTAGTCATGGTTTGCAGTCAGAAGGTTCCCTGGCATTTCCAATTAAAGGGATCATAAGTAAGGGAAATCCCTTGGCTTGAGACCTTGGGAAAACTACTGTCTTGTGGTATATTGTGGTATATACTACTGTCTTGTGGTATATAAGATATTCCCCTCAGGGGATGAAGCCACTCTGGGAAGAACAGAAGGTTCCAAATTCCCTCCCTGGCTTCTCCAAGAGAGGGCTGAGAGAGATTCCTGCCTGCAATCTTGGAGAAGTTAGAACTAGTCTGTGAAGACAATACTGAGCTAGATGGACCAATGGTCTGACTCAGTATATGGTAGCTTCCTTTGTTCCTATGTTCCTAAGTACAGAAACCTGGGCTAGATGGACCAATGATCTGACTCAGTGAACCCTTTCTCCCAATCACAATTACAAGGGCTTGACATGGCAAGGGGAGGAAGTTACCTCCCTTTTCCTTGTTGCTAGGCTGGTGGATTGCCTGCCCAGATGATTGTCAGCTTCTGCAGGCAGCAGGGAGGTCTGGAGCCAGAAGGCCCCCAGAACTCCCATAATGCACCGTGCAAGTGCACAGTGCATTATGGGGAGTCCCTTGACACCGGCCAGGACCACCTCAGGATAAGATAACTTACACAGCATAAGCAAGTGTGTTGTCTGTCTCTCTGTGTCCAATGGCTTTCCACTACTCAAAGATTTTGAAAAAAACCCAATCAACTTGTTCCCATAGCCAGCCAGTCTATAGCCAATAAGATGTGGGAAATTATTTTGTGATTCATGAAGTTGCTAATGGACCTTGAGATTCTAAACCTTCTTCTACACATTTGCATTTCTGAAGTTTTTAGTTTTGTGTTGTTTTAAGAGAGACAAACTTACATTCACATACCCTTCACACTGGATGAGGTATGCATGCATTTTGTGCTCAGATATGCCTGCCCACTAAAAATAGAATTGATTCTCAAGTGTTGCCTTGCCCTTTGCTGACATCACAGCAGCTAAGCCAACGGTAGCCTTTGCTTGTTGTTGCTAAACCAACACACACACACACACACCCCTTTGGTTATTTATATACTCGTATACAATAATCATAAAGTTTATTTCCAGTAAAGCATTTAGAGGATTTGGTTCACGTTAACTACACTAAATGGGATGTTTACTTGGAATTGTCCATAATTACTTAATCAGCATAAATCAGAGAAAAGGCAAGTAGACAAGAAAAGTTATATATCCAAACCTAAGTCAACCTTTCATCAAATGTGTTCATTTATTGGAATTTGACCTCAAATGACCTTAAATGTGTGAGCTGCAGATTCATCTGTGGTACTTCTTGAAATGAATCAGTAAAGCCCAAAAGAGCACCGAAAGCTTAAATGACATACCAGTATTCTGAGGGCTCTTAAATCTAACTCACTGCACACTTTTAATGCATCTACACTATTTTATATTCCCACAGATTTAGTGTAATATGCACTGCAACTGGTGATCTAAAATTATAAACATTGCATATATATTTTAAAGCAGCATCTTTTACGGAGAGCCACACATATACATTTTTTTTAAAAAAATCAATACCTGAGCCTAATAAAACTGGATTCAACTATAAACTTAAATATGAGAGGTGAGAGGAAGATGGAGAGAGACAGAGAGAGGTGAACTGTCGTATAACTTATAAAAATTAATGGCAGGAGCCCATTGCAGAGCTGCTGCATTTTCTAATTTCTGGGAACAGCTGAGAGGTTTTGTCAGCCGGCAGCAATTCCAGCAGAAGCAAGTCACAGAGAAGTCTAATCTACAGTTCTTTCCAGTAAGAATTGCATGGCCAGAGGTCCTCTTTAAAAGCAGTGACACAATGGTGTCAAGCGTGATGGTTAACAGGGCTACCACAACAACTTTGGCTATTAGAAAAGGGAATTGCAGTGGCAGAAGTTGAGTCAAAGTTCACAAGGAAGAAATCAGATCATTGCTAAAGTAAATGGAGCAATTCCCAACTATGCTGGTCATTTAGAGGAGCACCTGCCCCCATTCCTTGACAAGTGTCTCTTTGAAAATCCCAGGCCTTACTCTACCTTTGCAGGGAGGGGGGATATTATCACTTATTGGTAACATACGCATGGGCAAAGAGAATGGAGAAAAGAACTAGGGTGACCCCAGGGTAAAGTTAATAATTGCCATATCAGAGGGAAAGTCAGTAATCTTTCCCTAGACATTAAAAGCAAGAGATTTAACACTGAGAATTGTTCACTTTGATTTTTGACACTGCATTTCAGTGCTGTTCATACTCCATCCCTGGATTTTTGTTCCTTCTTCCAATGGAATGGAATGGTGTTTAGCCATGATAGCTAAATAAACCTTAATGTTCAGAGACAATGCACATGCTGCCAAGGGGCAGACAATGAAGGAGACCTAATGCCTTTATATCCTCTTTGAAAGCTTACCAGAATCATCTGCCTGGCCACTAATGGAAACAAGATGCTGGCTAGAAGGACTCTTGGTCTGATCCAGCAGGGCTGTTCTTACTTTATTTTAATGTTGTACACGGCATAACTGAAGGTCTGCAAATTTGGCCAGTTCACACCCAGCTTGAGTGCCTTGATCATTCATGTAGCAAGTATGGGAGTTAGCCTTGCAAGAGCTGTCTACCACCAAAACAGGCTCATAGTTATGTCCTACCATGTACATAACGTACCAGTATTGCACAACTGGTGACTCACAGGCCCATATGAACTGTGACATGCCTGGTTGTTCTGAAAGCCAATTCTAATGAAAGCAAATAAGATTAACACAGAAGATGGCAAAGTTCAGACATTCCTTTTACTCAGTTTCACTTGCTCTTGAGGGGTAATTATTGCTATCAGTTGTTTTATTATAATGATTATTAATGAAATTAATGCAATGTGTCGGATTTCCAGAATCCAGACTGCCTAGCATGTGCCTTTTAGCAGACTAGTCCAGACTAGTGACTTTCAGACTAGTGGAGACAGGGTCTGAAAGACAACCAAATCCTCCTTTATTGAGATCATGGTCATCAGTCATGCTCCTCCCTAGAAGCCAGTGGTTGTGGAATCTACCTCCTTTTCATATTCAGCATTCCCTATATCTAACCTAAATAGCCTGGCACAATTTCTGCAATCTCATGAGAAGAATGCAGCCTCCCATGAGATGATCCAGCCTCTCATAAGAGCACTCAAAAGAGGGTCATTTCCTCACACCTCCATTCTATGGAAGTCATATCCTGGAGCCCTGTAGTGCCTATGTCACCAGGGTATCTCCACCTGTTTCTTCAGCCTGCCTCTGATGTACCTGTTTCCTGCATAATCACCTTCATGACTGTTTCCTCTTAGTTACATCACTAAGTGAAGGTCTCCTAGAACTTTGACATATTGGTCACTTTCTAAGTGTACACACACTGGGGCTAACTGAATATTCAGAATGGAAAAACAAGCTGGCTTAAAATAGTCGAAGGGGCGATTCTCACGACCAACAAAAATCGGGTTAGGAGAGCCTAGCCCAATTTTTGTTGGCCGTAAGAACCACCGAGCTCGCAGCCGAGCCCGGTGGTTCTTGAGTGGGTAACCCGCTCGAGAACACCTGCTAAAAAGCAGGTTTGCAGAGTGAGCGCTCTAGCATACCTGCTTTTTAGGCTCGTGAGTAGATGTGGGGCGGCTTCACGCCATGCTTACTCACAAGTAGACCCCCGGCCGGGAGGCGAAAAGCCGCCTCCCGGCTCGGGGGTCTCCCCAGTATGCCCTGCACGCTCATGAAGGGCATACTGGGGCTTGCGGGGGCCGTGCAGCCCCCGCTCCCCTCACCCCCCGCCGGCTCCGTCACAGAGCCGGCCATTGTGTGGGCGGCCAATCCGGCCGCCCAGGGATCCCTGCCCGCTCGTCTGCAGGGAGAGCGGACTTAGCCCGCTCTCCCCACAGTTTTAACAAAAGCGGGTCTCACGGATCGTGTGACCCTCCTCTTAGTCAGTGGCTGACATCCTGACTAAATTTACTCAAAGAAGTCCCATTGAAATTAAAAGAACCAAGTTAGGCATATCTAAATTGTCCTTTTAATTTTAAAGGGTCATTCTCAAGTGGATTTAGTCAGGATGTCAGCCAGTCTGAACTGTGAAATTTGCAAAAGTAGGATCAACTTTTAATACTTTGTTATGCCATGAAGGGCTGGATGCTACTTTTATACTGTGCCTCTAGTTTGTTGCATGAAGTCAACAACAGTTTGATCTGAAATATATTCAGTTCAATAAATACTGCCAAAGAACCAGCACATTCATCTTTTCAAAAAATATATAGCTGTTCTTGGTATGAAAGTACCCAAAAGATCAGCAAATCTCATGATGCTCACATTGTATGTAATTCTGAAATATGGAGAGTGAGAGCTCTGTGTGTGTGTCTAAATAAAGGAATGAACAGCCTACCATCAATGCCTGTTCGAAAGTATACAAATAGAGATCAACCAGCTATTATGCTCTGGAATATATATATGGATTTTGGTAGGGTTCTAGGGATGTGTAAATCAATTTGAATTTGAATCTGTTTCTCTATTTGAATCTATTTGACTAATTTGAATCAAATCACCCCTTAAAAGGGCAGTTTGATTTGAATTCAAAACACATTTTTGAAATCCAATTCAAATTTGATTCTAGAGCTGTTTAGCACCTTTTTTTTTTTAACCATTCAGCCCCCCTTGATGGTTTAAGGGCCCCCTGATTCAAATTTAAAATCAATTTTCAGAATTTGTTTCTAATTCGCAACGAATTGTAAAATTTGTTTTGTGCATATCTCTATAAGGCTCTGCCAAATTTTCACATGCAAAAATTTCCAAACGAGATGTAGAGATCTCAGGGTATGAAAAGTCTCATGTTTGATCTGTAGATTCCATACTGTTTTTTTGGTTGTTTAAAAAAAACCAAAACATGTACGTGTTATCAAGAATCACATAAACAATGTAATAATGCCACATCATATGTATCCTGAACTAATTGGTTGTGTGCTGTTGGCATTAAACCATATCAAACATTGTCCAGTCTCATAGCCTAACCCAAATAATGGAACTGTTTTTCAGGGACAAAATGTTTTGTGAAATACACATATGTACCCTTTTCAACTCAGGCCTAGCAAGTAGCTGTACTTCTATTGACATATATGCCCCAGTTCTCTCTCTTGAAATCAGATTACCCTATTTATCTAGACTAAAAGTCTGCTCTATCTAGACTCGTTTATTCACTTGATCTAGCCCAACGTAACAGCAAGAGAGTGAAATAGATAGAAAAATGGCTTAGCTGAAATGAGAAACCCAAGTTCACATATATGCTAGGTCATGAAAATTACAAAATGGCATTGGGCAGTGAGGCCTGAGTCACAAGTCATGAGTGAATCATGAGTGAGTTCAGATGACATGCAGAACCATGGTCAAATCTTGGTTCCGCATGACGTCTTAATACATCAGAAGCATGCCCTCCACACCAGCACTGTCAGGAGAATTCCACTTCCAATTATAGTTTGAAACTGTGTTGCATTGAGCAGTTTGGGTAATAAGTTGCTGTAGCTTTAAGAAGCACTTCCTGGTTGTGGGGTTTTAGGTTAGAATGTAAACAGTGGCCGCATTCGCTGGGTGACTCTGGGCCAGTCACTTCGCTCTCAGCCTAACCTACTTCACAGGGTTGTTGTGAAAGAGAAACTCAAGTATATAGTACACTGCTCTGGGCTCCTTGGAGGACGAGCAGGATATAAATGTAATAATAATAATAATAATAATAATAATAATAATAATAATAATAATTCGCATATAATACAAAACCGGAAGTCCCGTCACCTCCAGTTTCGGAAACTGCATATCTAAATTTGGGCAACTGGAGTTAAGCAAGAAAATGGACCCACAGTTTCTCTCCCTGGACTCCAATCTGTACCTTTAGTTTGGAGTGAAGCTTTGCTGCCTTGAACTCCAGTTGTGAGGTGTCAGCAATATGTCCGAAAGCTGGCACCACAGTCTGCCTGTTTCCCAACCAGAGTTGAGGTAGGAAGCTCCTCCCTCGCTCCAGCTCCTATTGGCTGTGCAGGCTGTCCTTGCAGAGAAGGTCGTCTCCATTTTGTCCAAATGTGGATGGGAAAGCAGAGGAAGGTGGACGCGGTCAATTGGACCTGCAATTCCACATTATGTCCGAAGCCAGCCAGTGACTCTGCAGTTTGCAGAGAGCTGCAGGCCTGCTGGTTGTGTTCTTGCTTGGGCCCCAAATAAAGGTTGTTGAGACATGATGCTGCCTTGGATGTAAGCCATTCATAACAGAAACAAACCAAGATCGGCCATGACATCCAAATCAACCAATCTTTATATATAATTCGCTAAGGCATACCCATGACTAATCCTATATGTGGCAGCTCACACAAGGGTTTGGAGAGCTGCCAGATAGCAACGGGGATGGAAGGGGGGAAGAAAATGGTTGTGGTGGCAGCATCCATCTGGCCAGTGGGCTGGGGAAATAATGGCAGTGGGCAAACGACTGTGCTGGTGGGTGTGAGGAGACGGTGGTGGCGGCCGGCCAACTGGCGGCCAGAGAAGGCAGGGGCAGGCGGGAGAAGGCATGGGTGGGTGAGAGAAAATGATGGCGGCAGTGGTGATCAGGGAGGGCAGGCAGGTAGGTGGGGGAGGATCAGCAATGTGGAGCACTAGAAAGCACCGGCCAGGCTGGCTGACGAGGGAAAGTGCAACCAACAGGCAGTGAGGGGAAGCACCAGCCAGGCCAGTCAGTGGGGAGGGAAAGCGCCGTCCAGGTTGGCCGGTGAGGGAAAGCAGATTGAGAGTGTGTAGACACTGACAAATTCATAACAGGGAGTGTTCCTTCAAAGTACAAATGATGTCTGAATTCGCTTGTTATTACAGGCTAGCCCATCTCACAAAGCATTTTCTTTTTGTTGCCTGAGGATAAACTCACATGTTATACTAGTGTCACTTTGAGCCCTTTGGGCTAGGACAGGTGAAAAATAAAATATTCTCACCATTGTCCCTGTATTTTTTTGTTCAGATGAGAAATCTAAATAGTTGAAGAATATGTATGCATTATATTGCATGTATGAATACATACATATTCACGATACATATCTATATGAATGCTGCATAAGATATTGGTAGTATTCACACAACTGAGATACTGTGAAGAACAAAACCTCCAAAAGAAAACAGACTATTTAAAAACACTCTCCCTCTAGCTCAATCCTTAATTCTAATTTAGGTTTGTCTAGTTAGGAAGGAAAATGTTAAAGCTTAGAAATCATGAGTTCTCTAGAAATTTCAGTTCAGTTGCTGTAGACAGGTTTAAAGGGCAAAAAAATTGGATAAATTACAATGTGCAGCCTAAGCAATGGCCCTACAGAAACAATAATGCAACTACATCCTTGAATAATGTGTCCAATTCTGGTTGTTGGTCTTGAGAAGGCTAGAGTATAAATTGGAAATTCATTTCATGTGTAAATCCTCATCAACCATTCCTTGTTTCAGAAATGCACTGCTCCCTGCTATAATTTAAGTAGATAGTGACCTGTTTAAGAGGATGAGATCAATTATCCACTTTATGCTTCAATATTTCTACAGTAAATATGAACAGAGAGTCTCTCGTTACTAGTACACATTTGCAAAGGCCAGTAAGCAAATTCAAAAAGTTTAAGTCAGGGAGTTCCTTGCTTTACAATGCAAATCAGCCCATTAAGACAGAGGCAGTCACAGAGTTATGAAGCAAAGCAATTTCAAAAAAAGAAAGGAAGAGAGCACCTGCTGTAGTTTCATAGCGTGATCAATGGCATTCACCTTCCTGTCTCTGCTTAACTAGAATGCCTATCAAACCCAGAAAATGGAAGCTTCAAACATTTTTTGAGCTCCCCCCGCCACCCCTACCCACTGGTAATAGACATTCCTGCTGAGCAGAACGAAGGCAGGCCCAGAATGGAATTACAAATCTTCTGCTCTTGTGGTCCTCCCGCTGTCCTAAATCTTCTGCATTAAAGAGCATTTTGTAAATATTATTAAGACTAAAACTGATATGCTTTACCTTAGTAATTCCAAGAGTGTGTGTCAGGACACACGTGTAGAAGACTACAAGTGGGACAGGAGATGTAAATTAACTAAATAAATTAAGGATACAGTGAGCTCAATGCATCCATCCACGGTGGATGCCCATAACAACTGATGCAGAGACACATCAAAATTACCACCTTGGGGAAAAGGCTGCCCATTACATCTGCATGCATCACGGTTCCAAACGTGCCTTCCTCCATAGAGGAGGTACACTCAGCACAATGACTCAAACAGAAACATTACCAGGCTGGGGGTGGGGGTGGGCTTTGATGGCAGGTAATTCTTATCCTGATACACCATCAAAGTTTTTTTTAATTTCTGTTAAGAGTGTAAAAATATGGCTGGCTGGCTTGTTTAAATCTTTCTGTAGTCATATGTTTGGGAAACACCAGCTCACTTTCTCAGTCTTCAGGAAGCAGAACACTCCAAACACTCACTTGATTACAGTCCACTGTTGAGCTACATTCAGAGCAGGATTACCAGGTCACAACCAAAACATGCAACTGTTGATTTAAAGGCCACAGTCAAATGGGAAAAGATGCAGCTGCAGCTTCTCGTACTGCTCCCATCCCACTTCTTATTCTTTGATCCCTTCCCCATCTGCTGTAATAAATAGCATATGGTATGTTCTATTCCATTGCAAATGGAGATGAGAGAAGGACAGCAGGAACCAGGAGAAGACGCGTTTGTCACTGTGTCTTATACATTTAAAGCTATAAAGGCATTCTGTGTGTTGTGACCTGACCATTTATATATAAATAACCAGAACAGAAAATATGGAGTGACAGCACAAATCAAGAGCCAACACAATAGAAATGATTGAAGTGACACATTTGTTTGTTTTTGAAATCATATGCTAAATAATACTATAATTTCTTAAGTGACCTAAGACAGGATATTTGAACCTACCACCACCACCACCACCATGAAAATAAAGGCAAATGAAGCTCTTATTCATACATCTGAATGTTCAAGACAGGTGTTGCATTGCAATATATTTGTATGTTCCTTTTCCTTTGAAAATGCTTGTGAGGGATGAGCTGACAATTTGAACTTGAAATGTGGAATCGTGTCCCAAACTCTTACCAATTTTTATTCTGATATACCATACTACAGACAAAAAGAAACAAACTTAAAGAGAATGTCAAACAGGCAATTCAAACCAAAGGCCTCACTTTGCTCTACCAATAAATTAAAGGTAGTGCCTCATTTCTAGCAGAATATTGTTGCATATTGGCTGGGCACTGTGGAAAAAAACTGTGCTTCCACTACCTTTGTTAAAAGACAGAGGCCTTCAGTCTCAGCAACTGTACATCTATCAATACCCTCTTAAGCACCAAGATTCCCATTAAAAGAAATAAGATGCCTCAAGGTGTAGAAGTCTGAATAATATTACCTAGATAAAATACTGTAGCCTCCAACCTCCTCCCTCATGCCCACCCCCAACTAAAATTGATTCATGGTGATTGAAAATGTTCAGTGACACAATTTTGAAGCCAACAAAATGGAATTGTTTAGAAAGTGTGTTGATTCAAAACGCCAAATACACATTTCTCTCTCATCTAAATCAAGGTGGGAGTGACATATTGTTCTTATAAAATGGAGCAAGACCCACAGAAAATGCACCAGTGACTAGAGCTGTCAGTTCAGAGTTGAAAGGCAGCTAAACATAACTCAAATTTCTGCTTCTTGAACTAAAAGCTCAATATTATTGGAAAGAAAAGAATTTTAAACTCCAGTCAGATTAGAACACCACTGTTTGTGTCTTGCTTTTTCATTCAACTTCTAAAATGAATAAAAATTAATAATAATCATAATAATAATCATAAGGAAAATACTTCCTTCAGAAAAAAGAAAAATACTACCTCCAGAAAAAAGACTTCCTTCAGAAAATGGAATAAATAAAAATAAATAATAATAAAAGGGAAAAAAGACTTCCTTCAGAAAATGGAATTCCTTCAGAATGGCTCACAATACTTGAGGGTTGGGGAAGAGTGGAGCTAGACTAGCATCCTGAATTTTTTGCTAATTTTGAACTCATTTGCCTAGATATCCCTTCACCTGCCCTTTCCAAATAAAAAATATTGGGTTCTATTTAAAAAAACAACAACCCACCATGCTACAGCCCTGACAAAAATGGTTAAGCTTGGAACAGAAGCTTCCTTTTGAACCCACAGAAGAGGAGGAGAGCTGGTATCTTTTCTTCCCAAATGAAGAGAACAGAAAGGAATATAAACTCTGGCAAAAGAAATGCAAGGAGACAAGAAGGGATGCAAAAATAAAGTTTGAGGAGCTAGAAATATCAAGGGGAATAACTATATATCAGAAGCAGAAAACCTGCCAGGGAGCCAGGTCGGCCCTTAGATGATGGGAGTGCAAAAACTATTATTAAGGAGTATAAGGAGATTGCAGAGAAGTTGAATGAGTTCTTTGCATATGTCCTCATGCCGAAGGATACTGACCATATCCCCACTCCAGAACTGAGCTTCTCAGGCTTGGAGGCTGAAGAACTGGGCCAATTTGAGGTTATGAGAAACTGTCTCGAAAAACCAACATTAACAAATCATCAGGGCCAAATGGCATCCACCCAAGAGTTCTGAATGAACTCAAATGTGAAATTGCTGATCTCGTAGCAAAAATATATGACTTGTCCCTACAATCAGACTCTTTATCAGAGGACTGGAAAGTAGCCAAAGTAACTCCAATTTTCAAAAAGGGATCCAGGGGGTTTCTGGAAATTACAGGTTGGTTAGCTTAACCGGTGCCAGATAAATTGATGGAAAGCATACTTAAGGACAAAATTGTTAAACATACAGAAGAATAGGCCTTGCTGAAGAACCGGCATGGCTTCTGCAAGGGCAAGTCTTGCCTCATTGACCTTTTAGAGTTCTTTGAGAGTGCCAACAGGCATGTGGTTAAAGTTGATCAGTTGACATAGTATACATGGACTTCCAAAAGGATTTTGACAAAGTTCCCCACCAAAGGCTCTTAGCAGTAATGGAATAAGGGGACAGGTTCATGTGTGAATTGATAACTGGTTGAAGGACGGGAAACAAAGGGTAGGAATAAATGGACAGTTTTCACAATGGAGGGAAGAAGTGGGGTCCCCAAGGGATCGCTATTGGGACCAGTGCTCTTTGAATTGTCCATAAATTATCTAAAAGTTGGGATAAGCAGCGAAGTGGCCAGATTTGCAGATGACACCAAACTAGTTAGGGTAGTGAAATCCAAAACAAATTGTCATGACATCCAAAAGGATTTCCCCAAATTAGTTAAGCAGGTGACTAAATGGCAAATGCGGTTCAATGTAAGCAAGTGTAAAGTGATGCATATTGCGGAGGGGGGGGGATACCCGCCCCAATTTCACATATACACTGATGGGGCCTGAGCTGTCTCAGTGATTGACAATGGAAAGGGATTTTGAGATGGCTTGTGGTGATTCAGTTAATTGTATTCTACTAGAGTTATGAATTGGTGGTGCATTTACTGATAGGTAGGACTGTTTGGAATTAATTTGTATCCTGAAATAACCTCATGTAGAACTTACATTGCTCCTCCTTCTACTGAACATTTTATGGGTTTTTTTAAGTTTCAAACATGCATTAGGTATATTGAGGAAAATAATCAAAATGATATTTGAGGCTATTTCAGGATACAAATTAATTCCAAACAGTCCTTCCTATTAGTAAATGCACTACCAACTCATAACTCTAGTAGAATACTACAATTAAAGCAATCACCACAAGCCATCTCAGAGTCTCTTTCCATCCCACATGAATTCATACCAAGGCAAAATCTTTAATACATTAATGTAAATAGAAATGTTCAGAGACCTGGATTGCTCCCTGGTGCTCGGAATTCCGAGTCTTTTTCTGAGGGATTGTCAAAATACTTAGCAGATGTTTTCCTATCTAGTTTTAGATTGCTGCAAATGGGCCCAAGGGTTTTTATAGGTAACATCTTAATTGGGCGTGAGGCTCTCCATTTTCCTTTTTTCTCTTTAGCAGCCATGCATTATTTGCTCAGTGGCAATTCTGCTGCTTAGATCTTGATAAGATATTTTTTGTGATAAGCAGAAAAGGGACAATGCACTTTCTGTGCATATTTAATCATTGAATGCACTATAAGTTGAACTCTGCCTTACTTATCAATATCTATCACATAAATCAGGTCTGAAATAACAAACAGAAATTTTAAAAAATTCTTTGGAGAGAGAAAGAGAGAGTACCAGACAATACACCTTTCCTCTTCAAATAATATCAGAATAGAACCTATGCCAACATAATGTGTTTGAAACTAGAATAGGATAAATCCCTGTATATGGCGCGCTATTCATCATTATCCTGGTGTCTTCAAGGAAAGCAGTACTCAATCTGCCATCATTTAGAGACAAATTTCAAAAGTCGTATTGAAACTGGAAGCTTTCCTCACATTCCTCAAATATGCTTCAAATGTTTCACCATCACAAGAACCTCCAAATTTGGCTTAAAGTTTGCTCCAAGTGGAACTTGATATCAACCTCTAGAGGGCACTCCCTCCACCCAATTTGACTGGCCTTATCAAAACTCTTATACATCTCATGAAATTGTTCCTTTTTTGCCTCAGTAGGAACCAGCACATTTGCCCTGAAAGTTTGTTTTAGACAAAATTCAGTAGTGATTCTGTTCCTAGGTTCTAATTTATTTTAGGTGAAGCTGCATGCTATGACATCACAGAACGGTACTGCAGGAAGAGATGCTTCAGAGAGTCCTCATTCATCTTCTTACAACAGCACAGGAAAGCTTGATGACTAAACTCTGCTGTCTATCATTTTTTTACCAGATGGATGGCGATTCTTCAGTTCCATCCTCTGTTAAGGACAGATGTTCTGACATGTTCAGATTAGTTGCCACTCTCAGATGCCTTGCTATCGTCCTCCTCTGATGAGAAAATGATTATTCCCTCCCTTCTCTAGGGAGGAAGACACACAGGAACATAGGAAGCTGCCATGTACTGAGTCAGACCATTGGTCTATCTAGCTCAGTATTGTCTTCACAGACTGGCAGCGGCTTCTCCAAGGTTGCAGGCAGGAATCTCTCTCTGCCCTATCCTGGAGAAGCCAGGGAGGGAACTTGAAACCTTCTGCTCTTCCCAGAGTGGCTCCATCTCCTGAGGGGAATATCTTACAATGCTCACAGTTCTAGTCTCCCATTTATATGCAACCAGGGTGGACCCTGCTTAGCTAAGAGGACAAGTCATGCTTGCTACCACAAGACCAAGTCATGCTTGCTACCGCATGCTGTTCCAGAATTCCTGTGACTGTTCTATTAGTAACCTGTCACAGTAGGTATGGATGTATAGCTTACAGGACAGGTCCACAGTTGCTGCATAATCTACATTAAGAACAGAAAGTCTTTTTCCCCCCTGGGTGGCCTTTATATACCAATATATATAATACCAATTTATGTAATACAGTATGGCCAATGTTTAGTATGGCCTAGCGGTGCCATGTAGGGATGCCTGGGCAAAGTGGCCTCCTTTCAAAAGTGGCTTCCTTATATTTAAGAGGGAAAGAGCAATTGTCCCTATTCAATTCCACATAGCATCCTTCCAGTGGTGATTCTTAGTGTCTGTCCTGTGTTTCTTTTTAGGATGTGAGCCCATTTGGGGCTCGCCACTTTCTTAATCATTGTTGCTATATAAACTGCTTTGAGAACCTTTTGTTGGAAAGAAGTATATAATATAGTAAGCCCTTTCACACAAACATCTGGGGGTGGTTTCTGCAGATGAACAGAACCTCTGTTTGGCTCTGCAAATTCTGCACTCAGACTATGCAGGTAGACGGGAACCCAATGTTAGAAATCAGGAGCTGAGTGCTTCGAGAATACAAAAAACTATCCCAGGATATAATGAGAACCCTGATTATATCTTCATCTGCCCCCTGATTGGCCACAAATGGGCAGGAGGCAGGACCAGCCCTACTGAAGGCATTGGAAACAAAGGATCATAGAGTGTGCTTTGCATAGTAGCACATTCACAGATGCAAGCCCCTGAAGCCACAGCATTCTATAACAAGGATGGCCACTCACTACCAGGAACTGCTGTAAAAGGGAAATTGACTCACACAATCAAACACATCAAGGTAGGGTAACTTTCTCCCCCCACACACACCTTGGTAAAGAACAAGGTAGAGAAGCCACCCACATTTGAGTGAGCTAAATTGGAGGGATTTTCGTGGATTCTCATAAGCCTCCAGACCTGGACTGCATTGCCTCCAACCTTCATTCTGAAAATCAAGTGAATAGCCCTAAGTGTCTATGATTTTTCTGCTCCCATGCCAAAAACAAGCAAAAAAAAAAAAAATTGAGTGCAAGAAAGTGCCCAGACAACCCAACAAGCAACAGGTTTGAACACTGCATTGTCAGATGCACACATTAGTGGGCAAGCAGAGACTAGATGAGAGAACTGTTGTACAATTAAGCCAAATAAGATGTATAGTAATGTAGTTCTGGATTATGCTGTTTATGCTTTCAAACAGGTGATTCACCAGTAAATCAACTGTACAGAATCAACAACAATTATTTGGTTCTGAACTGCAGAATCTGGCTATCTGCTTTTGCAAGTGAGGATCATGAACATGCAATTCAAATTGTGTGTGTAGGAGGAAATACCTGTGGAAATAAAGGGCTGGGCAGTACTGACTTGTCCTAACGAGATAGGAAGGGGCAAACAAGGCACCACTGCCTCTGATTCCCAGCAGCTCTGGTGGCACCTCTTTCTCCTTTTCCATCCCGGTGCTAACAAGAACTGTGCTGCCTACAGGCTGGCGATTCATTAAATAAACTTGCATGGGCTGGTCAGTGATTAACCTGATCGCCACGGCAACACACGAGGAGATCCCCACCGGGAGGCTGAAACAAGCCTTCTGACTCTGGGGGTCTTTCTCCAGGATGCCCCACGACCTCATGCAGGGCATCCCAGAACTTCCAGTGGCCACGTGGCCCCTGATCCCCACAGCCCCCACCGGTTCCATGACAGAGCCAGTAGTCGTGTGAGCAGCTGATCCAGCCTCCCAGAGCTACTTTCCTGCTCGTCTGCGACCCTAGAGGCGAGTCTCACTGATCATGAGACTTGCCTCACTATCTATCCAGATTGTGCCATTTAGCTCAGAGCTGGCTCCAGATTTTAGGAGCTTTTGGAAAACTTCCTTTGTCAGCCTTCCCTCCTACCCAGTGGAACCCTAAGAAAGTCATTCCACCATCTCCACAAGAAGGCGTTGGGCATGTAGGAGATCTTAGAGAACATCAGCTGGCCCTTCTGGTCCTTGGCAGCAGCCCAGTGATATAGAGCCCTGATGCCAGCCCTGCTTTAGCTCCCCATTAGTAGTACCTGTCACAGTCTTGAGCTAGAGTTAAGCTATTGGAACAGCTCTTTCAAAGGTGCACTTGAATTAAAAAGTGCACTCAAGTTGGTAATTTCAAAGTGACTTGAATGCAAAAGTACAATTGTTCTGAAAGCTAGCAATTTAACACACCATGTGCAGTAACAAGGAGGCATATTTGGGTGTAAACAAGCCATCTTATTACTATTCATAATTCCTTAGTATCAGAAATCACACTGACATTCTTGGCAATCCTTCCCTAAAAACGCCACATAAAACATATCATTACAAATGATAAGTTTAAAAAAACAAAACAAAAAAAACCCTTACAGGCCGACAAGGACTAAACTGTCACTTGTGCCGGTTTCATCTGTGGTGAATTACCTCCCTCCTCAAAATTGATTTTAAATGGAAAATTTACTGCAGTGCAGTCGTTTTCAAACTTTCCATCTTTAGGAGAGCCTTCTGCATGATCTGCTTAACTAAGAAATGCCTTCACATTTGCAAAATTGCCACCATGTTTTACATACATAAAACATGTATGGAAAACATTAAAAAGCTGCCTTATATCAAGTCAGAGCATTGGTCCATCAGGGGCATGACTAGGGGAGAGGGTTCCCCAGTGTCCCCTCGGATTGAGGGGGGAAATGAAGAAAATAGGGAGGGGTGGAACTGGGGGCCCCTCAGGAGCTCTTTGAACCCAGCCGCTCAATTATAGCTACACCCCTGCTTTGTATTGTCTATGTCTACACTGACTGGAAGCCACACTCCAAGACCTCGGCCTCCTGATCGTGGACAGAGGCGCAGTCATGGTTTCAGCACTGTGCTAAGCATGAAGAGTGCGCTGGAGGGAGAGTGACAGGTCAGGGGTGGGACTTGCAACCTGTTTCCAACCCTGTAAGAGTATACAGTGTCATTCTACTGAACACCTGAACAGGACTCTTGACTTCTGCTTATGTAAGTCAGGAAAGCACCATGGACACTGATGGTGTTGCAGCAATACTAATAATGTTTGAAAGCATACAACAATATGGGGCTTTCCCCAGGTATTTTGGGTTCACTGATACTCCATGTTAACAGTGTGCAACCCAGTGCACACAGTCCTGAGGCTACACATTGCACGGAAAGATCAGAAGTACTAGAGAAGCTTATTGTTTGGGGAAACTGTTTTTGTCTGCTGTTGTTTATTAGGGATGTTACCAACTTTGTATCTTGATGACATTTATGATGGAACACATGGTTCTGGACCCCATTCACTCTGCAGCAGATTGATTTTTTTGAACTAAAATATGGCAGTTTCTGTGGATTCAATGCATACAGTACATTTGCCGGAAAATCCTTATTTGAACTCCATAATATGATATTTCACAATGTTTATTGCACCAACTGTCTGGGTGGGAAGTAAGTGTGTGTGTGTGTGTGTGTGTGTGTACACATATGGATTTTTTTGTTAACATGAAAAAATGGGAGTTTTAGCAGAAAAGAGCAGAATGAGAATCAAAGGAAAATGGGTGGCATTTTGACAGCATGGGAATCGAGAGATGTATCCTTCGTCTCACTTAGGAACTCCAGGTAAGCTTCCAAGAATCACCAATTTGCAAACGATAAAAAAGGGTTCATTCATTACTCTGTACTACAAAAAGGAAACACTTATGATAGATCTTATGCCAAAATGAAAAGACTACCACCATCTCACAAAACAGAACACTTATTTTGTTCTTCCCTTATCATTAGTTATCTTAATTCTATTGAAAAATGGCCTCCAAAGGAAAAAACCTAACCTCGAAAGCACTTCTCATACAGAGACTAGGGAAGATGTTTGTAGCTTGGCCTTGAAGTGCAAAAAATTACTGATTGATTGATTGATTGATTAAGTGCTGTCAAGTCGGTGTCGACTCTTAGCTACCACATAGATAGTTTCTCTCAAGTATGATCTGTCTTCAACTTGGCCTTTTAAGGTGTCTCAGTGGTGCATTCATTGCTATCATAATCAAGTCCATACACCTCCCTGCTGGTCGTCCTCTTCTCTTTCCATCAATCTTTCCCAGCATTATGGACTGCTCAAGCGACTTGGATCTCCACACAATGTGTCCAAAGTATGATAATTTGAGCCTGGTCATTTGCGTCTTGAGTGAAAATTCTGGATTTTTTTTTTATACACACATCAATTATGGCCTGATTCAAACACACACTTTAACTGCAGTTAAAGCTACCTGAGTTTGTAACTGTATTACATCCAAAAGTGCAAAACCACTGCTAAGAGTCTAAAGTTAACTCCAATTTTCCCTGACAAACTCCAATTAGAACCTGAGATTTTCTCTAATCTTTGCCACCAATGACTACGGTTTTGCCAACAAACTGTTACGCCCAAAGGCAGACTCTCCCATAACCGCAGTTAGGAGCCTATTTCCAAACTCCAGTCATAGAGTCCGAGGACGCAGCTGCTCCATGCTTTTGGCACTTCTCACTGGCAGCCGCTCGGAAAAAAGGCCACGCCCCACATCTGCTGTGCAGCTATGGCACAGGGATGCCCACTTGCCCCAGCCCAGACCGGCCTGCCCATCAAGCCACACAACCACTCATGGGCAACAATCATGGATACCCTGATTGGCAAAACAAGCAGGAGGGGGAAGCCAAAAGGCAGATCCAAGGAGGCAAACTGGAGCAGACAAGTTGTATTTTTCACACAGAAAGGGTGGGGAAGAGGGGCACAGCACCTTCCCCTGGTGGGAAGATTTGCTCCCATAGTCTTCCTCATGAGAAGAACCATCTGTGGGTCATGAATGCCAAATGAATGAGATGGTACTCAAGTTTTACGAGGTGGTGCTCTCAATGTATGATGAGTAATGAACACCGCCTTACCCCATGAACCTCATGAGAGAGATCTCATGAGAGTGGCAGACTTAGAGGAGCGAGGGAGGATTCTCCATGCAACACAGCTGTGGGGACGGACATGCAGGCAAGTGCTTTCCTGGTCTTGAAGTGTGATTCTCTCTATTTAGCAGGGGGAGAGTAACTGGCCCTATCCACCACCAGCACAGTTCTTCCAGTGACTGTTGCTGGTGTCTATCTTATGTTTCTTTTTAGATTGTGAGCCCTTTTAAATCCATCTAATTTAATTTAATTTAATCATTTGTTTATTATTTATCTGTGTAAATTGCTTTGGAAATTTTTGTTGAAAAGCGGTATATAAATATTTGTTGTTGTTGTTGTTGTTGTCTTGGTGATTGCCACCAAGCCACTGTCAAACCCTGTGCCCTGCCAACCCACCGCCAATGTGGAGTTGTGCACACCCTACCCGTGGCCCCCAATGGGCAATGCAGCCATCCCGGGGTGGCTGGAAACCAGGTCTCTCTACTCCGGGGAATCACCGCACCTCAAGTTCTACATACATATATGCCTCAGCGCCGCTGGCCCTGGCCCAGAATTTCTGAGTGGCTGGAAGGGTCCGTTATGCAGCCTACTGCCTGCACCACCCATGCAAATGGTTTGTGTGAAGGTGCTGTTGGCAGGGTCTGAAAGACAGACCTCCCCCGCAAGGGACCCTGGAGCATCCAAGTTTCACAAAGAAAGGTTGGGGAAGGGGACCCAGCCCCTTCCCCTTTGAAGATTCATGCCCCCAAAGGCTCCAAGACGCTGTTATTTTTGAATAAGAAGTGTGACAGGTAAGGAAGAAATGATGCTAGAAAGCAATGAATATACAGGCAATCCTTGTCTCTTTTGCTTTCAAGAAAATGATGTTTCAAGAAAATGGCATGAAACACATTTCATGGAAACATGTGTTTGCATGTGTGGGTTGGCATTTGTAAGTTGGGCACTGATTGATTGATTGATTGATTGATTGATTGATTGATTGATTGATTAAGTGCCGTCAAGTTGGTGTCTTTTCTTAGCGACCACATAGATAGATTCTCTCCAGGATGATCTGTCTTCAACTTGGCCTTTAAAGTTGGTGCATTCATTGCTGTCGTAATTGAGTCCATCCATCTTGCTGCTGGTCGTCATCTTCTCTTTCCTTCAACTTATCCCAGGTTTATGGACTTCTCAAGGGAACTGGGTCTTTGCCTAATGTGTCCAAAGTATTTCGTTTGAGCCTGGTCATTTGTGCCTTGCGTGAAAATTCTGGATTGATTTGTTCTATGATTCATTTGTTTGTTTTAATGTAATACGTTATGGAGCTTTGTATGTAAGTACGGGTGTTTGTATGTTTGGTGTTTGTAACATGGGGAATGCCTGCACATATAATTGCTTCTCTTTAAAAAAAAAATGAATACAATTACATGAATGCATGCATTCAGACACAGTGAGACTGTAAAGAGCCCTCAAACAAAAGAAACAGAAAGACATCAAAGCACATTAATATTATTCTGATTAGTAAATGGCTATTCACATGACTGCATGCGTGGTCTGGCGGGCAGAGGGGAAGGCAGAGTTCAACCTACTTTCCCCCAGATGACTGCTCTGAGCTCATACGTGCACAACCAATGGGAGCAGTGGAGGTAAACAGAGGCTGGGACTTGTCCTGGCTATTGAGAATCCCACCGTTCATGACATGCTGAGCACAGTGCACTGGAAAAATTTCCTAGGGGACAGGCACTCTAGGTGCCCATCTCTGTGTCAATGCAATCTGTGTCTCTGACACACGATCCTGGGAGCCAGGAGACAGACAGACAGACAGACAGAGAGAGAGAGAGATATTTTTCAAACAGTAACAACTTTAGGAGGTAAATACTGTATGAGACACTGGCTGACTAATGCACTGGGCATATTGGAAAGAAGCATGCATTTTCCCACAAGTATTTTGTAAGACAGAAATCTCCTAACCATTAGCTCCCATTAGCTGATCATTCAAGCCATTAACCAGCAACCAGATGGTCAGCTAGCAAGGCAACAATACATTGTGAAGAAAAAGCTCTTATATGTATCTTCAGCAAGACCTTAGGAACATATAAATGGGGGCAGCATAAAAAGCTGCCACATATGGTTTCATTCCACAAGCAGGACAAGACTGGCTGGAAAAACAGATTCTCAAAGAAATTGATTGAAGAAAAATTCAAGAGCATTCCTACATGTGTATGGATGACTGGAGAAAATAATGCTGGAGGAAGAGAGTTGCAGGGGAAAGGGGGAGGGTCATTTTGCAGCTGCCATGCAGAGATCTGGATTCCCTGACCCACATCTGCTGAACATCTAATTTGGCCCACAAAAAGGTTGTTCAAATGACCTTTTGCTGAGCCGGGGAAGGCAGGCAGAGGGAAGGCAGGAGAGCACCCAGACTATTCAGTGGTGCTTCCAGTCATGCAGCTCATGCACCCACAAGCCGCACACCATTCTAGAGGCCAGAAAAATACATCCCGGCCTCCAGATATCCCACAATGCACTGCATGATGAGTGCAGTGCATGATGGATTGCCCCTTGAGTCAGGTGCTCTAGGCACCCAGCTCTGTATCTGCTAGGGCTGCGTGCAGCCTGAGCATTCACGTTATCCCATACCTGTGTAAAAGGGAGTACTCACATGCTTTTTAGCCAGGTAAAAGCTCGGATGCTATTCCCAGGATAGTCGGGGAGGCAGTGCCAGGATCGGCCTCAATCCCAACACACAAGCAGCCCTACTCAGGTACGGCTGCTCAAGCCTAGATTGGGATTCTTGTGTGAACAGCTTCAAGGACTCCTGAAGCTTCACTACAAGTGAAGCAAGAGTGGAGCAAGAGTGACTACCTCTTCCCTACCTAAGCAGTATCCCTGCCTTTGAACCCAAGCACTCCTAATTTTCTCCCCTGAATTTCGACTTCCTGTATCGCATTGTAGTCTGTTAACACTAGCAATAAGCATTTGCCATTCTCTCCCCATCCCCAGTCCTGGTTTGAATGCAGCTACTTTCCGCTTTACCAGAACAAATGATTTGTTTTTGCTGTACACATTGTATCCAAAATTATTTTGTTTATTTGCCACAGTCTAGCTGTACATGTTTGATACTAATTTGGAGCCTTCGTCTGCGTTCTTTCTTGCAAAGATTCAGTTTGATTTTTTTGCATTATTATTCATAGTGTCATTGTAATTGTTAACATATGTAGTAATCTGTTTATAAATAAACATGTGGAACATCAGAAGAAAACAAGCTACAGAAAATAATGTAATGAGAAGCTATTTGCATTTGAAAGAAAATGCCGAGTAATTGCACGAGGGAGTAAGGCAGGGGAGCAGGAGCATAGCAATGTGGTGGAGGCCTGTCTTCTGAACAGAGGAGGAGGGCTGGTCTTGTGTTAGCAAGCATGATTGTCCCCTTAGCTAAGCAGGGTCCACCCTGGTTGCATATAAATTGGAGACTAGAAGTGTGAGCACTGTAAGATATACCCCTCAGGGGATGGGGCCACTCTGGGAAGAGCAAAAGGTTCCAAGTTCCCTCCCTGGCATCTCCAGATAGGGCCAAGAGAAACTCCTGCCTGCAACCTTGGAGAAGCCGCTGCCAGTCTGTGAAGACAATATTTAGCTAGATGCACCAATGGTCTGATTCAGTAGAAGACAGCTGCCTATGAACGTAGCCACCACCCACCACGGCCATGCCACCAGCCCTCTTCCCCCAGCCCCATAGCCACCGCCTCCATGGTGGCTCACCTTGACCTCATCACTGCTGCTGCCTTCCTCCACTGCTGTTGCTGCCGCCACAACAGCAGTAGCACCACCTAAAGCTCCTGGATTGGGAGAAGCTTCTAAAGCTTTCCCCAGTTACCAATGCTATAAAAAGCCAAGACCCAGCACGTTTTCATAGCACCTGTGGCCGGGAAAGCTTTAGAAACTGCCACAGTCCCTGGAGCTTTAGGAGCCATCACCTTAACAGTAGCATTAGCTTCTAAAGCTCCGGGAGTGGCGGCAGCATCAACCTCTAAAGCTTTCCCTGGCCATGCACTAGAAAAGTGCTGGCATTTTTATAGTGCCAGTGGCCAGGAAAAGCTTTAGGAGCCACCATTATGGCTCCTGGAGTTTTAAGAGTCATTGCAATAGCGACATCCAGGAGCTGCAGCAATTGCTTCTAATGTTTCCCCAGCCACTGCAGGCTATAAAAACATCATGGTTTGGCAACAAGTGCCCAACCTGGAGACCAATAACCTGGCAAAACGGCCAGGGAAAGCTTAGGAGCCACTGCAGCCACCATGGAGACTATGAATGAGCAGGTGGGGGGAAGCCACCATGGAGACTATGAATGAGCAGGTGGGGGGAAACCAGAGGGTCAGAGACGAGGCAGCGTAGAGGAGTGAGGGTGGGGAAGAGGCCTCCTGGGAGGTTACCCCTGGCAGTGAGCCACTTGTGTGCCTTGAAGGCGTCTGCTCAATTATAGCTCTGCCCCACAGGGGAGCTTTTCCCATTGCAATCAGAAGCACAGCATTCCATAGGATCAAACCATATAGTCACTCTTGGCACACATATATGCACACCTGTATGGGAGTGTGCAGCTACCACAAAGGCCAAAGATTATGATGAAACTTTGGCACCATCTTTCACAACCAACTGTTCATATAACATCCCAGACAAGCTGAACCATGCTCCACAGTGAATGTCCCCTGTACCAAATGTGCCCAGCCAGCACCAAGCCGGATGCCCTCATCACCCCAACTGGCACAAAACACTGCCTACTCAAACTCTTCTTCTCATATCCCTTTTGCCCATAGCTTAGTGGTCAAGTATGTGCTTTGCATGCAGAATGGCCTAGGCATCCCAAAGGAAGGCTGGGGAAAATCCCCAGAGAGCCATTGCTAGTTTGAGTAGATAGTTCTGAAACAGATGGACAACTGTCTAAGGCAGCTTCCTCCTCCGGCTGGGTCAGAGCAGAAAAAGAAGTGAGGGGGAGGAAAGTAGTAGGCTAAACCATCTCCCCACCACTCTCCTCTCTCCCACTTCCTCTTCTGCTCCATCTCTTCAGGAAAAGAGGGAGGGGAGGATGTCCGGAGACATTTGGTGCACCCTAAAATCCGCCACCTGAAGTGACTGTCTCATGGGTGGACCAACCCTGCTGGCAAGTGTATTTATGGTGACAGATTTAGTTCAGCCAGGAAGATTGTGCCATGGGCTCATTCACATGACCGCCAGCAGGGTAGGAGAAGTAGGAGTGCACTCTCAATCAGCAATTGTGTGAACTCAAAACATTAATGCAGGAGGCAGAGAGTGTGATCATGCAAGCACCAGCTGGCTAGGATAGCTGTATAGCATTATACTTGGAGTTCATATGACTGCTGATCAGGAGTGCACTCGGCTCACCGACCCAGGCTGGGCGCTTCTCCTACCCTACCAGTGGCTGTGTGAATGAGCCTATTATCTCTAACAGCCGATGTAAAATAACTCTGTGCTTATCTTCACAGTGTACATATACCTGTGCGTATTGGGGATCAGGAACATGCCCTACCCACTAGTCCCACCCCGTCACCATGCCTGCCTATGAACATTAGAAGACCAATCTGAACAGGGACCTATATGCATAATGCTGTGTGTTGACACCCGATGTGCAATACCTACCCTTAGTTTTTCACCAATAGGCTGCACTGCAGATGGAACTTTTAATGCATGTAGGTCAAGCATGGGGAGAGAGTGGAATCAATAGGCACCATCTCAACTCCCCACACAAGCAATTGCATGCTTTGTGTGACTACCTACACAATGCAATATGATATGGCCCAAATAGATATAAAATAGCCTACTCAGATGTATCAAACCCTGCACTGAAACCAGCTATTTCATTATACCAAGTATTAAAAGAACCAAACAAATATGTAATTTATTCCTTTACCTTCCCTTAAACCATCCTTTCTGAGTAAGACTATTACAGGCATACCTCCTGATCTACATCCCACTAAGACTAAAGAAATAATTTCCCACCTGCTACAATGCTTTAGAAAAATGCTGGCAAATTAAATAATTAGATATACACTTGTGCTGACAGTTTAATTTGTTTTAATGAGGACAGTAATATACCTGTTTTCCACACAAAGGAACATTGTGCTTTGACAAAACTCATATAATGTTGTCTCACAAAGAAAAAGAAGGAAGGACAATCATTGAAAGAGTAACAATTGAAATTGAAAACATGGCAAAGATCATTTTCAAGTGGCATTATATTTATGTGCATTACGCAGAAGAGGCTGCTGAGGGCACAACACATTTATTGTTACCAGTTCACAAAAGAGAGGAATTATAATGTGGAAGGGAGGGGGGGGAAATACTCCAGTGTTCTGCAGTTCCTTCTCCTAATGTGTGAAGAATGAAGACCTAATCCTTTTCTAGCTATTATTCTGACTGCTAAAACACGAGTACTTTTTAAAAAACCATATTTTTTGACACCATTTTATTCGTTGCAAATAGCAGAAGGGTGTAAACTGCTGTCTGCAGTTTGTTTCTACATTATCTGTGATGGTTGCCTAGGCAACCAACATAAGGCCAAATTTGGCAGAGTTCAAAATCGGCACAGTTAATGCACATAGTGTAAGCTGGGACAAAATATGACCGAAAGGATTAAACCGATTGGGTACAGACAGTGAATGTTGAAACAGTGTGTCTAAGGGAGATGCGTTTAGCACACTTGCTCCTGGCTGAGCAAAAGAGAGACGCTGTTCCATCTTTTCTGCAAGGGATACCGATCGAAACCTTTACAAGTGCTGACTATGAAGGTCAGCAATCATTTACATAAATGGGTGCATACATATAAGTGGGTTGTAAGCTGTCTATTGGCAAATACTAATGTGGATGATAGGCTCGCCAATCTCCTTGCCCACCTCAAATACCATTGCCTAGGGATGTGCCCAAATGGGCTCAGGCAGCCGCGGGCAGTGTAGGAAGCAGTTGCCTTAAGAAGTGGGTAAGCAGGTCTTTAGTTCCTCCACTTCCACCCCACCACTTTTCCAGGCGCAACACTTGCTCTACCAAAGCCCGTGCACAGTTGCAACACTGTTCCCTGCAGCCTGAGCAGTTACGTGAGCACTTGACCCTGCTAATCGAGCAAAGAGGAACCTTTTAAAGTGGTGATTCTCTTATATTCCGCAGCGGGGGAGCAAATGTCCCTATTCAACCCAATACCAAAGGTCGCAAATCCCGAGCAAGCAAACAACTGATGTTGGCCAGCTGTGGGCCAGTATCGGAGCACACTCAGAGGCTCTTCTCACTATCATTGAGAAGAGCCTCTATGGGGTTTGCAGGCAGAGCATGCCCACACGACTGCCGACTCCGTCCGGGGCTGGGGAGTTCAGGGGCTGCAGGGCCCCCAAAAGCTCCAGCATGCCCTGAGCGAGTGCGCAGGGCATACTGGAGAGACTCCAGAGCCAGGAGGCTGCTTTTCAGCCTCCCAGTCGGGGGTCTACTCATGAGTAGCTGCGGCAACACACGAGCAAAAAACAAACAAAACAGGTTTGCGGAGCACTTGCTCCGCAAACCTGGTTTAAGGGGAAGGTTACTTTGGCAAGTTAACCACCTGGAGGCCACCAGGCTCACCTGCAAGCCCAGTGGTTCACACAGTCAGCCGAAATCGGGCTAGGCTCTCCTAGCTCGATTTTGCCTGATCATCGGAATAGCCTCTCAATTTCCCTCATGAATGAAAGTAGGCCAAGATGCTTATTAACTGGAAATAAAATAAAGTGGTTGTCAATGGTATCTACCTTCTGTTTCATTTTAGACTGTGAGCCTTTTTGGAACAAGGAACCATCTTATTTATTTAAGAGTGTGTGTGTGTGTGTGTGTGTGTGTGTGTGTGTGTGTGTAGAACAGTTTTTAAAAGTATTTAACAGTTTTAACAGTGTGCTAAATTGTAAATTATTTTGTTTTAATGTTTTAATTTGTACTGTTTTTGTTGTGAATCAGCCAGAGACGTGAGGTTTGGGCAGTGCATAAATTTGTTAAATAAATAAATAAAACACTTGGAGAACTTTTGTTGAAAAGCAATATAAAAACAGTAGTAGTAATAGTTGTAGTAGAAGTAGTAATGAGGGTTGCAAATAGCCACTTCATTCCCAGTGGCTGGTTGCATGTGACAAGAATGAACTGGAGTTGATTTCTTGTTCTCTTAGATGCTCATTAGGCTCATTCAAACGTTATGTTCAACACTCGTACAGTGACAGCAATATATACTGACAAATCTGACACCAGGAGATGAGTAAAAGAAGCTCAAATTAGTGATTTTTCATCAAATCTCTCTAAGCCTATTTAGATCTTATTCTGAAGCTCTGTTTGGTATTTTGTGTTTTATTTCAGAATAAAAATCTCTCATCAGTCCAATCCAGCATCTACATAACACCAAGAACCAGCATTTACCAAGCTTTTGAAGATAAGCTTCTTATGGCCATTAGGTAGATTAACCCCATTCTTGTGCTCCTTACCAGAGTAGACCCATGTGGGAAAATGGTATTTCCAAAGTACAGGGCTCCCCACAATGCCTACTGGACACATTGTTTACAATTCATGGTCTGGAAAGTTGAGACATGTGCATAAAAGGTTAGGCACTGCAAGCCCCAGCTTCCTGGGTGCGAACTGTCATAGGATCCAGAGCACTGGCCATGCCATTCTACCCAGACCCTTCATATCTTTTGTCCTTCACCCTCTGTCCTGGGTCACAAATCAGTCACATATTCCTTAGCACACCTCTCAACAGAAATCCCTTCCATATAGCTCCATTAATCAAGTCAACCATGAGCAAACTAAATACCTTAGTGGGAGGTGTAAAATGTCCCCTATTGTACTACTGTGGCCTGGTGCACAGAACTACAGGGGTAAGGTGTTGTTGTTGTTGTTGTTGTAAGTGTAAAAATTGAAGCCACCAAGCCCCACTGGGCTATACCCCAGACCTGTAGACAACAGATAGATTGCATCTGAACTCACCAAAATAATCTGGGGCTCTGTCCTAAACCCAAAGAAAACAGTTGTGCAGTCTGACTCCTGACTTCAATCCTGAAACCTCCTTGGACTCTGCCCCCAGACACCCCCCAAGTAACAGAATTTTTGATTTCACAAGTTGGGCAAATCTACTAATACAGTGAAAGCAAAGCAAACAAAACTAAACTAAAGCTCAAATCTTTTAGAATCACATTGTGAAATAAGTCCCCCCCTCCACCCCCCCCCCCAATTTTTTCAGATTTATGGCATGGCTATTAGTTAAAGAATCCCAACAGCAAGAAACTAAGGATAGTAAATCACTTTTTTTTTTGCTTTAGAAATAACAGTTATACCTCTGAGGTTTTCATTTATCACTAAAGTAAACTCAGTAATTAAAAGGGAAGAAAGGTTAATCAGAACAATGGAGAGAAGAGAGGCACACAAAGGTTTTGCCACTAAGTTGTCTCTCAAGAGTCAACTGTTTCCTTCCTGAATTTCTCACTAGTTCTTAGGTTGCAGCTGGTCATGCACAACATTTATCGATTTCAATTTTGGTTGCTGGCTATTGAAATTTTGATTAATTTAATGTGTGGTTTCAATATAGCATTATTGTTGCAGCTTAATTGATATTATTGGATTTGCATTATGAACAAAATCCACTTTGAACACTCATCTGAGAGAAGAAAACAGGTAGAAATTGAAACATTTTTACTGCATCAGGGCCTCTGTTCAGAAAACATGGCATATCTTGCATAAGGAATATGGATATTTGTTGAAATCCTGCACACAGTAAGGTTATTTAAATCACAACATCATGGAATTTATGCAGCCTAATCCAATGCAGGACTGCAGCCATTGTATGTAGGGAGGAAGAACATTCAACACAATGGCCACAATCCAACATAGTTAAGCATGCTTAAATCGATTGGAATCAATAGGCTTAAAGATGCCAAACTCTGCTTGGCCTTTAATGTTCCATGAAACACTTTAATTACATTCAAAGTATTTAGAGAATGCTTTTTTCTCATCCCTTCAATGCTTCTTAAGATACAGAGTGGCAACTGTGACCTGAATTAATGATTAGGACTACAGAACTAAGGGCTGGTTATTACTACAGATCGATTAACCCAGAAAAAGAATGACATTGATTATATACTTTTTAATGGGGCCAATGCACCCACTTCTTTTCAGCTGCTTTTAGCTTCCCTCCATTTTCCTCTCTCACTAATTTTCCTAAAATATAGGAAGTTTTAGGATTCATGTACTTTCACCTAAAGTACTAAAGTTCTTCATTATTTAAAATATTTTACCCACATCTCCAACTGTACAAGGTAAATAATTAAACCAGTATAAGACATAATGAAGTAATCCACACAATCAAAAACTGTGATCTACCCAGGTTTGGGAGCTGTGTGTACTCCCAATTTTGAAGAACCTGAGTAGAAGTGATTGTGTGGAAGCAAGGTAGAAGCGACCCAGGTTTTCCTCCTTGACATCACGGGATGTGACACTCCATACACCTACTGTGCATGAGTCTCCTTGGCCTGCACGCGTGCGCAGGGGTATGGAGGAGGCTGCTCTGCACAGGCCGAGGCGGCCCACCCGCGCCCGCCGCCATCAGGGGGAGTAGTCTGCTCTGCTCCACTCACCCCAACCTGGCAGTGAAGAGGGGGAAATAGCGACAGCATGCATGGTGGTGGCTGGGCAGCAATGGCAGGGTGGTGGCAGCAGATTAGCTGTGGGACCAGCCAGCCACCCAAGAGTTATTTTAAAAAAATTAGGGGGGGCTCGCAGTGGAGGGGGGCTCATGGAAGGGGGGGCTCTGAACAGCCTGAGGTCCAGACGCCAAAAATACCTAGGTGCACCCCTGTGTACAATGCTCTCCAGGTCTCCAGCTGTCCATTGATGACCTCAAACCCCCCAATCCCTCTGAAAAATCATGAGGATGTTTTTTAAGAGCCACAAAATGGCTCCGTTCTGCGAAATGGTATACAGAAATGACACCATTTCCAGCCACCCATGAACCGCAGATAGGCAAATTTTGCCTATTTTTAAAACCACAGACAATGAGATTGGGTCTATATTGCCCGACCACAAATTTATGAAACTGCATGTGCTGGAACCACGGATAGCAAGGGCCACTTGTACATACCACAGGGGTGGAAATATGTTACATCCTAGACACTCAGTTCACACAGGCTGCTGCCAGGCCTCTTGGACCTCACCATCACCTTGTGTGAACTGAAAACATGCAGTATTCTACCATGGCTTCAGAACGCAGGAGAATGTCTGTAGTGATTAGTTGTCTTTCATGTACAAACTTGCCCATTCTCAGAAATCTTTTCACTGAAGAACCTCTGATAAGCCTCCATGGAGCCACAGGTTCCACTGTGAGTATGATAACATATATAAATATCACTTCTGTTTTTATAAGTTGTTAACAAGTAATGGAGACAACTCCATATGAAATGAATGCTCTATTTCATTACACTGAAAAAGCCCAGCAAATCTACTTTGAAGTCAAAACTGGGAATTGGCCTATTAGAATTCAAGGAATAGCTCCTGAATAAATTCAGGTATTAGTCTGCATAGTACAGTATAACCTATAATTTACTGCTTAAGATGTGCTAAACAACGAACGACGAGTCCTTCAGATGCTTCCTGTGGATCATTAGGAATTCGCGGCACATATAGTCCTACACAAAATAACTTACAATGTGTAATATCCTTGTAAAAAGAAGTCCTAGCTCCAGTTATTAAAAAAGCTTGACTAAAATACAGTCTTGACTTTTCCCTTGAGAGAAGTAATGCTAATGCTCCTTTGCACAGAGCTGCCAAAAGAAAAGCAAACTTTGATTCATATATTATCCACAAAGACAGGACTTTGGGGCTCTTTTTTCCCCTTTGTGAAGAAGATCTATATTTGTTTGTACAAGGGTTCCTTTAATATTATAACCATGGTACCAGGGGCAGGTCACAACAAAAAGGAGGGGAAATGTTCATACTACAAATGAACATTTTATAGTGAACACTACAATCACACCAAAAGCACCAAAAGGAGTCTTGTTTCAACACATACAATCCTCAGAGCCAGAGATTTCTATACTGAACTGACACTAGAGTGAAATGCTCATGTGCGTTAAGAGACTTGATCTAATTAAGGGAGCAGTTCCATTAGCACAATACTGCAGCAAATCCGTAAATCCCTGGCCAGCACCTAGCTTTCCTGGATGGCCACTTTGAAGAGTGAGGAATTGTAGGCTAGTGCCTCAGCCTCCTCCCTGCCCCCAATAAAATGGGCTGCTAGCCAAATCTGTTGGCAGGCACCATTTCCCTCTCGGCATTTCTGCTTCAAGTTTCATGACTACAGGGCCAGATGGTGTATTTGGCCTTTGGTTGTCCATATCTACTGTAACTTATTTTCTTAACTTACACATTCACTGTTGCATACTTGTCATTTTTATAAACAAAGACAATCCAAAAGGACAAACATGCCTCTCACTTTTTCCACTCCCATGTTTATGTCTCTTCACCTTCCTTCACACAACCCTCCAAATTGCATTTTAAATTATCTAGGGTGTGCTTACAGAACATTAAGAGTGGCTTGTGTATGCATTAATACAAGAAGAACAAGGGAGTTATGCTTTCTGTACTCAACAGTATTAATGTTCAAAATGGGTTTCTCACATCTGCCCATGAGGATTTCAAGATGCTGGTTAAGAACATAAGAACAGCCGTGCTGAATCAAACCAAAGGCCTAACTAGTCCAGCATCTCGTTTCACACAGTGGCCCACCAGATGCCTCTGAGCAGCTACACAACCCAGAGATGACAGCACGTTCCCTCTCCTGCCACTGCTCTTCGGCAACTGGTATTTTGAGGCATCCTGCCTCTGAACATGAAGGTAGCCTGAACATGAAGGTAGGATTAGTAGCCACTGAGAGCCTTGTCCTCCATGAATTTGTCTAAGCCTCACTTAAAGCCATCCAAGCTGGTGGCCATCACTAAATCCCGTGGCAGAGAATTCCATAGAATCAAGGGCCTAAATGCCTTTAGGTCTACTCCCATATGAGTCTCCCTCTTGAATGTATAAAATCCTGCTCCATGTGCCTCATCTTTGAAGCTAGGCTAGTGGATATAAAGAGCAGGGCTTTCTCTATGGTAGAACTTCCTCCCAGTCTTTTAGAGATCTGGGATGCAATTAAGCCTTTTCCTTTCAAAAGGTCTTTGGATAAGTTAAGATGCTGGACAGTGTTTTCTTTTTCACAACTGGTTTTTGCAACCTTATTGCTGATGTTACTGTTGCCTTGATTGTATCAATATTTTATTAGCCATTTTAATTGCTTAAATATTTTTCACATGGATGAAATGTTTATTTTATTGGATGCTATTTACTTTAAAAATCATGGAGGCTAGTCCCACACACAGTGGAAACCAGACTAAGGGAGCCCAGCCTGTTTCCCACTGCGTGTGAGAACCACTGGGCACCATGCAGCTCCCGGAGGTGGTGCAGCGAAAAACCCTCTAGGGTAGCCGGTCACTTAACCTGGTTTTCAGGTGAAGGAGCACCCAAAAAGTGGGTTAACTGCTTGTGTGTCACCACAGCGCGCCAGCGCACCTCCGCACCACAGCGACTCACAAATAGCCCCCGACCAGGAGGCTACAACAAGCCTCCTAGCATGGGGGGGGGGGTTTCCCAAGAATGCCCCATGCACTTCTGTGGGTCATTCTGGGACTTCCGGGGGCCAGGAGGCCCCCAAACCCCGCCACCCCAACCAGCTCTGTGACGGAGCTGGTAATCGTCTCGGCGGCAGAGCCAGCTGCCCAGGGAGAGCTTCCTGATCATGTGCAGGGAGAGTGAGTCAAGCCCTGTCTCCCTTCAAACCCTATTCAGCCTTATTGTGTGGGGTAGAAATTAAATAAATAAACCCATAACCCCTCATTGGTGGAGAGTTGGCGGGGGGAGAGAACTCACATTTCTCCCCTCGATGGAGATGTGTGGATTCCTACCTTGTGCACTGAATATATGTGGAAATAAAAATAATAATAATAATAACATCCTCATGCTAATGGATAACGTCCAAAGTCAATCAACAATCTGAATAAGGTCAGTGAATCTGCAGAGGTTAAATACACAATAGATTCAGATACAAAAAAAGGCGTGTGTCCTGCTAGACAGACTGTGGTTTTCCAAGTGTAAAATATTCTCTCAGTTACACAAAAGTCTTGATGCACACCATAATCATAGAACTTATAGGTTCCTGCGTGATAAAACTGCACTATGACATGGATTACTTGCTTGTAGGAAGGTATTTTTAGAGATCTCTTTTCATTGATCATTCTTATCACATCAGCTAAGAAGAGTATGCAGGCTGTGACATAATAATAATGAAATATCCATGATAAAAGATCTGTGATAATGGCTTAACAACAAGCAGGCTTGCGATAGCTGCAGTTCATCACACAAGAAACAAAGTACTACCACATTCACTGAATACATGAACTGGCCCTGCCTCTCAGCTATACATAGACCAACAGAATCTAACTTACAGTCACGTCCTGCAGTTCAGTCAGGATCAGGTCACTGTCATCAACACAAATCATTTTAGCCACTTTGGGGGAAATTCTGTGTTTTAATTCGGTTTTAAGATTCCACTGTGCTGTGTTTAACATTTATATTTGAGTTTGAAACGTTTGTTTTTGAAATATTTCAAATGTATGGACGGACACATTAGAAATATTCACACATACAGACAGGAGCAGCTTATCAACATATTGCCACTGATAACTATCTACCCTTCAGTGGATAGCCCAATTAATTAACTGATTGAAGATAAAGAAACTGGCATATTACCAACATCACAATATAGGTGCCTTTTTGAGATACTGGAGAATTGCAACTTAGCATTCAATTTTTAAAACAAAAATCTCACCATTAAAAGGGGAGGAAAACATATGCAACACTTTGTTTTTTTATCTCTATTTATAATACAAAACACAAGAGTCGAAATACCCTCACAAAAATTAAATTTGGTTCTGATATGAACCCCTAGTCTTCTTGGCTATTCTGCAGTTCTGTTATATTATACCCCTGGTTCTAAGGGCCTTTTCTGTTATAATTTCTTGGCTAACCATTGCACTCTTGCAGCTCTTTTCTATGAGGCAGGTCTCACGATCCAAGAGACCCGCTTGGGGAGGGTGAGTGGGGAGAGCAGGTTCAGCCTGCTCTCCCTGCACACGAGCAGGGAGGCAGCCCTGGGTGGCCGGATCAGCCACCCACACGACTGCCAGCTCTGTGACAGAGCCGGCAGGGGCTGGGAGGATCGGGGGCCGCGCAGCCCCCGGAAGCTCCAGTATGCCCTGAGTGAACATGCAGAGCATACTGGAGAGACCCCCGAGCCGGGAGGGTGTTTTAAGCCTCCCGGCTGGGGGTCTACTCATAAGTAGCTATGGCGCGGAGTTGCGGCGTGGCAACTCACGAGCAAAAAAACGGGTTTGCGGTGCGCTTTAAGCCGGTTTAAGGGGAGGGCTGTTTTGGCGGGTTAACCGCCAGGAAGCCACCAGGCTCACCTGTGAGCCTGGTGGCTCCCACAATCAGGCGAAATCGGGCTAGGCTCCCCTAGCCCGATTTTGCCTGAGCATGGGAATAGCCCCTATGTGTGTTAAAGGGAAAATAACAAACTACTTTATCAGTAGTTACCACAGAAAAGAAAACAACATCAAGTTTGCCAGATGCTAAGGCTATTCTCATGATGGGGTGGGGGGGAACCCAGCTAAGGTAGTCCAGCCCAATTCCCCCCCATCATGAGAAATGCCGGGCTCGTGGGCAAGGCCAGTGATTCAACGGCAGCTAGCCCACCTAACTCCTCCCTTTAAATTAGGTTCACAGAGCGAGTGCTCCGCTAACCCCCTTTTTACTGATCGTGAGTCACCATGGCGACTCACAAGTAAACTCCCAACCGGGAGGCAACAGCAAGCCTCCTGGCCTCGGGGGTCTCCACAGAATGCTGCATGCATTTTCATGGGGCATCCTGGTACTTCTGGGGGCCGGGCGACTCCCAATCTCCGCCACCCACACTGGTTCCACGACAGACCCGGTAGTCATGTCGGCAGCCAATCCGGCCACCCAGGGCGAGCTCCCTTCTCATCTGTGGAGAAAGCAGACTAAGTCCGCTCTCCCCATAGAGCCTGGTTAGGCTCTACACATGTGTAGAGCCTCACTGAATGTGCTGATCTATGAATAGCCTTACCAGGGGAAACCATGACATAGTATTAGATTAGCAAATGCTAGCCACTTTTATGAATTAGCCTCATAGAAAGAAATAATTAGCTTTTAATTTTGCAGTGTTGTACTTATAATATACAGGTTGAGAATCCTTTATCTGGACTGCTTGGGACCAGAGGTGTTCTGGATTTCGGATTCTTCCAGATTTTGGAATATGGTCATAAATGAGATATCTTGGGCATGAAAGATTACTGGGTTTTCCCCCCCTCCAACAACCCCTGAAGTTCCTTCCAGCCAAGCTCCTTCCCTCTTCCCCTCCTCCTCCTTTCACAGACCAGCTTGAGAAGCATGTGAGAGGCAGTGCAATTCCATTCACAAAACCGGCTTGGCTCCGCCCCGAAGGAGGACTCTTCCCTCATTCAGAGCACCATTGCAGATGGAACCCCGGGTGCTGCTTTGCCTCCCTGGCCCCTGCCCAGCCTGCAAGTGCCCTTAAATGCCCTTAAATGCCGCCAGCAAAGTGCCCATCCATGTGGGAAGTGAAGAGGAGCCGAGGCTGAGGAGGGGCCTGGAAACCGCCATTGCAGAAGGAGCCATGAGTGCTGCTTTGCCTCTCTGTGAGCTGTGGGTGCTGCTTAGTTTAGGGGCTTTTTGCTGCTTTGCCACTGTTAGCTGCTGAGTTGGGGCTGGGATTGGTTTGGGGAATTTGTGAGTGGTTAAAGCTACAGGTTGAGAATCCAGGCAGAAAATACAAGCGGGGTTGTTGTTGTTTTTCTTGGTGTGGTGTCCGGATTTTGGAGCTTTCTGGATTTCGGGAGTCCGGATAAAGGATTCTCGACCGGTATGTATTACTGTATTCTATTCAAAACACCAGGCATCTGTTTTCTATGCATAAATGTAATCTTGTCCTTGTCCCCTCTTTCCTCAAATTCACTTTTTTGAAAGACTGATAAAGACTTTGTGACCAAAGGCACAGAAAGGAAAAGTGATGGCAGTTACATAATTATTGAGGTCATTCACACAATCAAAAACTCTGTTCTACCCTGGATTAGAAGCTGTGTGTGCTCCCTATTTTTGGTTGTGTGGAAGCAAGGTAGGAGAAAAACCTGGATAGAAGTGATTGTGTGGAAGCAAAGTAGGAGAAAAACCTGGGTAGCTTTCCCTCCTACCTTGCTTCCACACAATCACTTCTACCCAGGTTTTCTTCGTACCTTGCTTCCACACAACCAATAATTGGGAGCATCCTGTTTCACACACTGGCCCACCAGATTCCTCTGGGAAGTCCACAGGCAAGTGCAGAGGGCATGGAGCTTGGAAATAGTGGGTAAAAGGTAGAACCCCTTTGTACATAAGTTCACAACAATTCATCAACCTTCAGATGGCTATCCTTTTTGTACTATTCATTTGTAAGGTACTTTACAAAGAATGAAGAGAGAGGTCCGTGCCACAAAGGGCTCATAGACTGAAAATGTGGAAGCAGAGATTTGAGAGATCTCCAAAGGAAAAGACAACAGTGTTAGAGCAGAGAAGAAAGATTCCATGGAGGACAAATAGCCAGAGTATCTGAGAAAGGGCAAGGTTATGCACAGTGGCTGCTTCCTGGGTGAGGGAGTAGTGTAGAAGGGACAGGAGAACAGAAGCAGGGAAAGGGCAGGTGGTGGTGATGCCATAATGATGGAAATGGAGACCAATCAATTACACTGACTGAAGCTTGTAGCCTAAAACAAATAGTGAGGCTATTCTCATGATCAGGTGTAGCAGGGCAGGAGCGGGGAAACCTGGTGTGGAGCCTCAGAACCTGCTCCCACCAGCTGCTCCAGAGCAGGGCTACCCTGTTTTTAGACCTACCCTTTAACTAAGGTTAAAGGGCCAAAGCCCCATCTAACCTTAGCAACCCTGATCACACATTGGGAAAAATCGGGCTAGGAAAGCCTAGCCCGATTGTCCCCGATTGTCAGAACCACCGGGCTCGGCTGCGAGCCCAGTGGTTCTGGAGCGGGTAACCCGCTTGAGAACCCCTGCCCCAAAACCAGGTTTGCAGAGCGAGCGCTCCGCAAACCTGTTTTTTTTAATCATGAGTAGCCATGGTGCGGCTTCGAGCCATGCCTACTCACGAGTAGATCCCTGGAGGGGAGACGAAAAGCTGCCTCCCAGCTCTGGAGATCTCCCCAGTATGCCCTGTGTGCTCGTACAGGGCATACTGGGGCTTCCGGGGGCCACGAAGCCCCGAGCTCCCCAGCCCCCGCCGGCTCCGTCTCAGAGCCATCAATCATGTGGGCAGCTGAACCAGCCACCCAGGGCTCTCTCCCCGCTCGTGAGCAGGGAGAGCGGGCTTAGCCTGCTCTTCCCACTCACTGCCCCAAACCGGGTCTCACGGATTGTGAGACCCGGTCCATTGTCTGTGTGATCAGTAGAGATGTGCACGAAGCGGGAAACAGCTGGTTCAGCAGCAGGGGGGGTTACCTTTAAGAAGCAGGGAGGGTGCTCTTATCCCTCCGCCCCGACATGGCCGCATTTCCCCTGCAGGCACTGTGCTCGAAATCGCTGTACAGGGCTGCAGTGAATCCTCTTGCCATCCTGGTCCGCGCCATACCAGAAGTGGCCAGGGTGTGTGTGCACATTGTGCGTGAGCATGTGAACCAGCCACTTCCGGTCTGAAACTGACCAGGGCAGCAAGAAAATTTTGAGCACAGCATCAGCGAGGGGGGGGCACGGTGGAGGGGGGTAAGTGCCCCCTCCCTGTTCCTGAAAGGTAAACACACACCCCCCCCACAACTGAACCGGCCAAAGCGCCAGACCTCAAACTGAAAAAGGACTGCTGAACCGGTTTGTGCACATCCCTAGTGACTGGGCCTGTGTTCTACAGCTCCCCGCACCCCGGCTCCCTGTAGATCACAGAGTGCCACTTAAAGAGCACCCTGGCAGCTGGGAGCTACAGTATTGCTGCAGTCCAATTTCTCCAGTATCCCACAATGCATTGTGCAGGAAGTTGAGAGGCTTCTCAACTTCCTGCACAATGCATTGTGGGATACTGGAGAAATTCCTCCTCCAGATCCCCAATGTATTCAGCCCCACTGCTCCAGTCATGTGGGCTCTCAGTGCAGCGCAATGCTAGGCTTAGTGTGCTCTTCCCCCAGCCCTCCTTAGCCACCAGGGATTTTAGTCGTGTGCACAACCTTAGTGTTTCTTGGGCCTGAGAAAACTAACGTAGAAACAAGCTCCACTGAAATCAATTGGAATTACTTCTGAGAAAACATAATTATGATTAGGCAGCAAAGGTTTCCCCCCGCCACCGCTTTTTGTCAAATTAGCCTGCCTTTTGCAGGACAGTCCTTGAAAATTATGTTTTTCTTTGCACCCTATATGGTCACTCAAGTTTCGCACAAAGCACACACATTTTCCAGACACATGCAGTTCAGCAAAATCACAGAAGGCCTCCCTTTCATCTGCAGAAGGAGTTGACCTACAGCTCCAGCCCTATTTGCACAACTGTGCTGTAGAAAGTATAACAAAAGGTGGCCACCAAGCCCTGCTGAAGATCCTTGAAAGAAACCCCTAAGGGCTGGTCAAAGCCTTCAGTATGAAAGGTGTCTCTGAGATAGAACTACACTGGGCTAGATAAATCTGTGGCTGCTACCCAGAAAAGAAGGGCTGTGTTTCATTCTCCTTGGCAACATTTACTACAACTCAGTTTGTGCTGCAAATATCACAGCCTCGCTGCCCTGCATCTCTGGGGGCAGTAAAATGCTGTCCCTGAGCAGGGACAGTACAGTGCTCAATATTGTGGCATCTTAACAGGAGGAAAGTTGTACTAAATGTTGCAAAGCAGAGGGGGAGAATGAAAGATGCCACTGCCATTTTCCGTAATGTGCCGTTTCAGCTGTAGTGCCAAGTGATTTTGGCTCATGGGACCAGATTTCTTTGCTGCTAAACATTTACTTATTCATGATAGTGATTCTTTGCCACATGAGGAGCCTCCAGATGATTTCAAATATTAATTTGAGCTTATTTAACATTATTCCAGACTGATACCTGAGAGGCAAGGTAAGTGGGATGATTGCAACATGAAAGCATTCCCTGTCACCACTCAGTTTGGCATGACAACAGTGTCTCATACTGTGGAAAGATACTGATGGCATATACCTCAGACTGCAGGTACTAGACCAGGACTTCAAAATGAAATTGTATCTATTTAAACATTTAGTAGCTAGCTAGCTATATCTATATTTAAAAACCAGTCACAGAAAGAGAAAATATCCTGAACTTTAAAATGCATACATATTTATCAAGCATGAAATATACTTTGTTATTGTCTTAAAAGATAATGTTTTGTGTGGCATTTTCTGGTGATGCTTACTGTGGATTTTTATGCTGACCCTAGGTTTGCTATTTTTATAAAAGGTTGCTTCTTTTACAGTTCATGTGAGACAGAACCATTCAGTTTTGCTTCACTGTCCCAAAAGTCAGAAGCAAAACTGCTCACTTGTACAAAACAAGAAAGGTTCCCCTTAGGACAGAGAACAACAGAAATCTGCAGGGCACACATGCAAACCAAACCCAGCCTCCAGAGGAATCCTGGCTGTCTTTCTCACAGACATAGAGACATGCAGTTATTGGCTTTGATTTTATGAATGTGCCGCTTGACACATCCGCTTGGTGACTGAAGGCAGGCAGAGCTATGGCTACAGATTGGGAATGACTGCCCCATGTCTCTCAAGACAGATGAGTTGGCAAGGTGATGCTATAAATTACCATCAGGTGCCATTCACAGAGGACAGAAGCCTCATTCGGGATGACGGTCATCGATCAGACACAGAGCTCAGAGACAACCTTTCATGACATTCCTTAAGGATAAAAGGTTATGCTTCACACGTTGAGCTATGAATTACAAGGGCATGTTTTCATTAAAGAAGGGGCCAAGGGCCAGCTCTGGTATAATCAGATAGTCTCCCCCTTAAAAAAAAAAAGCCAAGGGCAGCAATGGTATAAAACCTTTGCTCTGTCTTCTTTCTCAAGAAACTAGCAGCGTATACAGGGCTTTCTATGAGATGGGCAGAGTGTGAGGGGCTGCAGCTCAGTGGCAGAACTCATGCTTAGCATGCAGAAGATCCTGGTCCAAACCCTGGCATTTCCTGGTTAGGCTGGGAAAGACCCCGATCCGAAACCTTGGAAAGCTGTTGCTGGTCAGTAGGGATGTGCACAGACTGGTCCGGAGCCTGGGGCTGGTTTGGCAGTTCAATGCAGGGGGGTGAATCTTTAAGGGTGGGGGAGGGTGTACTTACCTTTCCCACCACTTTCCCCCCTCCAGTGCTCTCCGCTTGGTAAGCATTTAGGGCAGCAGGGTATCTTCCTGCTGCCCCTACCCTCTGCCCTCATCCAAAGGCTTCAAAAGCCTCAATGCACATGTGCACACTGCGCGTGCGCATCACATCCTGCATTGCATTCATGCATGCATCAGGAGCATGCGACATGAGGCTTCTGAAGACTTTGGACGAGGAACAGGGTGAGGGGTGGCAGGAACGTACCCTGCTGCCTCAAATGCTTACCAAGCGGAGAGCGCTGGAGGGGGAAAAGCGGCGGAAGGGGTAAGTACATCCTCCCCCACACTTAAAGAGCCCCCCCCCCCCGTGCCGGACCAGTTCCGTGCACACCACTACCAGTCAGTGCAGACAATGCTGAGCTAGACCATCAAATGCCCTGACTGAGTAGAAGTAGGGTTGGAACTGAAATTTCTCCAAAGTAGCGATTCTTTGAACTACTCTTCAAAATATAATTTCAGGGCTTTTCCAAGAAGTATTTCAATTTGAACAGGAATTTCAGGAATCCTGAATAAAAGGCAGTGTCATATGTCCCAAATCACACAATAGGCCAAATTGCTGTAAGTATTTGCAATAACGAGATCAGAACTACCAAGCCTGTATATCAAGCCACTGGGGCCCCCATTCTCTCTAATAAATAACAGAACATGTACATGAGCAGGGAGCCCTCCCTGACAATTACTGCCTCCCTCACAGAGCTGGTTGGGGTGGTGGGAATCAGGGGCCTCCTGGCCCCCGGCAGTTCCATAAGGCACTGCGTGAGTGTGTGATGCTTTATGGGGAGCCCTCTGAGGCCGGGAGGCTTGTTGAAGCCTCCCAGTTGGGGAGCCACACCGTGTTTACTCACGATCACCAAAACGGGGTTAGCTATGTACAGGGTCTATGTACCCTGTAAAGGTGCTTTTAAAGGTTTCTTACACCTGGTGGGGCGGGGTACTTTTTGAATTATCCTTGCAACTGGGTAATCACGATTTCAAAGTGTGTCACTCCAAACACCAGCTGGAGTGATCTTTGGAAGTAATCTTGTAAAGTACTGAGTATTTTTTTTAACCTGTAACGCAAAGCTGAAAGAGCCTCAGACCGAAGCAGTCTGTAGTATTTTGAACAAAGTTTTTCTCTTTATGTTCTTTCTATTTTACCTATCTCTGAGCGGATTTTTAACTCAGGAAAAGGGTTTTTACTCTGGCACAAACATGTCTCAATGTTGATTGCTCAGCAACTCACACTTCCGAGCTTGCTGTTCATGTGTAGGCTGCATGTGGAGGGTTTTCTGCACTTTTCCATTTGGTAAAGAGAATGAGAGTCTCCCTGGACTCTCAAATCCAGGGAGGGGTTAAGCTCTGTAATTAGGGTGTGGTGGTTGGCAGTGTATTTTCTACCAGTTTAAGTTTAAAGGAACAGCCTTTGTTGAGCAAACATGGAGGGAATGATCTTTCCCCCACGTGGGCTTTCTCTGAGACAAAAGCTGGGCTTAAATCCGCTATTCACTACAGGAACACAGGACAACACACCAATGAATAAGTGAGCATCTTTGCATACATTGCTGTGGAAGGGTTGGGGGGCTTTCTGATTCTGTCAAAAATCTACCAAAAATAAGTGGAATACTACCATGTACACAGCCCAAACATGCCTTTGCCTCCCCTGGCTGGTATAAAATGTAGCTGACAAAGGCCTAGAGGCCAGCCTCAAACACTCTAGCTTCCTATTCATAGTAGTTAGGGATATGACTGTCTTTCTCACCTCTGAATCTTGCTGGAGGCTAAAACCCAAATATTCCTGAGATGCAGAAAAAATGGGCCTCCTCTGAACATCACTGCCTCTCTCATATGGGGAAAATTTGATGGTGCTCCAAGAGTACAAGGAAAAAAAGGAGCCCTGTCAGTTTATATTCACTTCCTTTAAAAGGAGTATAAAGTGTGAACCTCTACAATGAATTTTTCAAGAAATCAGCTGAGCTCTCCACCAGCAACAAATATTAAATCCTCAGGCTGGGTCTTTAGCAGCAATTACAGAGAAATACCACTGGGAAGCTGTCAGCACTGCAGTCTTTATACTCACTTTAACATTTAGCAGAAGATGGGCCACCAAGCCAATCTGCCTTCTCCCACCCACAGCCATTGCCGCCTAGAGTGACCTCAATCCAGCTAACTCTTCATTTTGTGATTACTGTACTGTCAGATGCCAAGTGAACTACAGGATATATTTGCCAGTACTGCTTAATAGCTTTAACTATGTAAATATTTTCCCCATCATAAAGTCACCAGTTGCTTGTCAGAATTAGGACTCAGTCTTGCTGAAAGCACCCATACAAGTGGTGGATTCAGTCACCACAGGAGACCAACTATGCAAGATTAATTTTCTCTTAAATAGCAGTGACAAGGCCAACACTTGAATGGCTGGTTTCAAAATGGAGAGCTTATGCAAATGAGCTGTCCACCTCCTGTCGAGAAGATCAGATTTCTCTCCAGCTTACATCTCTCCCTCACCAGTAAAGTTATTTAAAACTTGCGAGAAGCTACCATGATAGGTAGTAGGTGGTAGATCTGCTGCATATCAGGTTTTCACTGAGGTTGTCAAAAGCAAACTCACAGTATAGCCTTATAGGACTATGGGAAAATGCTTGGGCTCTGGCTTTGATGAATCCAAAGGGAAGTAAGTACTACAGTTGTAAAGCAAGCTGCAAAAACACTCTGCACATTCTCTTGCAATTTGACACTGATGCATGGAGGGTATAGAGCAGAGGTTCTCAACTTTTCATATCTTACATCCCACCAATCATGCTATCAAAGAACTTGGGCCCCACCATGATAGAAACAAAAAAGCCCACTTTTCCCAAGATGGACACATTACAGGCATTCTGTTATTATATTTATCACTCATGGTATGTTTTAAGGACATTAAAAATGCAGTAGTATTACTTGGAGTAAATTTTATTGCTATGGCCTTAAAACACAAACAAAAATAATAATTCCATAAAACCAGCAGATTTATGATACTGGTTCAGGTGCATGGGGCAAATCAAAGGTTACCAGCACAATAAAACCTGATCTCAGAGATGAGGTCTTTTTGAAAAGGGAAATCTTCAGCTGTCTCTTAAACACAACAGATGAGGGTATATCATGATTCCCATGCACAACAGATTATGATCTGCTCATAACAAGGGAGTTACTAGAGGCTCCCCCAGCCAAGTTTACTCTCCATCTAACCAGAACAAAAGACTACTACTATGAATATTTACATACTGCTTTTCAACAAAAGTGGAGGAGAGGAGACAAGGAGGTTTGCAGAAACAAGGAAGAGGACATAGGGATGAGGAGGAGGAGGAGCAGTGGCAGTGGGCAAGCAGGGAAGGGGATGAGGCAAGGAACGATGCAGAGAGGAAGAGGAGCAGCAGCAGCCATCAGTCAGCAGCCATGTGACACACTTCAGACCACTCTGCCTCTGAGCCAGCCTGCCCACCCACTAACCACTTGATCAGCAGGAAGCAGCCTGGCTGTGCACACAGTGACAGAGCTTGCAATTGGCAGTGCTATGGTCAGGAGGACTCAGGAGGAGGCAGGAGCAGGGAACAAGCAATCCTGAGGATTACTGAGTACCCCTGGGGACCTCTCAAAGTACACGTAACTCTGACTGAGAACACTTTCAGCTGATCTTAAACATCATGATGGAAGATAATAAATGAGGCAGTTTGTGAAGTATATAGGGACCAAGCTCTTTGGGGCCTTATCGGTCAAGCTTGCAGAACTCTCCTGAAAAGAAATGTCATTACTCTGTTCAAAACTATTTATTTGCCTCTCAAGATTCCCTGGATGTTTCTCCCAAACAAGAATCTCCAAGTTAACCACAAAATCTTGGTTTTTATTAATATTGGCATCCCCCCACCCCCACCCCAGTTCTGCTTAATGTACTGACAACTTTCCCCCCATTTTTGCCCAATATGTAGAGTGTTCCTCCATCATATGAAACCCATGCCCAGAAGATGATATTGACACATTGATAATCATCAGAACATAGGAAGCTGCCTTCTACCAAGTCAGACCATTGGTCCATCTAGTTCAGTATTGTCTACACCAGGGCTGCTCAACTTTGGCCCTTCTGCAGATGTTGGCCTACAACTCCCATAACCCCTTCCTATCGGCCACTATGGCTGGGTATGATTGGAGTTGTAGTCCAAAAACAGCTGGGGGGCCTAAGTTGAGCAGGCCTGGTCTACACAAACTGACAGTGGCTTCTCCAAGGTTACAGGCAGGAGTCTTTCTCAGCCCTATCTTGGAGATGTCAGGGAGGGAACCTGGAGCCTTCTGCTCTTCCCAGAGCAGCCCCATCCCCTAAGGGGAATATTTTACAGTGCTCACAGGGCACTGATCCTGCTTAGCAAAGCTGACAATTCATGCTTGCTACCACAAGACCAGCTCTCTTCCCTCAAAGGGCACAACAAACCATAGGGCTGTGTATTGTGTTAGGTCTGACAGGCAGGTTGTTCCGATATGCCCTCTGTCAAGCATTAGTGATAGTGAACAGAGTTCCACCATGACAGCAGGGAGCCCTGACAGGTGGAACTCAGATAGTGATCCCTGTAGTGCTGTCAGAACTGTTTTGGAATTCCAACATGCCTCTCAAACCTCTGCCCTCTCCTCCTCTCCCTCACTTACTTGGAGATAGCATATGCATCATATTCAGCCTTGCCACTCATCTCCCCAGGGACATAGGCATCATGGAGAGCAGAGTGAATGTTTGGGGGGGGCATCTGCTGTGGGGCCCGTGAAGGCAGGTGATGGCAGACTGGGGGGAGTCATACTTAAATCTTGCCCCAGGGCCTCCGCCAACCCTGCTATGCCCCTGCACCTTCCGGAACATCTTTTCTGTAAAACTTATAGGGTTTTTAGTTTAAGTTTATTTAAGTCCCCAAGTGGTATCAAGGATTGTGGGAATTGTAGCTTTCTTTAAGAGATAAGCCATGATTGTGGGAATGATGGGGGTTTGGTAGGAAACTTAAAATTCATACAATCATTGTCAGTGCTTGGGGACCTAAAAGGATCTTTTAAAAACCCACATCTTTTCTACAGAAGCAGTGCCAAGAGGCTAGTGGTGAAGCTACTGGCTTATACTCTGTATGGAGTGAGGAGGACATCACATATGCTATCTCCTGGCACACTTCCAGTCCCAAATAAGGGAGGCAGAGGAAGAGAAGGCAAGGCCGGAGAAAGTAAGATGTCTGACAAAAAAGTTGGAATTCCATCCAAATCTGACCTGACACTCCCATCCCAATTGCTAGCAGGAGCAATGCTGGCTCTCAGTGTTGGCTTGAGTTGGAATCTGACATTTTGAGCTGTACACAGCCCTAACAAACAGTACCACAGCACTGAATGTGAAAACATGCTGGAGGGCTCAGAATGCAGAAATGTTTATTCACATAAGAAGCTGCAGCATTAGTGCAAGAAATCCAGGACTAGCTACTAACTGCGACCAAAAGAACTTCTAGAAGACATGGTGGCTTGGTAACTGGAGGGCAGGAAAGAAGACGTAAAATCCTCATACCTGTGCAAAGTAGGATAGGTAGGTTGATCGAGATTAAAAGTGATAGGAAGAAAGCATGATCATTACCTACTGTACAATGGTGGCCTTATGCCTTTTGCCAATCAAGCACTGTCAAAACGCTGGCCGTCTGGCTGATGGCAATGCAGACCTAGCCCAGCCTCTACATCAGGGCTGCTCAGCTTTGGCCCTCCTGCAGGTGTTGGCCTACAACTCCCATAATCCTTGACTATTGGCCACTGTGACTGGGGATTATGGGAGCTATAGTCCAAAAACAGTTGGAGGGCCAAAGTTGAGCAGCCCTGCTCTACATGAAGGCAGTTCAAATGCAGCAGTGGGCATAATTCCTTATGTGTAATGATGAGGCCTGTGGAATGACTGTTTTTGCATCCAAACTTCAAAATATTGTGCATCATTGTGTTGCAAGTCTATGCTTAAAAGCAATATGTTCCATTCATATTCCCTGAAACTTCATGCAAATTATTAAATGATATGCATGCAGTTAACTGACCCTTGGAGTCTTGCTTTTCTCCCTACACATTTGCATATTATATAGAACCCAATCTCACAATATTATACTCAAGAACAAACACTTGTCATTTGACACTATATATTGTTGATGAATTTCATTCAAGTTTTGTGCTTTAAACATAGTCTAATTTTTAAAAAAGGATTTCTCATACAACTTGAGACATATCATTTTGATATGGGAAAGCATATGCTAGGAAATAGATTTTTGCATATCCTGGGGGGAACATTCGATTTCATTAAAGCTTTTTATTAACGCACCGCTTGTTAGCTATATCTAGACATGCTGGTTTAGTGATCATATTCAACATAATGGCATGCCTACCATAGGGAGTTTGGATACTGCATGTGGGGATACAAAATATCTGGAAGAATGCATAGGAATTGCTAGCTACACCTCCAGGGCACATGCTGATAAAGAAACAGAAGTATATATATTTTGGGTGGAAAAATTTAAATTGACTCAATTTGTTAGCAGACTGCTTTGGGGACTTTCTTTTTGCAACCCATATGTGGGGGGGGGGGGGCGGGGAACATCCTTCACTAAAAGCATATGAAGTTTAGCTTTCAGGGGATGCATCTCCTTTTCCTGCTTTACATAAATTACTGATTTTATACATGGGCATGATTCAGCCATTTGTACATGTCATTGACTTCAATAGGAAAACTTAAAGCACATGTTTTTCTGATGCGTGCAGAGCAATCAGGGCTCTGTGTCTTTTAAAAAATGAATTCCTGCCAATTAGCTGATTGACAGAGAAGGGGAATACATGCAAGGGGACGAGGCCCCACCCAAAGAGCTAAAAACAGGTTCCAGCTTTTCTTTTTAAAGGGCTATGCATGTATAGCCCCTAGTTATTGGAATAAGGTGCATGAAGGATCATGCATACAACACCCATACAATTCCCCATCTATCTAGGAATACAAGTACACATATGGCCCATATCTAGATCCGGTCATGAGGCTTTAGCCTTTTCAAAAGCACACTGAGACAGAAATTTGGAGCACCACTGACTCTGACATTGTTGTTGTTGTCATTATTTTAGTGGGGGTTTTTTGGGGGGGACGGACGGACCTAAGAATAAGGATATGAACCAGATCACGTTCTTTTAGTGATTTGTTGTTCAGATATGCTAAATGATGTATTATGATGCATACCATCACAAAATGTCCAATTTTAAAACACACCAGGAAGCTTATAATTGTCTACTTCTTGTGCATCCTAAAGATGCTTTCCCTAGCAGCATTGCCTCTGCAGGTCAGCCCTGAAGTCTATTTTTTCCTAACCAATGCTACATATCAAAATGTCTTCCTCGCTGCTTTGCTTATAAAATTCTGTGTTCTTTGATACTATTTATGTTCCCATTGTTCCAGCTCTCCTGCAAGAAGCTCAGAGTGGTGTACATGGGGGTTATTCTGTTTGGTATGATCATTTATTATGATAAATAACTCATCATTTCTTATTTTATTTAATGTATTTATAGATTGCCCTTTGTCAAGAAAGGCTGGTGTACAATAAATTGTACATAATTAAAAATTATGGAGATAAAAATATGACCAGAACATGCAGGCATTTTACATAACAGTAATAGCTGTTATAAATACAGGTACGGAACATATATACAGGCAAGTTAGGTTGAGAAAGGACTGACTGATCCAAGTTACTCCTTGAACGGGGATAAAATCTGAGTTCTCTGTGTTGGAGTCAGGGGTGTGCATGAAACCAAAAAATGTAGTTCAGTTCAAATTCGAATTGATTCAAAATGAACCGTGTTGTGCTAGACCAGTTGGGTTGAACTGACCAGCTGGTCCAGTTCAGGCAGCATACTTGTAAAGACACCAAGACACCAGTGACTGAATGATTCCAGCACACCCTGGGCAGTGCAAAGACACAGCAGCGCTCCTTGCCTCCATCAGCTTCCCGACTAGGAGGAAACCTAGATCAGCAACTCATGCAGGGCCAATACAAGCAGCCTTTTCAGAGGCAGATAATTCTGTTGCATCCCTGTATCAGGAGTGACTATAGGTCTCTACAGACATTATGTTGTATGAACATACAGATGTCGGTATACTTGTACATGTTTTTGTGTGTGAATGACTGTACCTGCATTCATTTAAAAAGTAAATCTGGATACAGGCCCCTCAATGGTACAGGTGGGATGTATACTGCTACTACTATGAATAACTACTACTACTACTACTACTACTACTACTACAAATAGTTATATCCTGCTTGTTGACACAAATTCTCAAAGCAGTTTACATTGAAAAAGAAATAATAAATAAATAAGATGACCACCTGTACCAAAACGGCTCACAATCTAAAAGAAACATAAGGTAGACACCAGCAACAGTCACTGGAATGATGCTGTACTGATGTTGGATAGGACCAGTTATACTGCTAAGTATGAGAGAACCACCATTTTAAAAGGTGCTTCTTTGTTCAGTTAGCAGGAGAAAACCTTACCTGTGTTCAATATAACATGTGAATAACTAAACCTGTGTCTAGATTTGTACCTGTGTATTAGGGATAATAATAATAATAATAATAATAATAATAATAATAATAATAATAATAATAATAATAATTCAATTTCTATACCGCCCTTCCAAAAATGGCTCAGGGCGGTTTACAAAGAGAAATAACAAATAAGATCGGTCCCTGTCCCCAAAGGGCTCACATTCTAAAAATAAACATAAGACACACACCAGCAACAGTCACTGGAAGTACTGTGCTGGGAGTGGATAGGGCCAGTTACTCTCCCCCTGCTAAATAAAGAGAATCACCACTGTAAAAGGTTCCTCTTTTGCCCAGTTAGCAGGAGTAGATGGATGTGCCTGAACCGTGGTTCAAACACTTTTTCGAAAGGGTCTCAGGAACTTTGAGGGAGAAAGTAGAGCAGGTCCTTACCTGCTGTCCACTGCCCTATGCAGCTTCCTGCTAGGGTGGCACACATCCCAATAATCCCCTGTGCACACCATGTGCATGCTGGTGCCATGTGGGTGCCATTATGGGGATGTGCGCCACCCCAGCAAAAAGCTGCATGGTAAGGGCCTGCTCTGCTTTTTCTTAATCTTCCCAGGACCCTTTCCAAAAAAGTGCTCAAACCATGCTTTGAATGACAGTTCGGGCATTTCCCTACTGTGTATAGTACACTAATTGTATAGTTGTATGTATGGTTCAACACAATATCTGAATAAAGCTTTAATAATCCAATCACACTCAATGCAGAGACAACAGCAAAACTACCTGCCGGTATTGCTAGCAATGTTTTTCTGCTGGCTCCCAGGAATACCCTCCTCCCCACTTGTGTTTGAGTCTCCGGGCTTGGAGTTCTCACTCTTGATATGCTCAGGAGCCTCACAGCATCATGAGCTCTCTGTTTGTGGCACATGGGGACAGGTTGCTTAGTAGACAGTGGGCCAGTCACCCCAAGATTTGGCTACTAACAAGCAAATTGGAAAAGTGACCAGATGCACTCCCTCCCTATGTTGGGATTCTCTAAATAGACCCCAGAAGTTAACTAAGGCACTCTGCACTCAGAGTGAACTGCCTTGGCCTCTCCCCTCCTTTTGCAAAGGGTAGCAACAAGCTAATGTGCCAATTAACTCAGCAGGAAGAACACAGATAGGGCTCATGGAGGTAACTCTCCCCTCTCACAAAAGAGGTTGAGTCAGTGATAAGAACCTCGAGATGCACCCATTAAAAGTACTCACTGGATTATTGGACCCTCCGTCCATGCAGATTTCCCCTTGTCATGTCTATGTACTCTATTTTCATGACAATCAGCCTTGGCGTGCCTCAGCAATTCCCACATTGTTACACTCAGGAAGAGCAATCAGCAGCAATGGAATCCTTACAGGTTCCACCCAGCACACCTATTCAGCAGAGAATGGCAACAGGAATGTGGCCCCAGGATATGGTTTGGGGTATATCAAGCCCCAGTTTCATGATCCAGGGTGCTTTTTGCGTACCATCTACCTTGGAGTCACCAGCAGCTTGGGCAATTTACTGTTCACAGGCCATCACACCAGGCTGTGTCCAGTTCTTCATGCCACTCTCCAGATCAGCTTTCTTGCCTAGCCTGATCAGCCCAGTCTTCCTCACCCACATAAGAAGCCAGTTCCATGGAGGAAACACCCTCGTGAATTCGCTTCTATCACCTAACGCCTCCAATCTTCTCACCCTTGTTTCTGACTGAGCTGTCCCTGAGGAACAAGGTCCATCTGTTGTTTGTTTGTTTATTCAGTTTTATACTGCCCTTCCAGAAAGGCTCAGGGCGGTTCCAGGAGCCTCAAGATCTCTTTGCCCAGATCAGATAATATAAATGTTTGCCCCTTGCTGGGCCTATTCCCTTTTCTGCCCCTATTCCCTTTTCTTGAATCCAACTGGCTCCTTCTCTAAAGCCTCTTTCTATAACCTGCCTGGGAATTTATACAAATAGGACTTTAAGCTAAGAAAAAACTCCTCCTCTTAGCAGTTGAACGTATCTTTCATAGGATTACTTTAACCACACATTTCTTTCCACTGTCCCCGCCCCCCATAAAAACTTTCTTTTGATTTTTGAAACTTCAACCTTGCCTCAGTCCAGTTATTTCCTGGGTCCACATCTTTGTGTAAATTTAACCTGACGTGCAACTGTTCCTTTCTGAGCTAGTTTCCCCACACAAAGCCCAAATGCAATTTTTGGGTTGTATACCAGTCGCCCCAGGGCAGTTCCATTAACACTGGATTCCTGAGTGAAAGAAGAGGGGAAGAGCTTAGACACTCCTTTTTGTAACTTGTGTTAATCGCATCTAGAAATGTATATTTGAAAGGCAAATATACAAAGAATTTAATCAAATAGAACAGCAATTTATGAAGAGATAGAACATACAATCTCTTTTAAAGAGAGGTGTTTTGTTCTCTCTTGCACTCTTGGAATCAGAGTGAAATGTGGATGATCCCATCATACACAGTGCAGAGATAACAGCAGATGTCCCTCTCTTCATTGAAGCTGATTGGTTAGAGGTAAGGCCAGAGCAAGGAATAATGCACACAGACATTATAGGCAGCCTCCTTTGTTGGTCTGTGCTTTAGGCTCACTGGAGCCTCTCAAGAAGTTGAAGTTATTTCTCCAAACACACTAGCATTTACTTCATGATATGCACTAACATATGACACCATATTGTGTCCCCTGGCACACAATACGGACACTACTGTTCTTTTCTCCTTCCTTAGGCATATATGATGGTTTGGTTTAGAACACAATCTCAACACTCTCTTTTTCAAAAGAGAATAAATCCTGGTGGCTTCAAAAACTGAATGCGAGAATAGGAATTTGGTGTTCAAAATTGCATGGCACAAGAAAGTACATCAATTTAATGATAATGTTTAAAATCTATCTAAAAATGCACTACATGCAATCAGCTAAATGGATTACTTCTAAAGCTATATTGAAACTCCCTCTTCCTCCCCCCTCAAAAACCAGAAGGTAAAAAATCCATCCTTCCCACATGCTGGAGATTACTTTCCTCAAAGGTTATTAAGACATATCAACATTAATTCTTGCATTATTCACCAGCTCTGTGCTCTGTTTTCCTTTTGGATTAGGTGTCTTTACCCACCACATAAAATGTACTAGAAGAATTTTGCTGGAGGTGGCATGTGCCTACAGTATCTTATTAACAAATGCTGAGTTAGAGATCCCTTAATGCTGACACAAACTCCCCTCATATCAGAAACCAGATCTGGTTATTTTATTACCAGCAATTTTACAGATTCATGGTTTGATTGAGACTATACCCTTGAATCAATTTAACAGGTAATCAACAAAAGCTTTACTTGGGTAACTGATGGGGAACAGATTTAATCAATAAATTGCCTCTCTGCAATAATAGGTAGAGATCTTAGTATTTGAGAGAGGCAATCCAAACATTCAGAAGAAATAAAAGTTTCAACACCGGTGATGAATACATCTGAATCCATATCAAATTCTAAAATTTGAAGCAGGAACTCAAAAGACAGCACTTCAGATAGTAACTTGAGCCATATGGCTATTACTGTTATGTAAATCTCACCCAAGACAATGAGGTTCCGCACATGACTGTCTTTGGGTCGGGAGGATGGCTGGGGGAAAGTAGAGTTTCACCCACCTTCCCCCGCAGATGAGCTATGGAGCTCCTTATAGGCATGCTGCTGCACACACACACACAAAATCTGCACTGCTCCACCATGGATCGCTGGAAGCCAGGACTTGTTCTCCCAGCCTCCAGGAATCCCGCAATGCGCTGTGTGATGAGCACAGTGCATTGGGGAATTCACTCGGAAGCCAGGTACTCTAGGCACCCAACTCTGTGTATGCTCAGGCTGTGTGCAGCCCAAGCATACACATGACCGCGGCACCAGGGTGAAGGGTGCACTCATGCCCTTTATCTTGTATAAAGGTCGGAATCAAAAGTAGGCTTAGGTGAGGCAGCAATGCTGGGATTGGCCCTGGTCCCAGCACTGTACACATGCAGCCTAACCCAGGCCAGGCTGCCCCAGCCTGAGTTGGGCTGCTCATGAGAATAGCCTTAATATTTAAAGTCCTAATACTAATATTGCAGAAACAGGAAAATACATGGCCCAGTTAAGCCCCATTGTGCATTTAAAGTCCTTTTCTTTCAAGCATTCAATCCATTTTCTTCCACTGGATTATAGATCTGCAACATGAACCTGACATTTACTTACCTCCTTTGCTTCCAGGATAATTGGCCCTCAGATGACTAGCTGCATAATGGCAGCAAAAATACTGGCAGAGCTGGTAGGTACATACCAGGTATGGATACATGATGGTGTTCCATGCCCCACTTCTAGGCACCGTGGCCCTGATTTTGACCTCCCCTCATGTGATGGCTATATAACTTAACAAAAATGCAGAGGCCAATCTGTGTTTTAACTACAGAAAGTTATTCACTCAGGCCTGCAGTCTCTTTGCCATTGCTGAGTAATATTGAAAAACCTAACTACTAAGTTTCTAACTTTTGGCCTTGTAAAATTATTCTCTGTTGATCGCTTGCCTGAGCTGAAATTTAAAACTGTCACCCCTTGCAGAAGTGATTCAGCTAGCTACACTTATAAGGAAAGCCAAATTAAATATTCATTCAAGGACCGCATTTCAAGTTCAAACTGACTGATGCTCCTCAAGGCAAACATGTATTTAAGTTGCAGCAGAATCTCTTTTTGTTTTTAAAAAGGTAAGAGTTTAAAATTTTACTATATCTATTTATTAGGTTTGTGCAAACAATTACAAGATGAATTTATCCCAAACATCTAATTAAAACATTTCCTCTTGGCTTTTCAACAAGATTTTTTTCATATATGCATTTGACCTAACTACTGCTCAAACATAACACAGCACATTTAAAAACACCAAATTTGTAAACAGTTTTGATCAATCAGATAATGCAGATGTAAACACATGGGTTGGGCTTTATTTCTGCAAGGCATTAATTTCCAGGCTCAGACCTGGAAGATATGAATACTAGAAGAAAGCAATATTGAGCATGTCCAGAGTACATTTTCCTCACCATTGAGTAACTACTGAATAGGGATGTGCACAAATTGAATTTTTTTATTCAATTTGTGCCCCAAACAAATCACCCCTGACTTGTTTTGTATACAAATCTACCCCCTCCAAATCACCCCAGATTCAATTTGTATTTGCTTTGCTTTGCTTTGGATTCAGACTGATTCAGACCACTTAACAAGGTCCTAGGGGCACCAAAACTGGGTGCTGGGTAGGTCCCCATGGGTGCCACCTACCATCCAAATTTCAAGACAGTGGAATACTTGGTTGATATTCAATTTTTTTTTAGTTTTTACTGATTTTGAACATTTCTGCCATAGGAAACAATGGGGATTTGAAGTTGCCATATCCTAACCCTAAAATTGATCCACAGCTTGCTTGCTTGCTTTTTAAAAAAAGCTAAGCTCTAGCACTTGTAGAAGTGGAGTTATGGAGCAAAATGTGCGGTCATTATTTTTTCAAGTATTTGGACTCTTTGATGTATAATAACGTTTCCTCATAATGAATCCCTATGAGGATTCATTGCACACCTTCATTCCTTCTGTTCATTTTGACTGTCACTGGACAGTGCCAACTGTCAACTGCCATGTGCAAACTACACTCCCCACAACCACCTGCAAGGCAGTGGGGTACTCATTTTAATTTTTAGGAATATTGAAATGTTTAGATTCTTTGGTGTTTTATAACTTTTCCTCATAATGAATCCCTATGAGGATTCATTATATGTCTTTGCTTCTTTTGTTCATTTTGACTGTCATTGGACAGTGCCAACTCTCAACTGCCATGTGTCAACAACATCCCACCACCCACCACCCCCACCCCGCCACACACTGGGGTACTCAGTTTATTTTTTAGGTATTTTTGAAATGTTTAGATTCTTTGGTGTCTTCATTATACACCTTCATTTCTTCTGTTGATTTTGACCCCACTGCTTTGCAGGTGGGGGTGGGGAATTAGTGGCATCCCATGTTTCAACTACACTGCAACCCACAAGCCACTGGGTACTCAGTTTATGTTTTAGGAAATTTTGAGGTGTTTAGACTCTTTGGTGTGTAATGAATCTTCATAGGGATTCATTGTGAGGAAAGGTTATTAGACACCAAAGAGCCTAAAACACTGGGGGTGGGGGGAATCCTAGGACATAAACTGAGTAGTACCCCACTGCCTTGCAGTTGGGAGTGCGGTGTAGTTGGCACATGGCAGTTGACAGTTGGCACTGTCAAAAAGACAATCAAAATGAATAGAAGAAATGAAGGTGTGTAATGAATCCTCATAGGGATTCACTGAGGGAAAGTTATTATACACTAAAGAATCCAAACCCTTGAAAAATAGTCACCACATTTTGCTCCATAACTCCACTTCTGCAAGGGCTAGAGCTTAGCTTTTTATATACAGGAATGCTGGGAATCTGGGGGAATTAAGAGGAGGGATCCAAATCTCAAATTGATTTGAATAAAATCAGGCGCGCTTCAATTTGTACCTGAATCTAGCCAAAGGACCACAGTGGTGATTTGTTTTGTCTCCAAATCACCCAAATCAGCTAGAGTTGGAATCAATTTGCACATCCCTACTACTGAGAGGCCCCATGCATTAGACAGACATGAACCAGCATCTCTTTTCTTAGAGCTGAAGTACTCGCCATCCTGTTTATTCCAATACATAACCATTATTTTCCAGATACAATCAATGAAACAAGGACAAGAGTGTATCAAGTGATTGCATTACTTTTCTGTTCAAGCATAAGCAAATTTAGCTACAATTTTAGCTTCCATAAATCTTCAGATGTGCTTTTCACATTTTCCATTCAAGGTTCATTTTTCTAAGCCACTGAAATGCCAGAAATATTTCCACACTTGTGATCTTTTTGAGGGGGGGGGCAATTTCCTTCTCTCTAGTCTTCCTTTCTACTTGAAAGCTTAAGTCTCTGTCGAGTACTTTGTTTCACCATAAATGCAATTGTGTTGTAAAATTACTTGAAGATTAAACTTAGCTTGTGCCTAAGTGTGTGTCATACCTGAACCATAAAAATCAGGACTTTGGAAACTAATTATAGAATACACATTCTTTTATCTCCATTTATTTCCAGAGAGAAGCCCAGAGAGAAATAATTATTGTTTAATTATGTTTACAAAAATACAGTCAAAAACTATAATCTACCAAGGATACATCCTGGTATTAATTGATTCAGAGAACACAAAGCACAGAAATCTAATGCCAATCTGTCTTTGAAAAAACCACATACCCTTTTAATCTGTTGCTATTAATTACAAAAGCAATCAATAACTTCTTCCCATTGATCAAAATTCTTATTTTGGAAGTCAGACAAGAAAATGAGATACACACACAATAGGAGGTGCCACCCTTTTCTCCGTGACTGCCTAAGAACAAAATTAGAAGAAAATGAGCATTATGGACATGGGCAGCTTTTAAAAAGAGAAACATGTAGTTCAGTGGTCAGCAGCACTTTCCTTTCACACAGTTTATATACTGTATTGCCAACAAAATGTCCGCCATTATTGGGTTAGGAGGGGCTTATATAATGCAGGGAGTCTCTTGAGAGGCACAGGGCATGTCTGTGTATCCTCTACATCTAACCCTACTTTTGGCATGCTGGCCAGCTTTGTTTCCCACTGCACCATTGTACTCAAGTACAATGTTTTATTTCTCCCACGGAAGTGGATAGCAACCATTCAACATATTGGAGAAAGTAGAATGTTGGATTCAGGTACACAGTTGTTATATGAACTAAACCTATGAGACCTTGGGTTAGGGAGAAATAAAAATATGCTAAATAAATAAATAAATAATAAATAAACCTTAGTGGTGGGTGTTAAGGGAAAAGTTTCATCTCATCAGCTGTATCCCAGATTGCCAGACATTTCCCACCTCGCATCTAAATGGTACCACTGAAAACTGAGAATTGAGAATTTACCATTGAGAATTTAATCTGCATATCCATACCTGCTTCATTTCTATGATTCTGCCCTGAGTTTCATTTCTGAGTTCCAGTGAGAACCTTAAGTTCAAATATAGGGGGGATGGCATGGGAGCAGAAAGCCTGACCAGTTTTCTGGGATGGAGCATAAAAATCAAGATGGGGCAAAGATTATTAGGGTGAAACTTACTTACCATTCCTCTCAGTGATCGCCAACTAGCAATTACCATTCCTCTCATACAATGCTCTAATCTAATGACAAATCCCCGAAATGGCCATCCACCTTTATGGCAAGTGAAATGGAGGGGACCTTTCCTAATGCATTTGATAAATAAGTATAGAGCCAAACTGATGAAATCTGGCCAAGCATGCAAAAGATATTGCAAAAGCCTTTCTACAGCGTTCTCATTAACATATAGGTTTTCAAACTGTTTTGAGAACAGTTTAAAACTTTTTTCCTTGGAAGCCTATCTAGAGTTCCTTCAATGAGAAGGTCAGAAATGGCAGATATGCTTCCCTGGAAGGCAATTTGGCCACCACTACTGATCTCTCCCTGCAATGTGCAGTAACAGGAGAGTTGCTCTAGTTGCTCTACTTTCAGGTGATTCAGAGTCCAACACTTAAGCAGGGTTAAAAGAGCATGTGCAACATGTACTGATGCAGTGCATTGTGGGATTCTGGGGGCAAGGATGGCACGTCCTGGCCGCCAGATTAGGGCAGCCGGCAATCATCTGGGTGGGTGATCTGCCCACCCAGCAAAGACTAGGCAATCATCCGCGAGGAAAGTAAGTCTTCTAAGCCTGCCCTGATGCCCGCCCTCAAGCCTTTCTCATGGAACATAAGAAAGGGCTCAAAGGGTAGACAATTGATTAGTTTTCATGATACTAATCCATAAATCCACCATCTGGAACAATGCTACCTTAACCTTTGAACATCTGAGTAAGAAATTTTAGTGAAATCAGTACAACCTCTTTACTTCCAACAACAATTGAGGAGATATTGTTGCAGACTTCTGAACTGCTTTTCACTTTGGAAGCAGTCACCCCACCCCACCCCTAAAAAACCCCCAAATTAATGCAATTTTAATTTACTTTGCAAGTCTGTTTTATTTTTTTAAAAAATCAGCTGTGTGTGGATGAAGGGGTTAATTTACATCCGAGCTCTTAAGCTGTCAGTTCCAAAACATGTAAAATTCCATTCCATGCTGAGAAAACTCTAGAGCAGATTGTGGAAGCCATCAGGCATATGAGGAAACATCTCATTTTGATTTTTGAGAACAGTCCCAGTCTGAATCTTGCTGCTATATCACATTCTCTAGCTTCTAGCATGACGAGGAGCTTCCAGGAAGGTCTTCACCACCCCTTCTCCACATTGGAACACACAAGGCAGTTTCCAAGGGTATGCTAGACGATCCACAGTTAGATGCCATTTTACACAGAGCTGGCTCCACAGGGAGTCCATGGCAAGCTACAAGCCAGTTAGCTTAACTTCTGTGCCAGATAAATTGATGGAAAGCATACTTAAGGGGAAATTGTTTAATATATAGAACAGGCCTTGCTGAAGGAGGACCAGAAGTCTTGCCTCACTAACCTCTTGGAGTGTCAACAGGCATTTGGATAAAATTGAGCTGGGTAACACAGTATACTTGGACTTCCAAAAAGCTTTTGACAGAGTTCCCCACCAAAGTCACTTGAGTAAACTTAGCAGGCATGGGATGAGGGGACAGGTTCATGTGTGGATTGGTAACTGGTTGAAGGAGAGGAAATGGAGGATAAGAATGAATTAACAGTTCCCACAATGGAGGGAAGTAAGAAGTGTGATTCCTCCAGGGATCTGTACTGGGACACAGATTTAAATGTATTCATAAATTACATTGAAGTTGGAGTAAGCAGCAAATTGGCCAAACTGGCAGATGACACTAAACAATTTAGGGTACTGAAATCCAAAACAGATTGTGAGGAGCTCCAAAAGGATCTCTCCAAACTGGGTGAGTGGGTGACATAATGCCAAATGCAGTTCAATATAAGCAAGTGTAAGGTGATACACATTAGGGCAAAACCCCCAAATTTCACATATACACTGATGTGGGGTCTGAGTTGTCAGTGACTGACCAGGAGAGAGATCATGGGGTCGTGGTGGACATCTTGCTGAAAGTGTTGACTCAATGCATGTCAGCTGTGAAAAAGGCAAATTCCATGCTAGGGATCATTAGGAAGGGGATTGAAAATAAAATTCTAATATTATTATACCCTTATACTAATCTACAGTGTGGCCACATTTGGAGTACTGCATACAGTTCTGGTCACCGTATCTTAAGAAGGATATTGTAGAACTGGAGAAGGTGCAGAGAAGGGCAACCAAGATTATCAGGGGACTGGAGCACCTTCCTTATGAGGCAAGGCTACAGCATCTGAGGATTTTTAATTTGGAAAAAGAGGCGACTACAGGGAGACATGATAGAGGTGTATAAAATTATGCATGGAGTCGAGGGAGTGGACAGAGATAAATCTCCCCCCCCCAACACTATAAACAGGGGTCATCCCATGAAACGGAAGGCTGGGAATTATAGGACCAACGAAAGGAAGTACTTTTTCACATAACATGTAATTAATCTATTGAATTCTCTGCCGCAGGATGTGGTGATGGCTGCTAGCTTGGATGGCTTTATCACAGAGGACAGGTCTATCAATGGCTACTAGTCTGGTGGCTATAGGCCACCTTTAGCTGCAGAGGCAAGATACCTCCAAATACCAATTGTAGGGGAGCAACAGCAAGAGAGAGGGCATGCCCTAACCTCTTGTTGTGGGCTTCTCAGAGGCATCTGGTGAGCCACTGTGTGAAACAGGATGCTGGACTGGATGGGCCTCGGGCCCTTCCTGATCCAGCAGGGCAGTTCTTATTTTCTCATATCCTCCCCTTTCTACTTGGAAGGTCCCTGAGGGGCCCAGGCACCACCACATGAATCCTATGGGCACAGAAGTGGATTCAGGGATCAGCGGATCAGCACAGCAATCAGCCGTTCTGAGGACTTGAGGCTATAGACAGCTGCTGGCCTGATTTGCAAGGCAGCATCTTCATATTTCTATTTTAAACACTTCTATCCTGTCTTTCCAGATGTTCACGGGGGCTTACAGTTCATACCTTAAAACCATAGTAACTGTGTGTGGTTATTTTGAAAATGGTTAACTGAGCTCATGTGTTGATCTTACTGTTTGTTATGTGGATGATGCTACTTCACTTGCCTGAACTCTCTGATGCAGTAAGAGGCAGTGAAAACACCCATCTGGCAACCACAAAAAATTAAAACATAATACTGACAAGAGAGGTGCAGGATCATTTTGAAGGGGAGAGATTAAGCTTGCTTCACAGTCCTCTATGCATATAAAGATTATGATAAAACATTCAGACTCCCTTAGAAAACCATCGCAGCAGATCTCAACACCTAACATTTGTAAAACTATACAAGGATGTACAAAAACATATAAAATTTAGAATCCGCAAGTTGGCAATTACAACAAAGAAGCTCAAACAACCAATTGTTAAACCTTTTAACTTAGAGTTTGATGGCCATAACCTTTCTGACTTGGAAGGAGATAACTTCTAGATCTATGGACTTAAGTCCTTATCCAGAGACGTATCTTGGGAAAATAGCGCCTAGGGCAAGCACTGAAATTGCACCCCTGTCCAAACATTGGACACCCACCTTTCAGATAACTTTACCATAATATCAGCTCAGAAATACAAGTTCAGACACTTGCAGGAGAAACAAGTTGTAAGCAACACACACATGCATACACACACACATACAACCACACATGTGGCACATATGTGCCAGTCGCCTTCCCAAGGAAATGCAGCACATCCATGTGCTGGGCATGCCTCCATAGAGCTAAGCAGTGAAAACTCTCTTTAGCAAATGCTCTGCCACCTCAGCACACCTCACTACAGGTTGCTGCCTCCAAGAAATGCAGGGATGGGTTTTTTTTCTCTCCCAACAGCTTTTGTCTTAAAGGGAGATGGTTGCAATGGGGAATCCTAGGGGCCCCAAACAATCTGAAATTATCCAGCAGCTTACAATAGGCTTGGATCCAGCAGCCTGATCAGAAAGAAGGTGGAAGTTGCAACGAGCCACAGAACAGCAAAACAGTGTGATATTCCATTTTGGGTTGTTTTTTTTTAAAGCACCACACAAGTTAAAGGCAGGCACTTTCCAAGTTTGAGATCTGACAATCCTTATAATAAGATTGCTTGGCAAATATTCAGATAAAGATAGAGCTCTGTATAGAGAATTAAACTTCATGCAAGTGAGTATTTCTATTTTATTCCTTGCCTCTCCCCCCACCCTTCAGTTTTGCCAGCTTACAAGGTATTAAACCAACATTGTATTTTTAAGGGATGCTTTGTCCACTTACTTTTGTGCCATTTATATCTGTGTTTTAAATGCTCAGGTCCCTTGCCAACAACTTTGCATTCTTCTGACTCCCTAGATCAAGGAAAAAACTAGACTTGGGTCTTGCAGAGGCCATTTGAGCATGTGTGGTGAACATTTTTGTTTTCAGCAGCCTTTAAAAAAATTTTTTAAAATGGCCACCACACATGCTCAAGTGGTCCCTGCAAGGTCCAATGCCTTGCCAGGCCTTGCAGAGGCCTTTTGAGCATGTGTGGTGACCTCCAAAATGGCCACCACACTGATCTTTGTAGGCCCAAAGAGGCCTGAAAATTAGCCCGAGACAGGCTGCGGCAGTGATCTAAGAGGCCGGAGGCAGAGAGAAACCTTTGCGCGCACGCACACGCACACACACACACACACACACGGCCCTTAGGAAGCCCC